>NC_083278.1:30802377-31403004 GCF_963506605.1 Zootoca vivipara | reverse complement strand
CCTAAGGATTTTAACCAAAAGCTGAGTTTCCATAAAAATTGGCATGCAGTCAACTGGTCTTTACTAACATTCCTTTCCTAAATCATAATATAATGCAGCGTCTGCCGGGCCAGTTAAAGGTGCCAGTTATGTTGTAGTGTGCCTGATTCTGAGTTATGTTTCAAGTCTTAACTATTGTAGGATAACAAAAGTGACTGGTATTCTGTCTGTTTACTGCATTTATTAATAAGTTGTAGGCAGATTTTCATTTTTTAAGAAAGAAAAAAAACCTCCAGAGCTGTTTACAGTAGTAAAAACTATGCTAATGAAGTAATAAACATCCCTCAAACAGCCAAATATCATTGCAGTGCTGGAATTATTAAATCAGCATCAGTGGACAAGGGAAATGTCTTAAGTGAGGAGGTATGTTTTAAACAAACCATTGAAACAATTGCGCCTGCTATATTGCAGAGGGGAGCTTGTTCTAAGGGGTCTGCCTCTGTTGTTCCCAGGTGGAGTTCCACTGGTCATAGCATAGCCCTTTAATGGCACTTCTCCCACATAATGATGCCTCAACCTCCCCTCAGACCCACCTGCATAACCCTCAACATCTGGCTTGAATGAGCCATGGTGAACAACGGTCAAAAAAACATACTGTGATTGGACTACGGAAGCATCTTGTCCATGTTTCTAGGATGAAAAAAACAAACTGGTGCCACCAAGCCAAGCATTGGACACTTCACCTGGACCTGGAAATAATGGCAGGACTCCATTCCTATGAAGGCAAGCCATTTGATTCTCTATGCGCCTAGCATTGTCACAGCAGGCTTCCAAGAGTTCCTTCCACCATCTCATTTGCAATGGTAGATGCCAATAAACCCCACTGGGTGGGCAGGTCAAAGATGCATTGGAGGTGACTAAGCAAGCTTTCATTGCTTCCACCACAATAGGGTGCACAACAAATGTTTGGTCAGCTTCGCAGCGAGTCTTGACTCCCATTTGTTTACCAGCTATCATTTGGCCTTCCTCACTACCCAGAGCGCTGCAGAAAACTGGGGAGCAATTTCCACAGCCATAACAGAGATGTAGCAACTGGTGACCAAACTGATACCTACATGTTAAGATTTCCGAGCAGGTGGAATAATAGAGGGAGTGCGACTAGAATATAAAGTTTCTCACAATTTGCCTTGGTCCAGCAATTTGTAGATCTATAGATAAAAAAATAAATATAACCTTTACAAAAAAAAGGCTATGGAAGTGTTTCCAATGTAGAGTGCAATCTACTTTTATTAATTCTCAGCAAGAAAAAAGTGCACATCGTTTTCTTCGCATCTACTGCAGCAATTTCCAGAATCCTCTCCCTATGCGATGTTCATTTACCTGCCTTTTTTGTTTGTGTGTGAGAGAGAGGGGAAAGGAAGTGTGCTACGTGACATATTTGCACATGATGGTAGACACTGAAGCTTTCTAGAGAACAGAGCAAAACACGGATTGAGGAGCTTCTGGAATTCCGCGGAGGGTGTTTTTTTTAAATAACAGAAGTATCAAAATACTAAAACAGTTAACTGTACGGGAGCAAACCAAATACAGCTTATGAAAAGTTAAATCATTGGGACATCATCAAATGGCTACATTTTAATACTGATATCAAATATGGCCATAGTTACCTATTAGTATCCAGCACGCTAATATTCCCCACACAGAGTAAAATAGACTGGATAACTTTGTGGGAAGAAAAACAATGGATTGAAAACTGCTGGGTGTACATGTGCTTCTATAGTCCTATAGCTGCTTAATCCTGTATCTGCCACAGAGTGAGTAAGCGCTTCATATGAGCCCATTTTTTTAATTGGTAGCCTTCTCACTGAAGGTAAAGTAAGGGAATTTTTCCAAGCTTCCCTTCTAGCTATGCCTCTGTGCTCTGAACGCCCAAGGGTTGGTTTAAGGGCTACATATAGACAATGCAAGGTCCTCTGGTGTTGCTCTCCTCCCTCCCCCCAAATTCCAGGGAAGCAGCAATTCTTCGATTTATTTGATTTCGCTTACTTTATGAAACTATTTATTCTTATAGTAACTCTCCCACAGCTTTTAATCTTTCCCATTGTTGCAGAGGTGCCTTGCGGTGGATTTATGGTGCTCCAAAAGCATGATAGATTTTTCAGAGTTTTCTATGTTTCTGAGAAGAGTCTCTAGCCGTCTTTTGATTTTCTTCTGATCTTCTATCGCGCATCCAATTACAACAGACTGGAATTTTTGGTTCACAGGTGCAGCTGGCACTTCAGATGTACAAGCACCATAAAGCGACATTAAGCGGCTCTTGGAGTCTTCCAAATCATCCAATAGTTTGCCAACTATTTCATCGATCATCCGTGTGGCATGTAATAGGGACTCTTGCTGCTGGGGATTTCGGATGGTTTCTACTGAAACCTCCACCGTGAGGGTTCTGCCCATCAAGCGTTTAGCAGTCAGACTGAGTTCTTCCCTTTCACCTGCATTTTGGAAGTGAAAACGTTTTGGTTTTAGAGCTTTGGAAAGGTCAAGCTAAACTAGTAGTATTATTTGTATAATTGCCTCTTCTACCGCACAACATAGAAGCTGGGAGTGCAATCATAGTTCTAGTGGGCCTGCAGAGAGATTTTCTCTCTTGGGAGAGGATTTTGACTTGGCCAATATTGCAGCTATCCATGCAAAATACTATAACAGGTGTTTCACCTATCAGGCGAAGGGGCTCAAACATTGTATGGTGCGTTTTCCAGGAGTATGAAATTATGAGTTTTATGAATGGTATACAATGGTGTAGCTCCACAGATAGAAGGCACCCATCAACAATAACAGTGAAGGGAATAATTTTGGGTGATTTTGCCTGCCTCCTTGCAACCTTCTATTCCTCACCCCAATATGACTGGGATATCTGCATTTTGGGAGCTACAGGGAGTAAGGGAATTTGCCAAAAATAGCCTCCTTCTACCAATTGGCTACTACCCTATATATCTTTTTTTTCATTTACCCAAAGTGAGTGAGTGATTCAAGAACTGCTGGACTCTTACCTTCACTAATGCTCCTCATATCCTGGCTGTTTTGTATGCCATGGATCATTTCTAGAAGTGATTCCTTTTCCTGCTCCATTGAAGATGCTGTATCGCGCAAAGCTTCAACCCTGGGAAGAGGAAAAACCAAATAGGAAGAGAGTTCGTAAACAATCAAATGTTGCCCGTACTGACGTTCTCTAGGAAATAACTGAAAATAGTTGCTCATTCATGGCGGTGCCAATTCATTTTACAATTAGAGTAGATAACTAAATTACTTGCGCTGTCCATATTTTTTCCTAGCATGCAAATAAGGGCGGAGGAAGGCCGTTGCTTCTGAGAAAATGGCACGTTGAAGAGATTGACCCACTTGTGGAAATTGCTGATTTGGCCTTTTTGAACAGAATTCAACTATTTAAACACACACACAGAGGACTGCAATTGTGTTCCTGCAGGAAGGTTTAAAAACATTTTCTTGAAATTGGTTTGGGGTTTGCTTTATTATGCAATGAGAGCCAATTGGGGTAATCTCCCTCAGAAAAGTGGTGCGGGGAAGGGGTTTAAACATGACATGGCATGGCTTTTTTTTATAAAACTTTTGAGACTGCTGCTCATGGATCTGCTGAGTCATGTCTGTTCAATCCTTTGTTTCAGCTCCAGAAGAAGTGGTGTATTCAGTCATGAATGTCTACAGAAAGACATTTGCACTAACAAAACTCTCAGTGTTATAAGAACTGAGTTCCCTGCTCCTGAAATATTTAATGGGTCCCTTCTACTGCAACGTATGAAGAGGCTTTTATGGGTCAAATCAATGCTGTGCTCTCTCTCTCTCTCTCTCTCTCTCTCTCTCTCTCTCTCTCTCTCTCTGGGTGTGTGTGTGTGTGTGTGTGTGTGTGTATGTAAGTGTAACTGTCATGCCCACTGTTACATTCATTCACATATCTCATTAGAAATCCCATTAAAATATTCAGAGCCAACCTTACCAGCAGGACTAGAATTCATACAAGTGTGGTCTTCTGCTTCCAAAGAAGTAACTTGTTATGTTGGCGTTAAAATTAATTTCATTATCTTGTCGATCGCCTACATTCATTCTACACCTACAGTGGTATGGTTGTGTGTTATATATGTGGTGTTCGGTGTTTGAAAACAGAGAAGTCTGTATTGTTTTACACCTGTCTTTTTCCAAACTGTTAACAAAAATATTCATGAAGCTAAGCTAACAGAAAGGCCTTGAGCTTAGTTCTGTGCTTGCCCTGTGCCTCTTCAAACTGCTGATGGGTGTGCACATGATGGGGTGCTTTTTCGTACAAAACAATTATTCATTAATTAATAATATTACATTTATATCCCACCTTTCCTCCAAAGAGCTCAAGATTCCCCTCCAACCCATTTTATGCTCGCAACTACCCTGTGAGGTAGGTCAGACTGAGAGACACTGACTGGTCCAATGACACCTAGTGAGCTGCTTTCTGCTCACTGAAAATTAGCATGGTGGAGAGAAAATAAGGCTAGAACTCCTCTCGGATCTCTAGCTCTGCATGCAGGGTTTGTTCTGTCAGGAAGAGTGTTTTATCAATTGTGCAGCCACCTCGTTGAACACTAGGCCTCCATCAACTAGCTGAACTTCCACAGCCAAACTGTTCACCTCGGCCCCATCCACTTCTAGGAAATTCTTATTTTTCTAAGCTCTCTGGCTTCCTTTTTTGGAGATGGAATATGTGTTATGAAAGGCAACAGCAGGAGCAGCAAGCTATTTCAGCTTCAGCAGGATTTGAAGGAGATCGCTTTAATGCTCTAATGTAAGATTGTTTTCTATTTCTACTAAGCAGCAAACTAGTACTGTAGCATTCTCTCTTATTCAATAGGATACAGCTCTGGCGGGGTTTGTTTGCTACCAGTGCTTTTAGATGCAAAAATTAAGTATGTGAACCCTTCCCCTTCACTTTATCACAGGAAAAGCTTAATCGGCTAAGTTCCTTCAGGTCACACTCTTTTTAAGTCCCCAAACAGGACTGCGGGGGCGGGGGGAGGGAGGCTTAATTGTGTGCCCTCGTTTGTTCCCAGGTTTTATTTTGTAGAGTCTATTTTTAAAAAGGTGTCCTGTGAATTCTTCAAATGGTAAGAGCCTATTTCCCACCAGCTATGCACACACCTGGATGTTAGCAGTCAGGCAACTCAACTGTGTGGCTTAAGCTCTGGGGAATGGAAAAGGATTGATAATGTTTCTGGTATAAAGATTTCTCTGCCCTAAGGAAGTGGAGCTGGAATGGAAGGTTCTCATGTTGAATCGCATATTCCTGACAAATTAAAAGTAAAACCCTAAGCATATTTAGCATTGAGCTGAGTGGGGCTTAGAATCCTTAGGGCCCAGCCATTGCCAACAAAAAAAAATAAGGTGTTCAGACTCCATATGGTTTGTGGAATGACAGCTGGGGTTGCCAGGTCCCTCCTAGTTTGGAACTATATATAGGCCTCTCCCACCATGGCACCTGTGTACATCACTCATAAAGCTGGACCATCTTGCAGCAGCAAATTTCTTCCTCATTCTTACACAGATACTGAGGGAAAGTGTGAGGCAGCTGCAACCGGCTATGAAGTTAAAGTGCCCCAACATCCAACATGAGGTTGTAGCTCTTGGAGCTATACATGCACTCAGTTACTGAAGCATAAAATAATTGCTTGCATGAGTGAAAAAAAAAGCCATTTCAAAATAAACACGCATGTGCAAGTATCCAATCATATGGCACTATTCAGATAAAAGCGAGCTGGAGCAGCGAACAAATATCTAAAATAAATATTTAAATATTCAAATCAGCCATCAATCATATCTGTAAAACTCAATAAAAAAGGAACAACAGAGAATAACAAAGGTCACACTGAACTAAAACAGTTGAGAAATCACAGAAGAAAGCAGCCTAGGCAACTTTTATTTATTTTATTTGTTTATTTTATGTTGACAAAGTCATCATCATAAATAAATGAGAATAAAAATAACTTTTTAAAAAATCTGTTGCTGAAATGACATTAGGCAGAGAGAGAGAGCATTCCAGCGTCATAACTTTTATATGCCTGTTGTCTTTGTCCATGGAGTTTTCTTGGCAGGGATACTGGAGTGGCTTGCCAGTTCCTTCTCCAGGTGGATCACGTTTAGTCAAAACTCTCCACTATGACCTGTCCATCTTGGGTGGCCCTGCATGGCATAGCTCATAGCTTCTCTGAGTTATTCAAGCCCCTTCGCCACGACAAGGCATTGATCCATGAAGGGGATCAATAGAAGGGCAAATAGAAGGGGAAGAAATGGAGGCAGTGAGAGATTTTACTTTCTTGGGCTCCTTGATCACTGCAGATGGTGACAGCAGTCACGAAATTAAAAGACGCCTGCTTCTTGGGAGAAAAGCAATGACAAACCTAGACAGCATCTTAAAAAGCAGAGACATCACCTTGCCGACAAAGGTCCGTATAGTTAAAGCTATGGTTTTCCCAGTAGTGATGTATGGAAGTGAGAGTTGGACCATAAAGAAGGCTGATCGCCGAAGAATTGATGCTTTTGAATTATGGTGCTGGAGGAGACTCTTGAGAGTCCCATGGACTGCAAGAAGATCAAACCTATCCATTCTTAAGGAAATCAGCCCTGACTGCTCCCTGGAAGGACGGATCGTGAAGCTGAGGCTCCAATACTTTGGCCACCTCATGAGAAGAGAAGAATCCTTGGAAAAGACCCTGATGTTGGGAAAGATTGAGGGCACTAGGAGAAGGGGACGACAGAGGACAAGATGGTTGGACAGTGTTCTCGAAGCTACGAACATGAGTTTGACCAAACTGCGGGAGGCAGTGCAAGACAGGAGTGCCTGGCGTGCTATGGTCCATGGGGTCACGAAGAGTCAGACACGACTAAACGACTAAACAACAAAGAGAGCATTCCAGAGTTGGGGTGACACAAATGAAAAGGCTCCATCACAGTCCACCTCGCTTCTGCATACAAAGGGGCCGCGATGAGGACTCAGGGGAAGATTAATAAACAGGGATGTATTTGTGGTCTTCAAGGTTCCCTGATCCCAAGCTATTTAAACTTTAAAAGTGAAGCCTAAAATGAACCAGGTGCCAGCGTGCAGTTTGTGAAATGTGTTTCTATGCATCCAGTTTCACTTACTGTTCTATTATTAACTGTATTAACTTCTGTTAACAGCCCCACGGACAGCAAGCACCTTGCAGTAAGTTGCAGTAATATGTTATCACCTCCGTCCCCTATGATATATGGCAGCAGAAAACCCATATCTTCCACAGTCTCCTATCTGACCTAACCAACTCTCCTACACACACCACCAGAGCACCTCATCAGATGTCAAAGAGTCCTTAGATTCAAATGGCAACTCAACTAGCAATTCCTTGCAAAAAGCTTCCATCAAATCACTTCTAATCAACCTCTGTATTTTACATCCTGACCACTGGCCAGGATGGGGGTAATAGGTGTATCACCCATCAAGACCACTGATTTATCCCATTTAATACGTTTTCGAAATGCTGGCTTCCATTTAAGGAACAAGGCCTTGTTTTTAAAGTAGGAAAATATCCAGTATGTGTGTATTAGCAATTACAGTACCTCTCCCCAAATAGTAATGGCAGAGGTCAAAGTGCCTTATGGTAGACCCTGTCCTACACAGATGGGTCCCCTGAGGCATATCCAGTAGTGGCAGCAGTTGTGCATCAAGGGGGGGGGCCTGAGAGATGGCATTTTAATTCTTCACAGTGCCCCAGAGTGCCAAACTCATGTCACTCTGGAAAATATAAATGGTGGCTTGCAGTGACATGCTGGGTGAGCCCTGACAGCTGCCCCAGGATGTCAGGTGCTGAGGCCTGCATTTAACTTACATGTCTCTTGACACAATACACAGATATTAAAACGCACACGGTTTGGTGACAGAAGCAAGCACCCTTCACATATTAGGCTGAAAGTGGGAGAGCAGGACTGGGTGTTGCATCTCAACCCAACTTTCATAAATTCAGCTCAAGGAGAACAAATATTCTTCACTCCCCCCCCCCAACCCCAATGTGAACCTTGCTTTTCCAACAGCAGAGGGGGGAAAAATCCATTTGAAAATAATAATCCTATGTGCATAGGATCTAAAGACATAATGGCCAGCAGCAAGGATGGCACACAGGATCCTGCACTCCCCTCATTCCAGTTAATATGTGAAAAGTGCTAGGATTTCAGAAATCACTCTGGACTGTGAAGCAATAATCGCTGCTTTCCCATGCCTGACACCACTGAAACCATACCTGAACAACAAAAGGAAAACGGGCTGTGGGGGCTGAAACACCAGGGGGGGGCGCTAAGCAGCACTTTGCAAGTTTGCAGAGCGATTCTAACCAGGGGGTTATTAGAATGATAGATTAGTCAGCATCCCTCGCACGGGGTTTAACAGGGAGCCTGACAAGCAACAAAAACCAGCCCTATAAGGAAACCATTCAAAAGGAAGACACGCGAACCCCGACGGGGAGAAGAAGATGTCATATTCTGATTTGACTCTGCTTTTTAATGCCGAGCCCGGCGGGTATTACCTCCTCTCCAGCTGGTCCAGGCACTCGAGCAGGCGGCTGGATCGGTCCGCCATGGAGGTGGAGCGGAAGAAGCGGCCCCGCAGCTGCCCCCCACTCGCTTGCTGCTGGCCGCCGGCTTCGGCGACGCTGGAGCTGCTCCTGGAGCTGCTGATCTTGGCCTGGGCCATGGCAGGCCGAGAGAGCCAAGACGCCCGCTGCTTCTTCCCCGCCCGCCGCTTGCCTGCAGAGCGTCCCCGCAGGCAGGCAGACTGCAGCAGGGCTGACACCCGACGCGCCGCCAAAGGAGGAGGCGAGCCGCCCCCTCCCTTAGGAGAAGAGGGGCCCACCCCGCCCCTGCCCGCGGAGGGGGCGGGAAGCGCTCTGCACATGTTCAGAGGCGCTGCC
This sequence comes from Zootoca vivipara, assembly GCF_963506605.1. Classification (NCBI taxonomy): domain Eukaryota; kingdom Metazoa; phylum Chordata; class Lepidosauria; order Squamata; family Lacertidae; genus Zootoca; species Zootoca vivipara. The sequence goes on along the minus strand of NC_083278.1, from coordinate 31,394,056 downwards.
GCCTCGCAGAACCCACCGCGTTCTATCCTTGCCTGCTGGTCGCCGCCGCACTGGAAACGGGGTTTAGGGCGCGCTCACCTGCCTGTGGCATGGCTGTCAAGTTGTTCTCCCTTTTTAAAAGGGAAATCCCCTTATGCTGAATAGGCTTCCTCGCGAGAAAAGGGAAAACTTGACAGCTATGGTTTGTGGCTTAAGCTGCGCCCTAGGGGTGAGGGGAGCCCAGTGGTATGTCATTGGTATTTATAAAGGAAGCCCTTTTTAAAGCTGACTCCAGCCTTGGTGAGAGACGTGGCTCCAAATTAATGCCTTAAGCTTAGAAGAAGGGCCATTTGTCTTCGTAATGGGCAAAGGGACCGGTGTTGGGTCAATCAGCAGCCCTCCTCCTCCTCCCTCCCTCCCTCCCTCCCTCTTTCGCGCCTTGCACTGGGAGCGTCATGGGGCGCCATCCCTGCTTCCCATTAAGGACATGCTTCTTGGTGCTTTCCTTTCGCAGCTCAGCTAAACGTGTCCCTCTTGCTGAGAAAGTGGCTAACCTTTTTTTCTCCATCCTGACGCATATCCTAAAGTGGAGAGGCTGTAGGTTTTTGTTTTTAAAGGGGGGCACTGCAGTCTCTTGAGCTGGAGCCAAAAGTTTGACAGAAACATTACTCCCATTAACTGCACTGCAGTTGTCTCTCAACTCTTTTCCCTCCTCCTCCTCATAAAAAAAAAGAAAAGGCAAATCACCTCGTGGGGTGCAGGGGAAGAGAACCCCCTGAAGATTTATTACAAACTTCAGCAGGACCAAAGCCATTTTAAAAAATGTATTTCTAGTTACAGGTAGGTAGCCGTGTTGGTCTGCCGTAGTTGAAACAAAATTTAAAAAATTCCTTCCAGTAGCACCTTACAGACAAACTAAGTTTCTCATTGGCGTATGAGCTTTCGAAGTAGTGTGCATGCACACAAAAGCTCATACCAATGACAAAATTAGTTGGTCTCCAAGGTGCTACTGGAAGGATTTTTTTTATTTTAAATATATATATGTATTTTAAACAAATATTTAGCATAAAGGTACATAAAACACAAAACCTTACATTAAAAACACATGACACAATGAAAAGAACCCAAAGGAGAGGCAGTTGTCTTATTTTTTGGAACCAAGGAGTTGTTCACTGACAGATGGGAAGCAGCTTTTAAACTGAAAATAAAGAATAAAATACCATGTCTAAACAATTGTGTCATCATTTTGGCTTGCCACAGATACGTCTGCAGTATAGTTTCAGGGTACAAAGTAAATTACACTGTACCTGAGTGGCTTAGCATAAATCTGCATAAAGATATTGTAGATATTACCACTAAATATTTGAATCTTTAAAAAGATCAACTGGTTAAACAACTGGGCATTAAAATTTGGATACATTATAACCACAATTAAGTGAAACCACAAAATATCTTAACGGTGGAACTGTTGGTCTCACCTCTATCTCCTGGTTAGGACAAATTTCATTAAGATGAATCTACTTTCAAAATGTTCCTTTTATTTATCAACCTACCTCTTAAACACGAAGCTGCTCTTGCAAGATGGCGGAAAACAATACCAAGCATTACTCAGTGTGGGAAACTCCACGAGTAACAAAAATGAGTTAAATTGGAAGGGGGTGCAGTTGTTGACTGGCACTGGTAGGACTCTTTCTGATAAAGCAACCATAGCAGAACAGGAAGAAATCCAGGTAAATCTAGCTAACCTCTTGTAGTTTCAAAACAATGACAAACATGCAGCTGTCCTTATACAGGGATTGAACCTGCAACCGTGGTGTGGTTCTTGGCTGTTTTTATTTTGATTACTTTGAGTAACATCAAATGTTTCCTGAGAAGGGTACTTGTGTAAGAGAAGGTATAAAAAAAACATGCCAACGTACTCATTTTGGCTGGTGTGAAAAGAACAGAAAGCAAGCTAGCAGTAACTAAGTGAATGGGGTGTTTTGAGGACCATCCTGCATACTGCGCTCATCAGAAACGTTTTGAGAGATGAATGTGCCCTCGCTGCGTTATCAACCTTGCAAGCCATCCTACAGAAGCTACAAGATCACTCACCCACCCCACTAGCCTAAATTTCTACTCATGTCTTGTCATTCAACTGAAAAAAAACCAATGTTTGCAAAATTTCCTGAATCGGTTTGTTTGGAGAAATCTTACTCCGACAACTTGATGAATAACTTATGTACAGATTCACACCCCTATGTGCATCAGTACATGTGAAGGAGACTTCATGTGATGATCTGCACCTTTGGTGCAGCCTCAGCATCTTTGGAGAGGCTTGCATACGCTTCTTCGCTGAAGATATCCACCACTGGGGCTGTTCCTCAGTCACCATGTGAAAAGGTTGCCATACCATGCCGTGATGGCACCCCACTGGGACTGCGCTGCTGGGGGCGGTGCACTCCCCCCCCCACTCCTCTTCCTCCACCACTGCATACAATATAGTACACTGCAAGTTTGCTAAGAGCGTTCTGCACCAGAGTCAAATGGTGGGAAATACAAGCAACAGATTATTCGTACTTTGGGCTGCTCCTTTGAAATTAGAGGTTTTTGTTTCACGTTAGAATTCGGAGGATGAAAAGTGCATTTGAGCTCTTCCTGAAGAACAGATAGCTGGCATGCATACAATAATTGCAGCCCACCAACCTCTGGCTGGGAGGCGACCACCAAACTTTACCAAAGTGCCATTGTCATGGAAGTTACATACAGTATCCAAGAGCTGTTTCTGCTCAAACCAGTGTGGACTCCAAGGAAAAATGCCAATATTCTTGTCAACAGATTAGGAGCAAAGATTGTATGTTGTGATTTTTGAAGGAAGTTGTATTGCAATCCATTCTCCTAATAAAGAGTTTCAAAACAGGGTTTGACTGGCAGCCTAGTAAATCAGCTTGGTGGCACAGCATGGCCTGAAGCTTATTGAGGGAGCGCGTAGCTAACTGGCTAGCTACAGAGAAATGCAGAAGTGGGAATAGGGAAAGATATTTGACAGGAATAGTACAAGCTACTGTTCCAGATCCAGCAGTCCAGAAAAGTAATCCTTACCGGCCCTACACCATTAATAAATGTTCAAGTTTTCCCATTAGAGTGTAGGTTACATACTTCTAAAGGTAGGTTACTTCTTTTTAGGTGGGAACCTAGAACACAGTGTGCTTCTACACTGGAATACCCTTCTTAGCAAGGGTGATCCTTCCCAATCAGGATAATTTGCTAAACGTTCCTGGCATTTTTAAAATTGTATTCATGGGTTGTGTGTGTGTGTGTGTGTGTGTGTGTGTGTGTGTGTGTGTATTTGTGGATGGTCACTCCAAAGCAGTCCTTCAAGAAGCCTGCACTAGAAACAGTGATTTAAAATTACCACCTTTTGCATTCAACACTTCTATGCATGAGTCAAGTAGCAACTGACTGAAATGAGGACATACTGCAAAAAGTAACCAATATTTTAATTATGCACAAACGCAAAACGATGTTCTAAAAAAATAACCACAATAAATTAACCATGGAGGAATGTAGAAAGGGTTTGCCTTTCTGAATTAAAACATTGGGGGGGGGGGGAAGAAAATAATTTGCGGCAGTATTAGTAAGGCAGGAAGCATAATATACACCTATAGCCCAGTCAGTTTGGTGCCACATTCGTTCTCAAAACATAAAAAGTACATACAAAGATAAAGGTGAAAGAAAATAACTAGGCCCTCAAAATTCTGTTTCACTTCTTAAAGTCACATTGGAGACCCGTCACAAGTTTGCCAGAGCACTGGAGATTGCAGTACTACTTAATTTTCCCCTTAAGGTAAGACAGTAAAAGAAAATGAGGATTCAGTACGTATCTGTTGCAATGTTTATGCTAGAAATGCATGTACAACAGGAAAGAAACATTAACATCCAAAAATGAAAGCCTGGGGAGAGGAAGAGGAAGAAATAAACAAAAAAGGCAAGCCTAGTTTACAAACCAGATAGTTTTAAGAAACTAAGGTTTAAGCCATCCTGTCACACAGTGGAACTACATTTTTGAGCCTCTTAAATATGCTGTCCCATACCACACCTGTATACTGTATATCACAGAGACAAATATGTGGGAAAACTGAAATCCAGTTAAGGGTACTCAAGTTCCATCCACTGCAGCTTATGATGTGCTTAGATGTGTCAGTGGAGCTCAGTTCTTAAAGTGCATTGAGACTGTGAAATGTTAACCAGTACTTTTTTTTTAATCGTTGTAATAGGATGAACAAATTTCAACTACTTGGGAGCCAGCTTAGATGCTTTTTAGTGCACTGATATCAAGCCATCTTCACATCTCTTCCATGCTTCGCCTGATGGCCTCTTGAAATGCTGCATCTTCCTCCTCTGCACCTGCATTAAAGAAGCAGGACTTAAAAACTGCAAAACAAATGCATAGTTGAAATACTGACTCAGGCAAGAAATGGCTACCGCTTCCTAATCAGCGGTTTCAGAAAGGTCAGACCCCTGGGTCCATCTAGCTCAGTTGTGGCTATGCTGACTGGTAGTGGTTCCTCCAGGGTTTCACACGGGAGTCTTCCCAAATTTACGCCGAGAAGCCAGTGATTGAACCTGGAAACTTCTGCAAGCAAACCAAGCGCTCTACCACTTTTATTCTTTTATTTACTAAATTGGTATGCTGCCACGTAGATCTCAGACATCACCAAGCTGTGCTCCTTCCTAAAGCAAGTTCTAACTTTTAAAAATGTTTCTTCATGTAGCTGGCAGCTACCAGACGTTAGCATCTGGGGGTATGCGGGATGGCTAGCAGGTACAAGGCTGTCACAATGTGCACGATCGCAACAGCTCTAGAAAGACAGCTCACACAATTGTGGGGGGCCACATACAGTATATGCCCCCGCACACAAAGGTGCTGGTTCATACAACCATTGCCTCCATAAGAGCCTCTGTTGTATCATGACTTTGCAGACAACCCGGCTCACTCCTCTGAAGGCCAACATCCAAGCACTGTATTAACTGGACATAAATCCATGTCTCAAATTGTAAGCAAAGGCCCATTTTATGAATACTACTCCTTTCTCTTGCTATAGCCACTTTTCTCTGTCACGGTGCCTATATAGGAATATGCACATATAGTGGGGGGAAAGCTTTCTATTCCTTGTTTGATACTATTGCTGAATCTAATTTTCTACAGTCACTTCATTTCTTGAATAAGCATCTTGTAGCAAAATTAACATACCCACTTGGTCCTTTGTTTCTTCTGAAACCTGCTCCATTCCCATTTGAGTATCTACCACTTCATTTTCTGTAAAAAGACACACAGAGAACTAACTATGCAATATTTGTTGTTGTTGTTGTTATTTATTTATTTATACCCCGCCCATCTGGCTGGGTTTCCCCTGCCACTCTGGGTGGCTTCCAACAAATACCAAAATACATTAAAATATCACAGATTTAAAACTTCCCTAAACAGGGCTGCCTTTAGGTGTTTTCTAAATGTCAGGTAGTTGTTTATCTCCTTGACCTCCGATGGAAGGGCGTTCCACAGGGCGGGCGCCACTACCGAGAAGGCCCTCTGCCACAGCTCTCACAACTAGCTTTCCTCTTCAGAGTTTTGTTGACTGGTAAAACCTGGCTGTCATAACTTTTTCTTCCTCACTTCAAAACCCAGTACCCTGAAATAGTGTGCAACATATAACCAAAACGGAGGTTTATCTTTACACCCACACCGAGCTAGCTTAGCAAGATGGATGGTAAATAAATTGGGAATGCATTCCCATTAGTGCGATGTCCTTTGAAAGCCACCCTTCAACTTGATTTCCATGTAGGGAAAGAACACGAGTTCCATGCCGACACTCAGCTGCAAGTTCATATATTTTACAGAACTGAACATGCAACGAAATAGATGAAACCTGCATGTGGCTTTCATACTTTAACCCCCATTACAACTGCACAGAACGGCAAACAGGGACGACTCAAATTATACGCTTTTCAACAACAGTGATGCATTTTTACAAAGTATATCAACAACAGAGATATATTCCATAAAGAGACCCCTGAACCCTCTAAAATCTCAATTCAAGATATTCTGTACTCACTTATACAGGCAGGACTAGCATAATTTGATCTCGAGGGTGCTGCACCTGAACTCAAAAAAATGGTTTAAATGAAGCTCTTGTTGGCTTTCTGTGAACCAGAACTAAATCCCTAAACATAAGATCTTGTAGTGTACACCTTTAGACTTTTCCTTTGCAGGGTAGGAATGAGCTATGCTGCAGCAACTTCCATGCTGCAACAATAATTTAAGAGGGGGAATTCAACTGTCTTGAATTTCCACTGATCTTCCAAGACAAAACTGCTTCAGAACAAGTGATTAAATAATAAGGAGCATTGAAGACAACGTTGAGGTTGGTGTGCCACGGCTTCAAATCTAAAATGAGGCAACAGTGACTTATTTTGCACAATAAGCCATTGTAGGAAGAAGTGGGAGAGAAGGACTCTGGGATTAGCTATAGCTCCTAAATTTACCTCGACCTCAAGAACTGTTTCTCAGAGTAAAATATGGGCAAAATCATTATGCATTATGTAACAAATTGTGAACTCTGCAGTGGTTTGCTCTGCATAGCAATACCCAAAGCTCAACAATCACCTGGTGCTTCGGAAGCGCTGTGCAAAGAACGTTGATAGCCCTGTGCTCAGAAATTTCCGAGGGCAAAGTAGAGGGCTTTCAAAGCCCTTGTGCCGTGCCTCCTACACGCTTGGCAACATGATGTTTGCCGAATATTTGGGAAGCACTGCACCGTGACGGGTGCCAATCTCAGGACGTCATCATATCACATGATTGACTGGCAGGTGAGGGGTCGGGGATACCTGTCCATGCTGGCTCGCCAGTAGTGGGGCAAGATAAAAGATCTGGCCTGCTGGGCCAAAAACCTTCCCCATCCCTGTCATAGGCTGTTCCTTAAACAGAGCATAAACACATTGCTCACTAATGGGCTTTATGATCTTTATTTTGCCTCCATTACTCTCATTTCCTAGTGGCTGGCCCATACTGTAGAGCCCCTGCAAACTTGTTCAACTAAACTAAATTACAAGTGGACTATATGTGATATATTGATGGGGAATTATTCAGGAAGCAGTACAGTACGTGAACAGGTTCCCTCTCCTCGCTTCAAGCCTGGAAGTAGCTTCCACCAGGCAATGCATGCCTAGGCTGTATATATAAACGTGTTTGAAAGGATACCTTTGGCTGTATCTGAAATGCTGTTCAATAAGGCACACATCATGTCGGCATCAATCTTATGAGGATCTAGAATGCGAGTTGCCCGCTGAGTCATCTTAAGCTGATCCTCAAGCTCTAGAAAGCTTTTGTCTCCCGAAAGAATAGTGAAAGGAATATGCTTCGGTAGATGCTCATCTAGACGGCCCACCTATGGAACAAAGAATGAATTATGCAAAGCAATGGGCAAACAATTTCTTTAGTGGGAGGGATTTCATATTGTGTAGGTAGACGAGACTTGAACATTATTTAGCCCAAACATTGTAAACACATTGTTGTGTTTTTTGTTTTGTTTTTACAATCAAGAGGTGTATATATATGTGTGTGTGTGTGTGTGCGCGCACACACACACTGTGATAGGATTCTCAGTGTATGCCAGCAACTGACACCTTAACTCAAAATATTTCCTTTGCATCTTATCACAGCACAGGTGCGTGAAAACTTACATGCACACAGATTGCAAAGTCGGCAGCCTCTCTCCTCGTACCACAGTGTGGATGGAGGAAGAAACACCCAATCTTGTTAAGGTAGTTAAAAATCTTGCAGTTCACAGGTGGCTTCCAGTTGTTGTGCCCACCTAAGCATTAAACCAGAAAACAGCCACTGTTAAGAGATTCAAGGGACTGGACAAGGGAATAGACAGTTACTTTTAAAAAGAGTGTATATTTTAAAAACAAAAACAAAAAAACCCTGTGAAATACTAATTATGTTTCTGAGAAGCAGGCAATCTAAATTGCACATGGTTGATATATGCAATGTACTATACATGTTCCAGCTTTGTACCTTTTGCTAATTTGTGCGGCCAAACATGCTCCCATAGTAATGGGCAAAGGACTGAGCTACTCCTAACATCACAAAAGGTGGTCGATCCTCATTTCAACTGTTTTCAAGTAGACATCACTTACAATATTTTCACTAAATGCACCACCCAGTGGGTGTTAAACCGATACCTAAATTAACGCAATGTGGGGGACCACTGGATCTGTGCTGGGAGATGGTTCAAAAAGACAAGGTGCTGCTACTAAGGTGACCCTGCTGTGTGTAGGGACCTCCTGAATTGTACTCATGGAGGTGTGTGTGTGTTATAGCAAGCAGGGCCTCCACCACAGATCTCAAGAACTTGGGTTTGACCGATTCTGGGGGAAGCACTTCAAGTACTTGTCAGCTATGTCCTTCAGGGCTTAATACCCCTGTATTAACACACCTTGCTTGAATTAGGAATGCTGTATGCCATGAACCTGTGTAAATGTATGCTGCTACATTTGTAGATTATCTGACTCACATGTGCTATATAGTGTGCATCAAGGGAAAGTTTGCACTGCCAACAAGTTCCTTACCTTGAAAACCCCAGATAAAAGTTCCTTGGTTAAGGGTAGCAGGCAACTGATGGAAAAGGTTTCCCCAGTTATCCAAATCCATCATAATAATATGAGTCATGGTACACAGGTAATCAAGATCAGGTAGGTCTCTGTCATCTAGATAGTTGGGTGGAAGGGAAGAAGAGGGAAGCATAACAAACATTATATGGATTCCTCAGTTGTAGAAAAAAATTCAAAACAAAGCATATCAAATTCTTTAAAAATTCATTGCAATTTAAGTAATTCATATGAACTCAATAGGGTACCTCCTTCAGCAAATTTATACTAACTTCAACATTTTTCATTATGAGGTTCTGCTTGTTTTTATGCAGCTTGCATTTGGTTTTAGATGATTACTTGCCCAAACGTAATTGTAAACAGTGAGGAGGAATACAGACAAATACAGAGGGGCTCTCAGGTGCTGGGGAAATTATTTACAAAATAATGCCATGATACAAGTCTACTGAATAAAATGAATTTCCACACAGCGCCTGAGATTTTACTGTCCTGTAACCATTTCACAATTACAGTATCAACAATCACATTCTTTTCCTTCAAAAACAACTACCAAAAATCTCCTAAGCCTTTCTTATTCACATGGCTAGAAAAATTGTCATCAATGACGTAGAATGGGTGCAAGACTAAATAAGATTTCTTGTACCACTATGGAAACAATTATATAAGCAGAGTTTGCCGAGGCTATGAAATGCTACATGTTCAGTTTAACCAATGGCTCACCAACATTTCCATTTTTTTCTCTCTCACACACACACACATGAGAAAACCTGTGGTTCACCGCTGAATCAAACCAAACAGCAATCAGGTTTTGTGAGCGACAAGTGGAAAACCTCTCGGACCCGTGCTTTCCAGGCGCAGGGCAAGCAAAGTGTTGACAAGCCCCAATTGTTCTGTAAGGTTCTCTCAGCAGACATATTTGTTTGGGCATCCAAAGTATACCATGGTTTCTACCTACCTAGACCAAGCCCTTCAGAATGTGGCTTCTTAACTTGCTCTTTGGGTAGCTCTCCTGGCCTCTTCTTCTCTGAAGCACTTGCTGCAGTCTTGTCTTCCGAAAGCATTAGGTTTTCAGGCTTTTTGTCTACACAGGATCCACCGGCGGAAATCTGGAAGACGTCACTTCCTGCTTGAGTTGGGGCTAGCTGGGGCTTTTGTGGGAAGCAGTGCTTGCTGTGAAAGTGCTGGTGGGCAATTCCAACATCACTGAAGTTTTTGTTGCATGCTCCACACCTCACAATGTACAATTCTTGGTCAGGGTTTTTCTCCGAGTGTGTCACGAGATGAACCATCATGTCAGGAAAGCTCTGCGCTGTTGAGGAGCACAAGGCACAGCGGAACCACAAGTTGCCCTTCTCCAGCAAGGCCTTCTGACACCTCTTGTAATCCGCCTTCCTGTTCTCTTTGCTAGCGTACTTCTCCCGACAACCACAGCTCAGACGCTTGCTCTCTTCTACTATTTCGGTACTCTTGATTGATGTCCCCGCTCCCTCAGACACGCATATGTAATCTGTGCTATGGAAGCCCTTGAAGTGAAGCAAGAACTGCTCCTCGGCATCAAAAAACAGGTCGCCACAAAAGCCGCAGAAGTATTTGACCTTTACGACACCGTTATGCTTATCCTGACAGTGTCGATGGAAAGTTTCGTTCTTCCGGAATGTCATTTTGCACAACTCACAGCTGTACCTGTGGAAGTGATGGCTCTCTAATGATACACAGTGCTGCTTCACGCTGTCTTCAGAGTCAAAGAGCTCCTCGCACATACAACACTGCCATTGGTGAGACCCTGACCCTGACACATCCATGGGGCTCGAAGGTGGAGACTGCTCCATAGGGCTAGGAGTTTGGTCTTTCTGTTCAAGTGAACTACCGAACAGTGCACTAGAAGATGCTGTAGCATCCTCAGCTGTAGCATCCTCAGCAGCAGCAGCAGCATCCTCACGGTAAAAGCTGTGCACACCATGATATTCTGTCACATGGGCCTTAACGTCATCTACTTTCTGAAGAGCTACACTGCAGACCTGGCACCAGAAGACAAAATTAGTCAAGTGTGCTCCTCCATGGAACCGGCTCATGTGCAAACGGATGACGCTTGCATTTTCCGCAAGCTTGCCGCACACCCCACATTTGTGGCAGATTGTGTTCTCGGAAAAAATGTGGTTTTCTACCAGCTCCTCAGAAGGAAACGCCAGCTCGCACTGGCACACCCAGGCTTTGACGGCAGGAACGCTGCTAACCTCTTGGCTTTTGCCTTCTGAGTCCTTTATTCGTTTTGAAACCGTTCCCCCCTCATCGCCAACGGATTCAATCGAGTCCGAAGGCCTCTTCAGAGGAGAAGATTTTAAAAAGCTGCTATTCTTCTGTAGATGAGAGGCACTTTTATTCCTTTCGTTGACATGGCATACTGCCAGGATGGATTCTTCCATCGTGGTGAAAACTTTAACCTTGTGTAAGGTTTTGGAAATATGCTGACGGATATGGGTGTCGTTGATAAACAGCTCGCTACAGGTGTGACAGAAACCTTTGGCTTTAAATACTTCGGCGACCTGGCAGATGCGCTTCTTTGACAGAGTCACTGGGCCAGCATCACGACAACGAGTTCTAAAGTGGGAAAGGACATTGTAATACCTACTTAGCTGTGCATTACCAAAAAAATAAAAATCAGTATGGTCTAAAAACAACAACAACCATTCACATGCTAAACATTATTTTTGGATATTTGCTTAGTTGGGCCTAGATAATTTTCCAAGGTTAGCAGCCTTCCAAACAAACGGAATGAATGACACTAGGCCACTGCCAGTCATTGCCTCCTAAATCTGCCTCTTCTTCAGTGGCTATGCCCCAGATACCCAACACAGCCCTTTAAAGCCAAGACTGGCAGCTGGTAGAAGCACAGGATTCTGTCTTCTCCGCCCAGGGGTAAGGTATCTTAGCAGGAAGGGGTAAGGTATCTTAGCCCAGGGGTAAGGTATCAAGCAGGAAGGCTCTCGACAGACCTGAAGTGTGCCGTTAGCTCCACATGAGAACGCAACACCTGATGGCAGGATGTGCACTTCACTTGGAACGGGATTTCTTTGCACAAGGAGATCAGAAGATTCTTTGCATAGGCTGGGAATGGCAAAGGTTGTGCTTGTGTTGCTTTATCTGCAATGGAATGCACAGAGTTATTGTATCACTGAGTCAGAAAGGACCAGACCTTATTCACTTCCCAAAAGGAAGGCCCATCCACATGCTGGTGTCCCCCTCCTCCAACGTAGACACGAGTGCAGCACCAGAGAAGGGTGGCGCACTGCAAGCATGGCCCGGTGGCACCTAGGCCACATCACACCAGAGCAGTGATGCTCCACCAATGCTAACCATTTGCAGCTGACCAGAGTTGGGAATCCAACAACATAGATTCTAGATGGCCACAGCTTCCCCGTCCCTTGACTTAAGGGTTTGTTGCAACCTGTTGTCCATTTCCTGTCAGTCAACATACAAAACTTACTTCAAGGAACAACCAGGTGGTACAAGGAGAAGAATCAAAGGTTACAAATGATTCAAGTAAGTAAGAAAATCATGTCAACAATACCACACAGGCATCAAGACCAGGCAGTTAAGAATGAGCTAACAAACATCCCTTGGTTCCTGAGAAATGTCACACTCTCAAGAGTCAAATCTGAGCATCTTTCAGAAGTGTTGCAAGAGTGATGTTTTTGGTCCTAGTATGTTTAGACTGGTCAGGACAGGAGTGCAGGGACAGTTATTTTTTAAGCTGTTTGCTTTGCACTCATTTCAAAATTTATTAGCTGCCAGGAAGAAGGGCAAAACTAATATACCTTGATATAACCTGAGAAACCGAATTACAGAAAGGCACCCATCATATGGCTGTACCCAGAAGTATCCTAAATTTTAAGCAGTAACATATATATTTTATGGACCTTGCACACTAGAGGGAACAATACCATACACCTCAGCCACACTATTATAGAGGACAGACATTGCTCCGGAAAAAAACCTTCCCTGGCAACATTCTCAATATATATATTTCCTTGTTTTATCAGACTAGCAAAAGCAGCTAAACCAAATTGTGCTGTTCTATATACAGTGGTACCTCTACTTACGAATTTAATGCGTTCCGGATGCACATTTGTAAGTACAAAAAGTTTGTAAGTCGAATCCCATAGGAATGCATTGGGAGAAAAAATTCGTAAGTCGAAGCAACCCTATCTAAAAATTCTAAACTGCATCCAAGATGGCGGACGGAGCTCCATTCGTAAGTAGAGTTATTCGTAAGTAGAGGTACCACTGTATTAGCTTCAGGTTCTTTTCTGTCCAACATAAGCCACATTATGTTTTACATTTTAATTATATTTGCATGAGCAAACAGGAAATTGTTTATAACCTTGAAAGTCTGATCTGACCTACCAAATCTTCCTACTTGAAATATTCAGGGAGGACAAAGCCCATCTTAGCTTACAGTCTGGGAAGAATTTGCATCGGTGGCCATGCACAAGGAAGTGGGGAATGAAGAAAGCGGATTCTAGAAAGCAGATTCAGCATACTTAGCATGGAGCTAAGGGCACTTCCTTAAAGTAACATTATCATCTTCATCAGTCATGTAAATTGCAATGTATTTTACCACATTCCCCCTCAAATCATGCAGTATCCAGTCATTTCAGGTGGAAAAATATACACATTTCAAAAGAGACATACCACTGAGTTTAAAAGCCTGAGAGAAGTGATTCTTTTCAGACATATGCTGCAGACACTCATCTCTCAGGCTAAAAAGGAGAAAGCAGCATGGACATGCAAAGCACTGAATATGCTGAGGAGGGTATTTCTTTTCATGGCCGTCACCTTCATTTGCCTTGAGGGGGTGGGAAAAAACAAAACAATAACTCAATTTTAGATAAACGGAGAACATTTGTTTTCCAACATTATGAGGAACTTTTTCTATAAGATGCGATGGAAATTTTCTCTTAATACTAAAAGCATAACTCAAAATATATCAACTACAGTGGTACCTCGGTTTATGAACACAATTGGTTCCGGAAGTCTGTTCATAAGCTGAAGCGTTCATAAACTGAAGCGAACTTTCCCATTGAAAGTAATGGAAAGTGGATTAATCCGTTCCAGACGGTCCGTGGAGTAACCGTTCATAAACTGAAGCGAACTTTCCCATTGGAAGTAATGGAAAGTGGATTAATCCGTTCCAGACGGGTCCGCGGAGTACTTAAACTGAAGCGTTCATAAACTGAAACATGGGTGTAATTGGTTCCGGAAGTCTGTTCATAAACTGAAGCGTTCATAAACTGAAGCGAACTTTCCCATTGAAAGTAATGGAAAGTGAATTAATCCGTTCCAGATGGGTCCGCGGCGTTCATAAACCGAAAATTCATAAACCGAGGTGTTCATAAACCGAGGTTCCACTGTAGTACCTGCTCCATTTATGAGCCACAACCACATACAAGCAGCAGATTTTTTTTTTTTGGATTTGAAAAATTATCAAAAGCAAAACCTGAGCAGTAAAATCCCTGCAAAGATTTGTGTATGAGTTTATGAAATGGGACTTTTCTGAGGGGAGATACCCCCCCCCCGGCTACTTTTGTGAAAACATGCATTTCCTTAAAATTCTTGCCTTAGAAGAAACGTGCTCATCATATAGCTGAGACGTGGGAAATCTTCTGGTGCAGACTATGCAGGCAAATGCATCAGGTGGACATCCATGTAGTGTAATTGATGGATCGCATGGAGAATGATCAAACCTAAGGAAATAAATTTGCATGATTAAATCATGGATATGAACAATAAGAAAACCTTTAGAGGTTGCCCATTACAACAACAACAGGTTTAGGGAAAAAAACCTGTTTACTAAAACATATGTGAAGTCTGAATATACTTGCAAAACCGAACATTTCCTGGCATCTAGAGGCATACAATTTCTGCAAAGCAACAATCAGTGCAGTGCATATTTGAGACTACCTGTAAGATACAGTGTCCCACGTTCAGGCAGTCTAGCAACGTATTTCCTGATCAAACTAAAATACTTGTACCTCTGAAGGTGGCCCAGGAGAAGATGCCTGTTGTCAAATTTTCTGTGGCAATGCATTATTGGGCATAAAATGGATTTACTGTCAGATTGTATCTGGTCTGATCTCCGGGGTAATGCTCTCCTTCCGGAGTTTAGAGTGCCTGGCTTGAGACCTACAATGTGAAACAAAAAACCCTCATGTAGTTGGTGCTCGAAGACAGGTTAGAAAATAGATCACACTGCTGTAATGTCACGCTGCTTCTTTTGTTTAAAACGCATGGAGATTGACTATACTGCCCTTGCTAAAGCTTTCCCTTGTTTTTCATCCAGGACAAAGCTCGATTCGTGAGTATGTGAACCTCAAGGAAAGGAAAGAACACAGCAACACACCCATTCCTGACACTGGGCTAACAGGAGGCCTGCCACCTCAATCCAAGGGAATCTGCCAGCACGGATGAATGAGGTGAGCGGTGGCGGAGTGGTTCACGTAAGATGTGGCTATGGATGCCTCATGGTGACATCCTGGAGTGCCTGGTCACAGCAAGTGAAGTCATTCTGCATTCCTAGATTGACTTGTTCCAAATGATGAAACTTACCGGAGCTAAGAAAGACTAGGGTGGGTAGGCAGGACTACACAGGAAAAAGACACTCTGAAGACAAACCTGTCAAAGACACACACAGACCTCAGCCTTGCTGCTAAAGATTCTTTAGCTGCAGGCACAGTGAGTGGAGCTTGGGCTCCTCATCTGCAGTGCTTTGCACATTCGGAAAGTGCTATGTAAGCATTTAGCTGCCCTTAGGGTTACCAGACTCAATAGTGGACAGGACTTCTGTGCCTTTAATTGCCCTGCTCTCTTTTGAGTCTGGAAACCTTAAAGAGAAACCACCAGCAGGCCCTTTGTTTAATTTCCAAGCAAAGGGTCTGCTGGTTTCTCTTTAAGGTTTCCAGACTCAAAAGAGAGCAGGGCAATTAAAGGCACAGAAGTCCTGTCCGCTATTGAGTCAGGCAACCCTAGCTGCCCTGGGCTCTTCTGGGAGGAAAGATAGGACATACTTCTTAATATATCAAATGTACTAAGCTACGGCATCTCCTTAAAGCAGTGATGGGGAACTTGCAACTCTCCAGCTGTTGGGCAACAATGTCCGCTAGTCCCAGCCAGAATAGGCCACGGTCAGGGAGACGATGGGAGCTGTAGTCTAGCAACAGCTAGAGACCCAAAACTTCCCCATCACTGTATGGAAGAAAAGGATGAAGCTCAAACACCTCCCATGTTTCTCCTGTGAAGGCTACCCGTACCTTGCTTACTCCTACATGTGTCTGAAAGGGAGAAGCGATCGACTGCAACTAAAGTAGAACTATTCATCCGGAAGAACCGTGCATCCCTCTGAATGGTGAAATAATGGTACCAATACATTACCTGGCATTTTCAGCCACTGGTTCACGCACTGCCTTGCTGCTTCTGTGTCACTATGTCCCTGGATAAATTCCAGCTCTTGCAGTCCGTGAGCATGTTGCAAATCCAGTTTTTCCTAATGGTACCAGCAGTCGGAAGACAGCGTGTGCAATTAGTTGCACTGATTGAGAACTGATTTACCGCCAATACGAAAAGCATATATACACATACAAGGTGAAAGCATTCGCTGTACTGACTGGCAGTGGCTCTCCAGGGTTTCAGACAAGATGCTTCTCTCAGCCCTACCTAGAGATGCCCAACAAGACTGTACCTGGGACTTTCTGCATGGAAAGCAGATCCACCACTGAATTACAGCCTTGCCCATTCCTCAACAAGGTACCGTATTTTTCCGTGTATAAGACAATCTCTATTTTGGGGACTCCGAATTAAAAAATGGGGGGGGGGGTTGCCCACAGTTACTGAGCTTTTTTTGGGGGGGGGTTGTGATAATTGCTCACCCACCTGACCAACGCTGCCAGTCACACGCATCGACAAAGCCAACACTCTTCTGCCCGCTCACTGCCAGCAGCCGCCAATCGCCCGCCATATTGATGCAGTGGCAGCCAATCAACAGCAGCCCTTGACGCAGCCACCAATCACCCGCCCAATCACCGCTTACACTCTCCTGCTCGCGGCTGCAACCAAACACTTGTCCCCCTCTGCACTCTCCGTGTATAAGACAACCCCCAATTTGGAACATTATTTTAAAATTTAAAAAACAGCATCTTATACATGGAAAACTATGGTATATGTTTTGTATTCCTTGAATGCCCTTTTTATAACAATCTTAGAAACAACTACATCCACCGATTGTTAAGATCACAGAAGGGAAGACCGTCTCTTGCAAAGACCTGTTTTCTTTTGTCTGATGTAAAGAAGTATACATCCTTCAGAACACCCACATTTCTTACTAAGGCTCTACAAACCAGGGTGGATTTGGTTTAAATCAAACTGATTTAAATCACGATTTAAATCACAATTTAAATCACTAGTCAGTAAGGCTTGATTTAAATCATAGTTTTCTACATAAAGACTAATTCTTGCTGGTATAACTTTAATATGCTGGTAGATGAAGATTTTTAGAATAACAACTTTTCATATTAGGTTTTTTTATCCCCAGTTTAATAGGTTAATCATTCATACTGTATTTGGACAACTTTTCTGTTGTACTTAGGAAGGGAAAAAATCATTACCTTAATAATAACAATTTAAATAGATTTATTCAACTGAAACAATAACATTACAGCATATGTTATTTGCTTAAACAAACATCCATGTTTGTTAAGTAATTTGGCTAAACAAAAACAAAATATATATATTTTAAGAAGCTTAAGACTGTCAGCCCAGCCTACACATGAAAAACTTAAATACTGTCCACTCCAAACAATCAGAAAAATATTGTTTCTATTCTATTCACTGAACTTCTTGAAACTTAGCACTGAAGGGGTTGATTCTGTATTCATAGGTTTGTAGAACAATAGGACTAAGGTCTTTTTCTCAACTCTGTTCAAGTTATAACATTTTTGCTGTGAAGAAGAGGCATGTGATCTCTGCCGAGTCAAATTCAGTTTTGAGAACTGCAAAAGTAAACCAAGCATCTGTGATAATATCTTGCAGGCAGAGAAACTGCCCAATAATCTTACAAAAACCTCTGGAAGAGCATGACATTGTGAATGGATTAATGGAATTTATTTACCAAAAAATTTAAACATATACAACCTTATTCTACATAATTAAAAAACTAATCTTTATTTCATGATGGAATAACCTTTGGATGGTAATATATTTTCCTCAAAAAGCATTTTATTTTTAAAAAAACCTGATTTAAATTAAAAACATCCAATTTAAATTTTAAAAAATCCGATATTTTTGATTTTTTTTAAAAAATCAGATTTTTATCCACCCTGCTACAAACTCATGTAACAAAATCTGAAGGGAGGTATGGGAAATAATTTGTCCTTTAAAGGTTGGGGAGTAACCACTATTAGTAGCAATATTATTATTATTATTATTATTATTATTATTATTATTAGTGTAATGGCTGTTTGCTAAAACACAGTAAACTAAATTGAACTGAACTGAACTGAACTACTTCTTTGGTCAAATCACAGCTTGGCCTCTGTAGTTATTTGCGAGACAAGAGTAGTTATACATATTATAATCACTACCTCTTTGCAGAATCCCCAATAGCCTGTGCTGGCTGAATTTCAATTGTTAGAGAGGGGTCAACACTTGTTATGCCAGAACCTGACCCTAGAACAAGAAGTCATTTGGAAAAGGCTACCTAACAGCCTCGAATGCCTGCATGCTATATTTAACACAATGATTAACAGCAAAAAACATGGACAGATTTACCCAAAGCAAACAGATACAGTCTTATATTCCTAAGTGTGCCAACTTCCTATCTTTAAAGCCTCAGGCTTCACAGGTGCAGAGGAAATGCTGGAAAACTGGGCCACAAGGTCCACCCTCATTAGCGCTTTTTGCCAC
Organism: Zootoca vivipara; assembly: GCF_963506605.1. Lineage (NCBI taxonomy): Eukaryota > Metazoa > Chordata > Lepidosauria > Squamata > Lacertidae > Zootoca > Zootoca vivipara. Next base: position 31,375,474 of record NC_083278.1, on the reverse strand, counting down.
AGCCATCATGACCGCACATGAGCCATAGCATGTGGTCATTAAAATAATAATAAAAAAGCAACTGATCCAAGTGACTATAAAGTTTCAGAAAGGGTACAGCAACGTGAAAGAGCACAACCTGGCAATGTAATACATAAACAAATGTACAGTAGTTACTGAGAGGCTGAACTGATGGGAAGGACTGAGTACCGTTGGACACAATGTTCCAGCCTGGACACAATGGCAGCATGAAACCAGGTTCAAGGATTAATGAGGAAGGGTGCTTACCAAGATATTTTGGAACCAGCAGAGAAAAATCTAGCTGGACACATTACCCAACATAGGCCATTTAATCTTTTTTAAAACAAACAAAACAAACAAACAAGCTCTGCTTTGGAAATAACAGCTGAAGCCAAACAGTGGTTTGAAACCTAGATGGTAATCCCTAGTGGTTTTTTGTAAAACTAAAAATAGAAATCATACCTTGAAAGCTTTATTTTTCTCCTCTTTCAGTTGTTTCTCTACCTCTACATGGCGTGCCAAGCGGTCTAGTGTGGAAGCAACCTTTTCTTTCTGATAATCGACGTAGTCTTTGCGTTTTGCATTTGCCTACAAATGAAGAGAAGTTCTCCCATATTTATCATCTGCCACAAATTGTCAGACAATTGCAACATCTTATCATCCACTACATTGGGCTGGGGCTGGGGCAATTATTTCAATCTGCCACCATTTGGAGCTTGGGATAAAAGTATTGGGGATAATGCATGGTTAAAAGCATGTGAGGCTCAGAGAGGCATTTTCTAGACACCAGTCATGAGAACTCTCCAAACACCTCAGTAAGAGGATGCATACTTTAAGACCATTGCTACATCATCTTCTAACAGACACAAAAATGGGTTCAGACAGATAGATATTTAAAAAAAACAACTTCCATTAGGCTATTTTTTAAAAAGTATGCTGTGTTCCGTACTGTTCACATGGCACCTGTCACGGATACTGGTTTCTTCAACCTCTATACAAAATGAGGTTTATACAAACACAGGTTTAAGGTATTTCTGCTTCTTTAACTTTCAGGTACCATTAATTCACTCACAATGCTTTCAAAAACCTCCTAGCAGCTGTTATAGTTGGGTTAGGTATAAGATGGACACAAACTTTTAGAGACAGTATGACCATTTAACTAAGACAGCTGATTTATTAAAGGGTGTGTATGTGTGTACACACAGACACAGAGAGAGAAATAAATAAATAAATAAATATTGGGATCTTAACAGTGTTTGTTGACAATTTCTGAAGATTCAACAAACACCTTTGCTGACATCAGCTTCTAATTGGCTTTAACCTCAAGCCAAATTGCCTAAACCTCCACCCCAGCCAAATGCTCTAACAACCCAGTACAGTCATACCTCTAGTTATGTATGCTTCAGGTTGCATACGACACAGGATCATAGCTGCCAAGTTATCCCTTTTTTACAGGGATTTTCCCTTATGCTGAATAGGCTTCCTCGCGAGAAAAGGGAAAACTTGGCAGCTATGCACAGGATACGTACGCGCCGAACCCGGAAGTAACAGAACAGGTTACTTCCGGGTTCAGTGATTTGCACATGCGCAGAAGCGCTGAATCACGCAGGGAGCATGCGCAGATTTGGCGCTTCAGGGTAAGTACTACTCTGGATGCGTACGGGGCTCCAGAACAGATCCTGTTCGTATCCAGAGGTACCACTGTACACTTACTGGGGACAATCCCCAAAACTCCTCTGGTTGTATTCTTGGCTGCTTGGACAGTTTAATGAACTACACGAGTCATGATCTTCTGGTGAGACCTTTGCAGAGGACAGCCTTTTACACCAACCAACTCAAGACACTGGCTCCCTTCCTCTGAAAGGTATTAATAACAGACTGGGCATAAATATCCAGTTCCCCCCTCAGTTTTTCTTTAGTCAGAATAAATCTATCTGATCCAGGCACAGCCTAATAAATTCTCAAAGTGATCACCTGTCTCTCAGAAACTTACATCTGCCATCTGAAGGAAGCCAGTTGTTTTCCTCCAGCCCTTCTTTACTTGGGCTCTCCCCAGCTTCTGAGGTTTTACCCTGAGGCAGATGACAACTTACCCTTACCTCACAAAAGCTGTTGCTTAATGCTTTGTTCCCTCAGATGTTGGGTAGGTTGAGGATGTCATACTCAACTTAGCTGCTATGTGTCAGAGGGATCATCGTCACAAGTACGATGCAATGTAAATTGCACAGCATTGTTGGGTGTTTGAGGGATGGGCCCGATTTAACAACAGCCACTAACTGTACTCCACAACACCAGTTGCCAGTGATCCTGCTGGCACAGGTTATGTGCTGAATTAGACATCATGGGTGGGATTCCACCAATGAGTCCCGTCAATACAAAGTGTAGGCTTTCTATTTGCTCACCCCTAGTTGGTTCCAGGGGTCTGGAGAACCCCCAAACAATGTACCGGGGCGGGGGGGGGGGAGAATAATTCTTAAGCAAAAGGTTGCCAAGGATAAAAAACATTCACAAGGATAAAATCCCGTTCACAAGGGTTCAATACAAGCCATCAAAGACCCACATGGAATAAATGTATAAAAACAAAAAGCGCAGAGAATGCAAGAACCTGCTCTTAGTTTCCTCAGGATCTGTAGCTTTAATTTAAATACTGTTTAAAAATTGGATACGATACAGACATATAAAATATTTGGAGTGGTGATAAAGTAACATTTTTTTTCAAGCCTTCGCTTCAAATCTTCTAAGTGGGCAGCTACCCGCAAGAAAGTCTTTTTGGCGATGGACCCCTGCTTACAGAATACCTTTCCAGATAAGCTTACCTGGCACCTACACTATGATCTTTTATGCACCAGGTAGATTTCCCTGTGTCTCAAGCCGACTTATCGCAATCTGCTGGATGCTTCAGTTTTTACATCAATTTTTTTCCTTGCTGTGGTTTATGCTGGTTTTAATTGTTTCAGCTGTTGTGTTCCATTCTGATCTTACACGGAGGGTGTTTTTTTATGTTGTTGGGCTTTCTGCTTTTAGTGTTTTTTACTTCAATTTTTAGTTTGTGTTTTATTGCTTCTGTAAACTCCCGAGAATTGGTTAGATGGGCAGTATACAAATAAAACAGGTAAAGAAGAATAAAATAATCTCAGAGGTCTTTGTATAGATAAAGTAAGAATTTATTTGAACCATATGTACTGTACTCCCCTTCAAAAGATACAAACTTAGACAGATAGAATGGAATAATTCCAAAGAAAACTCTTGTCCAACAATTTTAAACGGTAGAGAACACTCACGGTAGAAGAACTGCTACCGTCCTCGTCACCACTGCTAAGTTCAATGCAGTCCAAAACTGGTCTCAAGACAGCTTCCTATGGAAGAGAATGCACAGAATCACAGAATTTTAAGGTGGAAGGGACCCAGAGGGTCATCTCATCCACCCCACTCCAATGCAGGAATCTTGCCCACAGCTATCCCTGGGCTACCTTCTGGTTAACAGACAGACCCACTGACCCACTGAAGATAACCTTTAGCAATGCCCCCCTTCTACACATGTCTGCAAAAGTTACAAGATCTAGGAGCACAACAAATTGATTGCATATTCAGAAGCATAGCCTTTATAAGTATCATTATCATTCTTGCCTAATTCAGATTATCATTTGTTGCCATACACAACTGAATGGAGTCCAGCTCTAAAACAGGCTGCCTACTAACAGACGGTGGCGAAACATCCAACAATCCAGGAAAACTCTTCTGTTGATGGAAGCCCACCTTCAGAGAAGGACCCAGGCAACAAGTCCTTTATCTCTAGGAACTGCCAATTCAAAACAGGCAGTGGGGAAAACAAAAGAGGGAAGGAAGGAAGGAAGGAAGGAAGGAAGGAAGGAAGGAAGGAAGGAAGGAAGGAAGGAAGGAAGGGGTCAAATGACATTTATTAATTATATGCATTTACAGATAACCATTCACCCCCGGTGATCCATTAATTTGGTGTAACTATGACTGGGGAGACCCAGGTTAAAATTCCCACTTAATAACTATGCTCCCCAGGTGATCTTAGACCAGTCACTATCTAAGTCCTAGTGCAGGCACCCCCAAACTGCGGCCCTCCAGATGTTTTGGCCTACAACTCCCATGATCCCTAGGTAATAGGACCAGTGGTTGGAGAAGATGGGAATTGTAGTCCAAAACATCTGGAGGGCCGCAGTTTGGGGGTGCCTGTCCTAGTGCATCTCACAAGGTTGCTACACAGATTTAAGCAGGGGGAAAGCAAAATAAAAACATAATATTAAAGTCCTAACAGAAGGGAATTTTATAAATTGCTTAGCCTTTGTGCAAGAAGGAAACATGCCACCCAGTTTTTCAGAATTCCTCATGTTTTCCTAAAGGGAAAAAAACCCGCATATGTATATGGGCCACAAAAATAAATTTATCTGTATTTGGGCACTGAAGGAATCTGAATGCACTGCCACATAATTCAGGTTAACTATGAAATGAGACACATGCAACAGATTTATAAGGACAGCTCATTTCCCCCCACATTCCTCGGATGTGGACAGTGCACTAAAAAAAAATGTTTAGTTTCAAACGCTTTGTGCTTTATTTTAAAGATTCACACTCTACCTCTCAAATTACCTCCACGACGATTCAGAACAGATAAAAGCCTCATATCACTATACCTAGCAGCCCTCTGGCCGGTGTTAAAGGCCAGCCTGTTCTTTGGTTTGCTTGTACCCTGCAGTCCCAGGCAACTGACAGTTGGAGCAGAGTGTTCTGCCTGGTAGGGAGGGGGCAAGCAAGTTCTCTGCTGCTTTGGCCAATGCCTGGGGCTACATTGGTTTCCCTCACAATGGCATTCTTCGTGGAAGGTATCGCAACACATTTCGATTTATTATTTTACATATTTACTAATTATAGACCACTTTTCAGACATAGCTCTCCAGGATCAGGTTGGGGTAGCCAACAATGTGCCCTCCAGATGTTGTGGGCTGGAAATATTTGCATGGTCCCAATAAACCATAGTTTGGCTTGCCTTGATGTGAAAACCAGGCCATTATCTCAACTGCTTTGAGTTATGGATTTAACTGAATAACTTATTCTCTCTGCCTGACGTTTCTTTACACCAGGCATCCCCAAACTGCGGCCCTCCAGATGTTTTGGCCTACAACTCCCATGATCCCTAGCTAAACAGGACCAGTGGTCAGGGATAATGGGAATTGTAGTCCAAAACATCTGGAGGGCCGAAGTTTGGGGGTGCCTGCTTTACACCATATCCCTCTTCTTTCTATGAGCTCAATTGCCACCAGCATTCCTTATCTCCTTGCTGGGCATTTCAAGGGTTGAAAAATATATATTTTAATTTACAAGCTTATACACTGCACACCCAAGGAGTTGCCCGTGTCTGTAGAAACCACTATCTGTTTAGTTTCCAAACTGAGAGGCACTCAATTACCCAAGTTTGCTATTAGAGGGAACTATGGTGTTGCTTGCAGATTTAAAATACAGTGGTGCCTCAGGTTACAGACGCTTCAGGTTACAGACTCCGCTAACCCAGAAATAGTACCCGAGGTTAAGAACTTTGCCCCAGGACGAGAACAGAAATCGCGCGGTGGCAGCGGGAGGCCCCATTAGCTAAAGAACATCAGGTTAAGAACAGTTTCGGGTTAAGAACGAATCTCTAGAACGAATTAAGTTCTTAACCTGAGGTACTACTGTAGATACTGTTTACATGCCGGTTTTGTAACTAGGTTTGTAATGGATTTTAGTCAAATACAATAAATGATTGATGGATACTATTTACATACCCCAACAAACTCAACGTCATCTTCACTTTCCTCTTGCGATGCATTCTCAGCTCTTTTAGAAGACACTAGACACTCCATTATCTGAAAAGGGAAGGGAGAGGAAAACACCTTAACATATTAGCAATTTGCATAACGATCTACCTGTTGGACATGCCTAGTATACAGGCTGTCTATATCAACATTTCATTTAAAAAGTCTGGATGATGTCCAGGACATCTGAAGGCAGCCCTGTTTAGGGAAGCTTTTAATTTTAAGAAATTAGTGTATTCTAATATTTCTGTTGGAAGCCGCCCAGAGTGGCTGGGGAAACCCAGCCAGATGGGTGGGGTATAAGTAATAAATTATTATTATTATTATTACCAAGGGGAACTCTGATTTTATCAAAGCCACAAAGGGTATCCATCAATGATGCATCCTGGCACCTCTCTTTTTCAACTTATATATAAATGATGTGGTTGCACAACTGTCTGGCTCTCACTGTTGCCTCTGAAAGAGAGATATGTGATAAAAAAATATGTCATCCCTTCTATACACAGGGGACACAATACTGATGTCTTTAATCCTGATTGGGTCATGTCTCCTTCTTCAGCCTTTTGGTAATTACTGTAAAAATGAAGGGTTGCAGCCTATCAAAAGACCAAACTGATTGACCTCACAAACATATGTGGCCATTAGATGAGGTGAAAATTGTACAGTACTCTGTACAGTACTCTGTTTCAGATATTTGGTGGTGCTGCTTTCTTAAACAGAAAGCGGGACACACCTTCCTTCTAGAGTTTGCTAAGCGGAAAGTGGACGGGATTAGTTTCATTCCTATGGTGACATTAGGCTTTTCTGAACTAGCATGAGACTCTTATTCTCAGTGGTGGGTTCGAGCCCTACATTGGGCAAAACATTCCTGCATTACAGGGTTGGATTAGATGACCCCTGTGGCCCTTTCTGACTCTATTCTATTTGTAAAAAGTTTTAAACAGAGATTGTTTGATATCTCTCTTCAGATGAACAGAGCAACTGCATCAATCACTAGAATTGCACCATTGTATAAGAATCTCCTATACACGCTTTCTATACTACCTTGCTATTTTAAGGATTTGCAGAAACAGAGAGGATGGCCTTTACTGGAGTCCAATTAAATCTAATGCCTTCAGCTGTTTTAGGGAGGTTCAGAAATATGCCATACTCTGAAAACACCTGTCCCTGTGGTTTAACCAGGTTGAAGACCTCACATATTATGTATCTTATATACTGCATATAGAAGACAATACTTAGTACAGATTTTAGGGAGAGGCCTCCCCATGAGTCTACAACTTATCTACTGGGTTGAGAAAATATAAAATGTGCAGTCTTGACCAATGTATAACTCATGAGGATAAAATAGATAAAAGGGCATGCTATACCATAGAATCATGCTGATACAGAATTTTATGTTTGTGTTACATTTCCATTCAGTTATATTCATGTTAGAGTTGCATTTTAGTATTTGTTAAAGGAAGTTTTCCTCAACCTTTTAAAAGGAGGGCCAAGTTATGATCCAACGAGCAATTTTAGCATTTTAAGCTTGTTTATGATGTAACTTATCTTTAAGTCAACAATTAAACTTCTACTGAAGTCAAACATTCGCTTTGAAGTAGAGTCCGAAGACTAGATGCAAATAAAACACATCTGAACAGTACGGGATATATGCACCGATTGGACCTGAAGCAGGTTAAGACCACCACGAAACCTTTGCAGGCGTGAACAGTACTAAAAGCGGACTCATCTATGGCACAGTGCGGGGAGAAGCATCACCAGGAAGCACAAACCACGAACGTGCCATTTAAAAAAGGACATCTCGAGGGGACCCTAAAAATAAAAAACCTTATCTGACTGGCCGGGGGGGGGGAGTAGCAGCGGTGACCCAAGGAAATGCTCCAAGTGGGGAGTTATCCGAGGAGCAATAATATCAGCGAACCAAGGAAACGGTTAGACAGCAAAACACACCACGTTTTCGGGACTAGCATTTTCTTACCCGCGAATGCTCACCAAAAGAACCGCGGTACTCGGGTGGGTGGCTATGCAAAAGGCCTCCATTCAATGCAACGAAAGCCGTTTCCAAACATAAGCGCGACGATGCAAGTGTGGGGAAGAGGCGATTTGGAGGAGAGGGAAGAGGCCGGAGAGGCAGCAGGAGGGGCGGGTTACCGAGGGGCAGCCCCAATGCTCACCATCAGGGCACGCGATGACGCCAGCGACGCCTACCTACCTTGCACGCCCGGGCATGCCCAGGCAAGCGACTTGGAGAGACCGAAGAGGGCAGGCGTTTCGGAGATCCTCGGCAGAAGATGGCCAGCCCCGCGAACCGAGCACCCGCGCGGGAACTAGCCCATCGCGCACGCCCTTCCTCCCGGCTTCAAACTTTTGCCCGGGAGGACGGGGTACGTGAGGTGGGTCACGAAAGGGCTTCTGGGAATTGTAGTCCGCTGGTGCTGGTTGGGTGCGGACTCTGAGGATCAGCTGACGACGTGACGTTTCGAATTGTTTCCTCTGCTGCTGCAATTGCTGCGCTTCCCTCCCCTGATGGAAGCGCCTAATCGCCGCCCTAAAGCATAAAGGAGGCTTGGCATGGGTTGCATCTTGAAGTAACGGATTTCTTACGGGCATGAGCTTTAAGTGCGGTCATCAAAGCCGGTGCACGAAGCGGCAGGAAAAGAGGGGTAGCGCTTCACCTGACGAAGTGGACTCGATTAGTTTGCGAAAGTTTGCCATGCTGTAATAAATTTCTGATGCAGGCTCGGGTTAAGCACCTAAAGGCTAATAGGAATTCCTAACCTTGGACTGGTCACAGTCTCTAAGCCTAACCTACCTCGCAGGGTTGTTGTGGTGAAGCTGCAATGAAGAGGGGAGAGGGGAACCATTTGAGCTCCTTGGAAGAAAGGTGGAGGGGAATGGATGAAATAATAACAGCATGTCTACATATTTGCATTAGGGTTTGTGTGTGCGTGCGTGCCATGGAACTAAAAATCGGAAAGTCCTTAGATTGTCAGAATTTTAACAAGTGTATGAGAAGATTAAACCCGCGAACAACAATCTCTCACTATATTCACGCAAGCGCACACATAGTCTTTTTTTCTGGCTTTGACTACTACCGTGCTGAAAAAATGTAATTCCTTCAAAAGGCTCAAGATGGCGCACATAGAAATATTTTTCTCTCTATACACCTCTCCTCATTAAAGGGTTTGGGACCAGGTTATCAAACTTCTGCCTTTCTGGAAACTGAATTCAATGCCATCATTTTTGTGACATGTGGATATTTGTGTACTTAACCAGTTTTAGGCAAAATGGAAACCAGTAAAGGAAGACTTGTATCCACTATGAGGCATTTTTAAAACATCAAAAGTGGGGGGGGGGATTCCCCGCCACCCCAGTCATGAATCTTCCCCACCCTGTGATTTCAAAAAGTGCCCTTATAATTCTGCTTGGCCACTTGTTTTACATTTAGTGAAATATAAAACCAAACAAACATGAAGATTGAGATCCTGTTTCAGTTCTTTGCTAGACTCTGCTTTAAGGATTTTCCATCCTCTTTTAATGAAACCAGTGCCTGTGTAACTGCTTGATTACACTTGTTTCTGTAAGAAGATTCATTTAAGTTTTCAAGGTCTTCTCTGCAGACTGGGTTGAGGAGAAGGGTGGACAAAGAACGGTGGTTTTTTTCTGAGTTTTGGAAGCCATCTTGACTACAAGCTGCAGGACTGGAGTACAGGCCTAGCCCAGCCTTCCTCGTTATTTTAAAGGATGAACCCTACTCCCCAAATTATAGTTATGGTATATTGGGGTCTTTCAAATCCACAAGGAGGGAGAAGCATATTAAAAACACCACCTGTGAGCCTTTCTAATTAGAATTTCTATACTCCAATTGGCTGCCCTGCTGAGAATCTTTCTTGGCCATCTTGCCTTTCAGGGTAGAAAGATTGGAGGGGGGGGGGAAATGTGTGAGGGAAGGGATCATGTACAACCCCTTCAACAGATAAATGGAGCAAAATAAAAATGTGGTTGTAAGCTGCCTTGAGTCCCTGTCAGGGGAAAAGGTGGGTAATAATAATAATAATAATACCTGTGACAATGATCTGAGAGTAAATTCTGTTGAACTCAGTAGGACTTGCTACTGAGTAAAAATGCTTAGGATTGCAGTGTAAGGCTGTGTAGTCTTTACGCAGTTCCCTGGGAGTAAGCTCAGTTGAATACAACGGAACTTAAGTCTGAGTAGACACGTAAGGCTCAATTTACAATAAAGGAATAAACACACCACACGTTTCCTAAAATAGATTGCTTGCTGCTGAAGAATTGCAATTAAAGAATTTAAAGTGGACTGGTTGCATTTCCCTTCAGCATTATAGGAAGGGCTTCGTATGTCAGCTTCCCTTCCGTCATTTGGTGCGTACTGTATTTTATTTTCAGTGTAAACAGGACTCCATCTTTGTACCTACACACAGAGAAAGAGACAGAGAGAGAACCATGGTTCCTGTTTCCAAAAAGGACTGAAGGAGGAGGGGTCTGATCTCTCCACCACTTTTTAATTGTTCTCCGAGAAGTGAAGGGGAGGAAAAAGGAAAACCAGGTCATTCTGGGATCAAATCAGAAACTGGGATGGCTGCTGTAATTCTGGACTGTCCCTCGAAAATCAGGACACTTGGAAGGTATGTTCTCCCCACAGTAGGCCCCTAATACATTGTGAGGACCTTTAGGGTGAGATGTAGTGAGTGATCCAAAGTCATCTAGTGGGGTTTATGACTGAGTTGGCCATAGTTTGACTCTTATCCTGCATGACTTTCAGTTAAAAAACTCACGAATAGTATAGCTAGAAAGACATCAATCTTGGGGAGTCAATGCCAGGCAGTACTGAGCTAAATGGAGTAATCACCTGGTTTCGTTTAAGGCAGTGGCTTCAGTATTAGGTAGTTTCATATGGTCATATTTTAACTTAAAATAGGCACCCCCAAACTCGGCCCTCCAGATGTTTTGGGACTACAATTCCCATCATCCCTGACTGGTCCTGTTAGCTAGGGATGATGGGAGTTGTAGTCCCAAAACATCTGGAGGGCCGAGTTTGGGGGTGCCTGACTTAAAACCATTGTATGTATGTAAGTTCCAGTTATTCCAATGCATCAACAGCCATAAATTGAATTGCTGAAACAGTTGTCACATCAATGTGGATTGTAGGAAAGCAATATAAAAGTGTTTGTTTGTTTGTTTGTTTGAAAAACCTCCTATTCCAGAACAGCCCTTTACTGAGGGATACTTGTTTCATAGATTCATGGTTTCTAGTCTTTTGCTATTTTTTTTACAAAGTAAATAACTGGGTTGGCATTGCTTTCTGGACTATGTAATTTACTTCTACTGTAATTGTCAGAAGGCTTTGTTTTGTAACATGCTGTACCTCTTACAAAAAGCAATGAATGTTAAGTTATGAAAATTCAGTTTACCAGTCATGTTTGGTGAAATTGGAAGATCATAAGACACAGCTGGACCCAAAGGCTTCACTAGAGATTATCAATTATTATTTCTAGGATAGTTTTGCATGCATACTGAAAGAAAATAATGAACTAGAGTAGTTATGGAGCAATGGATATGTCCTCTTTTTGTCCTTTAATTTCACATAAATTAAGTGACTAAACATGCTCAGATTACTTTACCTTATGCTGAGAAAAACATCAGCCAACAGTGTACGTGGGAAACCACACAACTATAATCATTAGCTGTGACATGAACACTGTCCAGTAAACAACACATAACTATACAGTCATACCTCGGTTTAAGTACGCCTCGGTTCGAGTATTTTCAGTTTAAGTACTCCACGGACCTGTCTGGAATGGATTAATCCACTTTCCATTACTTTCAATGGGAAAGTTCGCTTCAGGTTAAGTACGCTTCAGGTTAAGTACGGACTTCCGGAACCAATTACACTCATACTTCGGGTTAAGTACGCTTCAGGTTGAGTACTCCGTGGACCCGTCTGGAACAGATTAATCCACTTTCCATTACTTTCAATGGGAAAGTTCGCTTCAGGTTAAGTACGCTTCAGGTTAAGTACAGACTTCTGGAACCAACTGTGTTTGTAAACTGAGGTAGCACTGTACTTCAATTTGCAATGCTTCAGAGGCAAGAATAAAATCCTGCTTGTTGTGGAAATGTGTTCCTTTTTTTCAACTGCTGGGGATTAAAGCTCAGTTTTTGTTACACTTGAAATACAGAACGTACTCAAAAATATGTTTGACCTTTGTCGAGGACAAAGTTATTGCCTAAGTTGTATTCCTTCTTAAATTTCCCATGACACCATCCACAGAAAGGTGTGCTTGTGTGCCTTCAACAATGTAGGTACAGTAAATCCTAGAAATGCTTGAATCATGCCACTTTATGTCATAGAGCAGGGGTGGCCAACTCCTAAGAGACTGCGATCTACTCGCAGAGTTAAAAACTAGCAGTGATCTACCCCCTTTTGGGGGGGTTCAGGTGAAAGTTATTGAGCTTTTTTGGGGAAGGAAAGCCCTGGTTTTGGGTTCAGGGCTAAGTTACTGGGCTTTTTAGGGAGGAAGAAGGCCTGTTTGGGGGAAGCCAGTGATCTGCCAGTGATCTACCATAATTGTCCAGTGATCTACCAGTAGATCACGATCTACCTGTTGGACATGCCTGTCATAGAGTTAAATTCTCAACCAAGAGACACTGAACATTGCCAACAGCTCCTATTTGTTGCTGTTACCATTGTTCTGTTGGCAGGTTTCCTCTGTTTTGGCTTCTTTTAAACAGCCTGAGAACATAGACTCAAGAAATACAGACTCAAAATTTCTTTTCCAGCCTTTTAATAACATTTTAGTTTAATATCTATAGTAAATTGCAGAATTAATTAAAAAAATAGCATAAGCAAATAACCACATGCAACTAATGATAATAATAATAATAATAGTAATGGAAAGAATTAATTAGTAAATAAAAAGGAAGAGAAAGTGAGAATAAAAATACATTTAAGTATTTATTGTTCATTTACATAGTCCAATCCAATATTTAACAAAGTTCCATATACGAGATTGAATATTATCTTTTATGGTATTACAACAATAAACGTCTTCCATTTCCCATAAATAATTCACTATTAAATTGCCTGCCTTCCCTCACCCTGATTATATTAATTTAACCACATTTCCTACTTTTCACATTCTCATAAACCATCCATGTGGCTGCCAAGAAATGAGTTTTCATTTCTATATCCCCTGGCAATTCCAAATCATTTATATTTTCTAAAGATGCCTAAGCCTAAGTAAGTTATGGAACAACCTTCCTCCAAGAGGCATTCAAGAAAAATCTGTTATTTTTTAGATCAGATAAGGGAACTTGTGGCTCCATATGCTCTTGAACTAGAGGTTCCATACACCCTGACGATTGGCCATGCTTGCAGATATGTAAACCTGTCCTTAAAATCATTTCCAAGTTAGCTTCATCATCCCCCAGTCTATTCCACTCACACATTTTGGGCAGTGGTCTTTGGTAGTTGAGGACCAGACAATCATGTTGCACCTTCACTATATGTGAGGTGGAGCTTCTACGCAAAAGCCAGTTCACCCCTGAGTAACCAGTTGCTGTTGGAGGGCTGTCTCCATGTCCTGTTTGTGGGCTTATAGGATCATCTTATATGATCATCTGGCATTCCCTGTGTTGGACTAAACAGCTGGTTTCTTCTAACAATCTCTGTGTTGAAAAAGAGGACTGAAATGATGTGGAAAGGACCTCAGTGTGATCAAGCATTAGTGTGATGGTTTGGAGAGGGGACATGGCCTAGGGAGTTCCCACTGGCCAGATAGGGTGGCTAGAAGACCACATATAGCCCCTTGACTTGAGGTTTCCCACTTGTGGTCTAGAAGACCACTGTCTGCTGTAAGAGGAAGAGAATAAGCAAAATTGCTATTCATTTTCATACTTGGGCAAGTGCACCCAAGTGGAATGTGGTCACAGAAGCAGATGTGAATTGCTCATCTGTAAAGCTGAGCAATTTTCTTCTGTCTTGCTCCAGAGCAATGCACATTCATGCAAGCACTCATTACTGCTCTCCTTCCTTCCTTTTTCCAGGGTAAAGTTCCAGTTTGTAGACTCTAAGAACTCTTTTGGAATTTTATTTTTGAACCCAATATTGTACGTAAATGTTTCTCTGCTATATAAACAAAAGCTTTTTGCCTGTTAGAAATGGGAATGTAAACATACTTATCTTGAAATCCAGTTGACATTCGCTTGCTTGCCCACAAATGACTATGACCTGACCTTATCCTAGAAGGAGTCATAGTCATGTGCACATAATGTGCTGGGTGGAGATCTGGTGACTCCTCATCTTGTTGCTAGTTTTCTGGGCTTCTCGGAGGAGTAGATAAAAGTGTTCTGAGCACTAGAAGAACGCAGCTGATAAATAAACCAGAAAACAGTTTTCTAACTTGCTCTTAATCCAGGTTTCACACCACTGAAGCTTAATTACATTTTAGGGCAATTCATCACGTTTTCACAGTGCAATCCTATACATGTTTGCTCAGAAGCAAACCCCTATGTTGATTGGGATTACTCCCAGGTAAGAGTGCATTGGATGGCAGATCCCACACCCCAAACCAAAATTCCATTCATTTATGTCCTTTCTTAATACTATTGTGTTTTTAATTGTATTTTCCTTCCCACCGTAGCGGTTTGCACTTTACAGGCATTATTCCATCAATCCTCACCCTATTGAGAACCTAAAGGTATCTTGTCCTTTATTTGTGTTAGCAACAACAAAAGAATAAACATTTTGAAAATTAATTTTCACTAAATATATATATCACACATACATACACACAGAACATTAAATGGACTACAGCAGACTCTAGAATGTCTGAGATGGTTTTTGTTGCATGTTTGTTTAGCTTGCACTTTGTCCAGCATGCTTAGTAATAATCCTCAAGGAGCTACAATTTATGAGTTGGTTGTCTATATTATGGGGGGGGGGCTACCTTCTTCATCTGTTAGGATTTCACACCTGCATAGCACACTTTTCATACAATCAAGGGAATACCAGTGTTTCTGTTCCTTCTATACAAGTAGCTTTCCCGCCTTTATGAAGATAAAGTGAAGAGGTTTAATTTTTAAAGCATGCAACCCAATGAAGGGTGCATCACTTGTGGCGCTTCATTTGTGATCACCGCTCCCCTTGACTGATGGCAACTTCCACTTTAGATTTATACATAATACTACATTTTAAAGGACTTGTAACCTTGTGACTAGAGTTAGCATGATATATATTCACTTTGATTTGAAGCCATAGGAGACATGTGATGCTTCCTGGCAAGATAAGATTTGATTCCTATAAGATATGACACACCCATGAGCAGTTGAGGTGAAACCTTAATTCTATTCAACTTCATAACAAAAGAGCTTGATTTGAGCCTTCACTCCAATGCTTATGGACCTTTTGGAATATGCAAAATAGATGATGTTATAAGAATCAACTTCAGGTACTTTCTCCTTTCTTTTTTTTGTATCAAGTGAATCCTTAATACAATGCTTGTTAAAGTATCCCTGGCCCACTGCACACACCAATTAAAACCCATCCATTAAATAGTCTATCTGCAATAAAATCCCACATGTAGAATAAATTGCCAACCAATTTTTGAGCTTCTAAAGAGATTAGCCAGGAGAAGTTGGTGTAGACACCCAACGCCTAAGTTTATTTGGTTCAGAATCTTGTAATCAGCCTGTTTGGAAAAAAAGTTCAGCGGAAGGCAGTGCGTAATTACCAAGGAACATGCAGTGATAATAGTATGCTATGCAAACTGCAACAACCTCTCTGTGCTTCTGGACAGAAGTCAAGAGCCTACATGGCTGCTCTATGGGTGTTTGTATGGTGCCAATGAACCTGCTGCTTGTGCAGAGGCTGAGGTGAAAAGCAGTGCTGGCAATGGGACAGCAATGCTTCTGAAGGCTTAGAACAGCTTTTGCTCTCTCTCTCTCTTTTTGCCAGATTGAAGGCATGGAATGAAATGGATGCAAAATCAAGGACGTGGAATAAAATGGAAGCAAAATCAAGGATGTAGAATGAAACGGCTACACGCCTTTCTTCCCTTCTTATGTGTTTCCTGTTATGAATGAGTGGCTTTGGCTTTCCCCTCACTTCTATTGGTGCTCTGTTTCCTGTAATCTATTGTGACAAACCACTGGCCCTTAGGATAATACCTACCTGTCTTATGGCATCTTCCCTAGTGAGTGATTTAAAAGGGATGGAAGGATGGTACAAAATGTCTGAGATGCAGGAAAAGGACAAGGCGGGAAGCATTGCCTGTCAAGCCAGCCCATCCTTCACACATACACAGATAGGAATGGAAACTGACCAAAGAGCACCAGAAGGGTTTCTGTATCTCTATATTGGATTATGTTCTTTTCCAAATAAATGAGAGGGATTTCTCATAACATCATAAAAAGGCAAAAAACCTCTGTGCACATGAGGGCCTTGCAGATCATGTTTTTCATGAAACTTCTGCGAAATAGGTGTTTTACTTTCTGTCATAGATTGTATTAGTGTTTTATTTCAATAGATTAGGGGTTTTTTTTGTGTGTGTGTTGTTTCATGTATTTTAGCTGCAAGTTTCGTTGTATACTGCTTTTAGAGTTATTTGATTAAGTATCAGAGTCAAAAAGCGCACTACAACCACAGAACCACCTTAGGGACGTGTTGTTGTTGTTGTTGTTTAGTCATTTAGTCGTGTCCGACTCTTCGTGACCCCATGGACCATAGCACGCCAGGCACTCCTGTCCTACACTGCCTCCCGCAGTTTGGTCAAACTCATGTTCGTAGCTTCAAGAACACTGTCCAACCATCTTGTCCTCTGTCGTCCCCTTCTCCTAGTTCCCTCAATCTTTCCCAACATCAGGGTCTTTTCCAAGGATTCTTCTCTTCTCATGAGGTGGCCAAAGTATTGGAGCCTCAGCTTCACGATCTGTCCTTCCAGTGAGCTAGGGACGTATTACCCTGGCTTAATGTGATCTACCTATGTGTTTCCGGTCTCAAACTTGACATGTTGCTTTAAAACCTTAAAAGGCTTGGGACCTGAATATGTGAGACACTACCTCTCCTCCATCCCAACCATATGTACTCTCCTTGGCACTCCATTCACCATCAGGTGTTGCTTCAGGTGCCTCTGCCAAAAGAAGTGCAACAGACAGACCCTTTGTGGGCGTGGTTTCTGTATTGCAATACTTAAAATGCCTAAAAGCTATAAACAGCACACAAAAAAACTTCTCTTTCAGCTAACCTAGTTGATGAGCTGGTGCAGTTATTGCCTGGCGCTTTTAATTTTCTGGCTCCACCCTCTTGATTGCTGAATCCTTGTCAATTGTTTATATTTGTTGATTTTATTTGTAAGTTGGTTAGGATTTTGTTTTATACAATGTACTTTAAAAAACAACAACATATGGATAGTTAGCCACTCTGGACTGTCCTCAGACAAAAATGGTGTGGGTATACATTTTAAAAATAAATACATACCTTAGATTTTTTGTTTGTTTGTTTGATGTCAGCTTTAATGTAAATAAGTTGCTTTGAGTTACTTGGGGGGGGGGAACCCATGAAAACCTAGTAACCCAGTAAGTTTAATAAAAAATAAAACACAATCCACTTTTTAAAACAGGGAAGGGGAACCCCAGCCCATTGCCCTCAATACAAACCCCTCACTGCCCCTACTTTGCACCCTCCTTGAATTTTTGTGCCTGGCTAGAATATGTCATTGAACTTTTAAAATGTGCTTTTCATGCTCAGATATAAGTTGTATGGGGTGTGTGCATGTACAAACATACTGTACAAAAGTAAAATTCACATTAATTGCTGTGCCCAATTTTGCAGCTGGCACCACCCATCACAGCCATTTACCTTCGTTCTCTGACATACACGTTTTAGTTGACACAACTCATCGTCCCAAAGATTTAGTATATGTATGCAGGTAAATATTTTACAACTTCTCATCTTCCAATACAATCAAAGATGGGAGAGAAAGAGAACCAGAAAAGTTACTTGATCCCACAATATATTGCAGCAAAGCACTGCAGGAAGGGCAGAGTACAGGAGCCACACATAATCTGCCTCACCTTGAAGTAATGGCAATCATATTAACCATCTCAGAGAGACATGCACACATTCACAGAGTGACTGCAGTATGCTGCAGTGTACAGAAACCTTGTATTTGTCACACCATGCAATGTACCCTCAATGTATCTTCAGAAACCAAGCCATGAATCCACAATGCAAGATATACCAGTGACCATTTATAATACAATCCTGCTGCAACATACTAGGTGAAAAAGCAGAGTTGTATAAAATGCTAGGTGACTTAACAGCACTATTCTGTACACGTCTACTCAGAAGCAGGAGCCACTGAATTCAAAGGGGCTTACCTGCAGGTAAATGTAGGAATAAGATTGCTAAGGCTGCAATCTTAAATACACTTTTAAAGGAGTGAACCCTACTAAACATAGTGGACCTCAATTCTGTGTAAAAGTGCACTGAATTGTATCAAATGCTACAATCTCTCCCCCTGCTCCCACTAACTTGCAATGAACTTCCACTGAGCAATGTGACATGTAACTTCTCTGTAAATGTGCACAGGAACAGGGTGCAATGCAGGTACCACCAACATGACGTACGAGTTATTTAGCTCTAGCATTTTAATCCAAATGTACTTGATTGCTACTGTATGTAATACTGTTTCCTAATCTACTTTGATATGGAGTTATGTGCTTTAAATATATACTGCCTGCTGAATAAACACTTTGTATTTGCACTGTTCCTATCAGATAAAAAAAATAAAACTGGGGTGACAATTCGATTGGTGTTGCACAGCAGATTTTATTATTTCTAAGGACTTACAAATAGATGTTTCCCTATGATATGTGGCCATGAAGTTGGTGAAAAACCCAACAACCCTGATTATCAATCCACATAGTAGGGATCAAATGGACAAAAAAAAAGAGTAAATA
This sequence comes from Zootoca vivipara, assembly GCF_963506605.1. Taxonomy (NCBI): domain Eukaryota; kingdom Metazoa; phylum Chordata; class Lepidosauria; order Squamata; family Lacertidae; genus Zootoca; species Zootoca vivipara. The sequence goes on along the minus strand of NC_083278.1, from coordinate 31,356,677 downwards.
TTTCTGCAATGCATTTTCTTGTCAGCAAGGAGGATACATCAAAATCTGTAATATCTAAAATATATTTGCTGTTAAGAAACTATCAAGAAGGCACAATTGCATCATAAATATTCCATCACATATGACCCATTCAAGGGTGGTGGCAGCTGTAGATTCAGGAAATTGCAATTCACTACAGGATGATAGTGTAGGAGCAAGATAAAGTGTAACATGTCTGATGTTGCTGCAGCAACATGGGAGAACTAGGAACTTCCCCTATCAGTATTTAAAATTGCCTAAATATGAATATCACTGATCTTTATCAAGCATGCAGTGTATGTTGCTATGTGGAAATACTGTAACATAAATGGGTCCTGCAACAAAATGTTGCAGCTTTAAATTCTGCTGTTCCATTCCATTCCTCCTTTCTATGTTCTTCCCCCTTTCTGATAGTATTTCAAGGCCAATGAGCATGCTTAATCCTCATTGGGCTGTTGCAGTGTTTCCTCCCTCTCTCTGTGTGTGCCTTCCCCCTAAATGGTGCTTGTTTTTTTCTTGGTTTTTTGCACTTCTGCAGATCTTGGGAGTTCCTTCAAGCCTGCTGGCAACTCCTTGAGCATTGGGTGGTGCTGTTTTGACTACATGAGCAGTAGCACTCCACACCTGAACCTCAAAAACAGGAGGAACGACTCTTTGCTGGGGACACCTGTAAAGGCTCTTTTGCATCAAGAGCTTTTTGAAAGGAAGCTGCAAGCTGAGCCTGAAGCCAAAAGACAAAGTGTCTGACAAACATTTTGCTCATGATGTGCCATAACGCAAATCCCCTCCTCTTCCCGAAACTGGGTCTTAAATAGTATTGTCCTGCTTTTGAGCTGTAAAAGCAGGCTTGCAGGCCAAAATCCTGTTAACTGCCATGGTCACGAAGAGCCATTATATAAGGAAGAGCCCTTCCTTAATAAACTGACAGCTTGCTGCTGCCCTTGCAAGGGAAGCAAGCCCCACCGATCATAGTGGGGCTTACACGAGATTGCGCTGCCAAATCCACAAATAGGCTCAAGCATACAGGCACTCCTTTGCGTTTTTAACAGCGCACGCCTACCCAGAAGCACGTTCCCTTCAACTCGATTTATCCTCGGAATTCTGGAAGGATCACAGGCTAAAAATCAGCTCGACTTCCAAATGCACCCTTTATCGCAAGAGAAGAGACGCCTGTCTCCCTGCCCGTCTCTCCACACGTGCAACGTTTAGAGCGCGGGGGAGCAAAAAAAAAGCATGACGTTCATTAGCCAAATCACTGAACTTGAGGAAGGAAATGTCCATCTGGTTCTTCCCCTGCCTGACTTTCCGCTTGCCCTTGCTTCCCAGCTCCTCGCCGCCGTTGCCTCCTTTTCAGAAGCTGCAAGCGGGGGGCGGATCGACTCTCTTAATCCTCGAGGAAGTGAACAGCAGCAAACCGGGGAGGGCAGCGGATCAGGACGACTGCGGCGACGTGCCTGCCCAGCTCAGCCTCGCTCGCCTGCTGTGGTGGATGATGCCTTCCTCTCAGGACCCAGCAGTGATCCTCTTCTCCAGCAGCAAGGCTGCCTCTCCCCTTGCCCCACCATTGCTTGCTCGCACCTTAAAGCAGCCATTTTCACTCTGCAGCAGCCTGTGATGTCATCAACCACCGGGCAGCCAAGTCCCCCCCCCCGCAGCACCGCAACACTCCCCCCCACAAATCCCCCTCGCTCGTGAACAGCCAGTAGTAACAGCAGTAGGAGCGGCGGCGGCGGCGGCAAACTTTAGGAATCGCCCCTTTCTTTCTCTCCTCCCTCCTCTTCTGCAAATCGGTTTCCTGATGGGCAGCGGTGGCAGCAGCAGCAGCAGCCATCTATCCTCCGCCTCAGCAGCGTTCTTGCTACAGGGCATGGCTGAGATGCAAGAGCTGGAGGCGCACATCAGCAATACCGGGCTGCAAAATCAGCTCCGGAGGGGTGCCCTCTCCCTGTCTCCAGGCAGGACTGCAGCTTAGGTGTTGCTGCTGATCCATCTGCACTTGCTCTGTCCCTCTCCATCTCTCTCCCTCTCCCTCACGCGTGGAAAAAAAAGCAAAGCCAGAGGAAAAAAAAATCCCCTGCTGTGTGAGCTGCTGTTGCTGCCGCCTTCTTGTCTGCTGAGTCATGGATTGAGGGTCCCTCTCTCATCGCGGAAATCACTGACACGTCTCAGAACTGGGTCTGCTGCAGCCATTGAGGAGCCCTGATTCCGGGGCCACAAGGACCAAGCCAGGAGAATGCTCCTCCTCCTCCTGCTCCAGCCGTCTACATAGGCAAGTTTGCCCTTTGCAGCGTTTTCTCGCCAAGGTTCCTGTCCTTCCTCCAGGCTCATTCGTCCTCATCACCTTTTCCTTAACACCCCCCCCCCCCAAAACCAAATTCTCCCTGGAAAAGAAAGCAACCCCCAACATACTCTTGAACCATGATCGCCGCCGCTTTTTTAGTTCTGCTGAGACCTTACAGCATCCAATGTGCCCTCCTCTTGCTCCTTCTGCTGCTGGGCACCGTCGCCACAATTTTATTTTTCTGCTACTGGCACCGCAAGCTCCAGAAAGGGAGGCATCCGATCAAATCGGTCTTTTCCGGGCGCTCAAGGAGCCGAGGTAAGAGACGCAGTGCCTGCCTGGCTGGAAGCCTTTTGCCAAAGGGGGACGGAGGAATTCTGCTTCTTCAGAGGGAAGGAGGGAGCGTGTGCTGGAGGGGGGTGAGGGAAGGGAATCCCCCGTCGCCTGCCCAAGCTGTGATAGTTAACGACTTGCTGCTAATGGGAGAGCTCGCCCACTCTCCGGATCTCCCCGGATTATTTTTGGGGAAAGGGCTTTTAAGAGACTGCGGCAGCCTAGTCTCCACCCCATCCCGTTAACGAGATCATAAGATGCTGCTGGGTGGGAACCCCTCTCGCTGCTCAAGTACGTTAGAACTTTCCCATCAACTTCTAGAGAGGAGGAGGGAGAATTAAGATGTACATGATGGCTGCTCAGCACAGAGACTTCACATCATTTCAGTGGTGACTGTAGTGATGAGGATTAGCAAGAATAGGAACACTGAGCAGACAGACGTGTACAAGAACTTAAAATTACTTTGAAGTGCAGACAGATGCAGTTCTGCCCTTTTTTAAAAAACAACAACACCACCACAATTCTCCTTTTCATTTCCAGATGCTGCAATGAGAAGCCACCACTTTCGCTCCGAGGTAATTTACTTAGCACGCAATCTAAAGGTCAGAACAAGTTTTGTTACCAAAATATAAATCACTGAATATCTGTCTATATATAAGAGCACTTGCCACCTTAAAATAAGTTTTGCCTAATACATTTGTCTAATGCTGTTTTCTTGTTCACTAATACAGTATATTGATTCTTTGAGTACCTGTGTATGTAAAAATGGCTTTATATAGGAAGATATTTCAATAAATGCAGCTATTAATAGTAGCAAAATGGAGGCAAAAGGGTTGGCATCAGATCCATGCATAAATCAGCTTTTGCTTGTTTCATCACCAATCATTAGCTATATATTGCCACCCTACAGTTTTGCGTTTCAAACTTCATATGAAAACCCAAGTAAAAGGAGCACTGAAAATGTTTAAGGAAGTAGTACTGACTGTTTGTAGGAAAGAGGATTGGTACCGGTAGCCTTTCAATTTATGACTGCCATCATACCAAAACTATAGAGAGTTCTCAAGCTTTCAATGACCACCTTGATTTCAGAAAGTTTTTTTTCTTTTGCTGAGGAGAAGCAAGGAGCAGAGACCATTCCACAGTCTGTCTCCTTTGTTCATTTTCTGTAATACTTCTTGCATTAAAAATAAAATAAAAAAACTTCACCAGTCAGGCATTCCTGGCTTCCTGCTACAGATTTAAGGAAGCAGAGCACATCTAATCTTCTCACAACCTCTCAAGGTTATTTGGTGCTTCTGGCACTTAATAATTCTTTTTTCCAGTGATTTCTTTTTCTTTTTGCATTCGTACATTTAAAAAATTCTTTCAAAGCAATTTGCTGGGGGATCCTATTCTAGAGGGACCTCTCCTTTGTAGAACTGTCCCTTTCTTATACAATAATGTTCAAGGACAATTGATTCTCTATTAAAATTGCCTCCAAATCCCACTGGATAATTAAAACATTTATCAAGTAACTTTCCCCCTCTGTGTAAAGTGACTGATTTGCATATCTAAAGCCAAATCTGGAGATTTGAGTTGGGGCTTCATTTAACATTTCCAGTTCAATTATTAATAGTTAAATAACAACTCTTATTTCTTTCATGCAGCCCAATCCTAGGCATGTTTACTCAGAAGTAAATTCCAATGCATTCCTACTTCCTGATAAATGCACTAGCCTCACAGCCTGTGATAATAAGCCTATTAACCCTCTGTTTTAAATGGGCTTTAGTCCCATTCAAATGTGGCTACATTTGCAGGCCTAGCTACTTAAGTGCCATCTTCCTTCCTTGGGAGCAAGGTCTGTTGGACTTATGCCTGAATAAACATACATAGGATTGGGCTGCACAGGATCAGTCTACTAAAAGTTAAGCACAAATCCCATTCATTTCAGTGGTAGAGCTAAGCAACTGAGGGAATTTTCCCCATTGAAATAAATGGGACTGAAAAGTGTTTTGACTGGCTGGGTCTTAGTACCAGCAATTTGAAATGCCGTAGTCCTATTGATCACTAATGATCAATAGGTGATGTGAAATGTTCAGAGGTGTTGGACGGCGCTGACCTTAAAGGTAAAGGGACCCCTGACCATTAGGTCCAGTCACGGATGACTCTGGGGTTGCGGCTCTCATCTTGCATTATTGGCTGAGGGAGCCGGCATACAGCTTCCAGGTCATGTGGCCAGCATGACAAAGCCCCTTCTGGCGAACCAGAGCAGCACACGGAAACGCCGTTTACCTTCCCGCTGTAGTGGTCCCTATTTATCTACTTGCACTTTAACGTGCTTTCCAACTGCTAGGTTGGCCTTACTGCCCCCTAAACCACCCACCTGCAGGGCTGTCCACCCACGAGACAAAGTGAGACAACTGCCTCAGGTGGCAAGATCCACAGGGGCAACAGATCCAGCCTCCAAGGAATGCAACAGCTGTGGTGTGCTCCTTGGAGGCCAGATATGCCGCCAGTGTGGTGTAGTGGTTAAGAGCGGGAGACTCGTAATCTGGGGAACCGGGTTCATGTCCCTGCTCCTCCACATGCAGCTGCTGGGTGACCTTGGGCTAGTCACACTTCTCTGAAGTCTCTCAGCCCCACCCACCTCACAGAGTGTTTGTTGTGGGGGAGGAAGGGAAAGGATAATGTTAGCTGCTTTGAGACTCCTTTGGGTAGTGATAAAGCGGGATATCAAATCCAAACTCTTCTTCTTCTTCCTGGGAACCACTTGGCAAATAGGAGAGGCTGCTGCTCTTTTCCCACCCTTGTTCCCAATGTAGATATTCATCCCCACCCCCTTGTCCCTGATGTAGATCTTTACTCACCCCTTCTCCCCGGCTGGTGGTTTGCCTCAGGCGCTTGGGCTGGCCCCACCCACCTGCCAGGAAGCTAGCTTGTTTCCTCTGCCCCTCCTCACAAGCCACTTCTGGAGAGGCGACGTCTAATCTGTGAATTTCCAGAGGACAGTCCTGCCCTGCTTTGCTAAACCTTATATTTCCATATGTAATTTGTTGTATGTAGAGGATATGGTTCTATGCACAGCTACTTATAACTAAGCCCTCATAGAACTCAGTGACTTACTTTTGCTTAATTTTTTTATAGCAAGGGCTTTTTTTGCAGCCCAAGGGTCCCATTCCCTTCTGGACAACCTTCTATGGGTAGAGCAGCAAATTTTACCTTTATATAGGTAGGCTAGATTCCACACTCAGACCCCCCCCCCAACTCTCCATCCAGGCAAGCAAGAGCCATTATCAGAGTTCAAGGACCCATTCCAGCCAGAAGAAAACAGTGGGGGTGTGAAGCAGGGCTAGTGAGGGGTGTGGCCTGGGGAGCATTCTGGGGGCCTGATGGAGAGGTCAGGAGGGCCGCATTCACCCTGAGGTTCCCCACTCATGTTTCAGAATTGTACTGCTGGGGATACGCTAACAAAAGGACATGGTGACTTATAGCATTGCAAGTTTATATGATTAAATCAAAAGTCAGGCTGATTCTGCCTTATCTCAAATTAACTGACTTGGAACACATAGGCTTCCACGTTGTCACTTCTAAGGAGAATATTTGTTTAATGTTTAATTGCTTTACTTTAAATTGTGCATAACATTATTTTCCTACATCGAAACTCCTTGAATAATTGAGCAGCTTTTTTTAAAAAAAACTTTCAACAAAAAAGCACATTCAGTTTTTACTAATCCTGTCACCACCTTCTTTATTCAAAATTAATAATTTTGCAATCACACACAGATTTTTTATATCCGTATGTCAGTTTTTCTGCTGTTCTATTGTTTAGCTGCACCATATTCTGCATTTTTATATTTTATTGTCAAGTGTTGGTTTTTATTGGCGATTATAAGCTGCTTTGCGTGGGAAGTTCCTCAAAAAAGCAGGGCATCTAGGAAACAACATGGTGGTTTTGAGCATTAACTATTAATCATTTGAATTGTATCATGTATCATGTGCGTATATTGAATGGATTCTCGTCTCCAAAGAATAATGATCAATATTACAAAACTACTGGCAAATGTTGAATGGTGGGTGTTTTGTTATAATAAGAAAATCAGTATTGCAGTCCAAAGTCCATTCCTTTCAGTGGAATAAGTGAAGTGGGCACCACACCCTTTATGACATCATAAGTTATGGTGTCAGCTGGAGGCCACAATTTTGAAATTTCTAACTCCCTCCCCTTCCCCCTCAGCTGGGGCACTGCTGGAACCGGGAGGCAGCAGAAGATGATGGAAAATCTATTTTAGTGAGGCATGGGTTAAGATGTTGGATCTCCAGTCCTTCCTTGCTTATCCAAGTGGCTTTTTAAGGAAAGCTAGTTGCTGGCCAGGACCATAATGTGTGTTCTGGCTCTTACAGCCAAATAACCACAGTCAGAATTGTACTCTGCATGATGTTTGATGTACTGTAGTTACTTGTGAGTGAGTCGGTTAGCGCTGGTTTCTTTTTTAGTGGAACTTACTTCCAGATAAATTTGCTTGGGGTTTCTGCTTTAGCCTATAGTTTCCAAATATCAGGTATTATAAGATCTGGTAATTTCAGCGGGTTGTGGTCTTTTGAGAAGGACAGGGCACCAGCCATGACTTTCTTTGATGTCTAGCCATGATTTTCCTTAAACTTTGAAACTGCTGCAGCAGCACAATTCTCAGGAAAGGTAAGCTGCTTGAAGATTGCAGCCTTAGGCTACCATGCTGCACACAGGGCTGCTCAAATCCCATTGACTTCAGTGGGATTTAAAAGCAGTTGAATTGTGTATGGGAGGGCAGCTGTAGGCAGTAAGTCCCATTGACTTTCAATGAGACTTAGCTTCCTAAGTGCCTTGGGAAATAGATTTTTCAAAGGAAAGAATTGCAAATGAGGCCAACTCCCCCTCCTCCAGCTTTTACAATGGTTGAAATGTATGCATCTGTGTAAACATATTTAGAACTCAGTAACCAGCACAAAATTCTGAGGCTCCCTGTGGAGATAAGAGTTCCCCACCGGGCTGGTTTGAACATGGGTGCAGCAGAGCACATACTGCTGTTTAAACATACACACATGTCCAGTGAAGTGATGAAACATCCACTAGCTCCATATATCATACCACAGAGTATTTAAGATGACATCAAGAAGTTGGCACTCATCGATCCAAGGTTGCATGGCTGTGTGCTTGTCTTCAATTGACTACAAGGAGCAAATGAGATGGCTAAGGGAAGACAGTAAAAGGCCTCTAGGTCATTTATAGCCTGCCATGGTTTTCTATTGTACACTTCTGGCTCTCAGTCAATTAAACCTGTGGAATGCAGTCAGTGATTAGGGTTGTGCACAGACCCCCAATCCACCCTGTGGCTTGGATTGGGCGGATTTCATCCTGTGATGCCCTAATCCAGTCGCGTAGGTGGCCAGGGGCGGTGGGGGCGGTCCGCACCGGGAGGGGGGGCATAGAGCACTACGGGTGTCTGTAGGGGCAGCACAAGACTCTGCAGTGCAGCACACTGGCTATTGTGTGTTGGGGGTTGTGATTCTGGGCAGCAGGGGTGCTTGTGGTCAGCAAGGTGGTTGCTGGGCATTTTGGGTGCTGTGGGGGGCGGCAGAGCTTAAATCTGTAGCTGCCCTCAACAACTTTGGTCCACCCCAGGGGTGGGGTTTGGTACACCTGAATCCACCCCCAACGTAATTTTAAATTCCTCTTTTAACACATTGGGTTTTGAAAAGGGCCAGGGGGTTGTACCAGTACTCTGCAGGATTGGACCCTACCAGCTGTTAAGTGGAAGGAACCATTCCTGTTGAGTTCTGGTCCACTAGCTCCATTGCTAGTGGTTTCCCTGCACATGAAGGAAAACGCTTGTGAAGGAGGAAGACCCAGCACACTGCAGAGGCTCAGTTTCTCCTGCCTACCAAGTGGTCAGCAGGAGGGTTTGATCCTGTGAGGTACTGCTTCACAAGTGGCGTTTCTGCATGAAAGCCACTTACAAAGCAGCACCTATACCCTACAAGATTGATGTGGAGTGCAGGCATTGATCTTGTGGGGCAGGGTGAAAGTCACGGTGTTGGGCCTACCTCCTCTTGGGAAGAGGCACCCACCAGTTGGGTAGGACTTGACCTTTTTCCTGTGGTTTTCCCACCTTGCACTCCTCTCCTTTCTGTCCTGCCCCGACAGCTACAGAGTGTTCTGGGCTTATCCAACCTGACTCGCAGTGGCTTGTGGCTGTCCCTACCTGACTTGCCCAAAGTCCTCCTAATATGTCTGATTTGGCTTGGGGTTTTGGCCTTGGTTGAATCTGGCGCACAGCTCTGACAGTGATAAGGTGTGGACTGTGGAGGGCAACCAGAGATCTGGTATCAGAAATCATGAGTACATCATATGACTGCAAAAGCATTATCCTAACTTATATCAGAGTCTGCTCTGTTAAAGTCAGCAATCCATGGACTCTCCAAACAGCAGCAGGACAAAGAAGCTTGTGTGCAAATTTATTCTTCAGACAAGGCATTGCTGACGTTATCAGTGTCCATGATACTGCTTTTTATATATCTAATCATTAGTACAATGTAGCACAATGCAAACACAATGCATCAAACTAAATTGGCCAATTTTTGATTACCACCAAAGCCCCTATATATACTGGGACTAAATTCAAATGGTCTTCTATGTTACACAGTTAGCAAAATAATGCAATCAGTAGGTCTTAACCATGAGCCTGGGAACATCAGGGTTGCTTGGTTTGGGTGCATGGTTTAGTCGTGCCTGAGCTTTAAGACAGTAAGTAACAAGTAGAGCCTGAAACAAAATATTGCAGTGCAGAGTGTTCCTGTTCAGGATTTCCATTCACCTCCCTTCACAACAGACACTTTCAATCAAGCATTCAATGGCCTCTCATCACACTCAATCCTCACTGAGCTGTTTTGGGGTTCCACCTCCTGCAAGAGCAGCCAAACCTTCTCTTAATGGGTGGGTATGAATTGGGTGGAGGTGTCCCTCTGCTCAGCTCTGCTGCCTAAGCATCACTCTGCTGGCATGGCACCTCAGCTAGGTGAGTGTGTCACTGATAGGATGCCCACTGACAACAGGCATCAGGGACCCCAAAATGGGGAATTCTGGAGCCGAGGAGGGTCTGAACAGGTCTGGTCCCATTGCTGTCATGCAACAGCATCGGTCCTGATCATGCCCCCACCAAACTTCTGCTATTACTGCCTGGCCCTACCACTCTGCAAAGGCCTTCTGGCTGAATCTGGATTGAGTCCCAAGTGTTATTTTTCCAAAAATATTTTTTGTACCTCTGTAAACTTTGTGGTTCTCCCAAAGCCTGTTGATGCCTCCTCCTTGTGCATTTTGAAGAACTGATTTCACTGTGGATATATAGTATGGTGGTGGTGGTGGTGATATCATCATCATCATCATCATCATCGACAACCACCATAATGTCTATGATCTTATGATGTATGTCTTTCCCCAAGGAGAAGTCGGAACCAGATCCCCTACCTTTGGCTTGGAGGGAAAACAGTTTTAATGTAGGCTTGAGCCACAGCACCTCACCTTTTAGAAATTAGGATTTGGGTGTGAATTCATGTAACATACATGAAAAGGATTGTAAGGAAGTTGTGTTGTAAATTAAGTATTGGTATTCTTAAAGTGACTGCCCTACAAATATATATTACCTATTTGAATTGCTTTAATCTACTAGTTTGGAAGTTACTTGATTATATCCATAGTGAAAAACTCTTCTGGAGCCGCTAACCTCTCTGGGAACCAAATTATCTTCTAAACTGTGATCCCAGTTCATAGGTCACTAGACAGCCATTAATCTCTCAGTGAACATGTGGGGTGATGATGTGCGAGAACAGGCTTTTTAATAAACTCGGATAAAGCCATAGAAAATCTGATCCTACATCCCAACGTGCCAATACATTTCAATTGGATTTATTATTCAAAGGGAGAGAAATGTTCAGTGTTGTAGCCTAAAACATTTTGTACCATACAGCAGTGCCCAAGATGAGTTATTCGTGGCAATTGACCTGGTTCAGCTGTCACTTAAGGGCTTTTTGATTTAACAGAATTGCTAGTGACAGGATTTTGCTCCCTGCGTAATGGATCCAAATTTGTATTTGTTATTATCCTGGTTGCAGGGAGATGACTGCGCATATTTAGTTTTATACTGAAGAAATGCATTTTGGTAGTATTTGCATTTCACAGACTTTACATCTGCTGCTTAGCCTGTTGAAAAGTTACTGTCACTACAGGGGATGACATTTATGTATTCAGTTGTCGTGTAGATAAGATGCTTATGCATGTCTGGTGCAAAAAATAGGTCACCCAGGGAAGCAAACGGAAATAAAAAAAATCCTATTGGTAATGTTCATAACAGAAAACTCAAACTGCTGAATGTTTAGCTCAGTATATTCTTCCCCACAACCTCTTCATTTTTGACAAACAGAGCCTTCTTCCCTCGTACAAAAATTGGTAAAGCCACCCTCTGTGTGTGACCCATTATCACAGTCAACCCACTTTCTGCTTAACAGGACAACCAGCTAAAAATATAATTCTTGTTGCCACTACAGAAAATGAACGGCCTTGGAAGTCTTGTGCTATAATTCAGTAGAAGAATCCCAGGGTTATTTATAAGCAGCTGAGTGTACAACTAACTCAGATGAAAAGGAAAATCAGAAAAGCCTCTAAGCTGAATTATAGTTCTGTGTCTGATTTGGGGAAAGTGCATTCAAGGAGAGACACAGACAAATGCAAGCTTCTGTCTATTCAAAGGATTTTTTTTTTCAGTAGATGGAATCAATTGTATTTGGACACATTTCTGCCTTAGGGTGTTGGAAATGCATTCCATTAAGCGTGGAAGGTTCAAGGAACAAGGTCAAGGGGGGAAATGTTTTTGAATATGAAAATAAAAGGTTTCCCTGCAATAATTTGAATAAATCCTGCTGTAGGTAGGAATTAATATATGTGTAATATAGAGAAGTACTGTACTCTCAGCCCCACATAAAGTTTTATCTCTTATGATGGACATAATTTCAGCCAGCGATGCTGTGCAAATGGCTAGCAAGATATCAAGGTGGGGTGGGGAATTGTTGCTGGACTTCTAACACCCAGCCACTTTGACCAATGGTCAGGGGTGATGGGAGCTATTGTCCAGCAGTACCTAGAGGTTCACAGGTTCCCCATCCTGACACGTGGATTAACTTTAAAACACAAGAAATAATTGTTTTCTCAATTGCTCATTCACTTTAGCTCTTATGATAGATGTGACTGGAAATGGCTAGCAAGGGAGAGAGTGAGAGAAATCAAGAGATAGTTAGAAAAAAATAAAAAGAGAGGTGGGAATAGTAATGGATTGATAGATAGAAATGTATAAAAACATATATGAGAGAGAGAACTAAATATAGAGAAAGTGTGTTCCTTACATTACAAAAATTTTTCACTAGGAACTTAGCCTGCATTGAAGACCAGCCAGACCACCTGATAAGCAGTTGCTGGGAACATGCACAACACTGCACAGAGAATGGTGCTTCTTTCTCCCAATTGAAGCAAAATGGGGGTGGGGGTGGGGAATCCCTTTTTATAGCTCTGCAAGCTTATATGCAATGATGATATAGGCTTAGTGTATCTTTTGTGAACAAAGATTGCCTGCCTCTGCAGGTAGGGCAGTTCACTTTTTGTGCAGATGGCATAATCCAGAAACTTGACACAAATGTTTTAAGGATCTGTGAACTGAAGGGGAGTAATGACTCGAGTGCTAACTAAATGCCTTTCATGCTACAGGAACTGCCTAAAACTGACACCACAGACAGATACCCCCACCCCACCCCCGCAAATTGTGCCTCTGTCTTGGTTTATCACTCCAGCACAGTCTCTACTTATACACAGCAGTTATCTTCACAATTACTGTCTGGATAAAGGCGGAAAATATGGAGGGGGAAAAAAGCTGGTCTCCCTTGGCAATGATTGAGCAGGGGACAGAGAAAACATTCAAACAGATGATTGTTGGAGATCTGGTAGAGTGAGCAAGGCTGCAATCCTATGTCGTTGTCCCCCGTATTATCCCCTCAACAACTCTGTGAGGTAGAGTAGACTAGACTAGACGTAGGTACTGACTGAAGGTCACCAAGTGGGCTTCCTGGATAAGAGGGAATTGGAATTTGGGTCTGCTTAATCCTAATCTAGAACTGTACCAATAGAACACTGTGCTCCTGAGACATGGCACTATGCTACTCTTATTGGGGGAGAAAACCCATAGCCGTATTTATGATGCATTGTTGCATGCAGAGTCAAAGGAAATCCAATCTACAAAACAGAACTACGTAATGCCCAGTAGTGTTCATCTTCTTTAGGTGCTGCATTGATTGTTGATATCCTGTTCATTCTGGCAGCTACTATATAGTACAGTGCTGGGAAGCAGCGTACCTCCTTCGAAATGGTTTTCTCATCAGACCTTGTGACCCTGACGTCCTCACAGTGAAATCCACTGAGAGCAGAGCACTAATGGGGAAACAATGTTGAATCATAGTTCAATTAATGCATTATGTCACTGAAGCTTTGGCCTTGGCTAATGGGCGCTGGAAGAGCACATATCCCCCAGCGGGTTATATCTGAACCTCAACCATCTTTAGTTATGAATTGCTGAATATTTGCTTTCCCTTTCTCTTGAAGTTGGTATGGGTTGCTCCCGGAAGAACGATAAGATTGCTATATGGCAGAGGTAGCCCAGTCAGGACCCTTAGCAAGACTGTTCTCCCTCCACCCAGCTGCATTGATTTATGCAATGGCGGCAAAAAAGGGAGAAAAATAAACTTAAAACATAGCACTGTAGTTGATAGAGAGGTTTGTGCATGTCTCCTGTATGTGTGTGTGTGTGAGAGAGAGAGGGAGAGTGAGTGAATGAGATAGGCACACCTCTTTATGTGGGAATGTTCAGGGTGGCAGGAGAGGATATATTGTTTATTAATACCCTTCCTAACTTGCGCTAGCAAGTTCCTTATGTAGTAGCAGAGTCACATTCCCCTTCTCACGCACAGCAGAAAGCTGGTTGCAGGCTCATTAGAACCTCTTACTATTATGCAATTCAATCTGCCTCAGATTGAATTGTATGTTCCTGGTAAATTCCCTTGAATCCCTCTTAAAAGAATAAAAACACCACAATCCTATTCAAAGTCAACAAAAAGTAAGTTTACTCACGTTCAGGCAGTCCTGAAGGCAGGCTTAAAGATTTAAAGTTACAAATAGCAACATGTGGATTTACCGCATACGGAGGACAATCCCTGTGCTGCTGTTGGCTGAAAGCCAACAGAGCAGTCCTAGCTGGAAGCAGACGAAAGCAGAAACCGGAAAAAAGGGGGGTGGGACCTGTGTGACTCATCCTTTTGTTACCTGGACAGGTAAGGGGTCTCACACACCTCTGGTCACATGCAAGAGGAAGGATGTTCCAGGCCAGAAGGAACAGGAAGTTTCGACTGGCTGGACCAAACATTCCCTTGCATGTCCACTCTAGCATTACAAGGAATGTTGTACAGGTACTTGTCTGCTACCTGTGGATCACACCCCACACTTTATAGCCACAGTCACCACTGGCATGGTGTCCCAGGAGGATTGGCCAAGGGTAAATGTGGTCCTCGGGCTTTGGTTCACTACTTCTGCAGTATGATGTTACATTAGGCACTCTGCATCAGGGAAGAGGTGATTTTTCATACAGAGCAGCGGTCGGAAACCTTTAGCCCTCCAGACGTTGCACAATTCCCATCATCCCCAACCACTGTCCATTCAGCATACAGTCTGTTCTAGCACCTCAAGACTCTACTGTCCCCATTCTTATCTCATTTGGCTATAAGTGGAAGCAGAGTCTTAATTAAGCTGGATTGGGAATGCCAGTTATATTTGCTGAACTTAGTATAGGGCAGGGTTAGGATGTGATTAACAGTGGAACCAAAGGGCTAACCTTTGCGCAGGAGGAGCTAATCCCCTTGCAACAGCACTGTGCTGGGAGAACCTACAGTTGCCAACATTCTCTTTCTATATACTACTATTAAAGTCACAGAATGCCCAGCCTGAGGAATGGTGAGCTGTGGAACTCCTTGCCACAAGAAAAACACTGTGGCAAAGAATTTAGCGACTAGAGATGGGTTAGAGGTCAGCAGAAAATGTTATCAGGAATTTCCAAGTAATTATGCCAAACTCTGCCTCCATCTGCCACCATTTTGTGACTAGAAGGTCTCAGTCATTTTTAGCTGCCTCAGATTTTTAGTGCTCCCTGCCATAGCTGCCAAGTTTTCCCTTTTCTCGCGAGGAAGCCTATTCAGCATAAGGGAAAATCCCTTTAAAAAAGGGATAACTTGGCAGCTATGCTCCCTGCACTCCTTTGCAGCAGGTATATTTTCCAGTAATGTATGTATACTCAGTAGTGAAAACTTTGTTAATGAATTTTTAAAAGTGTTTATCAGACATTAATATTACAAATCCTCAAAATGGGAGACAGCCAAAATCCTTGCTTAAACAGCCACTCAGACAGCCTTAACTTTGGCCTGTAATACGAGCTATAAAAAAGGTAACTCTTCCGATATTATCAAGGTTGTCTAAAGCATGTTTTAGATGTAATCTAACTTAATTTGTAGAAAAGTTGTCATTTTATTAAAGTGTTACGTCTGACAGTGTTAGGATTAGCCAAACATTGCATTTATGGAAAAAACGAAGCATTGTTATTTTGCTGTCCATAAAGTTTGGGCTTTGGTTCTTTAATTATTTTAATAGCAATTCTGCAATAATTCAAATACTGTAGTATGTACCAAAAACCTCATTTTTGTTTTCAAAATGCAGGGATATTCTAGAGTAGAGTACATGACTCAGCATGCTTTAGAAAAACCGAAAGGGTGTCATCAGAACTCTTCATGTTGAAAACCATAACAAAGTAAGACAGCTTTGGGTTGGAAGTACCATAAGCCATTTAAACTAAACTATATTATTCAGACCCTGTATTGACTTTAAATATACCGGTAACTTCCCACCTAGGCTTATACCTTGCCGAAGCCAGTGACTGAAATAATAATGCACAATCCTCGAATTTACATTCTTCTCTGTTAAGCTAACATTAATTCATTCAAAGAGGCTGGGATTCTTTCAGACAGCTAAATCAAGCTCCACTTCCTAAAACTTGAGGCAGTACAGATATGCACTGTAGTGTCTGAAAATCAAAACTTAGAGAAATTAGTAATCATTTCCAGTCTTGCAGCCAGCCCATAAAATCTCTAAGGTAAAGGTTAAGGGACCCCTGACCATTTCAGTTGCGGTGCTCATCTCGCGTTATTGGCCGAGGGAGCCGGCGTATAACTTCCAGGTCATGTGGTCAGCATGACAAAGTCGCTTCTGACGAACCAGAGCAGCACACGGAAACGCTGTTTACCTTCCCGCTGTAGTGGTACCTATTTATCTACTTGCACTTTGATGTGCTTTTGAACTGCTAGGTTGGCAAGAGCTGGGACCAAGCAACTGGAGCTCACCCATCGTGGGTATTCGAACCGCCGACCTTCAGATCGGCAAGCCCTAGGCTCTGTGGTTTAACCCACAGCGCCACCTGCGTCCCTATAAAATCTCTAGTTGCAGCCTAATTTGATTAGAAGCAACCCTCACAATATTTCTAAAACGGAAAAAGGTTGTGTTGGAAAAGATACTGGCTTTATAGTTAAGATGGAAATATACTGGCATCTGGCACTATGATAATCTCATACTCAAATTCTCAAGGATAGAATGTGTATTTTTTTGAACTGAGCTAGAAACTAAGATCAGTTTTGTTTTCATATAAATAGCAGATGGAAACATGAGTGTAGCCAAGGGGGGCAGCTCCCCCTAAATCAGTAAAAATCAATACAAATCAATACAAATCTGAGGTTCTGACCCCCCCCAAAAGCCTGCCCCCTAACAAAAATCCTGGCTACACCCATGTATGGAAATGTTAAAAATAATAGAAAAATTAGAAATTTAGCTTTATACTGGTTAGTTTGGGCCTTGGTTATGTTGTTGTTGTTGTTGTTTAGTCGTTTAGTCGTGTCCGACTCTTCGTGACCCCATGGACCATAGCACGCCAGGCACTCCTGTCTTGCACTGCCTCCCGCAGTTTGTCAAACTCATGTTCGTAGTTTCAAGAACACTGTCCAACCATCTTGTCCTCTGACGTCCCCTTCTCCTAGTGCCCTCAATCTTTCCCAACATCAAGGTCTTTTCCAAGGATTCTTCTCTTCTCATGAGGTGGCCAAAGTATTGGAGCCTCAGCTTCACGATCTGTCCTTCCAGGGAGCACTCAGAGCTGATTTCCTTAAGAATGGATAGGTTTGATCTTCTAGCAGTCCATGGGACTCTCAAGAGTCTCCTCCAGCACCACAATTCAAAAGCATCAATTCTTCGGCGATCAGCTTTCTTTATGGTCCAGCTCTCACTTCCATACATCACTACTGGGAAGCCTTGGTTATAGCCTTGGTTATAGATGTTGCTTTAAATATGTAAATAGGTATTTTTTAAAATAGAAGCATAAAGATTGGTGTCCCTTTTTTTACACTCATGCAGTGCAATCCTATACATGATTACTCAGAAGTAAGTCCCATTGTGCTCAGCGATACTTCCTCCTGGATAAGGATGCCTAGGACTGAAGCCTTAGGTTCATGGTAGGGGCTTTCATGAGCCCAGTGTGATTCTTTTTCTTGGAACAGTTGATCCTTGTTCCACATGGCAACTACTTTGGTACCTGGTCTCAGGTTCAAAGCAGTTTCCTATGTAGCATGGGAACAAGGTAGCTGAGCTGCTGTTCAAAGGTTCAAAGAATTAGTTTAATTGGATCCTGTCATAATTTTACGTGAATTTTTGTACATTGCAGCAGAATGCAAACACAGCATTTTTCAGATGTAGAATTTGCTTCCAGGAAAATTTCTCTTTTGTGGGTACTTGCAAAGCTTCATGTTCTGCATTTTATTCAGTTGAATCAAGCATCATGTATCTCTTGCTATTTCAGGCTGTGGGTTTAAGTAGTTTGTGTTGTGCAAGAGAAAATCCCTTACAGGAGGTCAGAGCTTCCTTTTGATGTTTCCTAGTGCCAAAAAGGCAAATTTTTGCTCAGCTTAAAAAGAAACTTGTCCTTTCAGTAGTTGGAGTACTAAAAACATGTTTTTAAAAAAGCTCTTTCTGTGCTGCAGATAGGTCTCCTATGCATGTATATATGACTTAAGGCTGTTTCAAGACATCTGCTTTTCCCAGCTACAGTAGTGCTTTTGCAGGTAATTGACATTCTGATACGCAAGTATTCACATGCTGAAGGCCAGTCCTGCCAACCCCTGGGTGGATTACTGCTAGTCAAAAAGTTACTAGCTGGTTCAGCACCCATGGCAGGGGACAGCAACCATTGTACTAAAGCTCATCTGTGTAGTTTTTTCCTGTTTTTTTGCTTCCGGGTTTGTGGCTACTGCTTTTGGGAGATCTGACATATGATACCTCAAGGCTACACCCTACAGATTGGTGTACCACCTATGCTACATTGATTACAGGCACTAATTAGGAATGTACGGGCATGTCTGCGTAAATTAATAGTTTTGCAGCACAGGTTGATACAGAAATAAGCTCCACAGAGGTTAAGGCAACTTTCTGCCAGGCAAGTGTGTTTAGGACTGCAGCCAGAATTCTGCATATCTTAAATATTTACCATTTAGGGTTCTGCAGTACAAGCTGCTACTGGTGAGAAAAGTATCCTATATTGTTGAGTACATGGCACATATTGCTGTTCTACTTGCCTATACCAAGCCCTAACCATCCTTGCTGCTGTAAATCACCAACATAATGTGATGGTTTTAGAGACACAATGCCAGTGTAATTGTTCTTAGGATAGGGCAGCTCTTTCCCCCTCTTCAGACATATACAGGCACACCCAAATCATCTTGTATTAAAAAAATATCAAAATTCCTTCAGTAGCACCTTAAAGACCAACTAAGTTTATATTTTGGTATGAGCTTTCGTGTGCATGCACACTTCTTCAGATACACTAGAAACAGAAGTGTCAGACCCTATATATATACAGAGGGTCTGACACTTCTGTTTCTAGTGTATCTGAAGAAGTGTGCATGCACACGAAAGCTCATACCAAAATATAAACTTAGTTGGTCTTTAAGGTGCTACTGAAGGAATTTTTTTATTTTGCTTCGACTCAGACCAACACGGCTACCTACCTGTAACTAAAAAAATATTGTTATTATTTATTGCACTTATTAGTTGCTTTTTTTAAAAAAGAAGAAACTCAAAGTGATTTACAAAATAGTACAAATATTAGAACCAGTATAAAGCTAAAATAAAATAAAAACACGAGAAACAGGCAGATCTATCACATCCTACCCACATAAAGAGGCCACAGGCATCTAAAATTGTCCAAATGAAGGGCCAAAGCCATGGGCAAAAAGAAATGTTCTTGCCTGGTGTCTACAAGTAGATAGTGAAGGTACCAGGTATGCCTCTCTGGGAACAGCATTCTATATGTGGGTTGCTACCACTGAAAAGGTCTGTTCTCATCTCGCCACCCTTAGGGCCTCCCTCAGAGGGGACATACAGAGAAGGGCCTCAGATACTGAATTCAGGGTCAAGGTTGGTTCATGTGAGGAGAGGCAGTCCTTGAGAGATGGGAGTCCTGAGCCTCAAATGCTCAAAGGCTTCATCAAGAGTGTTGGCATATTAGCTTTGATGGCTGCTGCTGTCCTAACTCAGGGGCTGCTAGACAACATTGAGCAGCCTGCTGCACTAGCGTTTGGATCCTGTGTTTTTCTGATGCAATTACAGGCCATTTCTGTGTCTGCATCATCTGAAACCTATTGCTGAAGCCATCGTTTTCCATTCAGGAAGAAAATTCACTACACAAATGAGTCAGGGCACAAACAGTTAGGATGCAATATACCGAGTTTGCTGGGAGTAAGCCCCATTAAACTGAATGGGACTTAGGTTTGTGTAAACATGTACAGGGTTGTCCTGTAAGTAGGCTAAAGTCAATTGCATTATGCTGTTAGCTTGCTTCATCCTCATGTGTACTACTCACTTGAAACCAGGACCTTATTCCTCGTAGCACATCATAATCCTATCCAATTGTGAAGTCATAAGTAGAAGATTATGACTTTGAGTGAAGAGCAAGAGTCAGCATTAGAAGCAGATGAAGTCTTAAAGCTACAAAGGTCTTACCTGTTGTTGTATATTTTTTGTTCACTAAGAAAAAGTCCACACCTGTATAATTTTCTGTGTTACAGTATTTAAGCACAGTACTTTGCCAATTATTTTGTGAGGGACATCCATTCATTTTTTAAAATGAAAATAGTAAATTGTTAGCCTGGAAACTTGGAGGCTAAATTATTCCTTAAAGATTCATCCACACACTTAAATCCCTCTTTGGCACATATTGCTAAGCACTTTGAGAGCTGCTTAACTTCTTACAGATGCTCTGTCTTATGTTCTGTCTCAGGGGTAGGGAACCTCAGGTCCGAATGCCAAATATGGCCACCTACCCCCTCTAGCCCTTCTTTGCACCCAGAGTGAGTATTTTTGCCTGGCTGGAATAATGCCTTTTGCTTGTCTGGATGTAGGATATAGAGGGGTGTCTAAGTATATTCAGGCTCAACTACTCAGTACTCAACTACTCTGCCGTGACAAGGTATAATTTATATTTGTTGCTGTGCCCATTTTTGCCTACCTATGGCATGTGTCTTTGGAAGGTTGTCTAGAAAGGAATGTGTCCCTTTACTTTTCTTTCCCATTAGGAATTTCCTTACTAACTTCCATCCGAGTGAAATGATGCTTAAAAATAAACAAATCAATTACACTCGTATCTTGGTTGTCAAATGCCTTGCTACTTGTCCGTTTTGGCTCCTGAACGCCGCAAAGTGTTCCAGTTAGTGAATGTTCTTTGGAAGCCGAATGCCTGACGCAGCTTCCGTGGCTTCCGATTGAGTGTAGGAAGCTCCTGCAGCCAATCGGAAGCCGCGCCTTGGTTTTCAGATGCTTTTGGAAGTCAGGTGGACTTCCGGAGAGGATTCGGTTCGACAACCAAAGTACAACTGTACAGGAAAAGAAACAGCATGAAAAGGGGGAAATGAAGGGTTTAATGAGAATACTTGACAGTAATTTGCCAATATTTAAAATGCTGATAGAACCAATAGTTCTACCTTGTATAAATAATATTTCTGTGACATAGAAGAGCAGAAGAATCATCGCACACTCTATTAACATACTTTCGTTGGTTTTTTTTTGACAGGGTTTTAGACCAAGTCCCCGCCACATTAGAAGACGTGTCGTGCCTCGCCTTGAAGAAAGGGAGCCCTTGGTAGAAGTGCATCAGCTGAGTGAGCAGGAAACATCAGTTAAGAAAAGGAAGATCAAGAAAAGCAGCAGAGTCCAACCAGAATTCTACCATTCTGTTCAAGTCACACCAACTCGAAAGCCAGTAAGTTTTCTTTTTGTTCTCAGTGCAGTGATCTTCAAAATACACTGTGCAGACAAGAAGCCCTAAAACTGATAGCATCTCAGGTCGGATCTTCTTCCCAGCAACATGCAGCCTTGGAACCCCAAAGTTCCCTGTGGCAGCAGAGTAGGTCAATGAAAAAGGGGAGGCGTCAGAGAGGTGCTTTCCAGGATAAACAGGTGCCCCCAGTCCCTTGTATAAAAGCCAGGCTGCTAATATGTGGATGTACGGACATAGGAAGCTGCCTTATATTGAGTCAGACGGTCAGTCCACCTAGCTCTACACTTGTTTAGGGAAGGCAGACCAAAAAGGTGGAGGCATTTTTCAAGAATGATAGAAGTGAAAATGAAACAAAGAGGTCTGGGGTTGTTGTTTTTTAGCTCAGCTGTAGGCACTACACTGCACTGGAATAGCAGTTTAGTTTCTTTTTCAAACTGATATTATCAATTCAAAATAATAAAAAAGATTCAGGAAAGAAAGTGCAAAGGATGTTTTTATGAAGTCTTGTAAAGAGCCACTCACCTCCTTACCTGCTGTGAATAGGATCTGCTAGACTAGTTAAGTATCCTGTTCCCCACAATGACAAGCCAGCTAGATGCTCTATTTTGTTTTTTTAAATCCATTTTTCAATATTCCTTTTAAAAATTCTGTTCTCATCCCACTGGCCTCTGCTGGGGATAAAGAAACCCTGACCTTGCGTGCAAAGAACTATTGATTAGCTACCCCTGATTGCCAGCACAAGGAGCAAAGTAAACTGAGATGTCGAATGAAGTTTCTAACAATATGAAATCTGTGCAAATGGCTTTCGTCTGCTATAAACAAGGGTCAGCTGAGTCACTCCAGTGCTGCACAGCTTGTGACTGAAGGGGCGCAACAGTGAAATGAAACAGGCAGGTGGTAATCTTATTGTGTACATCAGTGTTTAGTCATCCTTCCTTGACACTTTCCATAAAACATGCTGATGAGATCTGGTTTATGGTCCTTGGACGTTGTCAAATGCTTCAAATTATATTTTTGTGTGGGGAACTGCTGCAGCAACCAGCATTATATATATATATATATATATATATATATATATATATATATATATATCGTAAACTCCTTTAAGTTGTGCCAGAATCTTGCTTCCTAAATTCCATGTGCCAAAACCTCGCTTCTTGAAGGCCACGCATTGTGAATTGTGCTTGAGATTCAGTCTGAATTTTCATTCCTTTTATTTTAATTTAGTACTCCTTTTTTGGGGGGGGGAGGTAGTTTTTTAAAATGTAGGATTTAGGGACTCCTTTACTTTATAACACCTATATGGAAACTAACATCTAGCTAAATTTGCTGTTTTACAAGAACAAATTGTCTCCCCACCAACACCTATCCTTATAGCAACATTTATTTAGGTTGCAATCCAGACCCTGTTTGTACTAGTTTGTGGAGTGGGGAGTTGGACTGGGTGGAGGTTTCCTTTCATCCAGCCCTCTCAGCCTCTGCTAGCACAGAGCTCTCCATTCTGCCTGCAGAATGTGTGTGCTGGTTGAAGTGCAAGTGATGAAATAACTGCAGGTGGTAGTGCTCCTCTTGTGATCCTCCTTAGATCAGGCCAGGCATAGGCAAACTCGGCCCTCCAGATGTTTTGGGACTACAACTCCCATCATCCCTAGCTAGCAGGACCAGTGGTCAGAGATGATGGGACTTGTAGTCCCAAAACATCTGGAGAGCCGAGTTTGCCTATGCCTGGATCAAGCCATGATCTTCTTGGTGGCTCTCAGACTACCAGTTGAAGACCACCGGTGTATGCAGTGCCGAGCTAGATTGACTGTCAGTCTGACTTTATATAAGGCAACTCCCTCTGTTCCTCCATGAGTAGCAGATACTTTCTAGTAGTGTAGGAACAACAAGAGTACAAAAATCAAAGATCAGCTAAGCGCCTACTGTTTTTATGATTCTTCATCACATACTCAACAAGTCTTTGTCTCATAAATGCAAAAAGCTTTGAGCTCAGTCACAGATGTTTCCTTTTCCTGCATAATTCCTTGAAGTAATGGGTGGATAGTATAATATTCTATTATGTGATGTAAACAGTTTCTATCAAAACAGGAAAGGGAGCCCTTTATATTTAGTCACTATATACAGTAACCATGCGTATAAACGATTTTACAGACAAAAATACTCTAGGGCCTAATTGTTGGAAATGTTCTTTCTCACTGTTGAACTTTGAACTACTATTATTCAACAAATGGAAATGCTTTCAGGACTAATTTCATATTCAATTTTTCGCCACAATTGTAAAAGTGGTAGTGGTGGGGAAATCAAGATTAAAGCAGTGAAGCCCAGTTTTCAGTAAAGTCTTTAGCATGTACTTTGGAGTGTTGATTAATGAAAATGATGTTACTAAAACAACAGTAAATGATAAATACGTTTTGCTTCCTGAAACATTCAACTAAAGAACCCTACATAATAAATATTTCTTTTTAAGAGAATGGTGAATAACTGGGGAAACTCAATTGATTTGTTTCCCACCTGTATTCAAAATAAGAGGTTATGAGAATGTTTGCTTCATATACAGTTAGGAGGACACTTTCAAATATCTCTCTGTTTCCTTATACTTGGAAATATCACTGACGTAGACATTAGATTACTTATTAACTTCTGAAAACCTGACTGATCCCTGAACTTCTTTCTTTCTGAAAGCAAACCAGCTCAACTTAGTAACAAAACAGGAAAACAAATAACAGCGATTCCACTGGAAATCAGTGGTTGTCATGCTACCTGCTTTGGCAAAATGGTCAATGGCTTCCCCAGATATTCATGCTGTACATAGAATGGTTTATAGGTACCTCCATGATTCATATCAAAGGGCTGTCAAGGACTACTTGCCAGATTACCTTTGGATGTTAGACAGCTGTCTTTTAAGATAAACAAATTAAACCATATGTATTTATTATTATTATTTTTGGATGGAATGCATGCAGACAGTGGCACTGTTTTGGGATGTAGGACTTGGCAATCATATGCATCCACTGCAATCATGATTTACATACCATGGGAATGTAAGGACCCATGATTCCCTTTAATGTCTGAAGCATTTCCAGTTTATGTAGCTGAGATACAAACACTCATTGTTAGCATTTTAGGAACATAAGAAACTGCCTTCTAACAGGTCAGACTACTGGTTGAACTGACCTAATACCGGTACTGTATTGCCTGCTCTGTGACATCAGTGCCTCTCCAAGGTGTTGGACAGATCACTTGCTACCTGGTCCTTTTACCTGGGGATGCCAGGGATTGAACCTAGGATCTGCTGCGCACAAATAAACTTAACTACGTAGAGAGGGTTATTTTTTATTAAAAAAAACACAAATCTCTATTAAAAGACTATAGTTAGCAGACCTCTCAGAGTGTATCTACATCAGTATTCCTCTTCATAATTCTCAGCATTCCTCTTTGTCCCTCTGCCTCTTTATAGCCAGGCCCAGTTGTTTGTTAGTTTCCCATACATTTCTGTTTTGGGGATTGAAGACTGTTTTTTGGCCAGAGTTAAATGCAGTATGATCACATCTTACGTGGGGTTCCATGTGTATGCAAACATGCATATACAGGTACTTGAATCCCCGTCCCCCATGCATCCTTACCCTTCTGAAGCCATTGTATTGAGCGAGCCTTGCCCAGTAAGCAAGACAGAGAGCTTAAAAGTTCTTTTCACGCTGAGAAAACCTTACATTCATTTACTTTTCACAATTTCAACCGGCTGGCCTTCAATCACGCAAGGTTGGAAGCACACAACTTAAATTGCATATAAGATGTGATTGTACTGTAATATTGATATGATCACAGATAGCTCATGGCTATGTGTGTGTCTGTGGAGATCCTGACCTGTCTGTATATTTGAATTGTGTAACATTGGTGGTGGTGGGGGGAGAGACAGTTAAAAGCATAAGAATCCTGCAGGATTCCTACAATGACAATTCAGATGGTTATGGGAAAACCACAAGCAAGACTAACCTACAAGCAATAGCCCTCTCATTCTCATGATCCCCAGAAACTGGAGTTTAGAGGCATACTTCCTCTGATCCAGGATGTAGAATACAGTGGTACCTTGGTTCTCAAACGCCTTGGTACTCAAACGCTTTGGTTCCAAAACTCCGAAAACCCGGAAGTGTTCCAATTTTTGAACGTTTTTCAGAAGCCGAATGTCTGATGCAGTTGTCAGCTATTGTTTCCAATGTGCCTGCACCAATCAGAAGCTGTGCCTTGGTTTTCGAACATTTTGGAAGTCAAATCCAGAATGGATTAAGTTTGAGAACCAAGGTACCACTGTACAGCCATTGTGACTAGTAACCATTGATAGCCTTAAACTCCACAAAGTTGTCTAATCCCCCTTTAAAGGCAATTGAGTAGGTGGCCATGACCACATCTTGTGGTAGCAAGTTCAATAGTTTGGCTGTGTGCCGTGTGAAGATGGATCTCTTTTTTGTCTATCCTGAATCTCTCAGCATTTGGTTTATTTGGATGGCCCTGAGTTCTAGCATCATGAAAGTGGGAGAAAGACAACTCTCTATCCACTTCCTCTACACTATGCAAATTTTATAAATTTGATTGTGTCACCCTCCCAATTTTGATCATTTTTGTTATCATTTTCTGCTCATTTCCAGCTCTACAATATCCCTTTGTGAGATGTGGTAACCAAAGCTTTACTTAATTTCCTATATTTAAATGTAAAGGACATTCAGTGATAGTTATTAAAAATATAACATGAGAGGTACTACACTTACTACTCCTTAACTGGGGTGCTAACTCTTTTCAGATAAAGAATTATGGAATGAGCTGGACCAGCTATTTGCATAACGATCCAATAAATAAATAAATATTCAATGAAAAGTATTTTATGCAGATATGACTCTAGGCTTCTGTAGCTTAACAGCTGTTTTACTATAGTCTTTTATTTCTCTGTTCAGCTTTCCAGCCACCAGAGGATGTTGCTTGTACTAAAGAATAAATAGCTGAGGTCAGACATATCCAGTAGAGGGAAGTGGTACACCAGCTATTGCAATATACTATCAGTTCTGTTCATTCCTGGATTTCTTTAATCTTTTCATACTCTGAATGATTTATTGCTGAGTCTGAAAATAAGCCCCGTGGTGCCATGATCAAAGCTGTGATGCTATCTTTATTTTGCCTTGAAATGATGAAAATGTACAATATTATGATTAGGGAATGGAAATGAATATTTAAGATTAGTATAGGAAATAAGTGACATTTACAGCTGAGTCCTTAAAATCCTAAACCTAATACACAAACACACATACACGCGTGTCAAAACTCAGCTGGAAATGCTTAATAAATTTGACAACGAAATAGAAAGGAATATGCAGAGGGAAAGAACTACAAAAAGAAAACATCTACACAATGTCTACCAAGAGGATAAGGTATTTTATTTTAACAATCCATATAATTAAATAAAGGATAGTGGAACTATATACAGTACAATAGTC
The DNA here is from genome assembly GCF_963506605.1 of Zootoca vivipara. NCBI lineage: Eukaryota > Metazoa > Chordata > Lepidosauria > Squamata > Lacertidae > Zootoca > Zootoca vivipara. The sequence goes on along the minus strand of NC_083278.1, from coordinate 31,330,098 downwards.
TTAATAGTCTAAAAATACCAGGAATATTTATAAAAATACAAATTTGTTACTATCATTAGTATAGCATTAATAGCTTCTAAAAAATAGTATGGATCCTCCTGTGCTGTGGTTTCTCCCACCATGTTTTCTATTTCAATTCAGAGGAAAAAGTTATTGGTAGAGGCTCTCCAGTTTGTTTTTAGGAACATCAAACTAAATCTATTAATGGGATTCTATGGAGCCATCTCAGTATAACTTGCCTTTCCCCTCCCCTCCCTAGAGGTTGTTTGGCAGACAAGTTCCTTTATCTTCCTTGCATATGAGCCAGGAGGGGAAATTCTTAAATCAGATTTCAGTATTTTGAATACTGAAAGCCAATGCAAGATGGCTGTATGGGAGCTGGAGTCCAACATCATCTAGATGCAGCTTACTAAATTTAAAACAATAAAATCCCATAAAGCCACTGCTGAAACTAATAATAAAAAGAGAGAGAGTAACTTTGTTCATCAAAAGCCTGGCCAAGCAAAACTGTCATAAATTGATCTCTAATGTGTGGGTGTCAAACAAATATTTCTAGATTGCATGTTCTGTTTTGTGATTAGGGCATGATCATGGCAAAGGCTTTAGCTCTAGTTTTCAGCCACCTAACATTTGAAAGCAAATCTTTTGAAGATAATAATAATAATTTTATTATTTATATCTCACTCATCTGGCTGGGTTTTCCCAGCCACTCTGGGCAGCTTCCAGTACATTTAAAACATAATAAAACATCAAACATTAAAAAATACCCAATACAGGGCTGCCTTCAGATGTCTTCTAAAAGTTGTGTAGTTCTTTATCTCCTTGACATCTGATGGCAGGGCATTCCACAGGGAGGGCACCACTGCCAAGAAGGCCCTCTGCCTGGTTCCCTGTAACTTCACTACTTACAGTGACAAACCCTCCAAGTGTCCCTGATTTAGAGGAGCTGTCCTGGTTTCTGATTTGATCCCGAAATGTCCTGCTTTTCCTTAGGATGTCCCTATTTTCATTGGAGAAATGTTGGAGGGTATGGAGTTATTTGACTCCTGAGCTGTCTGATGGTAATCCTGTATATGAAAGGGTTGCTTTTTTAAAATGTTTAATGTATTATTATGTTTATATATATTTGTTGGAAGCTGTCCAGAGTGGTTGGGACAACCCAGTAAGATGTGTGGGGTATAAATAGCAAAATCATCATTATGGAATGGGATGTCCCTATTTTCATCAGAGAAATGTTGGAGCAGAAGACCCTTGGAGGAAGACCTTAGTGTTCGGGCTGAACAATGGGGGTGGAGATGCTCCTTCATGTATACTGGGCTGAGGCCCTTTAGGGCTTTAAAGATCAGCACCAACACTTTGAATTGTGCTTGGAAATGTACAGGGAGCCAGTGAAGATCCTTTCGACAGGTGTTATATGGTCCCAGCGACCACTCCATCACCAGTCTAGCTGCCTCATTCTGGATTAGTTATAGTTTTCAAGCCACCTTCAAAGGTAGCCCCACGTAGAGCGTGTTGCATGTAGAGTAGTCCAAGCGAGAGATAACTAGAGCATGCACCACTCTGGTGAGACAGTCCGTGGGCAGATAGGGTCTCAGCCTGCATACCAGGTGGAGCTGATAGACAGCTGCCCTGGACACAGAATTGACCTGCGCCTCCATGGTCAGCTATGAATCCAAAATGACTCCCAGGCTGTGCACCTGGTCCTTCAGGGGCACAGTTACCCATTCAGGATCAGGGGGTCCCCCCCCACATGCTCACCCCGTCCCCCCAACAGTACTTCTGTCTCATCAGGATTAAACCTCAATTCATTAGCCACCATCCACCCTCCAACCGCCTACAGGCACTCACACAGGACATTCACTGCCTTCACTGGTTCTGATTTAAATGAAAGGTAGAGCTGGGTATAATCTGAGAGAAGGTGAACCTGTATGGTAAATACTGTTTTAGCCCTTTTAATTGGCTTTACTGTACTGTACAATTTCTGTTGTGGCATCCTATTAGGTCATCATTTTAGGATGACGTCAGGGTAAGCCGCCATGCTGCAAAAGCTGTTTGAAAGGGGAAATACGTGGATGTGATAAGACATTTTCTAGCCATTTAAGAAATGGCTGCAATTTAGAAGATAATTTATATTGCAAACCATACTGGGTCAGAAATCACACGTCTCAAGCTTGGTACTTCTAAGATGACACAGCAGCCGCCGCCAAGATGACACAGCACAGGGGACCTGGAAGTAGCCTCTCTTTGATGAGCAAATGTAGACATTGTTTGCTGATCAGGTAACAAACACATATCAGCGCCTCATAGTCACTTGTTTTGAAACTGATCCCCAAATTCAGTTTGTCTCTCAACCTTGTGTTTCAAGAGGGCTGAGGAGGTCAGTATATTCAGCCCCCCCCCCACTTTCCCCAGTTCTTTGTGCCTGCACTGCATCATTTCTTGTTTACATTCCTGGCTGGCTGGTTTGGAGCTCATGGGCAGCTGCTGCTACCTGCTCTGTGGCGACTGGAAAGTCTCTTGTCCAGCCTTTAAGGACACAGTGTGTTTACTGAAGCGGCCTCTCGCCCAGTGAGCTTGTGCAACCCGCCCTTTGTGCTTTCCCTGGAGGAAAAGAGCAAATCTACATTTCCTGTCTCCCAAAGTCGGCGCGCTTTAGGAAGCGGGGCGCCCTCCAAACAAAACTGGCGACCTCCGGAAAGAAGTTGATCCGGCACACAAGGAAGGAAGAAGGAAAAAAAGAAAGACTTACCAGGGCGTGGTTTCAGGAATATGAGCGCAACAGCAAAGCCCCAGCATCCTGGGTTTGCGATAGGGGTTGAATTTTCCTCTCCCCACATTAATGATTGAACCAGCAGCCTAGGGGTGGTACATCTTTTCTTTTGCCGGGCGGGGGAGCCAAATGCTATTGATTTGTAGCCGGGAAGCGTGCTCTTTTTTTTCAAAATCCATCTCTTCCCTGCTCCCCCCTCCTCCCTGGCTTTATTGTTGGGCAACTCCAGAGGAGCATTGTAAGCCGGTTGCCAGAACGCCAGTCCACTCGTCTCCCTGCCTAAATCTTCCCACATATGGGTTTTCGCTAAGCCACCTTTCCAGATCTACCTGTGTATTGCCGCTGTCTGTGAGATTTAAATACACGAGCAGCACTATAGACAACAATGGTGAGCAATCTATTCATTTGTGTATTAAAAATATAGATGTATCGACTGATCGGTGAGGTGGGAGGGAGGGTAGTTTCAGTTCCATCTGTTTCTGACTGATTTTCCTAGAGGGCGATCTAAACAGCAAAAGGATGTGTTGCTTCATTTTGAGAGCAAAAATTGATTCTCTAGTCTCAGGTTTTTATTTTGCTTTTAATCTTCTTCCACCACCCCCCCTTCTCTAGAGCTCAGGAAACGCTTCCTACAGATGCTCCATGTCATCCTCTGCGGATTTTTCAGACGATGATGATTTCAGCCAGAAATCTGGTTCCCTGTCCCCGGCTCCGGGTGACACCCTGCCCTGGAACCTACCTAAACACGAGAGATCCAAGAGGAAAATTCAAGGAGGCTCTGTGTTGGATCCAGCTGAGAGAGCTGTGCTCAGAATCGCCGGTAAGACCAGGATGGAAATACATGGGAGATGGAGGGGGGGAGGAAGAGGGAGGGAGGGAGAGAGGAAGAGAGAGAGAGAGACTTGCATAGTACAGTAACTGTGCTCACGTGTCCATATTATTGTGGGTTTATTTGTGCATTACAGAGAGTATAAACTGAGAGCTTTGTTCATTGCTTCTGTTATTTGTGTTTTTAAAAGCACACACACGAAACTCATGGTCCTCCATGCTCTGTTTTCTAGTGTTGGTAGTGACTAAGCTATTTGGACTTGTTTTTTTCCCCCTGGCTGGATGGATTACTGCATGTGTATGGAAGGAAATGCAGCTGCAGGTGTTAAAATGGCATTGGAGGGTTGCGTAAGAGTGAAGAATATGACCATTTCATATGGTGTGTGTAGCTTGCAAGGCTGCTGGTGAGATACAGGAACTTGAAGCATGCTTTAGGAAGGGTACCATCCTCTGTACCCAGCAGTAAATGCAGAAAGACTTACTTCTGAGTAAATTTACAGAGGGGGCTGGTTTACAGAGTACTTCCAGGGTTGTTGTTGTTGTTTTTTATAATGGGTGAGTTTGCTTGAAAGTTGCTGAACTGGTGTGGGATCAGCAGAAGTCTGGTTTCTCTGACTGATCTTGTTGTGTTTGACGCTAGCAGGGGCCACCGGGCTCCTGAATAATATAGGAGAGGCCCTGCTGGGTGCTCTGTATAAGACAGAAGAGCAGTTGATCTTCATTGGTTTTGAAATAGGTCAGGGAGCTTGCTTGGCCAACCCGGCTGCAAATTGAGAAGGAAGAGTAATATGATCCGGGAGAGAAAACGCGGTGGTTGTTGTGTCCGTGTTGTTATTCGTAAAACCTCTCACAGAAAGCACGCAGCTCGTGCATGCAGTTACAGAGTAGTTGTTTTGCAAAGACAAATCGTACTTTGCAGCACTCGCTAATGGGGTGCGCTGGGAAAAGCTTGGTGGAAGGGGCCACTTCAGACTGGATATTTTATTTTTTAAAAAAAGTGGGGGGGGGGGGGACCGGGCTCACACCAATGTGAAAGCCTCACCCAGGAAGTTCTGCTGTCTTAGCCTGAGATTTATGGATGGCCTGAGACTGTGGCGTGAGCAAAATGCACTTTGCACATGCACACGCGTCCTCCCAGTGTCTAGGGCTGAGCTTTGGGAAACGCTTCCGGTGCTTGCCACGATGACTGGACGAAGCCGGCGGGGACGCTTTTTGGAGCCCTCCCTCCTCGCGATTCTGTCTTTGCGATCGCGCCGCCGCCGCGCTAGCCGGATTTCGCCCGAGGGTTGTGCGCCTCTGCTTTCTGTGTTCGTGCGTGTTTGGTGCCTGGTTGCAGCTGGTGCTAAGGGAATCGCCGCATGATGCAGATCGAATCATATTCCCATAGCAATCGAGCCCGAACCCTTCCCCATTAGATCCTCAGAAACGCTGTGCGGGGCGCGGAGGGTGTGATGATTAATGACAACGGGGAGCAGAACCCGAGGCCGGCCGCGCCACGTGCCCCTGGTCGGAAGTGATTGCGCCGTTTCCTACCGTTCAGCACCCCCCCCTTTGCTGTATGTCGCCTGTTTTGGTGTTGGGAGAGACGAGGTGGGGGCATGGAAGGAAAAGCCCCACTTGGACACTGCAGAGAGAGAGGGAGGGCTTGGGGCGAGGCAGGAAAGACCCATCCCGGTCTGCTGCGAGGCCGGAATGAAAAGGCTGGGTCGGCGAGCAAGTGGGGCGGGGACAAAACACACACATATACATATATACACGCCTGGCGCGCACGCGCAGCGATGGCTGCCGGCAGCAACAAAAACAGGGTGACCGGCGGTGACACCTGCAGCGGCGGAGCCCCGCCCCTTGGCCTCTCGCCACCCCCAGCTCTGGCGCAGTTGACTGTTGTTGCCCTTCTCCAGGCAGCCGAAAGCGCGCCGAAGGGGAGGAGGAATGGGGCACTGGTGGTGGCCACTCCATCCCTGCTGAGGAGCCTTCTTTCTGGGATGGGGTGGGGAGGGATAGGGGGAGCGGTGGGACTTTGCGTCGCGTCCCCCCCCCCGTGGCCCTTCCTTGGGAAGCCAATAGCTATTCCTAGCGGCGATGGCAACGTGCAATGCGCGTCTGCAGAGCGGGAGGGAGAGGGCGGCGCTGTGAGTGGGGAGGAGGAGGCGGCTCTCCTCTCGCAGGTGATCTCGCTGCTGCTGCTGCTGCTGCTGCTGCAATGAGACTGTCTGGGCTCGGAAAGCGCCGGCTGGCCGGCGTTGTGGGCGAAAGCCTATTTGAGACAAAAGCGCGGCCAAGCAGCCCCCTTGCTTTATTGTGCAGACAAAGCCGAGCAGGGAGTGGGGACCGTAGCCAGGGAAGGCTATTCAGGAAGGTCACCAGACCAAGTGCTGGGGCGGAAGCCTCTCCTCCTCCAACAAGGAGACAACCTCCAGAACGGGAGCAGCCGCGTTGTAAGGGTCCGTTGTTATTGCTGCAGAAGCAGCAACAAAGGGACTTGTGGCACCTTGAAAAGTCTGGCACACTGAAGCTTTCGTGGGCTGAAAGCCCCGGTCCAGAAGGGGAACAGAGAGTACTGTGCCTTCTTCCCACTCCCCTCCTTCCAATGAAGTTGTAGCCTTTGAAAATGAGAGGGGGGCGCGATTTTGAAAGCGTGGCCTGTCTAGAATGTGTGGGGCAGTTTATTGGGGGGGGGGGGAGAGAAGAAGAAAGGGACACCGGCAAAGGTAGGGGCTACTTTACAAAAGCTCCCTTCCCCCTCCAAGAACCTGGTGCCAAACGCTTGAACCGCATGGAGAGAGGAAGCAACGCAGGTTAATAAAGCTCACCAACACAGCCACGAGCTAGCTGGGAACCGTTAGCTTGCAGCCCTACATAACACGTTGGAGCCGGGTCGATAGCGAGTGTAGTATTTTCCGTTAGTTTTCACTCCAGACCAGCAGAAACTCTCGAAACATAAGAATCCCAGCAAAGGGCTGGCGCTGATTTCAGCAGTGCTTTTTGATAGGACGAAAAGACTTAGTATAAAGGGGGGGCTTCAAAGGGAGAGCTCCGCAAAGCCCCCTTTTAAAAGGTTAACTCGATCTTGCACACATTTACTTGGGAGCAAGCCCCATTGAACTCAATGGCACTTACTTCTGAGTAGGCATGCGTATGGTTGCACTGACTGTGATTTCCCCCGCCCCCAGGAACAGAGTGTGTTCCCGGCAGTTGAGGTAGACAAACGATTTACAGCGCAACTCTCCGCGTCGTTTGCTCAGCAATGCAATGCTCCCAGTTGGCTCGCTCTCCGTTGGGTGCATAGGATTGCCTGAAAAAAGCAGGAGGGAAGGAGGCTAAAAGGTCCCGCGACTAAAAGGAGAATTTGGGAAGCGGGTGGGCGCGAAGACCCAGGAGCCCGTCCTAAGGGAGGGGAAGGAAAGAAAAGCAGCCGGAGCCGGAGGTCACCTCCAGGGCCGGGTCTGTGGCATCCATGCCGTGCCTCCTTTCTCCGGTTCTCTTTCTCTGGCTGTTAGCTGGGAGCGCAGAGATTTGCTGCTAATGAAATCCGAGAGGGAGGAAGCCCTTTCTATTGGAGAGACACACGTGCTCCCACACCGCTCGGGGAGGGGGCATGGGCGTTTCCTCGGACAGCTTGCACGGCAACAGCCCCCTCCCTCCCTCCAGCCTTTTTGTGCCGCTCCCCAAGGCTGCTTTGCTGCCCGGCTCCTTGGAGGGAACTGATCAAGGCAGTGTCAAAAACTTCAACCATGGCTAGTTATCTCTCCCCTGCTGCTCACTTCTATACGGAGGAACAGGAGTACCTGCAGGCTTATGAAGATGTGCTGGAGAGATACAAAGGTACAGTGAAGCTTAAGTTGTGCCCCGGGGTAACCCAGGAGAGGGATTTACCGGTTGCAGTGCTAATGATCTGGAGCTTTGCCTTAAAATAGCTACTGGTGGCTGCAGTGGAACAGGTGGCAGAATCAGGTCCCTAAGACGTTTTGCTATTCAAGCCCATTAAATGGGGCAGTTGAAAGACAGTATGCAGGCAGGGGAGGGTATAGGAACGCATTGAAGTCCGTTGTATTAATGGGTGGGGGACTTATCCTGAAGCAAGGCTTTCTTTCTTTCTCTCCCTCCCTCCCCTTAAAGCGCTTTCCTCTCCGGGTGTGAGAATGCTGCCGATACCTCAATGAGATTACTGTATTCTAAGCCCTTGCTGCCTGATGTTTTTGTGTAGGATAAGATGTTTCACTCTTCATTTTGCAGCATAGGGCTGCATTCTAGATTGCTAAGAAACGACAGCAAAATATGGCTTGGGATATTTTGTTTCACATAGTAGCTCAAAAATAAAAAAAGACACATCAAAACTATTTCCTTTGCAGTATATATCTGTGCTGAGAATTCCATCCTGTTATGTCTCTCTGTCAACTGCTGTTAGGAGGATGACTTTGCATCTAGGCTAGGAGAACAGTATGAGGCCTTTTCCTCTATTTACTCAGTGGAGACAGAAGTTTCTAGCCTCCATAAAATCCCAGTGGCTTCTTGTATCACATTAAAAATAAGTTTTATTATCTTAACGTGGGTGATATGGAAATGTACCTAAATCAGATTAGGCACCCGTTTGGAATAAGGATTTCTTCATAGTAATGACTACAGCAACTAGTAATTATTGAATGTATTTGTAGCTATAGCTTGGTTTTTACTGTGAAATCCAACATTTTGGCCCCTAAATATATGTTGCATGTGTGCCACTTACTGTTGTTTGAGGAACAAGAAGATGTTATGAATTAGTGTTGGTCTTATTTGCATAATTATTTGATTTAAATATTTGAAGTGATAACATATCCCAGAATTGACAAGGTTTAGCTGATCTGTACTACCTGTTTTGGCATAGGGGATGGCATAGTTGCAATCCTTTTTTATTTAATGATCTCATTCATTTTCACCTTTGGTGTTACAGAAAAATACCTTGCAATGTGATCTTACAGATTCTATCTTATACAGTTATTGTAGATTACACTGAATCTGCCTTACTTATAATTTATGTATCATTAAAAGGATTTTAATGATTCTTTTGTCTATATAACCAATTGCATAAGTGCAGCTATGGAGCATGTGCAGTGTCCAACAGTTAAAAAGCATTAGGCAACTATTAGCTGAGAACTGGTAGACTCCCTTAAAGATGCTTATAGAAAGGAAGAAGAGCAATTCTATTGTTGTGGAGCTTCATTACCAGTACTTTTAAAATAAAATATTGGCTAATTTTAAGACTGCTGGGATGAAGCTTTAAATCAGGCATAGGCAACCTTGGCTCTCCAGATGTTTTGGAACTACAACTCCCATGATCCCTAGCTAACAGGGCCAGCTCATCAGTTACTTTATTTGAGGACTTCTGAAGTGTTATATCCAGTCACTGGGAAAAGAAACAAGCTTTTGGACTTGTCACAGAGTGTGGAAAAAACTGGCAAATTCATTGCAGAATAATTTGTCCTTAAGCCAGTTAAGCTTTCCCATCAGAATATCAGTAGTATGACTTCACTACAGTGGCTTATCCTGATGACTTGTTTATGGGAGCTGATCTAATCTGAAAAGAATGACTACAATATATGCGGGGAATAGGGAGTGACATTTTGCATAGCTAGGGAATAAAGCCACACTTGTGCTAACTTTCCTCATCAAATATTATATGCAGCTTCTGCATTGCAAGATGTAATAAGTTTTCTGAATTCCAACATTTCCCCCTTGGTAAACACTCTTGGTTATTATCAGGGTGCCAAGTTAACTATGGCTCAGCTGTTGAATACTGTAACTAGCAGAGTCAGCTGTAGAAAATTCATTGCTGGTCTTGTGGGTGGGAATCACATGATGCTATGTATGATTAGTAGATCACAAGTGTTTTATTTAAAAACTTGTATATTAAAAAAGTATAAATTAGATCCACATTTTACCAAGGCAGGCAAATAAGATTTTGGATCAGCAACTTAGTTTAAGAGGCATCCACTGTGTGCAAACACGTGTCTGTTAAGCATATCTCTAGCTGTGACCATAAATAAAGAAATGGCAACTGCTCAGCAAATATGAGAGCGCAGAAGAGTTGTGAGCTACTGGAGAAGAGAGATGTGTTCTAATTTGTGCATAAGACCGAGCTACTTGTTTCTGATTATTGTCTTGATCCTTTTGAAACTTCTATACACAGAAAATTTCTAAAGCTCCCAAATGCACTAACTCAGCTGATACAGAAATAATTATGAATGCAACCACTTATTCATGGATGAAAATCGCGTCTTTGTTGTTGTTTTTCCTCCTTCAGAAATGATTCACTGAGCTGCTTTCTGTGTGATGAAATGTCTTTTATGTTATAAATCTGTGACATTAATTTTGTTTGTGATCTAACATGAAAGTCACTGGCCAAGACTATACATACTTTGTGGTGTTCAACAAAGTCTGTTGAAATTAAACCTATTAAAATTAATGGACTTAGCTTTGTCATGTTCATTGATTTCAGATAATACTCTTGAGTAAAACTAAGCTGAATTCCAAACAACACAATGTAACAAAATAATGTTGGAATACATTCCACTTAGTATCCTATTGATCTCAGCTAATAGAAGTCTGTTGGCAAATCCTATTTGTGAAGTATACTCCTGTGAAAATGAGTAGACATCCATTTTTTTAAAAAAATACATATAATGCATTTGCTGTACCCAATTCCCTTCATACTGTCTTACTATATATACCTCTTACTATATGCACACCATCAGAGTAGGTTTTTTTTTTGGTACAAGTACGTTTCGGCTCCTGAAAGCTGCAAACCCGGAAGTGTTCCAGTTTGCAAGCTTCCTTTGGAAACCGAATGCCCTATGTTGCTTCCGATTGAGTGCAGGAAGCTCCTGCAGACAATTGGAAGTCGCGCCTTGGTTTTCAAACGCTTTCGGAAGTCAAATGGACTTCCAGAATGGATTCCATTCGAGGACCAAGGTGTGACTGTATAGGTAAACTGTATCAACCCACATGCCCCAAGGTTGTTATTTTTACTTGTGACTTACCACTTTCATGTACACCTTCGGCATTCCCAGGAAGTAAAGCATAGAAAGAAGCTACACTTGCTTGCCAATGGTGCCTGTGAATGAGCTAGGTAAAGACATTTTAAATGAATCTCTTGAAATCCTGACTCACTGAGTTTGACAGGCCATTTATTCACTTCTCTCCACTCTATTCTGCCAGTAGCATACAAGCCTTTCTGCTCTGGAGTCTTTGTTGGGCCACTTTAACTTGATAACTGTTTGAATGTTTGTGAGAATGTTCCATGACATCACAGCCTCTCAACCAATAGCTATTTTTGTGCAAATACATGTATCCTGTGATTAAATTTGACACTACATTGACATCCATGGTCTGAAATGTGTTTATGATCTTAGTCTTAGCTAAAAAAGTAGAATAAAAAAATTCCTTCAGTAGCACCTTAAAGACCAACTAAGTTTATATTTTGGTATGAGCTTTCGTGTGCATGCACACTTCTTCAGATACTGTATCTGAAGAAGTATCTGAAGAAGTGTGCATGCACACGAAAGCTCATACCAAAATATAAACTTAGTTGGTCTTTAAGGTGCTACTGAAGGAATTTTTTTATTTTGCTTCGACTCAGACCAACACGGCTACCTACCTGTAACTAAAAAAGTAGATTCAGGTAGGTAGTCGTGTTGGTCTGACGCAGTCAAAATAAAAATAAAAAATGGTCCAGTAGCATCTTAGAGACCAACAAAGTTTGTTCTGGGTATAAGCTTTCGTGTGGATGCACATGAAAGCTTATACCCAGAACAAACTTTGTTGTTGTTTAGTTGTTTTAGTCATGCTCTGTGACCCTATGAACCAGAGCATGCCTTGGAAACTCTCACTTTCTTCTCAAAGCTTCTCCTTTTTTTTGTCCATGGAGTTTTCTTGGCAAAATACTGAAGTGGTTTGCCAGTTCCTTCTCTAGGTAGATCACATTTAGTCTAAACTCTCGGCTACGACCTGTCCATCTTGGGTGGCCCTGCACGGCATAGCTCATAGTTTCTTGGAGTTATCAAGTCCCTTCGCCATGAAGGGGACAACAAACTTAGTTGGTCTCCAAGATGCTATTGGACAATTTTTTAATTTATTTAGAAAAAGTGTAATTGACAGTGCAGGTTTTTCTGGTTTATTGGTTATAAATGGTTCTGCTCACAGACTAGCAAGTGTTAGTTGTGACAAAGATGCATTTCATTGTTTTAGGTGGGAGAGCAGGTCAGAGCTGACTTCTGCTGAATCACTGTGCTTTTCAGCTATATTTTATTCCTCACAGGTGGTTAACTTGAATTCTAATGAAGGGACATTCAGAATTAATTGTAGAAATCTCCTAACCTCTTAAATTAATTTTATTTTAATAATAATAAAAAAGCAAAACATCTGGTTAAAACTTTAATGCATAAATTATACATAGGTCTGCAAGCTTTAATATTAATTGTCACAGTTGAATGACTAAAACTTTAATTGCTGGATTTATCCTCCATTAGTAACTAGAGTTTGCAAAGAAGCAGAGGTTCCTAAAGGCTATCATGCTTTTTTGCGTACTATATTGATGTACAAGTTAAAGATAGCTGTTCCTTCCAATGAGCAATTTTTGCTTACTCAAGTATATGTTCTTTTAAGTACCCTTAAAAGACATTGTCCCCCTCCTTCATGGATCTAAAGATTGTTGATATTTTGCACTATGTAGATGTAGTTTCATATAATAAATTAATTTGGCAAGCACTGGGTTCAAATTATAGCTCAGCTGTGACTGCTTGATCCCTCAACTCCGCATCTCCATTTGCTGTAACGGCCTGATCATATTGGCCTCTTTTATATGGGTATTATGAAGATTACTCAGATGCTTTTCCATTGCCTTGAGCGTTTGGAAAAGCACTGCATATGTAATTATTTGAATAATGATGTTTATGTCAATCCTAAGTGTACTGATTTTAAATATGTATTGTACAGTGAACCATAGTATTTAATTGAAATGCATACCTTTCTGGCTTGTATAGATTAAAAGTGACATAAATACTGATAATTAACAATCAGGTAGCTATTTGATCTCCCACTTCCAAATTATTTTCTCATTACTTAAATTGTTTGTTAAAATTTACTATAACGGTAACATCGGATACCTATAATTGATTTGGAAGTGCACCCATATCTAAAATGCCAGCAGCCAGGTTTAATTTGTGCATAGTTACAATGCCAAGTGAGGCAGGAAAAAGCAGTCTCATGCTGTCTTCTGTATAGCTTAGCCACAGCCCAAAGAGTGCTGAAGTGTATCTTGTATGTCCCTTTTCATCTCCCCTGCCAAAATAGATATGTTCTTAAAGTCACAGAATCACAAGTCATTAGAGAGACGGGAAAGAACAAGTTCATAAAGCCTTTCATTCTTTTGCTAAAGCTGGATTTCATTCCATAATTGTTATGCAATTAATGTAATATAAAGCATTGTTTAAATTAGTTTTATGATGAGCCAGAAAATGACAGCTTTTGGGCATCACTTTTCAGCCAGAACTACTGAAAGAAAAAGCTGGTAACTGCTGCCACCTCTCACGAGAGTGACAGGTACGAAGACACATCTTAAACATGATCTCAACCTTGCAATGTGTAGTTTGCTTGGCAAAAGTAGAAGTTGCACTGTTACCGATAAGCTGTGTTCAGCTGGAACCCTGTACATGTTGTGATACTCTTTAGCTTTCGAAAATGGAAAAATTGAATTAATTGGGCATTTATTTATTTATTCATTGGCACACCACTTAAAATTAATTTCAATCTTCCTTAGTGTTAAGACTGCCTGCTTTCTCCACCTATCAAAGAATCTGTGCGCTTTGCCTAGGGATGTAGATAGGCCTGGGTAACAGTGTATCTCTGGAAATACAAAAGCTATTTGCGATTGTCATCTTTCCTCTTTCAAATTGGTCTTGGTACAACCAGATTGCTGCATAGCAACCAAAGGAGTCTAATTTGAATCATCCATTAGCTCCACATCCCCACTTGCAAGACTCTTACTTGATGCAGACTTATGTGATCAGCCAAGCATACCCTTGCTTTGTTTACCATTTAGCCTGATGAAGTGTTCCGGAAAACCTGAAATCTTTTGTGGCATTTTCTGATAATTTCTGTTGGCTTAATAAAAAAATTACCTTAATAATGGATTTTGTCTTTTTAAAAAAGATCAACTCATTACAAAGACTGGGGCAAGGGCACGATAATACTTATGGTGTTAGTCTCATCCCGAATTTGAATGTAATGGGAAACTATAGTTTATTCAATATAAGAAATGGAATATTTCAGGGTCCTTCCCTTGTATGTGAAGGAGAAAGGGGAGTAGGAATGAAGACCACTTGACATTTTTGGCGGCAACCACAGTTGTGGCCTGGAATAGCTTTGGGCAAGCTGAGATGGGCGCAAGCTTCCTGCATGGCCGGCTGGCAACATCATCAGGCTCAGCCAGCTGCAGAGAGTGATGGGACACTACTTCATCTCAAATTCGATTTGGCCAATGATGGCCAGCTTGTGGGGCAGACCTTTGGTGTGGGAGCAGACCTGAGTCAAGTCTGCATTTGCTCAAGTCTATCTCCAACCCATTTAAACTGGCTGTGCCTGCTTCCCACAGTGTAGTCAGGAACATACATCCTACCCACCCTGCATGTTTTGGCCCTACCCAAAAGTAAACAGGCAGTACATGTGTAGGACCAGGCTGTGTAGTTACCTGGTTGCTGTATTCGCGGCCAGAGTGGAATTTGCCCAGAAACAAATTGGGCTGGTTTGTAGGCTTTGCCTATCTCACAGCAATTGTCACAACTTGCTGGCAGAAGAAGGCATTGGGTTGGATCCTTAGTGTAATAAGAAGGGGTAGGGAGAAGCCTTACCCACCCCTCCAGATGAAAGTTTCAGGGCACCCCAGGAAAGAGGTCCAAGGGAAAGAATTCTGTCCTTATCCCCAGATGGGGGCTAACAAGCATAGAACTCCCCAGGTGGCAGCCTAGAGAGGTCACCTTTATTTGATGTGTGTCATATGGGGATCCTTAACCCAGGGTTGACCCTGATGAAATAAATCAGCCAGCAATCGCTCTGGTTGATTCAAAATACATACCCAATGCCTATGCCAAAACCTACAGACATCCATAATAAAAAAAATGTGGCCATTTCAATCCCAGAGTGTTGTCATGTCATTTATTGCTTCCTGTGCCCTTATCCCAGTGACCTCAGGCTCGATGTTACCGAGTCTGCAAAATGAGTGCAACATTTGCTACAGCTTGCTCTCTTAATGCTAAAGCATAATTGTTATGCAAAAAAATCTGCCCATTATCCCTCCACTATATTGGAATGATCAGTTTCTGGTAAAGTTTGCCTAACTTTCAGTCTTCAATGAGGAACTATAGGATTAAATAACCGCTTAGGAATAAAATGTTACATTGAAAGTTAAAAATGTGCATCAGCTAGAATTCAGCACTTATCTTAATTGTAGTTAAGACCAATTGAAATCAATGGGAGAATGAAGAATGTGTTTAACCCTCTTCCCTTAAATCAATGGGACATAAAAAGTCTTAACCTTCCCATATAGCAGTTATTCATGTTTGCTTAAAGCAAGACCTATGCCTATAGTACCTTTAATGTACTTGGAACTAAGTGTGCTTTTAAGAACTGCCATTCAGAAGAACATTCTGTAAATGTTAGATACAAATGCAGCCTTATTGCATGCCTGAAATATTTCTTGAAAGACAACGCCTCAATTTTCTGCCATTCGAGTAAATATTCCATGTGATGAATGATCACAATCAAATTTCAAAAGGATAATAATAGTTGTGCATTTTAAACTAAGTTAAAATATTTAAGAAGTAATTTTAAAGTGTCCCGACTCTGCATTTTCATGCTGTTAAATGTGATATAGTGTTGCCATTGTGCTTCTACAAGTAAAATTATGTATGTAAACTTCATACACATAATGTTTTGGGGTACCAATATCGGTGAGGTTGGGTTGTGGCATACCATGTATCTGTACCCAAGAATCCTTTCAAGCTCCAGTCCACCGAGGCATAGTGAATAATCTTCTAGAATAAGGGCTCCTCCCTTCTTGAATGAGCTCTCATCTTGGAGAACTTAATATTAAGCTTTTTAAATCAATAAATACCAGATCTGATGTTGTTACAATCAAAATGGGCTTGATTCAGTGAACACTTGCAAGCCAAGTGAGCATGCAGAGATGCCTTGTCTTCGAGAGATTTATTCCGGTGTGCAACACAAATCTCTGTTTGCAAAGAGATGCATGCATGGACTGAATCTGCTCATACCTAGTTTGCTGCTTGAAACAAGAGGTTGAGGTACATGTCTGGAACTGGATTTACACATGGGTAATAAACACCATTCTGCCATTTGCAGCAGCGAACTTAGCAGCAGGACAATGATCCCTGCTATATCTGTTTATACTTCACGAGTAAGCTTTCAGACAAAGTGAATTTCTCATTACTGAGGTACTTTAAAGTGCAAAAAACTAAGTAGAACTATAATCTGGAACATAATCTTAAATGTGGATTGGACTGCACAAGATATTCATGGAACATAACATGGACAAAACTGCTGATTCAAATGTACAGTGAGTCAAAACAAGCAAGCCTAGACCTTGAAACCTGCATCTCAAGTTTCACATATCAGTGCATTTCATGGGACACAAGCTTCTTTGCTCTAGGTTGAACTAGCAGTACAGTACTGAGTTATCTGTCGGTTCCAACGTTTTTTTACCACTTGGAACTAAAATTAGTAGTGTTCTGCTTCCCTCTCTATCAGGAGCTGGCAGAAGTGTGTGTGTGGTTTTATGGTATACAAATTGAAACTCGTACACAAATGGCTAAGTGAATGAAAGCATTGTGTATCCATTATTATTGACAATAATTTATATAGCACCACAAAGTGCAAGAAAATAATGCTTAGAACTACAATAGAAGTGAGGAGACTTCCATTACCTTTGCTCTGTTCTGCACTGTCATCATAGCCCCTCGTGATGATCACTCCGTAGAGTAAAAATAGCTAAAATGATGACAAATACCCACAGCAGACACAGCCCTGAGAATAATAATCCACCCCGCAAAGATCTCCTGTGACAATTGTAGCGAAACAAATGTTAGATGGGTCTATTTTCAGGCAGAGCTCCCACAGACTTCAGTGATGCTAACCGCAAGATAGGGCTGCAGGATTAGTGTTCAGATTCTTCTGTTGTTAAACAATTTCATATGAGAGATAAAGCGATTCACCATGCTAAAATTTAGAAAGCTTAGTACAGCTTCATCTGTCTGAAGATACCTTGGTGGGATTAGAGACGAGAATTCCTTGTTTGGGGGTGTAGGGACACATGCACACACAGAGGAAGAATAATGAAAAAGCTTTTCTCTTTTTCCACAGCCACCCGCTAATATTTGATTATGGTACATTGTAACTTAGGGGAAATATGGAAAAACCACCGCCACTGCCCTCACATAAAATACATTTGGCGTCAAAATGATAGGGTTCTCCTTCTTTCACCCCATCCACCCAAATTGAGAGGTTTTCCTCTTTTTAAAAAAAGTTTCATCTGTTTCAGCTTGATAAACTGCAGTTTATAATCTGTTTCTAAGCCCACATGGTTCCTTTTATGTTTACCACAATGTCAGTCATTTCTATTTTTATATTTCACCCCCCCCCGTTATACTTGTCAAATAGTAAAAAGACATGATTGGGTACTGTAGAGTACAGCAGTATTCACTCTGTCTCTAATGGGTATATATTGTAATGTTTTGTTTGTACTAAACATTTTATTTTTTACTTTTTGTTCAGTTTGGTATTCTTATGAAATAAAAAAGGTTTTTATTAATGTGTAGACATTAATAAGTCAGAGAGTACTGCATATATTCCAATGACCAAAACTCCTGGCATCATACAAACCATGGCATCATAGTGTTATGTGAGAGCCAGACCACTGAAAGACTGTGCATTATACGTACACTGAACCCACTGACCTGAGTGTGGTGACCTGGTTGTTCAGGTTTTGGAGTCAGTTCAAGGCTCAGGAACTTGCTTTCTGCCATACCACACCCCTGCTTTGTCCCCTTTCCCTGCTCTAGCCCCTTTCCTGTGTTTCTCACCTAGCTTTGACCAGAAGGGACATTTATTTAGGGAGGGAGGGGGGAAACCCTTAGGTAGACTCAACACAGGTTTCATTGCAGCAGAATACAATCATGGATGCAAGATGTTTCCGGTATAAATTGAGACTTTCAAACTCACACTCTGCTAGAGCTCCACATGCCCTTTTGCGGTGTCTCTTGTGATGATCACCAGCGTCGTTGGGTTTTGCTTGAGGCATCTAGGGATACAGATTCCCATTTGGCAATGTCAAGTGAACGTATGGTTGTTTTATCATGAATCATAAAGACCTTGAGGATCTGCATTGCCAAGACAACTGCAGCGGATGGGTGGAATCAATAGATCGCATTCAAACGCTTCCTAAATGCCCAGTGCCTAGAAGCAGCTCCCTTCCGGGCATCACTCACTTCAGATGGAGTTGAGGCTGGCTGGGAGAATTAGATCTGTTGCTGAAATCTCCGTCAGGTGAGCATAGATAGCAATCCCTTGCAATTAAGATGTAGACTTCCAACACCGATTTGTTGGCTTTGAAGGCAGGAAATATTTTTCCCTGTTGGCAATGAGGTGCTCTTACAAGTGAAATAAAACTGCAATCCTGAAGGCCCTGGATTAGGCATGCTAAATCCTACCTTATTGCCTTATTACTTATAGGCAGTAAATCATTGCTATAAAGCTGTCAGGTGGCACGTTTAAGTTGATCAGGACAAAACAGGAGCATTTGGCTATTTATGCTTTGCCACAACATCATGTCTATCCATCTCTTACCTCATCTGTACTTTTGCCATCTGACCTCATGATAGAAGCTTTGGCTATTGACCCCTGCTTTTGCCTGGCTTGCTTGTATGTATTTCTAGTGTGCCTCTACATTCCAATGCTTTGTTTGCATTGACATTAGATTCTTGGCAGCCTCAGGCATAGTGATTCTGAAATATTCCATTCCAACCTTGCCCTTCCATCAAGTCAGAGATGTTGGCATGCTGTCTTGATTTTGTGATGGTTTAAGTGCAAATGGAGAGGACTGAAGCCAGTTGCAATGTACTAGTGTGGTAGCCTCACACATGTGAATAGTGTTTCCGCATTGTTAGCTGTGGCAGGAAAAAGAGCCCCCCACAACATCGCATGCCATAGCAGATAGTGGGAGTCCTGTGTGCATGCTGTGTTCTGGATCACAGGGACTGTGGGATTGCAATTCAGCTGAATAGTTAATAGTTACTTTATGTATTGAGACCCTCTTCATGCATTTTTAAAGACTACATTAGCATGTTGAAACAATGTGTAGCTTATGTTTTGACATTTAGAGTGTGAAGCTGTGGGTTTTTTTTTTTTAAAGAAATAGTAACCATGTAATGCCCAAGGGTGCATACGAAATGCATTTTTTAAAAAGTAGGGAGTAGCTCTCTTTTCTCTCTCTTTCTTTTTTTTATATTGATTTGCTGTCAAAATCCAGATTTGAGATTTATAAGAAAAGCAGTAGGATTCACTGTCTGGATCTGGTGAAATTATTATTAAAAATGCTACTATAGTGTAAGCTTTAGAGACAGACATGCCTGGTTTTGAGCATTGTATTCAAAACATTTGGGGGGGGGGTTAGACTCTCTTTGCAAACTAAATTCTGCCCTTCCCACAGGACAGAAAATGATTTATCTACAGCTGTGCACAACCTCTTTCCTCTCTTTTCTATGAACTGGAGTGACCAGTTGGCCATTTAACTCAGTATTGTTGACACTGAAATCCTGGAAAGCCATTTTGAATCAGAGGGGTCATTTTGGACAGGGGGCATTTCCAGCCCTAACAGGACAAGTTAAGGAATGAACCTGGAGCCTTTTTGCATGCAAAACAAGTGAGGAGACTCATGATGGTATAATTACACCTGAATTTAACTGATCCTTCCTTGGTGAAATTAAACAATGTAGGAATCAATCTTAAAATCTGCAGGCTTTCTGACTCTATACTGTACATTGACACTGGTGGATAATTTAATACTGTTGCTTTGGACAGTTGAATGCCTTGTCCCATTTGCATCTGGAAATTAGTGACTTCCTCCAAAAGAACCTGGAGCTGTAAGCAGCTCTTTCTCAAATTTCCTACCAATCAGGAAGGTTGGGAGCATTCACTAAGTACATCTAGCTCTAATCATACTCCTTATTTGTTGTTGTTTAGTCGTTTAGTCGTGTCCGACTCTTCGTGACTCCATGGACCATAGCACGCCAGGCACTCCTGTCTTCCACTGCCTCCCGCAGTTTGGTCAGACTCATGTTGGTAGCTTCGAGAACACTGTCCAACCATCTCGTCGTCCCCTTCTCCTAGTGCCCTCAATCTTTCCCAACATCAGGGTCTTTTCCAGGGAGTCTTCTCTTCTCATGAGGTGGCCAAAGTATTCAGCTTCAGGATCTGTCCTTCCAGTGAGCACTCAGGGCTGATTTCCTTCAGAATGGATAGGTTTCATCTTCTTGCAGTCCATGGGACTCTCAAGAGTCTCCTTCAGCACTCCTTATACATAACCCGATTTTTAAAAAGTTGGCTGTAGTTCTCTGTCTCTTACAATTGCCATCATCTTTCCTGCCTGAGGTCCTTCTGTGCTAGGCAAAAAATTGTGACCAGGTTGTTTTCTGCTGCTCCAGAGAAGCGGACATGGAGCAATGGATTCAAGCTATGAGAAAGAAGATTCCACCTAAACATTAGGAAGAACTTCCTGACAGTAAGAGCTATTCAACAGTGGAACTTGCTGCCAAGGAGTGTAGTGGAGTCTCCTTCTTTGGAGGTCTTTAAGCAGAGGCTTGACAGCCATCTGTCAGGAATGCTTTGATGGTGTTTCCTGCTTGGCAGGGGGTTGGACTGGATGGCCCTTGTGGTCTCTTCCAATTCTATGATTCTATGACTTGTAACAAATGCAGCTTATTCTGCAGTGGCAGAAAACGGTGCATCTATTTAACACGCCTATTGCACTGTGCAACATATACGTGTCAACAATCTAAAATGATTTATTCGCCCCCCCCCCCCTGCTGGACTGCAGAACCTCTTTTAGGTTATCTGGCTACTTTAACCAGGCTAAGAAGGCATTAGCAGGACAGTTGATTTAGTTCACTTGGCCAGAGAGGCTTGGAACAATAGCATGCAGGATGAGAAAGAAGTTGGTCCCTGGCCGTTCATAGAATTGTTAAGCAAAACATCTTCCCAAGATGAGTCAGCTCTTCCAAAGTCAACAACATCAAGAACTGCTGCAGTAGCGGGAAAAGCTCTTTAAATAATAGGAGGCCAGAAATCTGAGGTTGATACAAGAGCACTTAAGCAAAGAGCAGTTGAATAAATGAAGTCTGTAGGTAACTGCAGCTGATCCACTTGGAAGCTCAAGGAGAGGTAGCAATTTGCAAGTAATAAGGAAGTGCTAATTGCTAAAAGCAATTATACCTCTGTAGGATTAGAACTGTCATAGACCCATCCCTCTAATTAAAAAGGATATTTCCTAGTTGTGTTCTACTTTGTATTCAGTAGGCTTTCCAGCCCTATGCTCTTGCTCTGATGCCCTTAACTAGGAGAAGTACTGATGGAAAGGCCTGTGTTGTATGTGAAATTATTCAGAAGGCAGAAGAAAGGCAGAAGTAATTTCGTTAACAACAGAGACCCATGGCCTTCCAGAAGTTGTTAGACTCTGGCTCCCATCAGTTTCAGCAAGCATAGATGATAGTCAGGGATGATGGGAATTGTAGTCCAACAACACCTGGAGGGCAACAGGTTCCTCATTGCTGACTTATATTGTGCAGTATTTCCTTTCCAACAATGGGACCTTGCTGTTCCTCAAGGGTTCCTCAAGGAAGGCCACCAGGTCTTTCAATCATCCTATATAATAATGTCCATGTTGTCCCTGCGTCCAGATGTCCCGTGTGTCCCTGGGTCACTGCGCATGTGCCCCAGGGATACAGGGATTGGACAGCAGAGACTGCGCGCGCGCACTCTCCCCCCACTCTGCCTCCTCCAACCGCCGCTCCCGCCGGGGTGGAGGCCGGCGAAGGCCTCCTCACAACCCTCCCTGGCCGTGAGGAGCGGCGGTTGGAGGAGGCGGGGGGGGGGAGAGTGCGCGCGTCCTTCCTGTCGGCGGCTGGGGGAGAGGAAGGAAGGAGGAGAAAGCGCCGCTTTCTCCTCCTCCGTTCCTGTCCCCCTGCCGCCGACAGCAAGGACGGGTCCCAGGGTTCGGAGAAGCGCTGCGCAAGCGCTTCTCCGAACCCTGGGATGTCTGCTTCCTGTCGGCGGCTGCGGGAGAGGAACGGAGAAGGAGAAAGCAGCGCTTTCTCCTCCTCCGTTCCTGTCCCCCTGCCGCCGACAGCAATGACAGGTCCCAGGGTTCGGAGAAGCGCTGCGCAAGCGCTTCTCCGAACCCTGGGATGTCTGCTTCCTGTCGGCGGCTGCGGGAGAGGAACGGAGAAGGAGAAAGCAGCGCTTTCTCCTCCTCCGTTCCTGTCCCCCTGCCGCCGACAGCAAGGACGGGTCCCAGGGTTCGGAGAAGCGCTGCGCAAGCGCTTCTCCGAACCCTGGGATGTCTGCTTCCTGTCGGCGGCTGCGGGAGAGGAACGGAGAAGGAGAAAGCAGCGCTTTCTCCTCCTCCGTTCCTGTCCCCCTGCCGCCGACAGCAAGGACGGGTCCCAGGGTTCGGAGAAGCGCTGCGCAAGCGCTTCTCCGAACCCTGGGATGTCTGCTTCCTGTCGGCGGCTGCGGGAGAGGAACGGAGAAGGAGAAAGCAGCGCTTTCTCCTCCTCCGTTCCTGTCCCCCTGCCGCCGACAGCAAGGACGGGTCCCAGGGTTCGGAGAAGCGCTGCGCAAGCGCTTCTCCGAACCCTGGGATATCTGCTTCCTGTCGGCGGCTGCGGGAGAGGAACGGAGAAGGAAAAAGCAGCGCTTTCTCCTCCTCCGTTCCTGTCCCCCTGCCGCCGACAGCAAGGACAGGTCCCAGGGTTCGGAGAAGCGCTGCGCAAGCGCTTCTCCGAACCCCAGGATTCTAGCGCCCGTTATTGAACGGGCTGAAAACCACTAGTCCTATATAATAATGTCCAAGTTGTCCCTGCGTCCAAGCTGTCCCGTGTGTCCCTGGGTCACTGCGCATGTGCCCCAGGGATACAGGGATTGGACAGCAGAGACTGCGCGCGCGCACTCTCCCCCCACTCTGCCTCCTCCAACCGCCGCTCCCGCCGGGGTGGAGGCCGGCGAAGGCCTCCTCACAACCCTCCCTGGCCGTGAGGAGCGGCGGTTGGAGGAGGCGGGGGGGGGAGAGTGCGCGCGTCCTTCCTGTCGGCGGCTGGGGGAGAGGAAGGAAGGAGGAGAAAGCGCCGCTTTCTCCTCCTCCGTTCCTGTCCCCCTGCCGCCGACAGCAAGGACGGGTCCCAGGGTTCGGAGAAGCGCTGCGCAAGCGCTTCTCCGAACCCTGGGATGTCTGCTTCCTGTCGGCGGCTGCGGGAGAGGAACGGAGAAGGAGAAAGCAGCGCTTTCTCCTCCTCCGTTCCTGTCCCCCTGCCGCCGACAGCAATGACAGGTCCCAGGGTTCGGAGAAGCGCTGCGCAAGCGCTTCTCCGAACCCTGGGATGTCTGCTTCCTGTCGGCGGCTGCGGGAGAGGAACGGAGAAGGAGAAAGCAGCGCTTTCTCCTCCTCCGTTCCTGTCCCCCTGCCGCCGACAGCAAGGACGGGTCCCAGGGTTCGGAGAAGCGCTGCGCAAGCGCTTCTCCGAACCCTGGGATGTCTGCTTCCTGTCGGCGGCTGCGGGAGAGGAACGGAGAAGGAGAAAGCAGCGCTTTCTCCTCCTCCGTTCCTGTCCCCCTGCCGCCGACAGCAAGGACGGGTCCCAGGGTTCGGAGAAGCGCTGCGCAAGCGCTTCTCCGAACCCTGGGATGTCTGCTTCCTGTCGGCGGCTGCGGGAGAGGAACGGAGAAGGAGAAAGCAGCGCTTTCTCCTCCTCCGTTCCTGTCCCCCTGCCGCCGACAGCAAGGACGGGTCCCAGGGTTCGGAGAAGCGCTGCGCAAGCGCTTCTCCGAACCCTGGGATATCTGCTTCCTGTCGGCGGCTGCGGGAGAGGAACGGAGAAGGAAAAAGCAGCGCTTTCTCCTCCTCCGTTCCTGTCCCCCTGCCGCCGACAGCAAGGACAGGTCCCAGGGTTCGGAGAAGCGCTGCGCAAGCGCTTCTCCGAACCCCAGGATTCTAGCGCCCGTTATTGAACGGGCTGAAAACCACTAGTATGATATAAACATTATCCTTTATAAAATGCATTTGATTAACATAATTGCTTACCATGCTGCTGGCCTCTGAGCTTATAACTTTCTCGGGGCAGTGTTTGCTTTTAGGATTTTAGTATTTAGTATTTGCTTTAGAAGCGTTTTATGTTAATAAGCTGCCACGAGAGTTTGATTCCAAGCCAAAATGTGGGGAGTATAAATAACGCTAATGAAATAATAGATTGCCATGCAAGATCAAATAACGGGTCCACGTAGTCCAACATTCTGTCACTAATGTTCATGATCCAAGCTGATAAAAAGGCACGGTGAATATATAGTTGTCTCTGCCTGTTAGTCATTAGGACAGGGTAATTAAAGGTAAAGGGACCCCTGACCATTGGGTCTTTGTGCCTGCCGGTTGCTAGCAGGCCGTGTGGCTGCAAGCAGCAGGAATTCCAGGGCCACAGAGCACAGTTCCTCCTTGCATTCTGGGACGCTGCGTCAGCGCCTGGGCAACGGCAGCATGGTTTGGCATTGGTTCGACCTGAGTTGTTTGACCTGAGTCGTTGAGGAGCACCAGCAAATCAGCTGCTTGGCGGGCTAGCTAATCACCCCAACACAGCTGCAGGTGTGGCGTGCTCTATGGAGCATTTCCCGCCCGCAGTGGCATGGGGGAGGAGAGGTCAATTTTGCCTACCAAAAAAGAAGAAGAAAGGCACTGCTGGTGCGATGGCGCGCGTGCCAACAGAGAGGGCTAGGAGTGCTCACTTTGGCACGCTTGCCATAGGTTCGCCACCACTGCCCTAGGCTCTGTGGTTTATACCACAGTGCCACCCGTGCCCCAGACAGGGTAAATAGAAACCTTCTAACAAGTGATGTTGATTTGGGGGGTTTTCTGAAAATGTTTCTGCTACTCTAAAGCAATAGAGTGGATTATCATGTTCATTTGATTTACGTTTAATAAACAAAGCATATCATGGTTGTTGTTGCTTTACCTGCTATATAAACATCTATAACATCTCCCCAATATATAGCTGAAATGAAAAATTTGACTAAAGGGAAAAAACAATAAGAACAACATGCACTTAGGGTGGTTAAATGTTTTATCCTCAAATACTGTACTTCCACTTTATGTGGAAGTTTTATTATTGGGAATGCTTATATGATTGTTTTAAGACTTGTTTGTTTCGTGGCATACTCTTTCCTTACACTGCTTAAATTAAAGAGGGAAGGAAGGCACTGAAAACTGTTAGCATACTAATGTGGGCATGTTGGAAGTTTTTTTGCTTCCTATGTCATCTGAAAAAGGTAATTCCAGTTTTGCTAGATTTAACCAGCACTTGCCTTTATCCATTTTCCAGTTTCTGAATTTGTATTGCATTGTGTTAATCCATTGGAAGTTACTAATTAGTTTTATAAAATAATGCATTTCAAAAAATGGACACTGCAGTTTTCTGTTGCACATCATTGGGTCGTATCCAAGGGAGGCATAAAATGAGTCTTCTAGCAAAAGTCAGGGCACCAGATTTTTGCCAATCCTTCGTAACTACTGAAATCCTGTGTGCTGTAGAAGGCCCTCCCTTGCGATCCTCTATAGCAGGGAGCTTAATTAAGTGAGTAAGAAGGATAAGTGGAAAAACTAGGTGCAAGTGGAAGTCCTTGCTTCTAAGGCAAAGCCACCATTGGACACAACCCACTGTGTTCAATCTGTAATCCTGGAAGCCCTCATCATCAATATTTAAATATTTCCCAGCTGCTGTAGTGCGGGCATTGAGACAAATTATTTCAATCTGCCATATGCTAGTTATTAGTAAAAAGTAGCGACATTGGGAACTGCAAGGATTCGTGAAGCATCAAATGGACATTGAAATAAAATATGTCTGACATTTCATATTTCCATTTGAATTATGCACGTCTTAACAACTATAGTTCTGATGTTAGGGGAAAGACTCAATGTGCTGTTAAAACATTGATGAAGTTAGTATAGTTACTAAATTTCTATTCAACCCTTCCTCCTAGGGAGGCAACCAGCCAGTGGCAAAGCAATGCAATGAACAATAACATGAAAACTTTGAAAACATTTTTTAAAATCTGAAAAAAGTTTAAAATCATTAAATGTTATTGCATTACTTCCCCCCTCTGCTCTTTTGTCTTTAAAGGTATGAAGCTTTGCTCATCACTTTATCTTCATGCCAGTAAAAGCTTCACATGCTGCATTTCTGTGCATTAAATATTACTGTACCTTGGGCTGTGGAACAAAATCAGTAAAATAAAATAGCATTTTCTGTATAGTTTGATTATGCACCAATAAGCATTTGAGGCAGAAGCAACTAAATGAATGTTGCAAGCTGTGAACATATCATGTGTCAGTTGTTGGATTGCTTTACATCTGATGCAGAAGCTGCTTGAGGAGTCAGTGGGCTGCAAGTGTGAGAGAAGTAACTGCTCACAGTTTGAGTCTAATGACATGTAGCTTATATATGGTAACTCTTTATGGTAGTAACTTAATTTGGGAATAGAAGTAAGATCCGGGTCATCCAGCTATGTACCCCCAACAGCCATTTTAAAAGTACAAGTGTTCCATAAGATATGCTCTACAATTAATTTGGGCATATTTGTCAAATAAGAGGTAACAGAGTAACTAGATAAAATAAAGCACACATATCCAGTCATAGCAAGGAGCTTGGGGAACAAATGGAATGACTTGGTTATCTTTCTTAATCTTAGCATCTTTCTGAGGTTCCAAAGGTGGACTTGATTAAGTGACACTTGAAGCGGTAGAATAAGATGTGTGAATGAAATTTGTTTGAGTAAAAGATGGTTTTAAATAGATGCAGTGCCACTGTCACGGTCCGGTCGGCGGGCGTCAGGACCAGAGGCAAGATGGTGGTGAAGAAGCAGGAACAGGTGCAGGGCTGAGGGTCAAGCAGCAGGCAGTTGCAGGGTCAAGGAGCAAGGCAGAGACGAAGGTCCACGGGGCAAGAAGCAAGGCGAAGGCTCAAGGAACAAGAAGCTAGGCGAAGGTCCAAGGAACAAGAAGCTAGGCGAAGGTCCAAGGGTCGAGGAGCAAGGCGAAGGCAAAGCAAGGGTCCCAGGAGCAAGGAGCAAGGCGAAGGATCAAGGAACAAGAAGCAAGGCGAAGGTCCAAGGAACAGGAAGCAAGGCGAAGCTCCAAGGGTCGAGGAGCAAGGCGTCGACAAGGCAAGAGTTCCAGAAGCAAGAGGCCAGAGGCAACCAGGCAGGGATGGTGTTGCTGTGGCAAAGAGCTGAAGGGAAATGCTGGGCTTTTATCCCTCCCAGCTCCTGCCACCAGGTGCAGAGAGATCTCAAGTGGCCTCACCTGGGTGACTACTCCTTGCCTCTCCAGCACAAGCTGAGGTCTTCACCTGTGAGGCCACGCCTTGCTTCCCCAACACAAGCTGAGGCAGGCCCCAGTCCTGCAAAGCACTACAGGCCCCAGAGCCTGACTCCTGCCCATACTCCTGACAGCCACACTTTTGGAAGATGTACAAAGAGATACATGGAAGCAGAGGTTGAAAAAGAGAAGAATGCACGTTAGATGGTTAGTAAAACAGATGCAAATGAAAAACTTGATGCATTACACCTGAGCTTAGAGTGCCAAGCCTCAGGAGAGGAAGGCACGCCATATTTGAGTATGTTTCATGTTAGGGTTTACAGAGAGCATTCTGTGCTTGCTCCTACTCAACTCCTTTCCCTGTGTTCAGCATTATGTGGTGGTTGCCAATCTGTGTTTACAATAAACAAGTAAAGCAGCTAGTCTGCTGCAGTGCCTTCAATAGCAACTTGCTCTGTAGATATTAGGAGATGGTAGTTCATGCAATGAACAGTTTTGTCTGATATCTGAAAAGTGTGCTGCTGTTAAAGGAGATGCAGGTTGGGGTGTGTGTTTCTAGTTCTTTGGTAATTCTGGAACCCTAAGGGACCCCTGAGCATTAGGTCCAGTCGTGACCGACTCTGGGGTTGCGGTGCTCATCTTGCGTTATTGGCCGAGGGAGCCGGCATACAGCTTCCAGATGATGTGGCCAGCATGACAAAGCCGATTCTGGAGAACCAGAGCAGCGCACGGAAACACCGTTTACCTTCCCGCCGGAGTGGTACCTATTTATCTACTTGCACTTTGATGTGCTTTCAAACTGCTAGGTTGGCAGGAGCTGGGATCGAACAATGGGAGGTCACCCCATCGCGGGGATTCGAACCGCCGACCTTTTGATCGGCAAAACCAAGGCTCTGTGGTTTAACCCACAGCGCCACCCGGAACCCTAGATCACCCTGAAACTTACTTGGAGAATGCTGGAGATTTTAGTTGTACAGATGAGGGGATTCTAATAATAGCATAATATCTCCCCCTCCTTTCTGTACACCAGAAATCCCCTTTACCACACAGAATGGAACTGTCTCTCTTAATTTGCTTTGAGCAGCACTATACTGTATTACTCACCAGCTCTCACCAGTTTAAAGGCTGGTGAAAATCTTAGCATCTCTCCAGTTGTGATGCCTTGGAAAGAAAGGGAGCAGAATGTATTAGGAGCAAATGGTATCATATGCTGCTTAATAGTATTTAGCTCACAGGATGGTGGTCATGGAACAGTAGAATAGATAGAGACCAGATGTCTACACAATTCATCACCCCAGATTCAGGAATCTAAAGAGTCGGACTCCAGAGACAGGATGATAAATTTAGAGCTGAAGAAGTAGCAGATGTCCATTAAGCATCTAGTTATTTATTACAGAAATATTGTATATAAGAGGAAGCAAATGGTCGTCATCATCATTTGAACACCTGGCCTCTGCTCTTGAAACCTCAGAAAATGATCTTTTGGATCTTCTTCCAAATGGGAACTAGTCAGTAGTTTCCATTTTCTCATTTGCTTTTATAGTTGCTGTTTAATTGCACATCATCTTTGCACAGCCTGCTTCAAATGCCTTCATTTTTTCCTTAGATTAGGTTTCTGGCAGATGATCCTATAGGTTGTCAGGCAGTCAGCCAGGATGCACACAAAAGTGTTATTATTTCAGCCCCCCCCCCCACTTTCACATTGTTATTTGGAAAGTTAGAAAAGAGGTATAAATATTTCTGGCTACGTCAGATTCTCTCCTTTGGAATATATCCCATCCTCCTGAATTAGGTTTCCCATTGTCATCATTGTACAGTACAGTATTATCCATTTTAGTTTCTTATAAACAACCTCTCTGATGCAGTAAGTCAAATATTGACTGCTATTAGCCATGTACCCATGGAATGCCATGTGCAGGATAGCAGATGATAAGAGATGGCCCTTCTTACTCCTTCCTTTTTTGGGTGGGTGGGTGGGTGGGTGCCCCCGGTGCATATGCATTCTCCCTAGAATATTTACACTGCCATGGACCGTGTAGTGTCCATTGCCCATTCTTTACACAGTACTGCTTTTGCACAAGCAGTTAGAATTTAGACATGCTAAATCCCCCTATTTAGTAGAAGGTGAGGGAGCCACAGCCTTCCCATCTTACCTGCTCTGAGGATCCAAACTTCCTGTCTTCCACCTTGCTGTAGTTAGAATTGTCAATAGAACAGAAGAAACCAGCTTAGCTGGAGGCTTGCTGTGTGGCTTTGGGTCTATTTACCGGTAGGGATGTAGGAAGTGGCCTTCTGTTGAGTGAGGACCATCAGTGCTGCATGCACAGCATTGCCTTTGCTGGCTAGCAGTTGCTCTCTTGGGCAGGAGTCCCCAAACTAAGGCCTTGGGGCCGGATGCGGCCCAATCACCTTCTAAATCCGGCCCGTGGACGGTCTGGGAATCAGCATGTTTTTACATGAGTAGAATGTGTGTTTTTATTTAAAATGCATCTCTGGGTTATTTGTGGGGCATAAGAATTCTTTCATATTTTTTTTTCAAAATATAGTCCGGCCCCCCACAAGGTCTGAGGGACAGTGGACCGGCCCCCTGCTGAAAAAGTTTGCTGACCCCTGCTCTTGGGTGTTAGGCAGGAGTCTTCTCAGCCCTACCTGCAGATGTTGGGATTGCAGCTGGACCTTTTGCATGTAGAGCATGTTCTCCCCCCTCTCCCAAAGAACACACACACAGAGAGAGGCCAGTTCCCTATTTTTGTTAAAGTGAGAAGTTGGAAACAAAAAAAACAAACAAAAAAAACATTAAACAAACAAACAAACAAATAAACAAACCTGCTTTTCACACTTCAGTAGACCTCCAAAAAAATAAATAAATGCTGAACTTCAACCTCAGCTCCAACTCTATATCAGAATTTTAATGTTATTTATATAGTTGGCTACCCTATCTTTAGTGAGCAGAAGAACTCTAGGTTGCAGCCCTGCAGCAATGGGTGTTTTTTTTATTTCCACAATTTGCCCCAGAAGCATTTACAACAATATGGTGGTTTTAAAAAAATCATCATCATCATCATGCAAATTCTCGTGCGTATGCAAAATATAAGCACAATAGACTGCCTGGTATCATTTAATAGACTTCTTCAGCCTGTTGTTCTCTAGAAGTGCTGGCTGTGGGTAATGGGAGTTGTAGTCCAAAACACCTGAGAGGCATCCAGTTGAGGAAGGCTGATTGAAGATAATCCAGTAAAAGAGCAAAAATAAAATAAAATAAAATGGGGAAACTGCATTGGGTTTTGAAAATGGATCGCCATGGGAATCTACAGTGTGAGTGACATTGCTCAGATGGTTTCTGACTTGCTAAACTGCAGTGGACCTTTTAGCACCCTGTCATGTGTAATTTAAGCTGATGCTCAGTCAGCAAGCAAGCAAGAAGTAATGTGGCCTGTACTTGGCTCCAGTTTGAGCTGGTAGCTGGCATTCATTTTTTAAACATATTATTACTATTATTATAAGCAGTTCAATTAAAAGTTGTCAGCAGCAGCTCTCACACTGTTTATATATCTGAAGTGTCTGCTCGACAGTGACAGGCACCCCAAGGAATAAACTCCCTTTTGGAATTCTGGAGAAATGAAAGAAGCAAACGGTCAGACTCTGTTTTGTGTAAAATTAGAAGTCAAATGTTTACTTAAATATCGCCTATAAAAATGTTCTTGAAAGGCTGCAGTGCTAGACTGTGTTAGATTGCAGCAAGTTACTGGCAAAAGAACCACAGAGACATTACTGGCAGCATTGAAGATGCAACACATCACTTAATAGACATTGAGTGCCTGATTGTCATCCTATTTTTAAGTTAGGTATGGCCTTGCTTGCTTCCCGTAAAGCCATTGCAAGCAGGAGCTGATGCTTGTTTGTGCATGTATGTGTAGATGTATCTCATGAGAAAGAAGGCTGGAGCAGGGGGAGAGGTTGAAGAAATGACAAATACCACAGCCCGAGTCACCTCCACTTAAGCCTTAACAACCTTCAGGTTTCAAACTGTGACACAGGCAGCACAATCCTAGGCATATCAACTCGGGAGTAAGCCCCACTCAGTACGTTGGAGAATATTCTCTGCTTGGTTTGTTTAGGATTGTAGCCCTGTGTGTAGTTTTGCCACCAATCAGTTATGTCAAGAGCTCTTGCATTAGGGATCAGCAACTGGACACCTTAAGAGTAAGCTAAGCTTCCTGAAAAGTACCAAATAGCTCCTCCTACCTCACTTCCACCCCAGGGAGGCATGGGGAGAGAATGGTGGCAGTGGGACTTAATCTGGTAGTTCACAGGAGTTGGTAGTAGTACCATTCTCAGAGGGACCTTCTTGGTGGCTGACTCAGAGCTATGTACCTCCATTAAATGGAGGACTCAAGGTACTTTGTTTTAGCCTTACTTTGCTACTGCAGGAGCCCAGTTGGTTGCTGGTCCCCTCAGTGCACAATCCTATATATGTCTACTCAGAAACCCTCTTTTTTGATACCTGTCCCTGGTAGATCACTGCCTTTGGGGGGATAGCTAAAGTCCATCGATTTCAATGGGTGTATTTTGAATGCAACCCATTATTATTTATTAGTAGTCTTACACAGAAAGTCCCGATGTGATATACAACACTAATGTAAAACAAAACTTGCAACGCATCAAAATACAAATTTTGAAGTACATTTTATTTTATGATGTGGCTAACTTCGCTGTACAATCTCAGTATCAAATGCTGACATGAAGCTTTTCTGTATTCACATGCAGCAAGCTTCTCTCATTGGGGTGGGGAAGCATTTTGATGTTTAGAATCTGGGACGTACTGTTAAAAGGGGGGGGGGAAACAGCCTTACGAGAAGCAGTGAACAGGCAGACCAATAATAATAATAATAATAATAATAATAATAATAATAATAATAATAATGGAATAGGGAGAGAAGTAAAATGTATGTCATAAGCATTGCAAAAAGAAAAAAGATACTGGGATTACACTGAGAAATCATTACTTTGTTCAAATAACTCAATGGATAGAGACATAACTGCTGGGAAGTAAACATCATATACTTGATAAGAGGAACAAGAAGCACACTCAGCAGAGTATGTAGTGTACTCCCGTTGACTTCAACGATTGTTTTGGGACTAAAGATGCCTCCACTGTAGCTTTTCACCAGAGGTTCTCACACTATAGCTTTTCCAGTTGGCAATATGAAAAATCACGTCAATTCATGCTTCACTGCAAAGCAGGGCTGGGGAATCTGTTGTCCTCCATATGGGACTACAGCTCCCATAATCCCTGAGCATTGGACATACCAACAGAGACTGATGGGAGTTTGAGCCCAACATCATCTGGAGGGTCACAGGTTCTGCTGCTCTGCTTTAAGAGGTGGTTGAGATATACTGTATAGTAATGGCAAACTGTGGATTAGCAAGTCTGTGCCCAACCACAGAAGTACGGGGCGGTTGGGGTGTGTGTGGCAGGAATATAGACATGATTCCTGTTTTTATTTGTTTGGTTTTTTTTGAACTAAGTTGTTCTACATTTTATATCTACCTGGCAAAAAATCTCTGTGTGGATATGTCTTTCTAAGCAGCTTCCATATGGCAATTACAATGTGTAGACTGGCCCTGGAGCATTTTAAAATCAACCCAGTGAAGCTGCTTGCAGGTAGAAATGAGCTCATCTAGTATTCTTGGAAGATGTCCTAGGTTTAAATTGATGCAAGACAGGGAAAAGTCATGGCATCTGGAAATTCAAAAATGCAGCTTATTACAACAGGTCCCATCTCTGGTAGCTGATTTATGCTCCATCAATGGTGCAGTTAATGAAAGTCCTATGGAATCAATAGCCATTTTCATGATTGCTCTATTTTTAACAACTGCAGATGTAATGTGCAACATTATCTCCCAATCTCAGTACTGTGGTGCTCAGTGCTGAGATGGGAAGATAAAGGCCTCTGTCTGCTCCTTAGAGATAAAGCTCTCTGCTTGCTCTTTTAGAGAGATACCTCCCCATCTCAGTGCTGTGGTGCTGACCCCATGCAGTTGTGGGGAGGACTGGAAACATAAACTTAAAGCTACTGGCGGAAGTCACCCAGAAGCAGCCTTCCCCAAGCTGGTGCTCTCCAAATGTTTTTGACTACCATTTTACAGGAGATAAATGAAAGCATATGGATACATTGGTACAAATTTTGATGCCTACCTGTGAAATAATGTGTTATTGTTTGTTTCTAAAGATCAGAAAATGAATCATTCAAGGTTACCTAATAGCTCTGTGGTGAAGCTGGGATTTGGGTATCCTAAATCCCAGACAATTACTCCACCCCTAAGGTCACACAGCTGGCTATATCTTACAATATACTATCAGCTTTATATTGTCACATGAATATGCAAGTATGGATTTTTATAGTTGCCTATGAAATGTTGTCCTCCATCCCTTCCCACCACAGTGAAAGAGTTCAGATGAGGAGATAGTAATGAATACACTTACTCTGGAATGTCTGGGGGTTGTTAGCTAGACATTCCTGTTGAATTTTGGATCTGGCTTGGCTTCCTGTATTAAGAGATCCAGGGTTGTTTGACCTTCAGACTATGGTATAAAAACTATTCTCTTAATTCTAGGCTTTTTCCCAAAGGGACACGGGCAGCTTATATTTGAGTAAATGTTAAAGTATACAGTATAGTTATCCTTGCTTTGTTTAATTTTGGAATTGTTTCAGTATTCACCAGGAGTGGTGTTTAATGTTGTTGTTTGCAAAACTCCTTCTGAATTCCAACTTAAGATATTATAAACTGCAGACCTTATGAACAACTGCGCTACTCTCAATCCCACCCTCTTCCCTCTGAATTTTGTTTTAACATCCTGCTTGATGAAGACTTCTGGAGAACTCAAATGATTTCTCACTATTTTTTCGACTTAAAAATACCTAAAAATGCATAAAACTGGGATTGTACTATTTTGGGTTCTGGATTGTTATTAATGAATGACCATGTTTGTTAATGGAAACCTGCAAATTATCTATCTATCTATCTATCTATCTATCTATCTATCTATCTATCTATCTATCTATATCATATCTCTCTCCCTCTCCCTCTCCCTCTCCCTCTCTCTCACACACACTTTTTCGAAGGTGGCTGGTATGAGCAACAATACAAATAATACAATACAAATAATGAGCCCTCATCTCCACATCCAGTGAGCTTAGAAGTCTATGCCTGGAGCTTAGAAGCAAAGATCACACACACAAACATCCATTCTGTGTACAGGAACTGCAGTTGAACCTCACTTCACAACTTGATGACCAAACAGAATCACTTCACCTGAAGGCAGCAGGCTGGATTCTGGAGAGCAAGACGAGCTGATGAAGCACACAGAGCTCTGTCCTCCCAACATCTCACTTCTGTAACAATTTTTCAGTTATCTACCGCCTGAGGCAGTTGCTAACTCACCTAATAGTAGGGCTGGCCCTGGGGAAGGGGATCCCTCCCCCACCCACTGATCTTTGCTTCTAAGCTCCAGGCATAGAAGTCAATTCCTAAGCAAGGAGATCATTTTTCTGAATTGCCCTGAAAGCTGGAACATTTTTAGGTTTTAACTGGTTTGTGATTTTAATGTTTTGATCTCACTGTATTTTGGATTATTTTATTGTAAGCCATTTTGATTATAATATTTTAATAGAAAAGCTGGGTGTAATGATAAACTAAACTTGTGTGGAAATGTGTTTCCAGATACTTTGGTCATCCCTCTCTCAGATTACCAGTATTGTTTGAGACCATCACTGACATACAGAATGTCCCCAGAAATAAATGAATGTGGAAGACTTTGGGCTTACTTCAATAGTTTAATTAGGTTTAAGACTGAAAAATGGCATGCATTTATTCCCACCTACAAAGATGTTGTACTTTTTGAATATTGTTACACATTAGCTAATTTTATTTGGTTGCAATTGGAGCATTAATATTAGCTTTTAGTATTAAGTAGCAGACGTGGTTGCTGTTTAAGGCTCATAAGTAGACTTCATGCAGCTGTTATGTGTGGGATTTGGGGAGATGATATCCATCACATCATCAGGGACAACATGTCCCAGAAAACCAGGAATACCCAAGTGTAATAGACAGTACAAATATATGTCCTTGACTGCAAAGCTACTTGTAGTTGCTTAGATTCCTTCAGACTCTTTTGGGAGATGCTAAGTTTTACATACTGGTAGCTGGTTGAGTCCTGTCTCATGAGTTTGTGACAGTGTCAACAAGCATATAGATAGAGATGATGTGGTTGACGTACTGTGCTTTTGACAGTGTATCTCACCAAAGACTCCTGAGCAATCTTAGCAGTCAGGGAATAAGAGGAGAATTCTTACAGACCACTCTTACGGACCACAAATTGTTTATGTTGCTGGAAGCAAAGGGTAGGAATTAATGGACAGTTCTCTGAATGGAGAGATCATAGATCATAGTATGATTTAGAAAGTGAAGTCCCCTAAGGATCAGTTTTGGGACCTGTGCTTTCCAATTTACTGATAAATGATTTTGAGCTTGAGATGTCCCAAGTTTGCAGATGATACTAAATTGTTCAGGGTCATTAACAGAAAAAGAGATTGTGAAGAGCTCTGAAAGGACCTCTCCAAACTTAGTGAATGGGTGGTGAGATGGAAAAAGCAATTCAGTATAAGCAAGTGTAAAGTGATGCATGTCAGGGCAAAAAAATAAATCTTAATTTCACATATGCATACTCATGTGTTCTAAGCTGGTGGTGACTGAACAGGAATGAGACCGGGGGCGGGGGGGGGGGGGGTCATAGCAGAGATAGCATGCTGAAGATGTCAACCCAGTCTGTGATAG
This sequence comes from Zootoca vivipara, assembly GCF_963506605.1. NCBI lineage: Eukaryota > Metazoa > Chordata > Lepidosauria > Squamata > Lacertidae > Zootoca > Zootoca vivipara. Next base: position 31,293,985 of record NC_083278.1, on the reverse strand, counting down.
CTGTGGGAAAAGGCAGATTCCATACTAGGGATCATTAGGAAAGGCATCGTAATCTATATACAGTATATATAAATGTAAACTGGGCATGTGGGTGTGTTTCCACTTTTCACCAAAACCGCTTGACCGATTGAGGTGAAATTTTGACACAACATCACATGCGAATGTCCAAAGGCTATACTGTAGTAAAGTATGCTAAGACAGATGTGTCACCTACGCCAGGTAAAACCCCAAAAGCCCAATGTTTCAGAACTCACAAATCATACGGAAGTGCATGCTGGGAGCACAGGAGAGGTTGCAAAACAGCGCCCTCTAGAGACAGCTACACTAATACTGCACCCAGGAAACCTTCCCTCTCCACAGCACCTCAGCTCGGCTTTGCAGACTAGGCCGCTTTCCAGACTAGGCCAAGTGGAGGTGGGGGCTTGCCTGGGTCGGGGATGAGGGGAGGAGGGGCAGGATAGGTCATGTGTCAGGACAGGGTGGGCCCCATCACAGGGATAAGCTGGGGGTGGGGGAGGAGGGGCCAGAAAATTATGCATGGAGAAAGTGGATAGAGAAAAGTGCCCCCCCATAATACTAAAACACGTGGATATCCAATGAAGCTGAAGGTTGGAAGATCCAGGACAGAAAAATGAAAGTGCTTCTTCCTGCATTGTATAGTTAAACTACCTCTCACAGGTAGTGATGGCCACCAATATTGATAGCTTTAAAAGAGGATTAAACAAATTCATGGAGGAGAGGGTTGTTGAAGGCCACAACAGTTGGATGCAGGGATGCTTCTGAAAACCACATGAAATAAAACACAGGAGGGGAGAGCGCTCTTGTGCTCAAATCCTGCTTGTAAATTTCCTGCATGCATCTGGTTGACTACTTTGACAACATGCAGAAATCAAGATAGGGCTGTGCCATTTTCTGTGAGTGCCCCATGTTTTCTGCTTTGTGTAGCTCTACCCTGATAGTTCTAGGTTTGACCTACAAGTTAGGTAAATAACAGTGAGGAATTATTACAATTGAAATATACATGGTGTATTAATATGAACCCAAGCATATTTAAGCAGTGATATTGGATACTATTTGTTAGAGTGCCATATAAAATTTGAATGTTAAATCCACAGGGTTGATAAATACTTGCACTAGCTAAATAAGAATAATATTTGTTTCTGTTGTGCTAAGGAAGAATTTTTAAAATGTGTTTTGTAAACAGAATCGGTGTTGGATTACCATGGATTATTCAACTAATGAAAATTCCTTTAGGCTGTAGCCTAACATTAATCCCATTCCCGCTGGAATTCCATGGGCAGTTTGCCATGCTTTCAGTGGAAGTATGACCTGTGCTTATCAAAGTTTTCCTTAAGTCCACATAAGTGACTCTGTCAGTTCAATGTGGCAGTGCACTTGTATTTGCGTCAGCTAAAAATATACTCTTTGCTTGGACGGGATTCATTTTTTTAAAAAAAAAAAGAAAAAGAAAAAAAGTTGGCAGCCATGCTTCTAGTAATCAATCCCTGTGCCTGAAATAGATTACTTACTTGATGTAAGCGAATCTGAACCTGTGACTTTTGGTCTCCCTCCCTCACAGTCTCTACGTGCTGTTGAGGCATGATTTAGAAGAGTCACACAACAGATTAATGATTGTGGTGTAATCTTACATAGACTAGGGCCCGCTCTGTCAAGATGCATGAAGTGCTACCTGCAGTTGACATGCCATGTACACACCCAAATACAGAGGCGGTGGGGTGTGTGTGTGTAAACAGTGTGGTCCAAAGGCCATGCAATGAAAGATACAGAACTAGGTCTGTGATACTTCTATGCAAAGCCAAAATGTACATGGAATCAGTAATTGGTGATGTGCCAGTTTAATACCTGGAGCAGGAAAGAAGCCCATGATCCTGGTTAAATTTAAATTGAATAGAATCAAACTTGCTGAATTAGCAGTTCAACAAGGCGGCTTCTATATAAGGTTGGTGTTTTTGCTTTTTTATTTTTAAGTATAGTGATATGGAGGTCATCTGGAGGGGAGAGTGTCCTTAGAGAATGAAATGTTATCTCAATGGGACCTGAATGTTGCCGGTTTTAAAAATCAGATATCCCTGCACCCATTTATTCTCATGCTTGGAGACTGATTTATTTGCCCTATATAGGGCAGTGTTGGCAGCTGAAGACACTTTGGCAGGTGAGTAAGGTTAGAATCCTAAAGGGACTTCCTCGGGCTGGCATTAGTCCCACCATACTCACTGGGACATAATTCTGAGTATAAATGTATATGGGATTCTTCTGAAAAATCCTGATAGTAGCTTGATGTACAAAAATCAGCAGCTGAGATAGCATGGAGATAAAATAATCATTGGCTGATGTTTGTATAAAGAACGGTAAAAGATGCAGCAGCATTGAGTAGTTCAGAAGTTCACAATCCTACAATTCACACACTTTTTGAAATCATGTTATTGTCATCCACACGTCACCATATCTAAAATTTGATTCAAGGCTGCTTTGTTTTGAACACTAGAAATTTTATTTATGGAAGCTTTAGATATTTGAAATGCATAAAATTCATCTTTTCTTACTATAATTTTACTGTGGTGGAATAATTCATATTTTACAATGAAATGAATGTAAATATTTTATTTCCTTCACCTTTCCCATAATGGATTAAGTTTTAAGTTTGTGGAAACGGAAGATTATTATAAGTAGTTTATGCCCCTACTGAAACATTAAAATGTTAAGAGTAACATATGCCTTGCTTATATTATTAGTTCTTCTGAAATAACAATAAAATCCATTTGTCAAATTGGTTGTATAATCAAAGCACTTAGGCAAGGTCAATTTATCTGAAAGAAGGGAAGAAAATTGACATTTAGGAGCACTTGTTTGCTTTTGTTTTTTGGGATAACTGACTGATCAAGTAATGGCACAAAATGGAAAGAGAGGGTTGTACCCTCGTTGCTCCACACACAAAAAAAAGGAAAACGCCCAAACAAACACAAATGACACCCATACTACAACTCCAAACCCCAGTAGCATGGTCATTTTTGGGTGTGTGCAGAACTGTATTGAGTTCTCAGTTTGAGCACACAGTGACCTGAGTGTGACCTAAAAAATCCCCAGAGGAGTTATCCTGGGACTTGTTGCCTACATAAACAAGTGGCATTGATTTACAGGGGTAGCAACTAAACTGGGTGTCATGGATCCTGTAAGCTGGACCCACTCAGTTATAGCCAATTTAGAAAGTTGACTCAATGACATATACAGTAGTAGGTAATACAATAGGTCTTAATGGTGTGGAGCATGTCCCGCTGAGTTAAAGCCAGTTTAGAAAGTAGAATCAAGGGCATATGTTAAGGAAGACAGTGGGTCCTAATAGTATGGGCTTTTAATAGTAAAGGCCCTTTAGTTCTGGCAAAGGATGTCACCCTTCCTCTTTTACCCTTTACTTGTGTTTGGTTGTTGTTGTTGTTCAGTCCTGTCTGACTCTTCGTGTGTTTGGTAAACAAAGCTAAATAATGCCAAGGGTGCCTAATATGTTTTTGCCATTGTCATCCATTCATTGTCACTTACGAAATTCTTCCATGAAAGATGAAATAGAAAAGAAAATTCTGCCCCATATGACTAATGGTGACACACTCGTCAAATCTAGTTGATATTTTGTGCTATTTTCCATGTGTCAAAACAAATGTAACCCTGTTAACAGAAAATCACAGGAGTTTTGTGTTGTAATTTCACAAGACGAAATTTGGAGTGGTATCCTGGCATATAGTTCTTTCCTCCCATTTAAAATTTAGTGTGAATCTTTGCACAGCTGTCTCAGTTCTGTGTTCTACTGTCCTCTGACCATCAGAAAAGTAAGAGCACTCAGTGTGGTTTCTGGTTATAGGCCAGCATCCAGCACTAATTTAGATACTGATGGAAATAAATAAGCTTAAGTATGACTAACATTGTGTTGGATCAAGACAGTAATGTTTCTTAGAGCACAATATAGCCTAAGTTAGCTTCCTGAAGTCCCATTTATTTATGTTTTGTCGGCGGAGTCCATAGTTGCGTAGGACAAGAATACTTTCAGTGTGAACCAAAATAAATTAAATCCAAAGATTTAACATGGTTTTAGGCTGTAGCAGTTTCCGTCTGTATGTGCTCTTTGTATCGGTTTGACATCCAGAAAGTCCTTTTGTTTATTTTTCTACATTTCTTTGTTGCTGAGCAGAATCTTTTGATTGTTCTTCTTCCAACTTTACTAACAAAGGATGACAGTGTGTTTGTTAGAGATTAGTGCAATAGGAATAATAAAATGTGTGTTTGTGGTGTAAACATCAGCTGATGTGTTTATATGTCCAGTGACTGGGACTTTCGACTTAATTAACTATTGGTTTGTTTAACTACATCCTTAAAAGGTAAAGGGACCCCTGACCATTAGGTCCAGTCGTGACCGACTCTGGGGTTGCGGCGCTCATCTCACGTTATTGGCCGAGGGGGCCGGCGTACAGCTTCCAGGTCATGTGGCCAGCATGACAAAGCCGCTTCTGGCAAATTAGAGCAGCGCATGGAAACGCTGTTTACCTTCCCGCTGTAGTGGTACCTATTTATCTACTTGCACTTTGGCGTGCTTTCGAACTGCTAGGTTGGCAGGAGCTGGGACCGAGCAACGGGAGTTCACCCCATCGCGGGGATTCGAACGGCCGACCTTTTGATCGGCAAGCCCTAGCCAAGCCACCCGCATCCCAACTACTCCCTTAGGAGTAGTTAAACTTGCCTTTTTGCATATTGGCATATAGGAGACCAGGCAAAGAAACATTCTTGACTTACTGATTCATTATAAATACAGAGTGGTGGTATTATGGTCTTTTCACTCAGCGTTATTTACTTGAAATCTTTGACTACTTAGATATATTGTATTTATGTATTACCTTTCTTCTGTCATGGAACAAAAAGATTGGATATGTGGGATAACCAGCTTCATATAACCAATAACCTTATGTCTAATTAGTGGTGCAGCAATAAAACTGCTAGCACATTTCCAAAGCTAAGCATGGTCCACTATGGTTTCAAATTGGATGGGAAGCCATGTGTTGAGATTCCTGCATTGCAGGGAGTTGGGCTAGACCTTCAGGGTGACTTCCAATCAACTCTATAATTCTATGAAGGGGTTAATGCCATAGAGTCAGCTGTCCTCCCAGACTTAGCTAGGTCCCTTTCACCTTTAGAGGAAGGTAGTCAAGGCCATTGTTCACCTTCAGTCTACCAGAGAAGCTCAACATTGACAAGGTTCTGATCTGGTTGCTGCAGCTTAAACTCCATGGCTCTAACAAGCCTTTCTTGTGTTCCTTTACCAATAATTTAGAAACTTTCACCACTGTAACTAAACCAGGTTTTACTGCCTGTGCTTTCTGACTGATGTATGGAAAAGCACACGAACCTTTAGTATTTTTTCCCCTGGAAAGATAGTTATTTCAGACTACAAGCAAACCAACAAAAGGCACTTAGTGATGTTCAAGGAGAATGTGGCAAACTTAACAGTGAGAGCATGCACATTTGTACATTGAACCATACCTCCATTTTCCATCTCATGAGCATTCAACATCCTTTGTAATTAATTCACAAGAAGATAAGGATGCAGCCGGGAAGATTCTGCGCTCAGAGAATCACGTGGGGAAACCCACACATGCGCACAGAAAGTTTCAAAGAGCTATAATTTGGCTGCAAACAACTGTTGTTTTTAATCAGAAAGTTGTTGAATCACTTGATGTCTCTCTTGTGTGGTAAGAAGCAGATCTAACAAGCAGAGAAATTCAATTGAAAATAAGAGGATTGCTTTCCGACTGTTGTTTTCAAAGCCCCTGCGTTCCTCTGATATTCACACTTCTGTAACTCTTTCAAGTCCATGGCTGCTGCAAGCCTTTGGTAACAGGAGGGAAGAGAGCAAATCTGATTGTATCAAGGAAAGAAGGATGTGAGCAAATACAAGAGGATGCCATTGAGGGTTACTGCACTTGAGGAATTTTGTTTAGAGAATATTGTACTCATATAACAGTTATGTAGGAGGAGGAGCTTGCCAGTGTCAGAAGTTCATTACAGGAATTTAGAGCTGAGAAACCTATCGTTTTAAAAGAACTTATCAAACACCCTTACAGTCTATTTTATTGCACTTGTTAGACCCCTATTAGCACATTCTCTAGGCATTGCACAATATATATATATATATATATATATATATATATATATATATATATATATACACACACAAAAAAATATATATAAAAAAAATACACAAGGCATAAAATCCAAGTAGACATTTCCACCATTAATATACTGTGTAAAAATCATTTAGGACAGAGATAAGACGGCTTTTACAATTTCAGCACAATTAGTATTTATTTGCCTAAAACTACAAAGAAGGCAATTAAAGCAAAACAGCAGATATTCCCCATTATGATTGGTGTGAAGCCTAATCTCATTGATCTTGAGAAACCTACCTACACATTTAAAACAATTGTTTTGATGTAATGCCTCTGCAGGACAGGTCAGTAATATGGTTTATGATAACTACCGTATGCTGCTTAATCATTGGTAAAATCTGTTCCAAGTACAGTAATCTTTAGCATTTCCGAGAAATGAAAAAGAGACAAGTTGCCAGATAGCCACCCCTAATTCCTATTTATCCTATGTTTCTTTCTCTTCCCTGTTATGATAACAATTTATCCTAATTTTATTTACCCCTTATCATGTAGCTTCTCGTAAGTCTTAAAGCTTTAAGATATTTTCTTTGTAGAATACCACTTTGGGCAGTAATGTCTGGTTCATACAGGTGAACTTGCAGCTTATTTTCACTATGTAGACTCTTTTGTAAGCAGCAGCTAGAACAATTTCAGTCACCATCGTGGCATTATTTTCACCCACGTCAATATCCAAAATGTCTACTGGGAGTTATATTCCCATACACAAGGAGGGGTGTGTGAAGAAAATAAGTATCTTGTTCACATGTGAACTGTCTATTTGGAAAAAAACGAGTATTACATTACTAACAGGCAATAGTCTAGAGCAGGCATCCCCAAACTGCGGCCCTCCAGATGTTTTGGCCTACAACTCCCATGATCCCTAGCTAACAGGACCAGTGGTCGGGAAAGATGGGAATTGTAGTCCAAAACATCTGGAGGGCCAAAGTTTGGGGATGCCTGGTCTGGAGCATGATAATAGGTGGTACAAATCCATTCCTTTTGCACTACTGACAATATATAGGATGCTTCACACACTACAGAGATGCAAATTTGTACAGAACCCTTCAGTTCTTGCCACTTGTTCAGTTCTTGTACAGTATTTCAGTGTTGAATTGATCCATGGGATTGTGGAGCCATTGGCAGAGGCAAATCAGTTACATCTGCCAAAAATAAGTAAGAATTGTTAAAATAACTAAGTGGTTAGATATGTTGTCTTGCAAAGTAAGCTGTCAGAACTTTCATGGCTGCACTTGCTTTGCCAGAAGCTACTGAATGCAGTCATTATGCTCCAGAAAGGAAGAAGAGAATGCAGACCCTAAATAAAAGATTGCTGCAAGGCTAAGACCTCTAGTGATTTTCTGCAGCTGTTTCATTCCAGTTGATCTCATTGAAAGGTCCAACAAAAGGAAGGGCAGCAGAATAGAGAACATAATACAGAATGATTCAACCAGAACCTTTTTTCTTTTTCTTTCAGCCCACACATTCTCCTTGAATTCTGTTTTCTAAGCACTGCACCTAAAGCCCAGTGGGTGGACAGCAAGCTTTCATTCACCCACTCTTTTAAAATACTGCTCAAACTTCAAGAGAAACAACTTGTTTGGTTTGAGAGGCTGGTATATGGATTGTGGTTTAACATTCATCTTATCTTATTGCTAGGGTTGCAGTTCCTGATCTTGAGAAGCGCAATAGTACTGCCTTTCTCTTTCTTTCAGATGCAATGATTTGGCAGTCTATACACTTCCTTCGTTTGTTGTGGTACAGAACTCAGCCTCATATATTACAACAGGTTGGAGAGGCAGGTGGATTCTTGTTGCATGGTAGTATGAAGCCAGACCATTTCTGGTTTTTGTCATGGAACTTTTAAAGGAATTTTAAAGGAAATGTTGAATTTGGGTGTGGTTATCTCTTTTCTCTTCTAATGAAATTTTCTGAAAAGAGCTATAAGGCACAGAAAATGTTCATTGGTATGGTGGTCAGGGTGTATGTGGTCTGTAGTACAATTCTGTGCAGTATGCATGCAAATACAGATTGCTCCCCCTCCCTGCACTGCCAGTGTACAATCTGGAGATGTACCTCTGCCTTTTAAACACCTTGATGCAGCAAAGATACGGAAGCCTTAGCTTCTTTGACTTGCCCCTTTCCAGACCCCATCATCGACCCATTGGTGATGTTATCACCTAAGTGTTGTAGTTCATGCATAAGTTTGCAGATTCAAACTCTGGCATCTTTAGGTAGTTCAGCATTTGGAAGTGCCCTGTGACTTTGGTGATCTTACTGTTCTTCAGGCTTTCCCCTGCCTGCTGTGAACCGTATGCCTCTGTGTTCTTACAGCAGGTAGAAGAGGTGAAACGTTGGAAGCTGTCAATGTCAGGCCACTGGTTCATCTAGCTCAGTATTGTCTATATTTACAGGTAGCAACCCTTCAGGTTTTCAGACAGGTGCCCTGCCCCCACAGTTACTCATCACAGCTTGTCAAGAAGGGTATACTGAACAGGAATGTGAAGCTCTCCCTCCTTATCCCCAGTTGCACTAGAGAATGGAAAGGAACAGTGGTGATCTCTCTCTGGGTTGTAACCTGGCAAGCCAAACATGCCCCCACGCCCAGTGAGGGTCTGGGGTGAAGGGCAGGTTTTTCCTCAAGCACAACAGCTCTCTGAAGCACTGTGCTCTAATTTCTTTCCTAAGAGCAAATTGCAACCATTCACTTAATTGAGAGCTAGTAAAGAGTTCCAATAAGAATCACTATGCTCAGGTGATCCCAGATATAGAGATTTAAGCTTACTCATATCTTACTCATTCTTGTTCATGCCAAGAGTGTATTGGGACCTGTTCTTTATATATGCTGGTTAACTCCATGCAGTCGGAAAGCAAGGAGACATACACAGAAGTCTGTTGTGTGAGCAGGAATGCAGCCTCAATATGGAATTAATTTAATAATTTTGTTTGATGTGCAGCTTTTGTTGGCAGAAAAGAGGAAACTAATTATTGGGGTACTTTCAAAACAAAGTTTCTCTGCGGGGAAATGGCAGGCCAAGGGGAAATGCTTGGTTCTCCTGTAAAGTATGGTTGTATAAGTTAAGCTTTAGGGCTTAGGCAATCAGTCCTTTCGTCCCAAACAACTTTAAACAGCCTAACTGTAGACTTCACCTCTTGAAACCCTGTAGACAGTCTCAAAGTTTAGAACAGTGAATATAGCATGACCACCCTTCTCTATGCGACTGTTCAGAATAATGCCGGAAGAAACTTTTTAAAACACAGCTGTAGAGAGGGCTGGTGCCCACTTAGTAGCGGAGAAAATACATGCCTGAAATACCTTTCTTGGAAGAGCATATGCTGGCTCCTGGCATTTGCCAAATAAGCCCTGTTTGTGTTGGTAGCAGTTGACTCTGGTGCTTGAGTTGAGGTTAGGCTGTAATTTGAGAGGAGCCCATATGTTTAAATAGAAAGGGTAGATATTTGTGGTTTTTGTTACTTTAGTTAGTCTTTCTACTTCCCAGTGAATGTTCTTAATCCAGCACACACTTTTAATGTTACATCAGCTGTCATTTTAGACATTTTGCAAATCAGAGTAATCTATGACCTAGTTGCTTTTTTCTTTCTTATTCGACCAGACTACACTTTCCACCATCATTGTCTATTTGCCATGTTGGTTGGGGCTGATGGGACTTGCATTCCAAGCAATCTGAAGGGCGCCAGGTTGTGGAAGTCTGGTAAAGATATTGAGCAGAAGAAAAGGCTCCAGTGCCCCCTATGACTTATAATAGGGAAAGTGTTGGAGGGATTAGGAAAAATAACCCACTCCTACATTTTAGAACTACCAGAACTGAGGCCTGGTCTTCCCATGAAGCAAATGAGATGGTAAAATGGTGAGGTGGCAGAATGGAGAGCATCAGAATCCCACATTTTTAATACTGAATTTTAGCAATCTGCTAAAAAGAAAGCCAATACAGCACTTAAGGGGGGTGGGAAGGAACTTTTCTCCACAATTAGCTAGTTTTCTGCTGACAACTTTTCACTTTTCTTTTGGGGGCAAGAGAGAAATCAGAAGTAATATGCTCTCCTTGTACTCCAAAGTGCTACAGTCTTTCGTACCACCTCACTCGGTTGCATGTATCGTTTTAGCTTGAGTGAAATCACTTAAAGGAGGGGCAATGAATGGCCATTGAAAGATATAATGGGCATATGTTTGCTGAGGCTAAAAATCAGTGTGAATATGTTGGGCCTATATTACACATTAGGTTGGAAACAAGAGAAATAACGTCAATTCTAGCTGGGTAGTTTGCACATTCCCCCACCCTTTTAATTAGGTAGGGCAAATCTTTCAATATGACTGTAATGAGGATACAGTGTACCAGAAAATGTACCCAGTCTATATAAAGATAAAACTAAAAATTGTACCTCTTGCAACAGTTGTGTTTTGAAATACAATGTAAAAGACCATTATCTGGCTGGCTGTAACAGGCATGTGATTGCTAATGTTTACTTAAAAAGGGGAGTTTCTACTTTCCCCTCTTCTATCAGAAGAAGCCATTCTGTCAACAAAGGTATTTCATTTTCTATATATATATACACATACACACACACACACGCTCGCAAAAGGAAAAACTAGTTTATAGCCTGAAGTTGAAGAGTTTAAGAAAATTAACAGCACCTCACTCCCCTAGAATGATGGGACAGCCCCCTAGATGTAAGCAGGAATGGAATACAAAATTGGTGGAACTAATGTGCTGTACAGGTTAGTACAAACTGTTATGTTTTATGCTTGCTTTACCAGTTTTGCTTTGGAAAGAAAATGTGCAAAACTAGTCTTTGGAATTACCAACATATTTTGCTTGTGGATTAGTTCAGTTATCTGAGGTAGTTTTTTTTACTTTGTTTCCCAGAGCCTCTGGTTTAAAAGACTTGCTGTAAAAGGCTCTGAACTTTAGTTCTGTTGTTTGTGAATGTGCTGGACACTGTCAAAGTTATATGTTTACAACTTGGTTTTTATGTGTCTACATCTGACTTTACTCCATTTTACTGCTTGTAATCATAGTAAATTTGCAAAGCGTTAATGCTTGGTTACCTTCCAAGTTCCAATATTCTCCCAAAGTAAGGATATATAGTGTGAGATCCAGTCTTTTGGCATTCTGGCAATATTTTCTGGTAGGGATTTAGTTGGAATTATGGTGGTAAATAGACATTTGTTTAACTGAGCAATCCTATACATGCATACATGGAAGTAAGTCCCACTGTGTTCAGTGAAGCTTGCTTTAAATAAGTGTGTGCCTAGGATTTACATTCCAAGGTGTCCTATCATGCTCCAAAGACCCAAAATAATGTCTTTGGCTAGTACCCAACATTATTTAATAAATAAAAAAAATGCAGTGTTTTGTTTTGTTTGTTATTGTGTTTTGTATGTCTATGTTTTGATATTGTAAGACGCCTGGTGATCCATGGGTGAAGGGCGGTATATAAATTAAACAAAAACCCTGTAAAACTTAAGTCCATTTATTTCTGTGGATCTATTCTGTGACTATCACTATTAGCTTTTTACTGTTGTCATGGCAGTGCTGTTCTAAATATAACACAATTGCAGCAAGAGGATGGCAGGAGTGGGTGCCAGGAGCAGGTCATCAATAACTCAACATGGCTTCAGTGGAATTAACTCTTTATTCAAACAAAACAGCTCAGGAGGCCAGGCCTAGAGAGCGCAGCAACTCTTCCTGGTAGAACTTGACCCTATGAGGCAGTTGTGAAGACTGAAGGTCCCCACCTTCCCACAGTTCCCTAAGTCTCCTCCTTCCCAAGCAGTCTGAGACTGTTGTCTTGCCTGTCTTTGCTCTACTCTCTTCATACCCCTTCTGGTTCTGGAAGACCAAATGGGAGGGGAGCTAGTCACAGCAGGAAGGGGAAACACACCAGCTTCTTCACCAGCCTGACTCATCTCTGCCAAAGCCTCTCCAGCCTCCGCTTCTGCTTCTGGATCACTCTCTGCCACAGAGGCTTCCTGCTCACTAAGCCCTGTTACCTCTTCAACTTCTGATACCTCCTTCTCCCAGTCTACTTCCTCTTCTCCCTCTGACTGCTCATTGTCATCCTACCGCCAGTCTCCTGGCTCTGGTTTTTCTTTCCTTGGGGATTCCCCAGCTGGTGCCTCCTAATTACTCTTCTGCATCTAGCAAGTTCAAGACAGAGGCATATATTAAAACTGAAATTGGAATAAATGGTACAATTTGGAAGAATCAAAGTTTATTTTTACAGCAAATGTTAATATGACTTCTAATATAAAAAAAAATGAGGACTGAGTGAAAATGGCCTTTCTTTTTATCTTTTCTTTGTTTGAGGGTAGTGTAATGGGAAGATTTTTTTTTACAGACTTTTCTCCATTGTGAAGTTGATGAAATTCTGCAACAAAATATTGAGAAAGGGACTTAATATTAGAAATGCTAGCAGCATGGGCTCTTTCCACTTGTTTTGGTTTTTGCTGCAGTAGCAAGCAACAACGGTTATAGCAGGCTTCCTTTGTTGGTGGCCTAGCCGCCAATTTGTATCCCCCACAATGCCCCATACATTGCATAATTCCAGGGCCAAGTGGAGGAAGGGAAGAGCTGCTGTTAACAGATAATAATAGTACTACTACTGAGAATATTTGCAGATATTCTGCTAAGAAAACCCACCTTTTTCCCCTGGTGGAGCTTCAAAAATAAAAATTATGTACCTAATTTTCACTGGCATTTCAGCTCTGTTCTAAAAAACACATTTGCTTTGCCTTTATTCTTGGGCTATTCTGCCATCCTCATAGCTGCCAAGTTATCCCTTTCTTTAAGGGATTTTCCCTTATGCTGAATAGGCTTCCTCGCGAGAAAAGGGAAAACTTGGCAGCTATGCATCCTGCACATTGCCTTTCCCAACACAGCAGTGCTTGCTTACGTTGTGAAATAGAGTACATGAGGAATAATGAATATCTGTGTTGTGATCATCTTAATTAAAATGGAAAAAACCTACTCCTTTGCTTCTTTGTCTTCATTATGTCCAGAGAGACATTGCATACCTTAAAGGTTAGCATCAATTAAGCCTTACTCTGTTAGCAAATCCAGCAAAGGGGGAATCGGCAGATGAGGCAGCTACCACTTGCCCCTTTCCCTTTGTCCTCCCAGAGTTCACTCCAGCTCTGAAATCCTGCTTGTTACAGCAAGCTGGAGGAGGAAGATAATAGGATTTAGAAGGACAGGAGGTTACAGCAGTCTCCTCTCTCAACTGATCAGTAGGTTTAAAAGAAGGGGGTGGGAATATTTGGGTTACAGCCTGACAGTCCTATTGGAGATGTTGATTGGTTTCCAAAGTTGCATACGTAGAATTAAAATTCACAGAACTGCTCAGTATTTTAGGGATATGTGGAGGTGTTTATGGCTGTCTGTTCTGGCAACTGAGACCATTTACTTTAGAGCTGTATTCTTCAACTTTCAATCCCAGGACACACCTTTAGCCCAAACATTCATTTAGGGACCCACTTCCTTTTCTTAACCATATAGTTGTATTCCAGTAATTCTGCTGTTGTGACCCACCTGAGATCAGGTTGTGACCTGGTAGTGGTTCCTAACCCACCAACTGAAAGCCAGTGTTCAAGAGGGAGGGGACAGCAAGAGCTGCAAATGGACACCAGTGCTGAAACTGTCCACAAAAGTAACCTTCTGGTGTCCTGTAAGCACCCAAAGAAAAAGTGAACACCACTTAACAGATGGCAAGTGGGAAAGATCAGTATGGAAGAATAAAGTGAGCTTGGGACCAGGTGTGAAATATGGATCATTGAAAATTAGCAGCTCAAAGAGTTTTGTGCACTTGTGTTTGTCCTAGGCTTTTGGCAGGAGCTGGGTGGATGGAGACGATCATTGCACTATTTCATTTACGTTTTATTGGGCTGAGAAGCAAAGTTGTAGTCGGAGTGCAATTTCTGATCTCCTAAGCCACTAGTAGCATCAATTAGAGGTTACGTTAAGTGAAGGTGATCCACCCTGCTCCTGATGTGAATGTGCACATTTTGTTCCTTAGCAGAGCTCCTATTTGGTTTCTGTTCACCCTCTGTTGGTTTGTTAGATGGGTATGTGAGATTGGACTTAAAAAAAAATTATGCATTTTTTTTCCATTTTTGAAACATGGACATGCAAGCCAGACAAATCCCCCCCCACTAGAACTGCACAACAAATGGCAATATAAAATATTGACTCTTTTCTAATGTCCTCTTCTTTTCAGATTATAAGTCCTCACCATAATGTTTCATGGGCATTTGACAGTAGACACAACCAATCAGTTCTGCTAATATATGCAAAAAAAATCAAAACCAGCCTTCACTAATAGTCTTTTTTGACTCCTGCTCACCTTCACCCAAGCCATCAGTTTATCCACGAGAACAACATGCCACAGTTCTCCCCCAACATGAGTATTGCATTCAATTGCCATACCTCATCCGTAGGGCACCAGGATGGCTTAGCAAGTCCTTTCAGCGTATGGCTAAGACCATTTTGTTGATGGTTGCAAGCTGGGAGTGTTGCAACCATCATTATTTTATCTCAACAATGTTTCTTTGGGGGGTGGGAAGTTTGGGTCTTATGATTATTTTTGTATTTGTATTTTATTGTTTACGTTGTTTGTCGCCTTGAGTATCCGAAGTGATAGAAAAGGATAGACATTATTTTAATAATATAGAAATCAGGGATAGCCAGGTGTTGTTAAACTACAGGCCACATCATCTCTAACCATAGCTGTGCTAATTTAGGGTTGATGGGATTTGGAGTCCAACAACATCTGGAACGCAGCATGTTGTCAAGCCCTGATATAAATAATCTGGAATGTGTATTTGTTGGCGTCCTTCTCTGTAGAACACAGTGCCCCACCCTAATTAATCAACTTTTTTAAAAAAGAAAAAAAACTGTTTAAATTAGTTTTCAGCATTTTTGGTTCTTAATTTCACCTCCTCTTTCCTGTTCGACTTTGTAAGTGGTTCTCTTGTAATTTGTTGTAACAGATGTTTCAACCAGCTTGCAATGATTAATAGAATCTTCTCCTTATCTTTTCAAGCAGTGTGAAAATTTTTAACATAACACTCCCAGACCTTAGTAGGTACTATTTTTAGAAGTAATGCAATCTTCTTTTTTCCTCCTCAGATGAGCGGGACAAAGTACAAAAGAAAACATTCACAAAATGGATAAACCAGCACCTTATGAAGGTCAGTTCACAAGCATGCTTAATGGGATCTTAATATCTGTTGTAGCTTTGTAGCAATCCTGTGAGTGTAAACTTGGCAAGGTTTTCCACTGAATATCCTATAGACATTTCCTTTGTTTGTTTGTTTGTTTTTCTTTAAATGATAGAAAATTCATGCTTCGTGTCTGCAACTATTTGTTGGTGCTAATGGATGAATGGTCTTAATCCATAGCAGTCCAATCCTAAGCATGTTTACTTGGAAGCAAATCCCACTGATTTCATTAGTAGGATTTACCTCTTCATAAGTATTTTTAGGTTTCCAAACCTAAGTGTGTGAATGCAGTGGTACCTTGGTTTAAGAACAGCTCAATTTATGAACAACTTGGATTAAGACCGCTGCAAACCCGGAAGTAGGTGTTTTGGTTTTTAAATTTTGCCTTGGAATAAGAACATGTTCTACTTCCTGTTGAGTGTGTTCTATTTGTAAATTGAGTCCCCTGCTGCTATGGGAAAGCACGCCTTGGTTTAAGAACACTTTGGTTTAAGATGACTTCCAGAACAGATTAAGTTTGTAAACCAAGGTACCACTGTGGTACCTCCGGTTATGAACTTTATCCGTTCCGGTGGTCCGTTCGTAACCGAAAACCGCTCATAACATGAGGCGCGCTTCCGCTAATGGCACCTCCTGCTGCTACCGCGCTGCCAGAGCGCGACTTCCGCTCGCATCCCGGGGCAAAGTTTGCAACAAGGGACATCTACTTCCGGGTTAGTGGAGCGCGTAACCCGAAGCATTCGTAAGGGGGGCGGTACGTAACACGAGGTACCACTGTATGAGATACGTTGTAGGTGATTTGTTTTAACATCAGAGAAGAAGAGAACTTTTTCATTTGAAGCACTCTCTGGGGCCACCATGCGTCCTTATTGGGGCTACTGTTTATATGAAGACTCTGCATCTGAAGATTCCTGTTATGGGGCCATGACAGCGTGAGGTAGTCAAAGGGAAGAGTAGGTGAGGGAGAAGAAGAGATATCACCACCTGAATGCTCCTCCAGTGTTGATGTCCTAGCCTCCGCCACCATGAGAGAGAGAGACTGCGTCGAGCAGTGCAGTAGACTTCATGTGTGGTGACAGCTTATTATGTTCCTTAAAACTGAATTGTGATCCTGCAAGCAAAACTTGCTCATAGGTTTTTAGGCAGCTGCTGCAATGGCTGCAGTGGTTTGCCTGGCCTTTGCGAACACAAAGCTTCCTTTATCCTGTGTGTGGATAAGTGCCTCCCTTGTTTCTGGAGGGTACTGCTCCACACTACTGGGAACTAAGGGTGTTAGAGCAATACAGTTCAGACAGTGCACATTATTCACATGTATATTATTTGTCAACTCTTCCCCTGCTTATTTGGCTGGGGTACTCTGCCCTGGAACTCCCAGTTGTTGGAGCAGAGTGTGGGCTGATATTAGAGCCAGTGTGGTGTAGTGGTTAAGAGCGGTGGACTCGTAATCTGGGGAACCAGGTTCGCATCTCCGCTCCTCCACTCCTCCACATGCAGCTGCTGG
This sequence comes from Zootoca vivipara, assembly GCF_963506605.1. Lineage (NCBI taxonomy): Eukaryota > Metazoa > Chordata > Lepidosauria > Squamata > Lacertidae > Zootoca > Zootoca vivipara. Next base: position 31,277,043 of record NC_083278.1, on the reverse strand, counting down.
GTGACCTTGGGATAGTCACATTTCTTTGAATTCTCTCAGCCCCACTCACCTCACAGAGTGTTTGTTGTGGGGGGGGGAAGGGAAAGGAGAATGTTAGCCGCTTTGAGACTCCTTTGGGTAGTGATAAAGCAGGATATCAAATCCAAACGCTTCTTCTTCTAGATGTTTCTGCCTGAATTCCTGAGGCATAGTAATTGGTAGGGTTCTCCGAGGACCCTAGTACAAACAGTATTAGCAGTATATGCAGGGTCTTCACTCTATAATAGGAGAACAAGACAGTAATGGGGGGGGGGGGGTGGAGCAACAGCAAGCACAGAGTAAGAATTAGATAAAGCCAAACATACTTTTCTGTATTGCTGCATTGTAGCACGCTAACATATTTTTAGGAAACAGGAAAAAACAACCTTAACAGTGCAATGTTATACATGCCTACTCAAAGTAAGTCATACTCGGTTCAATGGGACTTACTCCTAGGTAAGTATGTAGATGATTGCAACATAATTGCATGGTCCCAACCATGTCCACTGAGAATTAAGTCCTGTTGATTTCACTGGGGAGGTAAGATTGCAGCCTAAGTGTGCTTGCACTAGAGAGCAATCTCTGGAAGGATTCCATCCCCGTTTTATGGTTTCTAGAGGTGAAATGGTATTCCATGCCCCCAAACTGGGTCAATGAGTAAAGCAGAAAACCATATCAATATATATATATATATATATATATATATATATATATATATATATATATATACACAAAATAAATAAATAAATCCTTCCAGTAGCACTTTAGAGACCAACCAAGTTTGTCACTGGTATGAGCTTTCGTGTGCATGCACACCTCTTCAGATACCATGCACACGAAAGCTCATACCAATAACAAACTTAGTTGGTCTCTAAGATGCTACTGGAAGGATTTTTTTTATTTTGTTTCGACTATGGCAGACCAACACGGCTACCTACCTGTAACTATTTATTTTACACACACACACACACACACACACACAAACATGCACAGTCATTAGCCTCCTTGGTAGTATTCAAATTAATGATGTTAAAGTAAATTAATTATTCCTCTGGATTAATAACTTAGCAGGCTAATATTGTTAATATATTAATTCATTCTCTTTGGTATGGATTGTTTGCAATTAACACTTGATTAGCATAAACTTTGATTAATATTTTATTATTTGTCCTTGCAAGGTATTAACATGCAGGGTTATTTTACCAGCTAAAACCATCTGAAGGCTTTAAAATTAATTGATACATTATTCAGCAAGCTGTTTCTTGTTATCTGTACAATATTGCTGTATGCAAATTAGGGTTTGAAAAAATATTGGCTTGTTCCCCGCTTCAATTGTGAACTGTGCCATTTATCCCGAGGGGAGTGGTTGGATCGTATATTAGCCCACATGCAGAAAATGGTAGAGATTGGCCATTATTTATTATGCCACGTACTGTGCCTCCCCCACCCCTTTTTAGAAAACTTGCATTTCCCCTCATTTATAATTTGTGGTTACAGTTGTGACTTTTTGCATATGAGGACAAAAAAGGTGTTTTTTTTATTTGTATAGAAGTTTTGATCTTTAACAATGCTTGCTCTAACAGTAATATGTAGCAGCAATCGTGAAAGTACAGCTTCCATAAAGAGATAAAGAGTTCTGTTTTTTTAAAAAAAACAACTCAAAAATACTGTTGAGCTTTTTGAAATCAAAATTGAAGCCTTCTCTGTCTACTTTTAAGCAAAAATGATGTTACAGATTGCCCATGCATTATGTAGCTTAGACCTCAAAGCAGTCTATGCTTACACAGTGACAGAAATGTAAAGTGATACCAAAGTTAATACTAACTTAGGAAGGATGAGGGAGGCGCTCATGACCCTATGAAACCCCCCATGTCTCCTAACCATTGCTGCATCACACAGTGTTACCTCTAAATTGGGTCATTGATTCCATATTTCAGTACAGAGTTTAAGGCTATTATTTGGGGCTATTTTGAGCCTTGTCATCCAGAGATGAATCAATACAGATGCCCAAACTACCCTGAAGTAAGCTCTCTCACCATGCAGTAGATTACTTACCAGTTTCATTCTGTCATATTATAATAAATATTTTTACAGCTCCTCATGAGCAGATAGGAGGTTAAAACTGACATGCAGCACTCATGGACGTGATGCACAAATCTATGAGGGTGATTTCTCAACCGGGCATCCCCCTTCCTTCCATTGCATTCTGTCGCAGGAACTCACCCAAGGGGGTAAAGAAATCCACATCCAGTTATGGTATCTGTCTCTTTATGCTTCAACTTCCTGAGTCTTCCAAGGGAAAACCTGTCCTCCATTGCTATTTCCCCAGTACTCAGGTTGGGGTTCAAGGCCAGTATTTATATCTGATTCTCTCTTGGCTGTAGATTTTAGCCAACTCAGTCATATCCGGTGTAGACCTACGGAAATCAAGGGACTTAAAGTTAGTCATGACCCAGTGTGAATCCATGGCCACCTGGGGTGTACAAATGCCGACCAGAGAAACATCAGACCCAACCCACAGCCTCACACAGTTTTTGGCATTTTAAAAAGGCTCTCTTGGTTTTGGTTGTTGCAAAAGGAGTCCTTTAAAAGAGGGTAAGGCAAAAGCTGGGCCTTTCCCGCAAAACAAACCCCCATGTCATAAAAAACATAGTTTTATCTTCCTGAAGCAAAGTGCACATTCCTAAATAAAAGGGGTGGGGTGGGAATGGGGACAGGACACCAGGAGATTTTCCCTACACCAAATTCTCCCCTATACTCTGAGGCCTCCATCTCCATTGATTTGATTGTAAGCTGTATTACTTCTAGGAGGCTTGGTACAGAGAGTGGAAATTACACTTGGGGGCCCTTTTTGACTTTGCTATTTTATGCTTCTAGGATTCCTTTAATCAGTGTGCTCTTTTCTGTGGCGAGGTTTTTGGTTGTTTTTATATATATAAAAAACCCTGTTCCAATCTTAATTATTGTGTGTGCCTGAAGCCAGAATAAAACATGAAAGGCTTTTTCATGTGCATTCTGGATTTATTTATTTATCTACTCATTTCTAGCATTTTGGAATAAGACTGTTTCAGAGCAGCAAAATCAGTTCCACAAGCCTGTCTTTGAACCCGATGATGGTATCACATTCCCTACAGTTGCTGATGTCTTCAGCTATTCAGTACGCTAATTATGCATGACTAAGGGAATTGGGGGGCATTTATGAAATATACAGGCAGTTAAGGCACACATCTGTGCTGGCTAGAAATTACTATTATTGGTTGAAATGAGGTTATATGCACTGTATATAACATGATTATGATTCTGTTAAATAAAATATTTAATAAAAATGCTTTCCTTGGAGATGGGAGTGAATGTAAGCCCATGGTTATTTTAATAATTAGGCACCAATGGAACTACTCCATCTCATCTACAGAAAGGAATAGGAATGCATGAGACTTTGAACTATAGTGCCAGAATATGTACAAAAGAAATAAACAGTGCTGTCAGCATGCTTGGAAATGATGCAGATGATTTTGCACTTAATGTGTCACCTGGGGGATGTAGTACAAAACACGAAAAGGTCTGTGCTGCAAACTCAGATGTATGGTGATAAACACCACATAATTCATCCATGGATACTTTATATGGCATGACAGAAGAGTGTTTGTGGTGGTTGAGGAGGGAAAGGGAGTGTTACTGGAAGTGACAAACCCAAGTAAACAAGTGAAATGGAATTAAAATTTCAGGCAGCACAGTGACAGGTTTTAGAGGTCAGTAAAAAGGAAGGGCATTGAACTGTCAGCACTTAATATGATCTGGGTCAGGGGTTCCCAACAAAATTTTCTCGAGGACCCCTCATCGAGCCGCTATTGTAACAAGGACCCCCATTAATTCCTAATCCTAAAATTAAAAAGTGAGAGCCAAATTAAGAGTCTTTTTTATACGTTTTTTACAGTTACAACAGAGTACTCCATCAGTATACAGTTAGTTTTAATTTTCAGTTCTTAATGAGATGAGTTAAATCTGTCCTTTGAGTTCATTATTTCTGAAATATTAGGTTCCAAACTTGAAACTTTCACTCTGAAATCTGACTGCAAATCTCTACCTGCCTACTAGTCAGCAGAAAATAACTTTTGGCTCCATTAGCACCTTTTTATTAAACAATTTTGGCTGAGTGAAACATATCCAGCGCCGTGGTGCGAAGATCCCTCCGGCGCCCCCCCAAAAAAAATTCCCAAGAATTGACAACCTTTTTTAGGCGGGGGACCCCCAAAGTTGTTGACCATTTTTAGGAAAGGTTCCCCAGAGAAGAAGCTGACAAGAAGCAGCGGGTGGAAATTAGCAAATGCTAAGGAAAGAAGGGGTGAAAGAGAGAGGGAGGGAGGGAGGAAGGAGTCAGAGAAAGAAAGAGAGGGAGAGAGGGAGGGAGGGAGAGCCGCGCACAGCGCCCAAGCGGCTCTTGCTTTTCTTGCTGGTACAGCGAGCTGGGAGAAGGGACGGACTGACAGGAGCTCCCGTCCACCACCACCCCTCCCAGCTCGCAGCAAAGCAAGCGGAGCAGGCTTGGTAACTGGCAGCAGGGGGGAATGGGGCATCCCAAAAGTGCTCCTCCTGCCTTCCGTGCCTGCGTTCCAACGGAAGGCAGGCAGGGAAGGCAGGCTGCTCAGCCCGGGAGAGGCTGTTGCTTTTGCAAGCAGAGCTACAGCCTCTTCGGGGCTAGAGCGCCTGCGTTCCGTGGGCTCCTCTAAAGCAATTACTTCGCTTGCTTTAAGGAGAGCCAACAGAAGGCAGACAGGCGGCTCAGCCCAGGAGAGGCTGTTGCTTTTGCAAGCAAGGTGACAGTCTCTTCGGGGCTAGAGCGCCTGCATTCCATGGGCTTCTCCCACCCAGTCACCCCTCTGTGCAAAGGGGGCTGATTTGTAAGGCGCCCGCACTGCTCCCTCACTGACAGAGGGGGTAAGACCACAACCCCAAAAAACAGTGGCCCCCTCTCTCTCTGGGGGTGGGGGTGGGCGGTGGAATGGGGTGGGGGAGGGGAAGGCGCAGCTGCCGAGGTGAAGAGGAGACCTCGCGCCCGCTTCAAAGCCTCCCACTGGGTCCTGAATTGAGGGAGCAGGGGCGCCCAGCAGCGAGTCCGCCGCCCTCCGCCGACTCGGGAGTCTCATTGGGTCTCCTCGGAGGAGGCGGAGCCATGCCAAAAACTCCACAGAACAGCGTCTGGAGCTGCTGGCCACAGGCAGGGAGAGGGCGGGAAGGAGGCAAGCGAGCTCTGGGGCTTTCGGCGTGGCGCCTCCTCCTCTGAGGAGACCCAAGGAGACTCCCGAGTCGGCGGAGCGGATTGCTAGGGGTGCCACGCCGCGGCAGCAGTGCGTGGCGCTCCCGCTGCGCGCGCCGCTCGATACGCGCATCTTGGGGAGGTGATCTTGCGGACCCCTCTGGCATAGCTCGTGGACCCCTGGGGGTCCGCGGACCACTTGTTGGGAACCACTGATCTGGGTGATATGTAAATGCCAAAGAAGTTTTATTCGGGAACTTTGGTTGAAAGGTGGTTTAAAATATATTATTGTTGTTGAAAGATCCTTGCAGTCGGGAACTTTCTACTGCAATGTAATTTCAAAGCAACTGAATTTGTAGGAATTATTTAGACAACATTTGTCAAACATCTTCGAGGTAGCAATAGATTTTATTAACTTAAACCAGGAGCTATAGTCCTACATATGATGGGCAGAAATTAATCTTGCCACTGGGAAGCTTCTTCTTCTTCTTCTTCTTCTTCTTCTTCTTCTTCTTCTTCTTCTTCTTCTTCTTCTTCTTCTTCTTCTTCTTCTTCTTCTTCTGCGATCACTCATAGCCGAGTAAGATTGTCTTTCATGAACATGGTCTTAACAGTGAGTTTGTAAGTGACTGTGGAGGCCACTTCTGGACCCACACGACCTTCCACTGTGGGGGCATAGGTTTCTGGGCTGGAATTGATCAAGGTGAAGGTTTGCCAAACGTGCCCTCCTCTTAGCACGTTTCTTCCTTCGTCGTAAGTTGGAGCGTCTTCAAAGTCCATGACACCTTTATGGGGAGATTCCCATGTGCAACAAAGGACAAACAAGCCTTTGTGGGGTGGGAGGTCTGTGTGTAGCTCCTCTATCCTCATATAGACATTTCACAGTGCTAGTTGCATTTTTTTTTTCTATTCTGGAAGAAGTTGACAAGAAAAAGAAAAAGAAAGTGAATAGATTTTAAAAGATACTGTGACAAAAGAACAGCCTCATTGTGTTTAGCTTCCCAGGTTTTCTGCCTCTCTTGCTGAGAAACAGAATTGATTCCTGTTTTAGCACCTAACTGCTTTTGACAAGAAGGCTGAACAAAGTGTGAGGGAATAGCGCCATCTGCACAAAGGTCCTTGTATCATGTAGCTGCTATTACATGGACTAACAATGTAATACTTGGGGAACCATGCACAGTTTGGGTATGTTGCCATAGGAGTCGCTCAGCAGCTTAACTCCGAGGCAAATTTTCTTTGGGGTAGGAGGAGTCAGAAAGATTTACCTTGCAAACAAGAAGACAAAGTTATGAATAAAAATATGCAGTGTTTTAAAATGCAGCAGCATCCCTCCAAGAGGCAACATATCTTGAGAGTTTCAGAAAGGATCAAAGGAAACACTGCCAAGACAGGGAGGGCATGGCTCCTGCTGTGGCTTGTGTTTGCCTCCGGTCTTAGATAGCAACAGAACACAGCAGGGACCCTAGATGTGGTATCACTCAATTAAAATGGAAGCTAAAAGGTGCTTTGGGAAGCCTTTCATCTGTATATGCACACGCCAGCTGGAGCTACAAGTTAGTATTTATCTGGCAACCAGAAGGATATGTTATAGAAAGAAGAAAACAGGGGAGAAGTTGCTATGTTTTCCTTGTCATGTGCGATCCCTCTCCTCCTATGGGTATATATATTAATAATGAACTCAGGCTCTCTTTTCCATTTCCAGTGCTTACTGACAATCAAAGCCTGGAAAATGTTGACACTCCACATTATAAAATCTGTGAAAGAGGAGAGAGGGACAGTCCTCATTCCTATAAGAGGGAACGCTATGGCTTTCCAGATGTTGGAAGCAGTGGTCCAGCGGTCAGGGATGATGGAGTTGGAGTCCAGCAACATCTGGAGCGACACAGCTTCTACGCTATAGGGGCACATTTTACTCCTCAACAGAATTTTATCTAGTGACAAAATAGATGTAAAAGATTTCCATACTCCTTCACCACTGCTTCAATATCCTTGAAAAAGGATATTGTCCTGGTTGGAGCTATATAAATAATAATCAGAATCCTGCTGATAACTGGTGCATAAGATGTATGTGTGTGCATGCTTGCATGGATTCATACATGTAAACCAATCATATAAGCACTTTCTATTTTAGGGAGACTTTTCTAAATGGCTTTGCCTTTTGGGGCGCTCTGCATGTTGACCATGGAATTCCTTGACATTGCAAAGGGTTCCGGGGTGTGTTCTTGGTTTGTGCATTACCAGCATTACCATTGAGGAATTCCTGAGAACTCCTGAGGTATACCAGGGATCTCCAATGAACACTGCTTATAAGCCAGCAATCCAAGCCATTGCTGTCCTGGAAATAGACAGGGCAGGCTTGGCAATCATTATCTCTCTGAGGAGCCGCCAACAGACCTCTCCAGTACTCAGTCCAGGTCTCTTGGACCAGTTCTGGTCTTCACACAAATGCCAGAGGATGAAGGAAATGTATATGGCACCTGCATCAACCGCATTCAGATGTTTCTTCTTTTTTTAGAAATCTCAGTTATGCTGTGGTCAGCTCAAGTGTCATTGAAACTGGCCAAGGCAGAAGAATAGTGAGGCCAGTGAACAGACAGTAGCATGCCTGGAGCCATATAAGCACATGGGCAGGCAGAGTCTATATTTACAGTGTGCAAAGTGGACATTGGGAGCAGGATTATTTAGAGGTGAACAATATAGGAATGATGGCATTCTGGGTGGGGGTGTTGCTTTGTTTTTCAATTGGTATATCACACTATATCCAGATTATTATTTTTTATAAAATGTTGTGTAGGGTAAACTAGGTGTGAAGTATTTGAAACAAATACAGTGGTACCTTGAGTTAAGAACTTAATTCTTTCTGGAGGTCCGTTCTTAACATGAAGTACCACTTTAGCTAATGGGGCCTCCCGCCGCATGATTTCTGTTCTCATCCTGAAGCAAAGTTCTTAACCCGAGGTACTATTTCTGGCTTAGCGGAGTCTGTAACCTGAAGTGTCTATAACCTGAAGCGTCTGTAACCCAAGGTACCACTGTATTATGGTGTAGTGGTTAAAGTGTTTGGTTAGGTCCTAGGACACCAGAGTTCAAATCCCCACTCAGCCGTGAAGTTCACTGGGTTACCTTGGTTACCTTGGGTTGTTGTTGTTGTTGTTGTTGTTGTTGTTGTTGTTGTTGTTGTTGTTGTTGTTGTTTGTTGTTACTACTACTACTGCTACTGCCTTGGGCCAGGCACCCTCTATCAGCCTGGCCTACATCATAGAGTTGTTGAGATGAAACAATGGAGAGCAGCGCAGAGAGACATGTATTCCACCATGAGCTCCTTATAGAAAAGATGGTATATAAATGTAATTAATCAATCAATCAATCTATATCTAATTTACTCGGTGGAAAAGATGGGTGGGAAAGGGAAAATAAACATCCCCCAGTACGCTCAAAAACTATATTCCTTGCTTAGTGAACTCACCCAATTCTGTGAATTGCCATTATTGTTTTATGTACCATTTTAGCTGGTTAAATGCTTTTGCTTTAATCTTGGCAAACACTCTTTTTGCCTTTCCTCCAGTTATGGAATTAAATGACAGTCTCTCTCTTCTCCCCCTGCCCCAAGGCTGGCTGGCATTCTTGTTCCAGCTAAGCTGCCAAGCCTCCCACACCCAGCTGTGCTATGAATGTTGCCCAAGTCTGCCTGCCTGAGGCAGCACATAGCTTAGTTCCCAGATTCTCATAGTAAATCGTGGAGGATCTAACAAATTCCCGCAGCCTGCCCTGCAGATCCCAGGGATTTCACTGGCAGCTTAGTTGCCAAGCTTGCTTTCCCTTCCAGTTCAAATCAGTATGCATGCTAAGTCTGAAACGAAATGTTAAGAAGCAGCAATAGAGTATTTTTGCACATCTGCGTCCAATAGGCATTAGCATATGAATACGCATTATCGATTTAGTGGCCTTTAAAACCAAATTATTCATCTGTATTTGGGTGGCAAGAAAACTTCTGTTCACATTTTGGAAAACTTGAAGAGAAATCCAAGAGAGGAATTTGTCTGAAGTATGAGGGGGGGAAAGCAAAGGATTGCCAATCTTTTCTTGCCCAGAAAATTGCCAGAGAGGAAAGCCACGGGGGGGGGGGGGGGAGGCATCATTAATTGCGAGGGGAAGAACCACATTCCAAATATGCAAATATGCTTTGACTTTACTCATTTGCTTTGTGGGCAAAGTGTACTTGGTATATTTTGCCTCTCACCCCCCCCCCCAAACCCCGTTTAGCACTATTTCTAGCACACCCACTTTTTCTATGGTGTAGCCTGCCCACTTTTAGATTTGATAGATTTGTCCTTAACATCTCGGTTTGAAAGTGAGTGCATGCCAAGTGGGCTTTTCGTTTTGTGGTTTTGACATCCAACATGAATGGGCCTTCCGGAGGCCACAGAACTTGGGCAGCTGCTAGGGCCAACTTCCTGGGGCCTGACTTTACTGTGATTGGTCTTTCTGTTTTTAAGAGCTGTTTTCAGTGGCCTGGATCATCCATGACAGTGTGTGGGGCTGCAAACAGGCTTGTAACCTGATGTGGGGTTGTGTAGTAGAGGGAGTAGTTTTACGAACTGGTCCCTCCTCCACATAGGTCTATAATGTATACTGCTTCTTTGATTTGCACACTTGATATGCCCCCTTCCCCTTTTAGCTGTCCGCTGAGAGCCTGAACTAGACTGGCGCTTGTCTTTGGGTATTGATTATTTTAAAAACAGCTCCTATTGATAAACATCTAGACTGGCGCTTGTCTTTGGGTATTGATTATTTTAAAAACAGCTCCTATTGATAAACATCTTTGTTACTTTGGCCTTCAATTATTGCTTGGTGTGTAGCATCTAAAACATCATCTTTTCACAACCCTCTTTGAATTCTGACAGTTTAGAAGCCAAAAGACACACTTGGAGAATACCGCTAAGACTTTTATGTCAACCCCCCGCCCGATCACATAGTTACATGAACAAATAAACAGCTCCAACTCCAAACTATAAACTATTAGGGCAATTAGACAAACAATTCCAAACTATACTTGATAATAGCACAGTATAATTATCTGGAAAATAAGATTGCTTTGTAGGAAATTATCCAAATAGGTAGCTGTTTGGTTTGGGTGGATAGATACTGCATATTCATTAGGTTATTATCAGGAGTAATCATTATTCAATGAGATTCAAATTGCCAAAGGGTTGTCACAGTTAATTTAAGATATCCCACTCCTCTTTTTTTTAGTAAAAAAAAAAAGCAAATAGAAAACATATTTTAGCTTGCTGGCCTATAATAAATTGGTTTTAAATGTTATGCACAGCATTTTAATTCAATATAATCTGTAACTCTGAGCCCAATCTGCAGTTTCCCCAACCAATAGTACTTCTGCTTTGTCTGGATTAAGTATCAGTTTGTTTTCCATTTCACAGTCTCTAGATAATGTTGTTCAGGGTTTCCACTGCCTCCTTAGGATCAGATGAAAATGAGAGAGAGCGGGATTGGTGAGTGGTATCAGTATACAGATGACTCCTTGGCTCCAAAATATAGATGATCCCAGCCAAAACTGCCTCTGTCAGTTAACGTAGGAAAATTGTTGGGCAGCAGCGTAGACAACATGCCAGCTCTGCGATGTTCCTTCATTCCCTTTTAATTTAACACAGGTATTTTGGGGAGGAGTTCCTTTGAAAAACGCAGCTTCTTCTGGAACCCATAAGAAACATAAACAGAAGGACAAGAAATCAAATAATATTAATTTGCATTTACTGTAAGAGCCCTGTGGTTGAGGGAGCTGTAGAAATTATTATCAGGGGTAATTAGGGAGCTTGTTCTGATTTATTATCAACACAATCATAATGTACTTCTGATATCATTATTCCCTGTTAAAATGCTAACTTGGTTTGTAACATCATTTACAACCTCTCATAATCATTAAAAACAACAACAACCCACCTTTGTGCAGAGGTGGAGTGCTTCCAAGCTGTCTTGGGAGATGGTTAGCTCTCTCTATTTTTGGAAACACACACTTGAAAATCTCCTCTTCCATTCCAAATATGCAGTACAAAACCACATCTTGGCAGATTTGAGCAGCTGCTTTGGAGGGTCCTCCCTCCTTTCAGCATACATATATCTATTAATGTACACACATTTTAACAATTAAGGCATTTGCTGGCAGATGTCCCCTTTTAATGGGAATGCGGTAAGTAGCGATTTAGGCAATTTTTAAAATATACATTTCCACACCACCTACGAAGTATATAACTCTTTATTTTAGATACCACAAATCAGAATATTCAGTGCTAGTGTTTATATAATAATCATTATTCAACCAGATTCATATAGTTAAATAACTATTTTGCTCTTGGGTTTCACTTCTGCAGTACGCTGGTTACTGATACATGTTGTGTTAAATGGACCGTGTGTGTTGAATGATTCACAGGGCTGTGTTTCAAGGATGTGGTTCCCACTGAATTAGACCAGCCTTCCCCCAGCTAGTGTCCTCCAGATATTTTAGACTTCAGTTTGCATCAGCCCTGGCCAACATGGGCAATTTTGGCATTATATACAGTGCTTCCCCCCCCCCTTAAAAATGTTTAGGGGTACTCTCATTTTCCTACTCATATTGAAATACTGCCCCTCAATGAAGCCAAACTTAGATTTAAAAAAATGTTTAGGGGTATGCGTACCCCTGGCATCCCCCTAGAAAAGAGAGAGAGAGAGATAGATTACGGTAATTTGTGGAATAAATTGGCAAATTATAGGAAGATACTTCTGCTAACTCTTCCACCCTCCCTGGTGGACTGTGGTTGAGCTCACTAAGCATTTATGTACTCTGCTGAACAGCCTTATTAATTTATCACTCTCAGGGCCAGTGCAAGACTTACTGCTTCCTGAAACAAAGCCAACATCCCATCCCTCTGCATCACCCACATGCACTGACCTCCTCCTCTTCCTCCTCCTCTTCCTCTTCCTGCGCACGTGTGCTGAGATTCTCCAGGACCCCCCATGTAACAATGCCTCATTCTGAGGAAGGAGCCTAGGAAACAGAGGTTGCTTCCAGAGTGAGGCATTGCAGTCGAGGCTACAGAGCTACTTTGCCACGCTGGCAACTGATACTTTTTGAAGTTGGAGAGTAGTATTAGGCTTTTAGATTTTCAAGTTTCGAAGTTTGCTCCAGTTAAACTCACTCGTTTGGTGAGGCAAAATAGAATGGCACTCTTCAAGGCTGCCTCACCCAGAAAGCAGCATGGCATGAGTGCCACCAGAGAGCCATGTGGCAGTGCTGCTGACCTCATTGCTGCAGTGGCAAAGCAGTGGCAGCAGCCCCAGCATGGTAAATGGCAGTGGATGTGTGAGTGGCCAGGTGAAGCTTCAGAAATTCTCTGCCTTTCCCATTGCAGCACCTGAGACAGAGGTGGCTAAGCCTAAGGGTGCAATTTTCGATGTATTCTTATCAGGGCATAAAGGTAAAGGGACCCCTGACCATTAGGTCCAGTCTCTGGGGTTGCGGCACTCATCTTGTGTTATTGGCCGAGGGAGCCGGCGTACAGCTTCCAGGTCATGTGGCCAGCATGACTAAGCCGCTTCTGGCGAACCAGAGCAGCACATAGAAACACCGTTTACCTTCCCGCTGTACCTATTTATCTACTTGCACTTTGACGTGCTTTCGAACTGCTAGGTTGGCAGGAGCTGGGACCGAGCAACGGGAGCTCACCCCGTCGCAGGGTTCGAACCGCCAACCTTCTGATCGGCAAGCCCTAGGCTCTGTGGTTTAACCCACAGCGCCACCCGCGCCCCATTTAATTCGGTGGAACTTGCTTTGAAGTAAATATACATAGGTTTGGGCTGCACATCTGCTTGAAAGAGACAGCATCTTAACTTCCGTATTTCATTCCCCCCCCCTTTAGGTCCGCAAGCATGTGAATGACCTCTATGAAGACCTGCGAGATGGACATAACTTGATTTCTCTTTTAGAAGTTCTTTCAGGAGACACCTTGGTAAGCTTTCAAATCTTTTTTAACAGCCTTAGGCCTCAATGCGGTTGCAGGTTCAATTAACCTTTGTTGTTGGGGTTCCCCTCTTAATTCATTGTTTCCATAACTGGGGGGACTAAGAGCAAGTTTCAGAATTGCCTACTGAACTGTTCTGAATAGCTTAGCGATATTGTTTGCTGTTTCCCTTACGTAATTGTAAGACTTCTTATTATGCCCTTTTCTTTTCTATCTTCACCTTTAATAAAAGTAATCTGGCAAATGTTGGATGCTAAATATTATTTCTCATTTTTATACCGCAATCTGCAAGTAATAACGGGGGTGGAACGTTCCCACCTGTAATTGTCTAACATTTCCTTCTGGTGTCCTTTCCTTTTGTCGTGAGCATTACTTCCCTTGCTCGGCACTTGTTCCCTCCATTATATTCTTCTGTTCATATTCTACTCTTCATTTGTGGTCTGTCTTTGCTGTCCTGTCTCCTGTCTGTTATATTCATTAGCCAAGGGAGCGAGATTTTTTGAAGACCTTACGGTTGGTGAGTTCAACAGAAGCATGCGCGTATGAACAGCATGAGGATGAGGAGGATGAGGATAAGGGGGTAGGTGCCGACCCCCATAACTCTACTAATGTAGTATTTGAAGAGTGGTGACTGCTAACTTGGAAGTAACTTGTTAGTGTGGTGCTGTGCAGTAGTTTTATTAGAAAGAATTGATTGGGAAACTGGAATTGTGGGGAAATGTGTCTAATGTAGAATAATACTGGCAGTGCTAATGATTTTGGGCAATCCATCGGGACCCTCTGAAACGACTGCAAAAGTTAACAGAAAGCCTTTTACACAGCTCCCTTTCTGCTGCTGGCAGATTCTCCTCTTTTATCAAATGTTCCATCTCCCAAATAATTTAAGGAGCTTACAATAAAATTGTCAGTAGTTGGGGAGACAATCAATAGAAGGGGAGGAAACACACAGAGAGAAATACATCAAGGGGGAAATGTGATCAAATGCCGTTAGTCCGGAGGAGTTCAGTTGGTTTTGTGGATTGCTTAACTCATTGGCTGAATATGTAATAACTTTTCCCAAATAGATGTAGTATAGAAATAGCTGAAAGATAGTTGAATGATGCTTCACTAAGTAAACATGTTCCCTTTTCACAGGATTTATTTTTTATAGCAGCAAATGCTGAGGTAGCATTTTTAATGATGCCTTTTGTCTTCCAGATGCGAAATAATCTACTTATAAACAGTACGGCAATGCACTAAGTATTAATTTGTCCCAAAGGGGTTGCATCATTTTTACAAGAAAACTAGCATATTTTTATTATTATTATACTAAAGTCAAGGTCCTTTTGAGATCACTTCTGTTCCTAGATGCACAGACATGTGTTGCCCATGTTCCATACTTATGAAACCTTGGGTATTTTACCAAGGGTCCGGAAAAAAAAAATCTCAAAACCACTCTGGCTTTATTATGCGTCAAGATATTGCAAGGGAAATATCTTTGTTTCACTTTCTGAAAAGCTTAGATTTATTTATTTGGCTATTTTATATTCTGCATTCAAACCATTTCCCAAATTCTGTGTGTGTGTGTGTGTGTGTGTGCGCACGCGTTCCATTCATTAGCACTTAAGGCTGCAATCCTATGCTTACCTGAGGCTAAGTCCCATTGAACTCAGCAAAGTTTAATTCTCATACTTTAAATAGGCACATTTGGGCAGCATCCTTGAAGCACTTACTCCAGAATAGCTTGTTTTAAGGAATACTGCCTTTGGCAGTACTTCACTTTCTACATACCCAGGATGAATAGTTTTTGATAGCACCACACAATGCTAACCACATACAATGGTTTGGTTGATAGGCTTGGATGCTGAATTTTCTTCTGCTGATGAGAATGTCTTATGAACAGAATTCTGTTCATTGGATGATCCTTGCAGCAGAACAGACGGGGTTGGGTGGGGGCAACAGTTACTGATCCCTCACCTGCAACTCCTTGTGTACCCTGATACTCCAGAGTAGTGGGAGGGAGGGAGGGCTGCAGGGGGTGAAAACTTGCCAGTATTGGTGAAAACTTGTCAGTGGAATTTTCCACTTGATTGAAAACCTTCAATTCGCAAAAGGGATACGTAGGCTCCAAGCCACAGGAATCAATGGAGTTATGCACTGGTGTGCCTTACAGATGTTACGGCTCTCCAGCTACAGTGCTCAGTTAATGTAAAGTCTAGGACATGAACGATATAATGTCATTTCGGTTGGTTTATGCCTTCTGCTGGGCAGCCAAGTCTCAAACTCTTTACTATGCCAGTGGTGCAGGAGTTCCTTTTTAATGCTTCTTCTTCTGGAAGTAGAGGTAAAATCACTATGGGGAGGAACTGTGAGCTTTTCCCATGTGGCCCAGGGTATCTCTCATTATGTGAAAACAAACTGCATTGAAGCAGCTTCTGCACTTCTGGTATAACATGAGCACCGAGTCCATGAAAATCTGTGATTGTGTAGCTGCCTTCCACCAGTGCCACGACGGCATTGAAATTTTGGGGCTTGGGCACATCTAGGGCCTGCCTCAGCACTTGGTGTCATTGGACAGTTGCCAGGGTCCATTGCTGATGCCTTTAACAACCCCTCCCTTCAAACATTTTTAAAATGAGCACCACATGTCTGGGTGTATTCATTTTCATTTCCCACAATGCCCTTCTAAAACACCATTATGTGGGAAATTAAAACAGCACCTTAACCCATATGTCCATGCTCCTTGGAGCACTGCTTGGCATGCAGTTGCTGCCTGTCACCCCCAGATTTGCCCCAGAACAGCTCCCAAGAAAAGGACCTCCCCCACTAAGTAAACATTTGCTTAGGGGCTCCTCAAACCTGGATCTGCCCCAAATACAAGCCCCAGGCAAACCCGTAACAGCAGTGAAATGCAAGCTTCCTTTCTGAGCAACTCTCTGACTAAACAGATGCACCATCAGCAGTAGTGGACAGCATGGTGGAACTCATGATTTATTTGACCTCTGGTTGGTTGCCTCACTGCTGCTTGCTGGGAGGTGGATGAGTAGGGGCAGGTGGTGGCAAGGATGGCATAGAGCATGGTACATTTGCGCTGCGCCAACCTCGCCTCGCCCCTTCGTGCTGCTCTACTATTCTGTCCGCTACTGACTACAAGCGACAGACTCCCTAGAAATGAGGGTTGCTGGTGGCTTTTCATTGGTCTCCCATCTTTTTTCTTTCCTTTTTGCTTGGTTTTATCAACAGCGTATGTGTGTCTCCAGACCATTTAATGGGCTGTGGCTTATGGGGGAAATGGCTCTCAATACCCAGAGCCATAGGACAGAGCCCAAAGCTCCATGAAAAGGAGGACTGATTGGTTCTTGGTCTTTCTGAAAGCCCATGAGAAGCAAATAGCTGGTCCTCTTGGGCTGTGGGTATTGGGTAGCAACTGCCAGTGCTCAGTAGTGGGGAGAGGAGCTTGTGTATTGCCTTGGGTAGAAAGCAGCTTGAGGGCTCTTGCAGTCATAAATGCAGATAAGTCCTTGTTTTCTTGGCTGAGGAAATACTCATTGCTGAGCTGTAGAAGTTGCTGTGGTGTGGGATGCTTCAGTCCATTACTGCAAAGGTTTGTGGAAAATCTAAAGTCAGGAAGAAAGGCATTAATTTTTTGGATTATACAGTCACATAAATGTTTACTTCCCCCCACCCCATAGCTGTTCCTTGATAGCTAGCGAATGATGCCTTTTCTGGTGTAATTCTTCCTCTTTGTGATTTTACACTAACTGCTTGCATTCTGCCATATTATCATAAATCTGCTACATATAATTTGTTTTCCTTGGTAACTTGCGTAGCTTAATCCATGCATGTTGCATTTTGTAAGCATTTCTAAGGAATAGGTTGTAATTTTCAGAGATAACCCTTGAAATTCTACTAAAAAAGAGAGAAAAGGATGGGGATCGTTTTTAAAGAACTTACGCGAGTGTGTTCTTGCTGATAATATAGACAGTATGCAGATTGTATACCTTTCTTGAAAAATTGATGTGCTTTTCTAGTTCTGATGCAACTTTTTTTCCATGAACATTTCCTAGAAACTGACCCTGTGAACCACTTCACGCATCATGTATGTTTTAAGTGTAGAACTCAAAATGCAAAATGTGAATGTGGCAAAACATGTGTGTTACAGATCAAACTGGTACACATGTCAGCTGCATTGGATCGAATTCTGAATAATGTGTGAAATGATTCTTAGGCTTTACTCAGTATGTTACTTAGAGGAAAAAATAAGCAATAGGATGCATTGCAAATAAAATATATGGTATATTCTACTGGTGCTTGGTAAAATGCACTCTATTAACCAAGAATATGCCCCTTGCTACATTCCTGGTGCATTCTAGAAAGCACTATTGTTCCTTTAAACTCCATTCATTTCAGTGATATCATTACAGAAGCATTTGGGCAATTGCTCACAAAAGGGTGTGATCAAGAGATGTATGTTACAGTTGAAATAACTTGCTAAATTCTGATGCTAGCCTTTAGGGCTAGCTTTTAGCCCTCCAGTTATTGCTGGACTCCCAACTCCCATCAGCCTGATTGGTCTGGGATGATACGAGTTGTAGTACAGCACAGCAACAACTGGAAGTTAGTCACTCATGTTCTAAAACCTTGTCAAAGAACACTGGTGAGAATGTGGATGGTGGGCACATGTCATCTGGATCCTAATTTGTGCTTTTTAACAGCTAATAGAAGGCATGCATCTAGCCCAAGTGAAGCATTGTTAAGCACCATTGATTTCCATGGGAAAGAAGTTTAACTCTCCTGTTGTCATTAAGGGGACTTTACAGTGCTTCACTTCGGCTAAACTGTGTCCAAAAGTAGATCACACCTGCTCCATAAGGTAAGTTTTACGGTAGCATTGTGACTATGTTATCTTCTAAATAAATAACCCTCCACATGCATCCCACAACATCCCCAAGTATGCTCCATAGGGTTGGGTGATCGGATTTAGAGGGCATGCAATGAAGAGGGGTTTAGAACGCTCCATTGTGCAAGTGGAAATCCTTGTGCTGATGAGATGTTCACATATGGGTACAGCTTACTGTATTGTGTCCAAATGAACTAAAAGAGACAGGGGTGATGACAGGGCCTCCTTAACATTTAAAGCAGTGTGGTTTTCTCCAGAGTCATTAGGTTTTAAATAAACTTTTTCACATACCCCCCAAATATTCTGATAGGAATGTTTTAGATTTTTTTTAAAATGTTGATCATTCTAAAGGAGTATTAATTTGCCTTGCAAGTCACATTTGTTGTATAGAAAGCCTCACAGTCTTCATTTTCTGTTTTTAGCCCAGAGAGAAAGGTCGGATGCGTTTTCACAGACTGCAGAATGTACAAATTGCACTTGATTATTTGAAAAGGCGGCAGGTAAGATACCACAATCAACTAACCTGGTTAAAAGTTAGAAAGGTGGGATACCTCAGTCGGTAGAGCATGAGACTGTTAATCTCAGCATAGTAGGTTTGTGCCTCACGTTGGGTCAAAAGATTCCTGCATTGCAGGGGGTTGGACTAGATGACCCTTGTGGCCCCTTTCAACTCTGCAGTTCTATCACTCTATGAAAACATACTAATTATTGACAAAGGAAAAATTAGTTTGTATTTTTATGCTGTTTGGTGATTTTTTTAAAAAAATATTCCTTAGCCATGATATTTGGACTGAATCAGAGAAGTGGGGTTGATTTGCTACCCTCATTGGCAGATCCTAAGAAATAGAAGAGTATATATCTTTTAAAAAAATTATCATGAACTACAGTACAGTATTCATCTCTCTCAGTCAACAGATACACTCACCTGGTTTTCCAATTTTTTCTCCTCTGCCAAAGCAAAAGAAAATCAAAACTGCTAATGTTCCTGAATTGCATGTCCCCTGGGGGGAGGGGGGGAGGGAGAGAGTATATCAGAACTCCAGCATTCTGATTGATTTAGCATACTTGTGCCCATCAGATCTCGAGGCAGAAACATGAGACATGTCCATGCATCATTCCCAGTGGATTGCACCATTTGTGCTAGAACACAGCCTCTTGTTTTGCTATGTATTCATTTCATCCACATCTCTCCATATTGCAACCTATCGCTACCTGTGCTCAGGCAGATCTGATGGGGACTGATGAAGGTCAAAACCAGATGGAATAAATGGGCCAGCAATAGGGACTGCTTCCAGTAATGTTAACAGTTAGCATCTGGGTCCTGCATTTGTGATATAGAAGATTTAAGCAGCTGCATTCTTACATCTTAGGGCTATATCTAGGGAGGCTTGAGGAATTCATTATTGGCAAAATAATGTGAGCTGACCTGATTGGCATCTCCCAGACTAATGTGTGCATCAGAATGGAGTTGTTGCTTTGATTTTTCACTATAAGTTTTATTCTGCAGCTCTCAACTCAAAAAATGCACCAAAAATGTGAATTAAAAAAACGTATTTTCAAGTAAATTACTTTTATGAATCTGTATTTTGTGAAAAAATAATATTTAATGTTTCAGTGAATTTTCCTGCAGTGTTTTTTAAAATCTGCAAATTAATGTAGAATTGGGATAGAATGGATTTATGAATGAATACATGCATTAATTGACACAGGCTGGCTATAAACTGATCCATCAACCCCTAGCTAGCATCCGATCTTATTTTGGCTACAAAAAATTGGATGCACAATTTGTTGGTTACCTGCTCCAAATGTGCTTTTTCCTCTGGTTCTGCTGCTGCCACTCTGCTATGAATCCTGGAACAGTTGTGGGGAACCTGTAGCCCTCCAGATGTTACTGAACTTCAACTCCCATCAGCCCCAACAGTCTTAGCTCCTGGGCAGGGATGATGGGCGTTGTAGCAACATCTGAAGGACCAAAGGTTCCTCAAACCTACCCTAGAAAACTTTGGCTTCAGCTTGTGATTTCTCTAGAGCAATATAAACCATGAGTCAAGGTTTGATGCCCTACTGCTCCAAACCATGGCTTAACTCGAGCACCCCCAAACTCAGCCCTCCAGCTGTTTTGGGACTACAATTCCCATCATCACTGACCACTGGCCCTGTTAGCTAGGGATGATGGGAGTTGTAGTCCCCAAACATCTGGACGGCCGGGTTTGGGGGTGCCTGGCTTAACTCATAACAGTACAGCAGCAGCAGGACTGGAGGAGGAGCGAAGGGGCCACAGTCGTCTTCCCAGGAACCCACATGTTTGTGCTAAGTAATTGTTTGGCTTTTTAAAATTTCCTTAAATTGTATCCCTATTAATTTCTAGAGATCTTTGAGGTTTTCTCTTCTCTTCATTTCATGTACTGCAGCCTCCCTCCCCTTTTCTTTAGGTAGAAAACCCCATAGCAAAATATATTATGCCATTTTGTTAGAAAAGAACAACTTCTTTTACATCTTGGAGATTTATAATTAGGCTTTCCATCTTGCTTAATTGCTTTAAATGCAGAGTATATTTCTTGTGAAATGTAGTTTTAATAATATGAACAGGTCGGAAAACAACAGGACACTTGAGTTTAATTGGCTGCTAAACAATATCCCCAAATATGTTTTTATCAGGATAAGCACCACATACCTCTCTTTAATCAGAGTATTCTTATTCTAACTTAATAAGCAAATAATTGTGTGACAGCAGCATTATAATAGGGCTCCCAAAATACATTGACAGTATTGCATAAATTAGGAGATATAGAAGTTGCAAATGCAACTGGAGTTTATTCCAAAACTGCAGGACTATAATATTGTTAAATAGTCAATGTGTGTGCTGCTTTTTGAATAGTTGAAGAGCTGTTAGGATAATAAAAATATCACTGCTGCTGCTACTAGTGTAAATATTAATGCAATTTGCTTTCTTTTGTTTTAATTGGCCAGGCTCTCCCTTACAGGCTTTTTTTATGCAGCTAAACTCTTCTCAGTATAGAGTAGGGGAAGTAGCTGTAGCCCACGAAAGCCTAATGTAATGTGTTCCTGGACAGAATACAAGATCCTCCATGTTTTCTCTTTGCTCTTCCCCCATGCTTTTGTGTTAAGAAGACTGTCCATTCCTTCTTAGCCATCTAAACTTGAATCAGAAATTGGCAGAAGAGTGTTTCCTCCTGTACTCAACCACAGATAGGCAATTTTTGCTTTGCCTGAAAGGCATCAAGAGGAGAAACCAAAATTGGAAATGCAGCCCTCTCTGTTTATTGGAATTATTGAGAATGCAAGTATTCTTTATTGTGATCATACAGAAAGTCAGAATGAATGTTTTCATCTCCAATTGTTTAACCATCTACTAGCAGTAACAACTATGTTCTGCCTCCACAGCAAAGGTTTCTGGAAAGCTCAGGGAGTAAGAGTGCTCTTGCGCTCATGTCCTGCTTGCCAGTTTTCCATGAGCATCTGGTTGGCCCCTCTGAAAACAGAATGTGGGACTAGATAGGCCCTAGATCTGATCCAGCAGGCTCATCCTATGTTCTTATAGGTTTTTCCCCCCTCCTCTCGACAGGTGAAACTGGTGAACATTAGGAACGATGACATTACGGATGGGAATCCCAAATTGACTTTGGGATTGATATGGACCATAATTTTGCACTTTCAGGTAAGATGACTAGTCAATTTCAGTGCACTTCCAATTTGAAACTCCACCCCTGCCGGCCCTTGTCAGATGTGACTGGATAGGGATGCTGGCAGCATTTAAATGGGTGCAATTCTGTGGGTGCTGCTACTGTTGCCTCTTTCAGTAACTTAGCCCCAGGAAGAAACAGGCAGTAGTGGGGTCTATACCCTAGTAGACCAGAGCTTTCCAAACTCTGTGTCGCGACATGTTAGTGTGTCAGTTGCAGTGTGTAGGCGTGGCACACAAACGCTCCCCACACTTCTCCCCGGGCTGGAAAGGGGTTAGTAAGTTTAACCTCCTGTTTCCTAGTAACCAAATTACTGTGTCGCAAAATGATGCATGTTTAAAAAGTGTGTCACCAACATGAAAAGTTTGGAAAGCTCTGCCCTAGTCCCTTCTGGAGCACCCTTTCCTGTTGGGGATGGGAGTGGGACTTATTGGTCTTAGAACCCCTCATGAAAAATTGACACTGTGGATGTCATTTCCATCATGCATTTGAAAGTTTAATGACTCTGTTTTCAGTTCACAGTGTCCTTTCTACAGGTCAGTTACATTTGCTGTAAGACATTGCTGTCATAGGCCATTCATTTTATTTGTATGCCGCTTTCCCATACAAATCATGTTTAAAGCAGCTTGTGACAAAGGAAGCAATATACAGTATTTTTCTGTGTATAAGACGCTCCCGTGTATAAGATGCCCCCTATTTTTTGGGACTCAAAATCAAGAAAATGCACTATGCACTATCTGTGTATAAGATGACCCCTTACTTTAAACTTCAAAAAATTTGGAAAAAAATATAGTCTTATATATGGAAAAATACGGCATCGTATATTCCGGCGTATAAGACGACCCCCAGCTTTTCCAGTTAAAATATAGAGTTTGGGATATTCTCGCCATATAAGAAATACGACCCGGCGTATAAGACGACCCCCGACTTTTGAGAAGATTTTCCTGGGTTAAAAAGTAGTCTTATATGCAGGAATATACAGTATTTCAAAATCAAACAGTGCAAAAAGTATTTCCTAAGAACATAGCAAAACTACATAGTAGCAACTATAACAACATATAAAAAGCAACATTTCAGAACTATAAGTGTAACAAATAACAATATAATATAACAACATAACAATACAGTGGAACCTCGGTTTATGAACACCTCGGTTTATGAATTTTCGGTTTATGAACACCGCAGACCCATCCGGAACGGATTAATTCACTTTCCATTACTTTTAATGGGAAAGTTCGCTTCAGTTTATGAACGCTTCAGTTTATGAACAGACTTCCGGAACCAATTACACCCATGTTTCAGTTTATGAACGCTTCAGTTTAAGTACTCCGCGGACCCGTCTGGAACGAATTAATCCACTTTCCATTACTTTCAATGGGAAAGTTCGCTTCAGTTTATGAACGGTTACTCTGCGGACCGCCTGAAACGGATTAATCCACTTTCCATTACTTTCAATGGGAAAGTTCGCTTCAGTTTATGAACGCTTCAGTTTATGAACAGACTTCCGGAACCAATTGTGTTCATAAACCGAGGTACCACTGTAATAAAAATAACAAGGGAGCTTTACAGTTTCACCTTCGTCCTAGAAACACCCCACTGAAAGTCCATCTCCTGTAGCTGCTTCTTGTGTTCATTGAAAGTATATACTCACCACAGCAAATTATTTGTGTGGTCAAAACATAGAACCCTCCACAAATACCATGCAATAGAATGAAAGATTGTTACCCACTCCCCACTCCCTTTCCCTCCAACCCGCATAATGTCTATGAAGAGCACTCAATGAATTGAAAGTGGAGGCGCTATAGGTGCTTTTTTGTCAAACATTATTTTTTAAAAATAAAAATCAATAATAAAAAGAAACTTTTAAAAAAAGAATGGAATGTGCTGGAATATTGGGTATTTATCAAGTTGAACTCTTTTGATGACAATTTTTGTTTAATTTGGCAACTCATCTCCTGTAAGGAGGGGAAATAAGATTTTTCTGAATGACTATGAAGTGTTTCTTTGAAAACCCTGAAGCCAGTTCAGCTAGAGCTCTTATACTTAAGCCAATAAAGTCCTGTCCAGCTTTATTTCATGCAGTTTATTTTAAGCAGTTTGTATCACGTCTAGTTGTTCTATCTTTATTTGAACTTTTAATACGTTATACAGCATATTACAAGTGTGCTCAGCAGTTGTTGTTGTTTTTATAAAAGAGCTGTTATTTCTTGTTGTAACTGTTGAGTGTGTTGGTTATGGTTGATCACGCTAGATGGCACTAGAATTATGGCACTGACAGTACTTAAAGAATTTCTGTAATGGTTCTTATAGTATGTAGCACTGGTATCGTTGCTTCTCAACTTCAGTGCCTGAGAGTTGCATTTTGTTTGTAAATTCTGTGGCCCATGTGATTCTTAATCACCATTTACCATAAATACCATGTTGTTAGGAACTGTGGTGCAGAATTTTAAATGTTGTCTGCCATTTAAGAATAGACAGAGCATTTAAAGCTATGCTGTTCGCATTTATTTGTACTTCGATTTAGAAATTTCAAAAGCAGTACCTAGTTGGAGAACTTACATATATTACTGATTACAAAATCTAAGCAGGAATAGTTAGATGTGCAAATAGTGAAAGGTTTATGGAACAGAAATCGGTATGAAGCACATGAATTTATCCTGAGCAATTGTACCTATATCATTGCTGCTTTCGGAGACCATTTGGATTTTAATTGGGTGTTTTTTTAATGTATGTAGGTATTTGTCCTAAGCTGAAAAAGCTACATCTGCAAAGCAATTAATCATAATAATAACAGCATAGTGAATTAGGATAAACATTATTTTGATCCATTATCTACCCATGTTGTATGTGGTGAAACATAACCCTGTTTCCCCCCTCCTTTCCAAATCACCATAATATACTTATGCAGTTATTTGTTTTATTGCAGAAGTCACTAACAAAATATTGAGGGGTTTTTTTGTTTTGTTTTTTTGAGCCAGGCCTATATCACAAGAGTTAAGGTGTTGCTTTGTCCACACAACCACTAACATCACAAAACTAAGTTCATGCTGTAATGTGGGGTACTCAAACCGTTTTTTGAGCACAAAGTCTACTACAAATTTCGTTTAGTTGCTTCTGAGAAGCAATGTGTCTCTTCAATGGTAGCCTTCTGTTTATTTCCCCAAGAGAGCATGTGTACAAGCTACCACATGCTCGAGATGTAAATATTTCATCTCAGTAAAATGTTCATGGAGCCCCCCCTGCAGTGGAGAGAGACATTTTTCACCACTGCTTCACCTGTAAATGCTTGATGCTGCAGGAATTAATCTCTTAAAGCAGAACTGGCTGGCTTTTCTGCACATTAAATGAGTTGTTTTATCTTGGGAATACAAGAAATGTTGAGACTGGGAAAGGGGTACCACACCGTGAGTGCAGGGCTCTTAAAAGCTTATTCTCTTGTTAGGGCCTGCTACTGGCTGTGTAGCAGCATGTGGTTGGGCAGAAACATCTTCCTCTGAAGCATACCTCTGGACTGTCTCCAGACATTGAAACCTTTCTCCAAGGATCCACTTTTAATCTGCTCATGATTTAAAACCAGCAGGCAAGAGGTCAATAACTGATCTTCTCAGAGATCTAAACACGGAGTTATTTAATGTCTGCAATTTAATCTGCAGCTATAGGAGGTGAACAGTTACCGTTTTCTTCATGGTTCTTATTAGATATAATCATGGCCTGTCATTTGTAATAAGACAGCTTTTAAAGGCCATGCACGCTCTCTCTATAATTTATATACATTGTTATTATTATTATTTTAAAAATGTTACTTTGTCTGATCTGCCCCCTCGTTGTGGATAAAATGTTCAGGCTTTGTCTTTTCAGCTGAATTCACAGATAGGTTAAGATTGGGTTAACTGTGTGTGCAGCAATTAATGAAAGTACATACCTGGCAAGCAGCTCCATCCCATCAATACTTCAGCTGCTGCAGCACACGAGGGAGCTTCTGATTAAAAAACAAAAAATGACTATAGCAAATTCCTGTGTGAGCCAAATGTTCTAGGAAGCCAGTGTGGTGTAGTCTCAGACCAGGACCTGGGAGATCAGGGTTAAAATCCCCACTCAGTCATGAAGCTCACTGGGTGACCTTGGCCACCAGTCCCATCCTCTTAACCTATCAAGGTTATTGTAGGGATTGACTAAAGAGGGGAGGGGTGAACCATGTACTCCTCGGAGAAAAAGGTGAGATATAAATGCAAAAAATAAGCTCTTCTGCTTACTTGCTTAAGTGCGTAGTGTGTGGGGCCTGCCATAGTATTGAATCTTTTCCGCTTCCCTTGTGGAATGATCGCAAAATGATGTAATGGCACACCGTAGGAGATAACTGTTTCTGGCAGGCTTGTCTTTACCGCATCATGATGTCACCTCGCATTAATGATTTTAGATGGAATAGCAGACGTGCCCAGGAAGGCCTCAAGCCAGCGTTTGTTCTGGGCCTTCACTTTTCGCCCTGAGGTGGACTGATTAAAATGACACAGGCTAGGTGATGGTGAAACTTGGAAGCCTTCTTCCTTACATGAGAGTGGGAAATCGCATTTCACGGTAGAAAATACTGGCAGCATGGAGAGAGACTTGGTCAGAGAGCACACTTAAGTTATGAGGCAAGACATGGGGCAAGTGAGAGTTAAACCTGGCAGTGGGTGCCTGACCATGATTGGCTCACCACAGGAAGGAAGCAGTCATGCAGCAAACTTCAAGTAGCACCTGGGGTACCATGTTTGTTTGCCCTAAGGAGCTGTGGAGACCTTTGACTCTGCAGAAGTTACTGAGCTACACGTCCTATCAGCTCTGGCAAGATGACCAATGGCCAGAGATGGTGGGCGTTTTAGTTCAGCAATACCTGGAGGACTAAAGGTACCTCATACCTGACCTAAAGGTACTGTTGCTACCTCTAGCCTTTCCTGCCTGTATCTGTGGCAAATTAACTTGACCAAAAAATCCATAGCGCACACAGCTTGTGGTTTGGAACACCACTGTTCAGTCCAAAAAGGAGGACTTTGTAGTGTAAGCCCCAAATCATATGGCTTGCAATTGCCACTCAGGATTTGTATGGGATTCCATATAGGGACTTGTTTGCTGCAACAATGTGTGGCGCATCTTAATTCCTGCTGCCGATAATTAAGGATGCGGTTCTGACCCCACTTATCTCAGAGAAAGCCCCAATGAATTCAGTAGGTCTTACCTCTGAGTAGGGGTGCTTTGTAATTCTAGGTAGAATTGTAAAAAATATAAATATATAGACTCATTGGAGGAGAGAAAACAAAAATTTTCCTGCTGAAACTAAAGAAGCTTATAAGATTATCCCCTAGTACCAAGTAATCTCCAGTTTGCAAGAATTTTATTCATACCTGTCTACATAAATTCACCCACTGTGTTTTCATTTTCTTTGCTCTTCCTACTATTCAAAGGTCTCCAGTTAAATATCAATTTATGGGGTATGATGCTACTCACTTGCAGGTGCTTTGACCATAGTCAAATGTTTAAGTCTACTAATTTCTGGTACTTTCTTAGTAGTTAGTCTGGAGCATTGACCTGGAAAGAATAATCTTATATTTTCCTGTGTATTACTCGTAACCAGTTTTTAAAAAATTGACTTCAAAAGGGACGTATTTCTTGCCTTATTAGTGTTGGCTCTGTATCTGTAGTGCTGGTTTAGGGCTTCGTTTTACTGTATTACTTTCTCTTTCAGTTGTCAGGCGTATAAAGTAACACCTGCACGAGGCTTTTCTGTTCTGATAGATGCTATGTCATCAGTGCAAAAAGGCCATCGGCATTACAGTTTAATGCTGAGGCAGTGATGTTTGCTTAAGAGGATTGGTGTCCAGAAATAAGCCTCAGTGTCTAATCAGACACAGGCCCGGCCTGGGCACAATGCCACAACATTTATTGCGTATGCATTTCTCATAAGCAAAATGGCTACGTCCTGAGGACCGGGAGCTCAGCCTGAAAGATATTAGGGATATAAGCTGGAGGTTTTAGCTCAGTCTGAAAATGATTTCTGCTCATGTAAACTTAGTAAAATTACAGAGTCTGTGTGGCTCTGATACACTCTGAGCCAGATGGGGAATGTCTGTGGATGTGTGAGGGCTGACAAAGAAGAACAGTGTTTGGATCCAGCCAGAGCTCCCTTAAGTCCTGCAAAACATTCCCCTGGAAGAAATTACTTCAGGAGGAAATCAAGAAGGAAACAAGCTGAAGATGAGAGGGAGCCAGAGAAGATTAAGGAAAACGAGGGGGGAATTCAGTTCAAAGCAACTCATCCCGGGGAGCTGGCAATTCATGAGTCCGTTATACGGAAGGCTCTGCTGGACAGAACTGATCTGATTGTGAGTACCGATGTTAACCCTGATCTTGTTAAAGCAAAACTGGTGAGTGGGGCAAGCTGTGATTCAAGCAGTGGGGATGGTGCTTGTGCTAAAGGCAGAAGAGCTAGTAAGTCTGAAGAAAAAGAGAGGCTGTTAACTGAAGATCTGGAAGAGTGTCCCAAAAAACACAAGGACAAGAAATCTTCCCACAACGGGATCCAAGGAGAATTAACATTCCAGAAAAACAGAGGAGTAAATTTGGAAAAGGAATCTGGCTCAAATTGTGTGTTAAACAAGCAGTGTGAAGAAAATGCACCATCCAAGGCTCTTTCTGGAATTGCTGATGATTCGCCCAAATGGGAAAACGGTTACAATCGGCATCCGGCTAAACTTCAAAATCAGACCCACCTGCAGCAAGGATTTCCGAATTCCGGGTCTCTGCCTCTTTCGGAGGAAAATGAAGCTTATAGCATTTTACCAAACAGGAGCAAGGTAAATGTACCGTAGCGCTAGAATAGTAAGCAATTTTCCAAGAAAAATAATTTAAAAATCGTTGAGCAATATTTGATTTTTGCATGATGAGTATTTCAACTGTTTCTGAACTACTCCTGCTGGTTTTGAGGTTAGCTGCTCTTGCATTGAAAAATAACCCCCCAAATGAATGATTTTTCAGAAGAGTTAATTTTAAAATGTTTGTACCCGTTGTACCTAGCATGTGTTTCAGTTAATTTTTGCCATCCAGTTTGTCTACTGGATATAACATTTTGAGTAAGGGGCCAAATAAGTTGCAACATATGGCCATTCTCTAGTGTGTATCCACCGGCTATGTTGCTGTCCTAGTGATAGTGATAATGGGCAGGGCTTGCTGTCATAAGTAGGCGGGATCAAAGAGGTACATACAATGCATGGCTCAGATATCTAAGGTGGAAACTTGCCGCTTTCTACATTACTGCACTTCTTGCTTCCACATGGAACGCTGTGTTAAGGATACAACATGCAACCATTCAACTGTATATGATTTGAATGAGTGAAATGCCCCCAGTTATTGAACTGAGAAACAGGCTGTTTCTGTCGCTGGTGTGTACATTACATTTTTTGTAAGCTACAATCTACCTAAACCCATTAATAATAATTATTAATTTCTGTTTTGTTTTTCAAAATCACTAGGACTTATGTATTCATAAAGGCATAAATCTTTTTTTAATTTAAAATGAGAGGTGTTTAGCCACATAAGGTGTCTGGTTCATTCGGTTTGGTTTGTGAAATCTTCTACCTACACCTGTATTACTCTTTGGCCTCCATGTTACCTTGGATCTTTGATCCATGATCCATTCCCCCCCTCCTCTAAATTTCACTTTGATATCAATTTCTCCCCTGCTCATTCCATATAACTTTTCTTTTACCAAGATCATGGATGTATTCCCCACCTTGCTTAGCTTGCCCCTTCTTTCCCCTTGACACTTTTCATTTTTAGCTCCTTTTCTCCTCCTCCCCTAACTCTGGTTCCTTCATTTCTCTTACACCTTCATCCTTAGATCCTGGCACCTTAGCCCACTGCTGGTGCTGTCCTCTTTCTTGAATCCACCCTGCTCTTGGCAATAGTCTCCCGAAAGTGGTGCTGCTGCCACATACTAGGAGCGGGAGGGACAAGATGGCAGTGAGTTTGGGAATGTGTGGACACACCGGTGGAGCTCATGGCTTTTGGGCCTATTGCCTCAGTTCCACTGTTTGATCCCATTCAGCTCCCCAAATTTCTGCAGCTCTGATTCTTTCTTTGCTGAAAGCTCATGGACCCACTTATCTTGCTGGGTGTTTTCGCTCTTCGAAAAGGCTTTTCTCTATTATTTTTGTAGGAGAGCTGATCTTAGCAAACATGATCTTGTTTTATTTTTTATTAAATAGAAGAATTGCTTGATTTGCAGCTGTGCCAAGTCCTCTGATATAGATAACTCTGCCTCTTGGTCCCAGGCATTTGTGACTGGGCCATAATAATTCAGTGGTCTGGTTCACACATAATGTTAAGCTGTGGTTTGTTTAGCAAATCTTAAATTATTCCAAGTAGTCCCACAGATGATTACAAAAACCATGGCTTGTTTATCTGAAGTTTGTTTAGTTTCCCAGCTCCTTTTGTCTCATGCCTTTGTAGTTTGTTGAGTGTTCGGTACCATACTGAAGAAAGGGTGCTGGGTTTGCATGTAACACCAAGCCATAGTTAAAACATGATTGGCTTCAAATCATGGTTTGTTGGCAGTAAACAAGCCATAGTTAAGCCAGTGGGAAGAGTTCATACATAACACTAAGCCATGGTTAAATAAACGGTAGTTTAATAAGCCATGGCTTAGTATTGTGTGTGAAATGGCAAGGGGAATGCATTGTGTACATTGATCAGAAGCATGCTAAGCTTCACCAGGCATGAACCATTAGCATTCTCAGCAGGTTCCAGTTGGAGCTGAACCCTGGCTCAAATTCTAGCTAGGGTTGGCAGTAGCAACCAGTGCCTCTTTTAGAACATCTAGGTTGGCTCTCATACATTTATTGCCTGGCTTAACCAATATTCAGACTATCTCTGAGTGATTGTACAATCACGTCAGCTTCTGTTATCAGCATACACAGCACTTTATTGCAAATGAGGAAAGGGTGTCTCTGTTTTGTCCTCCTGCCTCAGAATACATAACCCAGGGCAGAGTATAAAATTGGCTGATTATTGCTGTTGATATAAGGTGTAAGATGTGGCACTTCTGAAGAGAGCCCTTCACGCAAACCTTTGGGTTGTATGTGCTAGCCTCATGATCACAAATATAGTCACATGCACTCCAGATTTCAATGTGAAAAGTTTGATTACTTGAAGTAGCTTATAAAGCATTATACTATTACAGACAAGCTGGTTTCCTTTTCAATTTGCTGTGAGGCCAAGCTGCTGAATACGTTAGCCGTTTGGTTATCTGAAAGAATAAAGAATGAGGCAAAAAAGAAAGAAAAAAGGATCACACCAACAGCAGGATTAATTTACAATTTTATTACTGCTTTTGAATTTAAGGATTTGGAGAGGGGAGGGATTTAGCTCAGGCAGTCCTATTCATCAGACCAAAAGTAGGGACTTTATTTTTTTAAAATGTTATAGTATGACTAACCAATGTCTGTTAAATACTTGATGAATTTTGTTCTGGTGTCAGGGATCAGAAAGGAAGCAAAAAAGACATGCCCAATTTTTCTCTTCTCCACACACCTCCAAGCTTGGCCTGGAGCTGCAGGACTAGCACGAAGAAATAAGATGGAGGAGGGAAAGGGTCCTGGCTTCCCTCAACCTGGTGCAGTGTGGTTCTTTCCCCATTTTGCATCTGCTCTGTTGCCTCGCTGAGGTAGAAAACCTGTGTCTGGCTGTTTGGGCTTCACAGGGTTCCACGTTTCTTTGTCCAGCAAGAAGAGAAAATAAATTCTCAGATGTCAGGAAGAAGACTGGGGTAGAAATGTTTCCCCTCAGGTCTATGTGTAGAAAAGGGGTTTGTGTGTGTGTGTGTGTCTGTGTCTGTGCATGCGTGCACGCAACCCAGAAGCAGGTTTCCTCAGGATTTTTAGGGCTCATTTCACTGTCTGAGGATTGAGCCCTCCTGCCGACTATCAAAAGTGGACACAGATTTGCATAACATGTCCATGTGCTTTGTGTCATATGCAAATCTGTGTCCACTTTTGCAGGCTAAGGGCCCATTAATAAATCTGTAGCCGCACAGGTAATAAAATGTTTCACTTTTGGTTTCAATGGGAAATGTCATGTTCATTGAATTTAATGGGAATTAGAAGAGCTCCTGATCCTGCAGCATGATCCTATGCAGATCCTATGTTGTTGTTTAGTCGTTTAGTCGTGTCCGACTCTTCGTGACCCCATGGACCATAGCACGCCAGGCACTCCTGTCTTGCACTGCCTCCCGCAGTTTGGTCAAACTCATGTTCGTAGCTTCGAGAACACTGTCCAACCATCTCGTCCTCTGTCGTCCCCTTCTCCTAGTGCCCTCAATCTTTCCCAACATCAGGGTCTTTTCCAAAGATTCCTCTCTTCTCATGAGGTGGCCAAAGTATTGGAGCCTCAGCTTCACGATCTGTCCTTCCAGGGAGCACTCAGGGCTGATTTCCTTAAGAATGGATAGGTTTGATCTTTTTGCAGTCCATGGGACTCTCAAGAGTCTCCTCCAGCACCATAATTCAAAAGCATCAATTCTTCGGCGATCAGCCTTCTTTATGCTCCAGCTCTCACTTCCATACATCACTACTGGGAAAACCATAGCTTTAACTATACGGACCTTTGTCGGCAAGGTGATGTCTCTGCTTTTTAAGATGCTGTCTAGGTTTGTCATTGCTTTTCTCCCAAGAAGCAGGCGTCTTTTAATTTCGTGACTGCTGTCACCATCTGCAGTGATCAAGGAGCCCAAGAAAGTATAATCTTTCAGATCCTATACTCAGAGGTTAAATTCCTCTGTGTTCAGTAGGGATGGCTGCTGGATAAGTGTATATAGGATTGCAGCCCTAAAGTTTGAGAAATACTTTTTGGTTCTTTTCAATACTGTAATCTTCTCACTTCAATTCTATATAAAGCGAATGGACTTATGCTGATTACTGATTCTCTATGTGATAATTACTACCGGTAATTAGTGAGTCGCAAGGGATTACCTGCTTTAAAGCTATGAATAGCAATTATTGGTTTTAATGAGTTAACAGTAATTATTTTGTTTTTCTAAATATAGCGATGTGCACCTAGCTTTTGAAATTATCGTTTTTATCTTAAATGTGCCCATTAATTTAACCGAGTAATTCTTTGAGAGTTGGTTTTCTGATCCTGAAAGTTCCCAAAACAGCATTTCTAATTCATGATATTTCATTATTCACATCACTCCCTGTCCCCTACTTTCATTTGAGCCGCAGTTTAAGGTTGTCAGACAGACAGACTCAGGCAATGCTCCTAGGCACTCTGTAGCATCTCAAGCTGCACTGAGTGATAAGTTGTTCAGACAAATTGCTGAGGAGCCATGCTAGAGACAACAGCTATAATTTGAGGCCAAGTGGGAGCTTATTGATGCCTCATGTCACCTGATCCTGCTCTCCATCTGCAGAGGTGGCACTTTAGGGAAGCAGAGATTAGGCCGGCAGTTTTCCTCTGCCTGCAAAGTGCCTTGGTGGTGTTAGGAAATAAAATGTCTCAGCCTGTCTTCAGAGTTGCCCAGTCTGAGACCATACAGAATTTCTGGTGGGCCATTTACATTTATCCGATTTTCTTCTCTATATGTTGCTAAAACTGTGGAGATATGAGCTGAAGGAAGGTTGGGGATCTAGAGTTGTCAAATAAAAAAATACCCCTTAGTTTATTCCTTAAACCAGGATTTTATTTTATTTTTAAGTCATTTTCTTAACCATATCAATACTTCTGCAAATGGTGTTTTGCGAAATATAGGTATATAAGTGAGAACAATTGTATAACTCCCATACTCATTTCAGATCCTCAGTTGAGCTGAAAACGAGAGCATTTAGAAGCTGCAGTTTAAAATAGGACTTTGTTCTTGGTTTTGTATCCTAGCTGGTACATGCCACTTGCATGAGTCATCATGGTATACTGGTAACTGACACTTGGAGATTGTTCTGCTGCCTGCAAATAGTCACTTATGGGAAACGGAATCTGAAGTGCTGTTTCCGATATACACAGTTGTTGAAACTGTGGGCGAAAGGTCTAGAGTCCACTTGGAATCTCCTGTGCTGTAAAAATTTCTCTGCACTTCCTTCCATGCTTGAAATAGTCCATAACATTTTAAGTGGGGTGCAGGGGAGGGAAGCATAATTTAAATAAAATAAAGAAAAAATAACAGAAGAACATTTAGGGTGGTTCTCCTCCCCACCAATATGCACACCTCGCCCTTCTGGTTGACACCAGCATTTTAATAAACTCTCCCAAATAACATGGTGCATGTTTTATTTGCTGTACATGATGGGTCTGGATATTTTGTCATGCATAGAAACTGAGACGACTAGAAAAGATACTTGGCATATTTGCCCTTAAATGTACCAGAAACAGAGTAGCTTCTTAAGGGAGAGAGATCATGTCGACACGCCTCTAATTTGGGGAGTTGGGATTGGTGTTTCAATTTCCAGTGGTTGACGTGGCTGACAGGGCCAGGCATGAGACCAGCACGGGCCATGCAGTCTGCATAGCTGCCTTCCTTTGAATGGGGCCTTGCTAGGTCTAAAAGGGCTGTTTTTGACAGTTCTGCTGTGTACTGCACACTTCAAAATACAATTTGTGAGGGGAAGCAGGGAGTGGGAGAATGCATTTCTCATGTACAAGCAGCCATCTAATTCAAATTTTCTATCTATTTGTAAAGACAACGCATCAGGGAGAAGATGCTTATGCTACCCTTCCTCCCCTGACCTGTTGGCCTTCCACTTACTGAAATGCTTTGATGTGCTTTCATTTTCAAACAAGCAATCCCCATGTGCATTCACTCAGCTATGCATCTGAGTATCACTGGTTCCAGAGTTCCAGCCATCTAGAAATTAATGGGATTTTTCCAGCTGCCCTCTGAAGGTTGAGTGAAAAGCTTGATGGTGGCACTGGCCGATTCTAGTTTCTTAAACAGAAAACTTCAAGAAAATTGCTACCTAAGCTTGATCAGCCATTTCTTTTTTTACTTATTGATGAAGTTGTCACTATTTTCTACTTCCATTGCCTCATACAGGACCCCTTGCTGAGTGCGTCCCTTGTTATCTTCTTCAGTTGTCCATCCATTGTTTGCTATTATGCTCCGTTTCGTTTCTCTTAATTGCCCTCTTTTAAATTTAGGATCCTTGGAGAAGGATTTTATTGTGCCCCCTCCCCCAACTCTGTAACGTCCTGTACTTCCTGTGTGGAGTCGCCAGACTCGGCTCTGTGCACTCATGATGGGAGAAGCCACCCAGGGACATGCTTGAATTAGTGGAGCTGGGATTCATGCCAAGTTATCTGTGCCACTTTGGGACTTTGCCCAAAAGATCCAGGGCTGTGATTCAGCTCCCCACCCCCACCCCCACCCCATAATAATGATGGGCCATAATGAGATGGGGTGGGGGAGGGTTTGAGGCGCTGCTGATATTTGATAGCATTCTTAATAGTGAATCTTAATCTATTTTAATTTGGCTGGTTTTCTATTTTATTTTGATACAGATTTCTGACATCCATGTTACTGGAGAGTCAGAGGACATGTCTGCTAAAGAGAGATTGCTCCTGTGGACACAGCAGACAACTGAGGGTTATGCTGGTATTCGTTGTGAAAATTTCACTACCTGCTGGCGAGATGGGAAATTATTTAATGCCATCATTCATAAATACAGGTAAGCACACACTTGTTTAGATTTTGTAAAGAGTTCTTATGGAAATAACCTGAGTAAAAAATAATACCGTATGTATTAATGGCCCTGTCTCTTACAATATGTGTCCTGCTGTTTACTGTTGGTTGGAGTCCTACAGTTTTTTGACTGCTTGCTTCACAGCTGATTGGACGATGCTGTCCCTTCTAAACCAGTGATGGTCAGCTTCTTAAGCATTGGGAGGAGGCGTACCTTAGGCTCAGACTTCCTGGGAAATCAGACTTCCTGGGCCTTGATATAGTTGTCCAAACTACTATCAGAAAGGGCACTTATGTAGCTTTATAATAGCCAAGGAATAGATCAGGCATCCCCAAACTGCAGCCCTCCAAATGTTTTGGCCTGCAACTCCCATGATCCCTAGCTAGCAGGACCAGTGGTCAGGGAAGTGGAATTGTAGTCCAAAATATCTGAAGGGCCGAAGTTTGGGGGTGCCTGGAATAGATACAAGATTTCGTTTCTGTAGGAACTGCAGGAAAACAACAACATAATATGGCGTTGGGCACAGAGGTTTGCTTCTCGAAAAACTCAGTTTTTACTTTTAAAACTTTCTGCCCATTGAAGGTATGCTTGAAAATGCTTGTTAAATATCTTCTGAAATCTTGGAATCCAGAAAATAGACTGAGAGTATGGTCCGTACAATGGGGCACATGTGCCTTGGAAAGTTCCTTTGACGCTCCTGATCTAGTAAAGCCCAAGCAGATGATGTGAAATGAAAAAATCAATCATGAAGAGAAATTATGCAATACGCCTTCTCCGATCAGAGATTTTGTTTTTCTCAGCACAGAATTTGGGTTGCCTAGATGCGCTCTCTCTCTATATATGAGAGAGACAGGAATAACACACAGCTTATGGGAAAAGAACATTCCCTTGCAGCGCTGAACTTAGTTGCTGTTTCCTCATCAGATGACAGGATCTAACAGAGATCATGTTCCCAGAAGAGAGAAATTTTAAGATACCGGTAGCCTGCCCAGCATGAGGAACTGAATGAATATGTGCTTTATGTTGCTATCATGTGTAGAAGGAGCAGGATAGATTAAAAGTGTCAGCTTGTGTGGATGCCTTTGTTAGTACTTCCTGTCTGCCTCTTGTAAGCACGGCAGTGGGACATAGTGGTTTGGAGAACAGCAAGACTTCCATACTCTGCTGCTCCAGAAACTGGACACTTAATTATAGATGGATTTGAACTATGGAATATGAAAAACAGCTACATTTGGGTTACATAAGTATTACATGAAATATACATTGAACAATGAAATATACATTGAACAATGTATATTGCCAACAATAAGAAGTCACCACTAGGAAAACAGTTGAGGTTAAATAGTAAATCATGCTTGGGGATGTTTATGCAAACCAGTGTCTGTATGAAGTTGTCCTGATCCTGCAAGATCTTTTGAGGTATGTTGCAGCCAATCAGAAATGGTGTTAGAACCAGGGGAGTGAAGCAGGGAGAGTAACGGTACAAGAAACTCTAGCAATACTTTGAGAGACTGAGAGAGGTGTCTTACCCTATGTGACATGTGATGAACTACAAGTCCCTGAGTTCCATAGTTCTTGGCTGGTTTTCCTTCTGCAAAGGAGCTACAAGATGTGGCAGCCAACTGGAACAAGTGTCATAGTAATTAGGGGCATTGAGATCTATCTGTGGGATAGTGGGACACAGTGGTGTTGTTAGAATTTGCAGCCCTAGAATATCCATGTGTAGATGTAAAATAAAAAAATTCCTTCAGTAGCACCTTAAAGACCAACTACGTTTTTATTTTGGTACCAAAATAAAAACTTAGTTGGTCTTTAAGGTGCTACCGAAGGAATTTTTTTATTTTGCTTCGACTCAGACCAACACGGCTACCTACCTGTAACATGTGTAAATGTGTTAGGCCTCTGGCTCCAGAGACAGATCTTTCAGCTCCTCCTTGTTTTCATGTATAATGCATTACTTAGCCTTTTTGGTGTGTTGGGGAGGAAGCTGCATGTAATAGACAGCAGCATTCCAAGTCAGTGAATCAGGGAGGTTTGCTTTGGGAGGGGAATTCGAAAAAGTAGTGTGAGAATGAGAGAAAAGGACAAAGAAGGAGAGGCTTCTCAGTTGTTTATAGACCTACAGGTTTTTTTTTTTTTTGTTATTGTTTCTCGCATTCTATAGGGATTATTGACTAATAAGATAATGACTCTTTATTGTATAATTCCTCAACAACGTTGTACAACATGAATTGTGTCTGTCTGTTCCATGTGTCTGAAGTAGAACTGCTCTCTGAATATCTTTTTGGGGTCTTCTTGACATATGCTTCTCAAGAAGATCTGGGAGAGTGTTTTTTGTTGCTTTCTTTCCACTAACTGCACATAGAAATAAATAATCTGTACATTATTTGCTTTCTAAGTGCTGTCTCCCTCTTGTGTTAGCTCGTGCTTATTTCACCATCCCAGGTAACTGAGCAGTTGCCTTGTGATGGGAGAGTCACATGGATCTCAAACAGGGCAAACACAGCAGAAAGGTGAGTGAGAAGGTCACGGTGAGAGACATAAATCAGCAGAGAGAGGGAAGAGTTGGGGAGAGGCAAGACTAGGGAGGGCACAGTGCAAGCAAATGCAGATTTAGGCTTCATTTAAATTGTGCATGGGCCCTAAGGAGTCCTTGTGCAGCAGAGGTCAAGATGTTTTATGTACATTGCAAAGGTGCATACATGCATAACTATAAAATGGGCATTTGTCTTGTTCATTCAACATGCATTTCCCCACTTTATTTTCCTAGTGCTCACTCATTTTGTACAATCTGGTGAATGCCAATAAATTGGATTATCTGATAGCAGCTAGTAGGACAGAAACTTGGGGGTGGGGCGGTGCACAGGAAAATTCCTGCTATAACAGAGACATTAGCGAAGTGCACACCTGGACTATTGTGTACTGTTCTTGGCACAACATTATAAGAATAATATTGAAAAGGTTGGGAATTATTACCCAGAATGGCAAATGAATGGTAAAGATATCTACTGGCTGCATCTCTGAACAGATGCTAGGATAGGTTTACGGTTACATTAGAAAGGGAATGTTAAGAGACCAATTCAGGGCCTTTAGAAAGTGCTGGGAAGGCTTCCTTTGACGTGAATGGGCTATTTAAAAGCTTTAGCAGTATGGAGAGGTGTGGAACAGTAGCCCTCCCTGCAAAGAACAGGAAGAGAAGCCAACAAAAGGCCACATGCAGAAGCAGAAATTTAGGCCTGCAGATGATTTCATGCAGCAGACAGAGCCATGTGAGCTGCCAGATGTTTACAGATGTGGCAGAAGAACAGGAAAAGAATTCTAGGTGTGGAAAGTTTTCAAAAGTCTGAACCCTCCTTCAAGGCAAGCCAGTCATACGCAGCGGAGCTTTGGTTTGGAACTTCTGTTTCATGCCAGGCTGCAGGACAAATGCTGGCACACGCCGTACCATAGTGATGTTAAAACATGTTGCAGGCGATCAGGATCTAACTTGAGTACATTCCTTGAGGATAGGAGAAGCGGTGATGCCAACATTTGCTGCAACTTGTTGACTGCCTCCAGCTACAAATCAGAAAGAAACAAAACATTACTAAGTGTCAAGCCTTGGATGGCTATGAGATACATTTGAAAGGAAGACAAAATATTTTTATTTTTTATTTTTATGCGATTGCTAGTTTCTGCTTGCCATTTTCTAAAGAATAGCTTACTATTGCCTTATCTTTTGAAGGGAAAATAAAAGCTCTACTAAGAGGGGGAGAAGGAAGGAATGTGGTAAGCCTTGTTTTATTGAATAGAGACGTTTTGTGAGGACCCTACATGTCTTGGCTACAATGGAGCCCTCAATACTAAGGATTTTCAGACTGAGAAAGGAAACTAAGCTTCCAGGTTGAGTCAAAGGTCTTTAATTTACTCTAAAGGCATACTTTTTCATAGTGGATCTTAGCACTAAGTCGCTTTATATATTTACACTTAAATAAATGGAGCATAAGTCAGCAATCACTACGCATGTTTAACTTTGGTTGGATCATGCCACATTCAGAATGCTAAGGTGTCTGCAACTATATTAACAATTCTGCAGGCCGTTTCACTTTAATGTTTCTTAGGCTTATGCACAAGCAAAATATTTTATTAGGCTGGCCTGTGCCATGCCTCTGATTCTTTCAGATCTTATTACGCTAGGTTCATTTAGTACTTTGAAGAGGGATTAGGGTGCATTGCCTTGCCAAAGTACTAGCTCTTTCCTTCTGGTGCTGCATTGTGTAATTTTGGGAAGATGCCCACTACACTTTAGATGGAGAACATTTTGAGACATTCCCTTTTCTTAAAGTGCAGTAGCTGTATAGCCCAAATACCTGTTGGAAGTTATTAATTAATTTTACTTGTCCACTAATGGTTAATTTATTCATTCGTCCCTAGCTGGGGACAAGGCTTAGAAGGAATAAATCCCAGTGGTTACATTCCTTCAGTTCCAGTGTTACTTTAAAAAAAAAAGTTCATTTAGCTCTTTGATTGCATGCCTCCCTTTTTCTTAGCATGGGAAAGCTGTGCTATATTACCTTTTCAAGGCACTCATTGCCTAATTGTCTAAATTTTTTTTTAACTTAACAGTGATAAGATACTGTGCCCATCAGTGCAAAAATTTGGATTTGAAGAGTGCTGAGATTTCTTTACTACCACCTTCAGCAAACTTATTTTGTCACCACCTTTCATCCCTTATGTTGCTGTATGTGTGAATAATAATAATAATAATAATAATAATAATAATAATAATAATAATAATTTATTATTTATACCCCGCCCATCTGGCTGGGTTTCCCCAGCCGCTCTGGGCGGCTTACAACAGAAACATTAAAATACACTAATTTCTTAAACATTAAAAGCCTCCCTAAATAGGGCTGCCTTCAGATGTCTTCTAAAAATCTGGTAGCTGTTTTCCTTTTTGACATCTGATGGGAGGGCGTTCCACAGGGCAGGCGCCACCACCGAGAAGGCCCTCTGCCTGGTTCCCTGCAACTTGGCTTCTCGCAATGAGGGAACCGCAAGAAGGCCCTCGGAGCTGGACCCCAGTGTCCGGGCAGAATGATGGGGGTGGAGACGCTCCTTTAGGTATACTGGACCGAGGCCGTTGGTGAACAGTTGGTGAGAGATCTAAACTGGGGGTTAGAATTTTGAGAGTACTGTACTTTGTTGATAAGATTTTTCTTTATTTATTTACGTACAGTACTTACTCTGAGTAAATATACCCTGCCAATCAATCAAATGATTCTCAATGTGACTTACAGTACAAGCAGCAGGTTGTAATAATACAAAAACAAACAAAGCCATAACTGTTTCTTTACACACACACACAGAGAGCGCGCAGCAGCAGCAGCCCTTAGTCCTTTGGCTTGTATAGCTATGCTAGAGCATGGTCTTCCTTTGGTTCTGCAGCCCCAGAGCAACAGGCAGGGAGGGGGAAGCTTCTCCTTTCTCTGTCCAATGAATGGGGCCCGGTTGGTCTTGCGCTTGCTGCAATGTTCTTTCTACAAGGCGTGGGATGCAGCCTCCCAGTGGCCCTTAGTTTCCAAGCAGTTAGTAGAGGCTGGAATGTGCTTCCCATTCAACTCTGCTTCCAAGGCAACGTGG
Source organism: Zootoca vivipara (assembly GCF_963506605.1). Taxonomy (NCBI): domain Eukaryota; kingdom Metazoa; phylum Chordata; class Lepidosauria; order Squamata; family Lacertidae; genus Zootoca; species Zootoca vivipara. Next base: position 31,235,851 of record NC_083278.1, on the reverse strand, counting down.
ATGGATTATATGGATGGAATTCTACATCACGCTCTTCCAGTTATTCTCTCTGAGCAAGCATTTGAGCTTGCCAAATGGAACATTCCCCTCTCCCCCTGTGTTTTTCTAGGGATTATTCTCCCTCCACTGCGCACGCCCCTGCCAATTTGAGGGGAGAGGAGGGGGAAAGCCCCATTGTTCAAGTGGAAGTCCTTGCAAAGGGCTTCTGTTGATGGGGCTCATTAGGTGAATCCTGTACATAATAATATTTTCTGGAGAAAGGATTAGGTGGATCTTTCCCGTTGTGTCTAGTGAATGTGAAGATATGAAGGAGAAAGTCCTTCTGCTAGATCAGGGGTCTGCAAGGCTTACTGGGCATAGGCCGGATCACTCCTGCGGAGATCCTCCGTGGGCCGGGCTGGCGCAGCACGACACCAGAAAACATGTCTGTGCATGCCCAGACACCGAAAATCAGGGGGCTCAGTTCGGGGGTGGCTCGTGGGCCGGTTAAACAGTCTCCGTGGGCTGCTTCTGGCCCATGGGCCTCAGGTTGGGGACCCCTGTGCTAGATGGAGGAAGAAGCCACCACTGCTGTGAAATAATAGCTAAGAGTGTGAATGAAGGGCCTGAAATTTATTCTGTTCAGATCTTCTTGTTTATCAGTAGGCTAGCTGACTTCAGGCAGGCCATAGTTTGCTCAGCTCCACCCACAACGCCAGTCTGCAGTATGGCAATAATCAAGCAGGCCTAACTTACAGTTATTGTCTGAAGGCTTACTGAGGAAATGTATGCAATTGGCTTTGAACAATTGAAATGCACTCTTATTTCCTCATGAATGAGGTATACTCACTGATTAAGGCGGATTGTGTAAGTGACATAATACGTCAAAATGCAAAGGTGCACACCAAATTAAACTAAACTTGCATCTAAAGTATTTAATATGTCATCCTGACTTTTGCATAATTTATTTCATTTTAGACTGAATATGGTCTAATGGAATCACAACAGTTTCTGTAAGTGGAGCCTCTTCACTGAGAAGGTGTGACAGGCCTTGTCTAAATCAGAAATCTTTCCATTCCTTCTTCAGTCACGTGCATGATTTTTAACGAGCAGTGCATGTCCTGGCACGATCTTTGATGGCTTTTAGCAATTCCCTCGTGCAGAGAAATGTATGGTTGCCTCACGCACCTGTCCATTATTATCCTTTATGAGTATGGAGGCTAGGAATTTTTCATATGTGCATGCATTATCTAATTACAGCAATTAAAAAAACAAACAAGATTATACTTGGGTGTTCACTTAATTTTACACTTCCAGCCCTGGCTCCTCTGCTGATGGAGAATCACAGAATATGAGACCTACCTTTATGTGGACTAAGAAATACCACCATGCCGTTTCTTTTTGCTTCAGTCAAAGATTAATCACACATCATTCTAAGCACAGCATTAAACCTGCTTCTCGGGAGATTAAAACTGTTTTGGCTAATTGCCTGTCCCGAAAACGCTTGTGCATATTTGCTGCTTAAAGGCAGCTCTCTCTCTTTTTGAACTGAATAGCATCAGTCATGCATTGTTGCTCATGTGTTTATTGTACCAATTCCTTGGATCTAACTATTGGCAAGCAAATGTGAGGCCAATTCATATGGCTGTATGAATTGGCCTTTATTTTTGCCTGCTTGGTAGTCATGCTGGATATAAGGTTATTATGTCATCATAATCACCCTGACCAGGTATCATAATCCCATGGTTACAACTTGAGTTGTATACATTTGGTTTGAAAAATACTGTGGGGCCAGGAAGTGGAGCAGAGTATAACCTAGCAGTCTGGGGTAGAGAAGATGGAATCGCGAAGGTACGTTGTGGAGGACTTTCTGGGTGAATCTGGCAAGTGATAGGATTAAGTCTGACAGAATCTAGGGCAGGTATGGGGAATATGTGGCCATCCAGTTGTTGTACTCCCAGATCCCATCAGCCCCCCCCCCAAATATGGCCAGTGTTCAGGGATTATAGGAATATTATCCAACAGCATCTTGAGGGCCACAGGTTCCCCAACTCCAATCTTGGGTTTACTCGCTTTTCAAGAATTAACAGTGACCTGCAGCAGCATGATTTTCTTGTTAAGGTGGTTTGTTATGCCCTTCAACCCTCCATTTAAGCGATCAAGACATACTTTGTGGGGTACAGTGTTTTGAAGTGCTTCTTCTGAATATTCCGGACTATATGCCTGCAAATCTATGACGGTGAAACTTCAGTTCAGAGCTTTCCAAGCTTTTCATGTTGGTGATACACTTTTTAGACATGCATCACTTTACGACATGGTATTTCAGTTTTACTAGCAAACCGGAGGCTAAACTAACCCCTAATAAGATATACGGACACACATTGCGTGACACACCTACACACTGCAGCCAACACAATCTTCTTCTTCTTCTTTGGCGATCACTCGTATCCGAGTAAGATTGTCTTCCATAAACATGGTTTTAACAACGGGTCCGTAAGTGACTGTGGAGGCCAATTCTGGATCCACACGTCCTTCTACAGTGGGGACATTGGTTTCCAGACGGGAGTTGATCACGGTGTGGATTTGCCAAGCGTGCCTTCCTCTTAGCACGTTTCTCCCTTGTGTCCTGAGATCGAGTGTCTTCAAAGCCCATGACACCTTTGGTAAAGGCTGTTCTCCAACTGGAGCGCTCACAGGCCAGTGTTTCCCAGTTGTCAGTGTTTATACTACATTTTTTTAGATTTGCATTGAGACAGTCTTTAAACCTCTTGTTGACCACCAGCATTACGTTTTCCATTTTTAAGTTCGGAATAGAGTAGTTGCTTTGGAAGACGATCATCAGGCATCTGCACGTGACCAGTCCAACAAAGTTGATGTTGAAGAATCATTGCTTCAACCTTGCTGATATTTGCTTCTTTCAGTATACTGATATTAGTTCGCCTGTCTTCCCAAGTGATGTGTAAAATTTTTCGGAGACAGCGTTGATGGAATCTTTCGAGGAGTTGGAGATGGCGTTTATAAGTAGTCCATGTTTCACAAGCATATAGTAAGGTTGTTAGTACAATAGCTTTGTCAGCCAACACAATAATGTGTTGTGACCCACAGTTTGGAAAGCTCTGCTTTAATGGAAGTTATAAGAAGATAAGAGGAGCCATAGCTGCACCATCCTGCTTCCTACAGTGGTCAACAAAACACACCTGGGAAGATCAAAGCATAGCTTGAAGACAATAACCTCTGTTGCTTGTCAGCAATTGGTTTTCTGTAGCCCACTGCCTAAGAACTTGGGAGTTCCATATAGCCATGATGGCTAGCATCTCATTAAAAAAACCATCTAAGCTTGTGGCCACTACCACATATTGGTAAATTCAATACATCAGTTATGTCTTGTGTGAAGACATAACCCCCCCATCCTACAACTGCTGCCCGGACGTTTCATTTGTTGAAGTGGCAGAAAAACGTATTTCTATATGGTTGTATGAATATTCCCCCATTTTTTGTCTCTGATTGTCATGTCCAAGCATCCACCAGTGTGAGATGAGGTCATAATCACCCTGCCCAGATACCATAATCCCATAGGCAAAACTAGGGTTGTCAACCAAAAAATAGTTTGATACCAGTAGGTGGAACCCAGGGCAGAACCTGAAGAAGTTTAGCTGTTTGAGGTAGACACAGGATGGAATCGGTAAGGTAAGGTGTACAGCCAAGGGCATTGTCTGGGTGGAATCATTGTCTGGTTATGAGGCTGATGGTTTTTCTAGAAGCTAGTACAGATTACCTGGTAGAAAATAATGGTCAGAGTAATAAAATACCAGCTGGTCTGCAAACCCAGTAACAATCCTAATTTAAACAGGTTGGGCATAAGCAGTGTTTTAGGGCTGCTTGAGAATATTCTGGGGTTATATGCCAGCAAATCTGTGATGGTCAAACTCTATAAACATACCCAGCTTTTTTTCTGCTGTGGTTGACCTGTGTTTACTGTGAATTTGTCGTTAGATTTGTGATCCAGCAGTTAATCTATTGTAATTAGCCCTTATTTTTGATGTGATTATGGGTTTGTAGATGCACAGAATGTGTGCCTTTCTTTCTGAACAACTCCTTCTTACCATGTTTATTGTAAGTGGCTTACTAAACTTGAGGGAGTTTAGAAGTAGCACCCAGGTTTGGGAGAAGCTGCACTTCAGGGTGGGGGAATGAAAAACATGAGAATTTTCTAGCCTGGTTTGCACATCATCATAAGGCAAACCACAGTTTACCAGAACGGTACAAAAATAGGTTACTCCTGGAGAAGAACTTGCAGTTGCTTTGCTTCTCCTTTTAGCTTGGTGTGGCACAGCTGCTAAGGCATGTTTTCCAATCCCAGACATAGGTTAAGCTTTTCTCTTCCTTAACCACAAGACAAGAAGAAACATGTTATATATTTAAAGAAACAGGGCCTTAAGTTTGCTTGCTTATGTGCATAAGAAATTTTGTGCATTTGTACAGCAACCTCTAGCTTGGTTCTGCCGCAAGACCATAGTTTTATTTTATTCTTAGATGTGTTGCAGTTTTTACAGCCTTTCCCCCCTCCTTTGTAGCACATTCTAAGCAAAATCTTGTAAGAACAACATATATTTAGGGAGCACCACTGATTTGTGCAGCTCTGTTCTCTGTGCAGCTCTGTTCTCTGGTGTCTGTCTTATAGCTGCATTTTATCCTCTGTTTTTTGTGCCTGGGTCTTCTATAGCTCATGCATACATACTTCTGTGCATTGAAATGTTGTTGCCCAGTTTCATTTCTAGCCCCTTCTGATCCATTAGATTCCACTACGGAAGGCCTCCCAAACGTCAGGGGTGGCTTTTTGGTGTGGGGAGAACAAGGGTGATTGTGGAAAGATGTCTAAAAAATCTTGGAGAATAACTGAAAGACTTTTCTGTGCTGCCCAGCCCAGAATACATCATCTCCATATTGTTTAGAGGTCTGACAGAATAGGGTCATTTTCAGAAGTAAAAAGGACAAAAACACACCATGTGTTTGGAAAGTGAGCAGTTTATTTTGGGTGTGGCACATGCAGTGCTGGGAATTTTTCAAGTGAATTATTTTTTCTCTTTCTGAGTTATTAGTGTGTTTCCTTCGGTGGCAAATACCCAGCTTTCTCTGAAATCCCTGCCATAGAATGACTCAGTGTTATGACTAAAGGCTGGGTCATTTATCCCTTGAGGCACACTGTAGAGTATAATATTCCTATTGTATGCATTATGTCACAATTTGAAAGATTTTAGAATTTGCACAAGGTAGCATTTTTCTGTAAACGTTGAATATGGGGATATATATATACATACACATACGTAGTCAGGCTTGGTGCAGACATAGTGCCAGTGGTAGCTTGGTTTCGATCTGTTGTTTAAGAACTATGTTAAAAGCTTGTTGGCAAAGCATTTTTGAGAATTGCTTTAATCAACTTTTACTGAGAGTGGTTACTTCTGCTGTATATGCAATGCTGCACCATGTGTAAGAAATATTAGTTTGAAATTTGTGACAAGTACTGCTACTTTGCAGTTAATAGGATTATTTTGTTGTGAAGGAAATCCAATCTTGCCCCCTCTTGGATGAAAACTTTGTTAGCTGCCCGTTTTCAGCCAAATAATGGTTGCTTATTTGTTGTTGTTTTTTCTTTTCCCATGAACAGGCAAGGCTTGCATAACAACTTGCCCTTTCTTGTCCTGAAAAGTCAGCAGCTGAACAGGCATCTTTTTGTGTTTTGCGTCTCACGTTTTGCTTCATTACTATCAGCATGTGTGAAATGTCGTGGATATCAACAAAATGAAAACAGCAGGCATCAGCTTTCAGATATAAATGTTGTTTTTCCAATTCACTTAGTATATGCTATGATGTGAAATCCTCCTTAATCTTTCCTCTGCATCACTGTGACATAAAATATTAGTGCTTTTCAAGTTCACTCTTCTAACAATTCTTTGTAGTTCTTTATGTACATATTAAATCTGTAGAAAACGTTACTGTTTTTTCCTTTTCTGTTACAGGAATTAATTTAAATTCAAATGGGAGAGAGGGCTCTGTTGCAATAACATTAGACTGAAGTCATGGGGAATAGCTTATTGATATTAAAGTCCTGAGTTTTTGTTGCATCTTTTCCTTGAAATCCCTCTTCTGTTTTTAGGAATTGGAATAGGTCTTCTACACAAAGGGAAACTTGCCAAAACGTGAACCCAAAATTGGGGAGCGAAATAAATTCAGGTTTACTCTGTGAATTATTTCAGTGGTTCCTAGAATTAGGTAAAGTTAAAGGGACCCCTGACCATTAGGTCCAGTCGTGACCGACTCTGGGGTTGTGGCGCTCATCTTGCGTTATTGGCTGAGGGAGCCGGTGTACAGCATCCAGGTCATGTGGCCAGCATGACAAAGCCGCTTCTGGTGAACCAGAGCAGCTTTAGCGGTACCTATTTATCTACTTGCACTTTGACGTGCTTTCGAACTGCTAGGTTGGCAGAAGCTGGGACCGAGCAACGGGAGCTCACTCTGTCGCAGAGATTTGAACCGCCAACCTTCTGATCGGCAAGCCCTAGGCTCTGTGGTTTAACCCACAGCGCCACCTGCATCCTTAGGTTTCTCTTAATTTACTGGCTGCTGCTATGCTACTTATACCAATGGGCATGCGCTTTGCTGAGTCAGTCTAGCCAGACATCAGTCTTTAAAGAATTTTAAGCGTTATAGTGCTATTGATGGAGTAACTGATTGAAAGGTGGTATTGATGGACCTTGCCAAAATTGAGATATCCAAACAGTATGTGGACCTCTAGAAGAGATGTTCCTCTAATCGTGACTGTTAAAAAGAGACTGTGTGAAGACAGACAATGTAAGATCTAAGGAATATTTTAACTCTTGGTGCAGCATTATACAGACCTTGTGGAAGTAAAGTTCTGGACTAGATGGGTCATTGACATGATCCAGCAGCTTTCTCTTATGTTATTATGAAGGGCAATTAGCCCAACCCTTTACAGGATCTCAACGCATTTAACTCCCTTTCACATCATAAAATATCCCCATGAGATTTGTCCTATCCCTAGCAGAGAGATAAGACTGCACAGTTAGGGTTTAGAAATGAACTGAAATGACTCTGACCAAGGTATCTACTATTTTTCCGCAAATAATTTGATTTGAGGGAAAATTCCTTCCTGAAGCTGAATATTGAAACAGGTTGCATCCCAAGTATGGAGGAAAAACCGCTCCTCTAACTCAACGAAAGAGTCATATCCTTCATAAATGCATCCCCTGAAATTAATGAAGATCTTACCTACCACCATATTTTCCAAAATCAAACTTAAATTATTGTTTTTGTCTTGCAGGCCGGACCTGATAGACATGAATACCGTTGCTGTTCAAAGCAACCTTGCAAATTTAGAGCATGCTTTTTTTGTAGCAGAAAAACTTGGTGTTGCCAGACTTCTGGACCCCGAAGGTGAGTTAGTGAATGGGATCCTTAGTAGATCATAGCATCAGACTGCATTGGAATTGTAACACTCTAATGTATGTATGTTAGACATTAGCTGTGTGTCATGTCTTTTTTTAAGATGTTGATGTCTCCTCGCCTGATGAGAAGTCAGTAATCACTTATGTGTCATCACTTTATGATGCATTTCCCAAAGTACCAGAAGGTGGTGAAGGCATCAGTGCACATGTAAGTTATTAGCAATTAAAAACTACGTTCACATACAAAACAAGCTTGTCATGGTGAAGGGTTAATTTCACTGGCAATTGTAAAGAAAAGAGGATATTATCTGATTGCTGGGATTTGGACATTCGAACCTGGCTTGGTAGTATGTGAGTAGTCTATGCAGCTGATTTTAACAATTGTGTCACCTTTTGTCGGTCATGTGCCTCCATCAGCTATCTGACCACCACATTCTGCACCAGCTGGAGCTCCAAAACCAGGCTCAAGGGAAGCCCTACATAGAGTCCATTGCAGCAATCCCGCCTTGAGGTTACCAAGTACATAGACTACAGTGGTCAGACTATCACAGTCTAGGAACCGCCATAACTGGTGGATGTGATAAAGCTAAGGTGGTGCAGTGGGTCCGTGCATCTGGCTGTTAATCAGAAGGTTGGTGGTTTGAGCCTACCCAGGGACAGCTGTGGGCAGGATTCCTGCATCACAAGAAGTTGGAATAGCTGACCTTTTGGTCACTCTATCTCTAGTGATAGAGATCTATCCAGGAGTACCTATTTACTTTCTCCTTTAGAGAGAGTGTGACCCCGTCCAGAATGAGCATGTTGTCCCATCTCTTAGACATGGGACGTACGTACCCAAAGCACAGTTTATTGACCCCATAACACAGGTGCCAGTGGGCCACGGAACACTGCCAGCTCATGATACATGGTTGGTAAGGGCATGAAATGATTAGGAGCAAAGGAGAAATTAAGGCTGGGCCTAAACATCATATTCAGTGCAGCGATGGGAAGGAGATGGATATACCGATATGAAGAACTGGGGGTTGTGGGACCGGGAGCTAAAGAAGCATATGGCTGATGTAGAATCTGAATAATAAGAGTCGCATAGAAAGTGGATTGCACTAGTTTTGAATTGTGGGCTTCTTCCATCACTGCAGCATTATGACCGGTAGGAGGGAACTCAGTAGGAGCACGAAGGGCCAAGAGAGGGAGATAGCTATAGGACTCACTATGCTATTCTGAGTTGGTGTAGCGGCCCGTCAGATCTCTTGCTGTAGGCTTCCAGTGCTATAAAATGCTTTGATAGATCTTTATTCCCACTTACTTGCTAGGATGTTGAAGTCAAGTGGGTTGAATACCAGAATATGGTGAACTACCTCATCCAGTGGATCAGGCACCATGCCACAATGATGACTGACAGAGCGTTTCCAAACAATCCTGTGGAACTCAAGGTAATGTTTACATTATCAAGATACAGAATAAAGTGCATTCTGTATTAATTCTTTTAGAGGGATCACCTACCTATTTAGAGCATGATTTACAAACTCCTATACAAATCAGTAACGCCTACTCAGATTCCCTTGTGTGCCACTGCTGGAGCACATAATATTGGGCTCAAAAATTCTCAACTCTTTCCCTAAGATGCAGCCTGTCTCCTGTCCAGCTGCAGCACTGATTCTTAGTCCAACCTCACTTATAGCTAGGAAACAACCCATGCATTCAGAATAAAAGCATTGGTAGGGCTTTCCTGGGAGTGTGGGTGGTAGTGCAAGTTGCACAATTTAATGCTTCCCAGAATAAAAACATCCTGTTGATGGGAAGTTAGCATGTCAGAGAGAAGGCTAAGCCTTCTATTGGTCATGTTAGTTTTGTTAATTAAATGCATATATCCCTCTTCCTCCCAGAGGTGCTCAAATAAGGTTTGCCATAAACAGAGTTTTTACACAATAGGTAGTCAGCGATACAGCTATCTTCTGACCTTGTAGATTTTGACCCTCAATTGAGCGCCTTGCTCGTTTTGTATGTTTTGTATGTTGTCGTATGCTTATGTTTGTATTTTTTATGAGCTTAAAGCTGCAATAAATTTGATTTGATCCTCAATCACCCCATGAAGGTAAAAAGCTCACCAGGTCTTTTGTGAGCTTTTTACCATTTTTACCATTGTGACCTTTGGGCTTCTAGAAATTTGGGGAGAAGATGCAGTCCTGTTGTACAGCTTCCATGTCAGTATTGAGCAGCACGGGATTCCCCTGCCTTGGAGGCACTGGGATGAAATTTTAACTGAGGTTGTACGAACCATTGCCCCATCTATCTCAAAGTTTGGGGTTTGGACTGTCAAGTCACATTCCAAAGAAAGAAATCAAACAGAATTCTGTGCCAGCTGCTGTTTTCTGGATTGAAACCATGAATGTCAGTGCTTGGGACAGTCAGTATTACATTTGAATTTAAGGCATGGGGATGCCAAGTGAAGGTTGAATTAGGCACTTGACAGTTTAATTCTCCTCTTCCCATTGTAAATCTAAGAAGGGGTTTGGTTAGGATAGTGAGTAAACCCACACAAACTGGTTCCACACTTATGGGCATGAAAAGATTTTCGAAAGCTTCAGTACACCAACAATTCTGAGTAAATAGTAAAAAAGTATCTTTTAGAAACATGACAGCAATGCTTGTTTGTTTTTCTTTAGGCACTTTATAACCAATATTTACAATTTAAAGAAACAGAAATTCCACCAAAGGAGATAGAGAAATCAAAAATCAAACACCTATATAAATTACTGGAGGTAAGCCATTTTTTTAATGGATTTTTGAATGCTGGTTTCATTTCCTTTTATCTTGGCTTTATGTAATCATTCCTTGTTTTTGAAGGTTTGGATAGAATTTGGGCGTATCAAGCTTCCTCAAGGTTACCACCCAAATGACATAGAGAAAGAGTGGGGGAAGCTAATTATTGCTATGTTGGAAAGAGAAAAAACACTTCGACCAGAAGTTGAGAGGTATGTTGGTATTTTTGTTTTATAAGCTTGCTTCTCTGCCTGCTCGTTTGAAAATGGCCAGTGCAGTATTTTGTGAAATATACAAGGGCACTTTTATTAGAATACTTAAAATCAACTTTAGGCACATTGGCAACATAGAATCTGATTTGATAGGCTAAGCCCTTTATTATAATAAATCAATCCAAACCTATGCTTAATTTTATTACTAGGGTCTGCACCCCTGCTTGCTAACCCCACTGCCACTTCCCCCCACATTAACTTCCCAACCCACACAGCTACTAAGCTTACTATTCACCTTCCCAACCCCATTTCTGAAGCCACTTCTTTCTTCTGTTCTGCAGTCCCTCTTTGCGCTCCTGTTTTCACCTTTGCCCCTATGCCCATGTCCCCTCTCACCCTTTTGTGCAAGCCTCCTTGCGCACAAAGTACCCCCATGAAAATCTCCTGCATTTCCTCTTCCCACACATTACTGCTAAGCGCCCTTTCCACCTTCCGGCCAACTTTGAAGCCACTGTCCTCTCCTGCTCTGCATATTCTTTCATGCCCCTGTTTACCTCTTCGCCCCTATTCTGATGCCTCCTACTCCCTTCTTTTTTTGCAGCCCCTTGTGCATTCCCATTTTCACATTCACTCGGTTGTTTTCTTCCACCTTCCATTTTTCAGTTCTTCTTTGTGCACAGATCACCCCTCCATACACACATAGCCATGCCTTCTCTGAACTCCTATTCTGCAACCCCTTTGCACATGCACACACCACTTTCACCTTCACCCTCTTTTTACTCCATTCGTTTTTGACTCTCACTTGCAAGCACAGGCCACCTCTGTTATATGTTACTGTATCTTTAAGATGAGTAGACTAATAAGAGCAAGCCTGTCAACTACTGAGATCAAGCAGGTGCCTTCACAGTCCTCTTTTCAGCGCCTGCTAAAAACATGGTTGTTTAGACAAGCTCACCCAGATGCTTAGAAAGTTGAGGTAATTTTAATCTGTTTCAGTATTTTGTATGTTTTATAGTTTGGATGTGAGTTTCGATTTTCTTGTTTTATCTTTTTTATAAACCGTTTTGAGGCTTTTCACAATCAAGCGGTGTATACATTTTATGAAATTAAGTAAATTAATTAACTTGTTTAGTTAGGCAGCCTTTCTCAGCCTTGGGTCTCTAGACATTGTTGGACTACAACTCCCATCATTCCTACCGGTAGCCATCATGAGCAGTGTTCAGGGATGATGGTAGTTGTAGTTCAAGAACAGGCATAGGCAAACTCAGCCCTCTAGATGTTTTGGGACTACAACTCCCATCAAACCCTGACCACTGGCCCTATTAGCTAGGGATGATGGGAGTTGTAGTCCCAAAACATCTGGAGGGCCGAGTTTGCCTATGCCTGTTCAAGAACATCTGGGGAACGAAAGTTGAGAAAGGCTGAGTTAGAGGATGCTAAGTTCAGTTGGTGGGTGATGTACATATATGTGTGTTTTCTGGAAATAAATAGCAATTCTTAATTACTACATTAAATCTGGAACTTCATGTTAAAGATAAGATACGGTTGCAGGAGTGAAATACATGACAGTGAGAATGCGCTTTTTAATATTTGAGGGTTCCACATCCCGCCCGCCCCCCCCTTCTCATGAGGCAATGGAGGAATGGAAGAGGGAGAAGGCTGAAAGTCCATTTTTTCCACTTTCAGTAACCTTCTCGCTCTATTCTAAGAACCATAGAGGTTTGAGTAAAGTGGTTGTGGAGAGACACTGAGATGACAATTGTGGATTTAAACTATGGAAGAGGTTTAAGTAAAGCAAGCTTTTGTAGTAGGAGACAACCAGCGCTTTGCTCACGAGGCTTTGCTGTGCAAGGCATGAAAGCAACATGGGAGTGAAAGAACAAAGCCCTTCCCATCTCTTCTCAATTGCAGCTTTCTTGCTTTACAGAGGTTTCAGTGGTGATGGAGGGAAGAAGGACTTGTACTTAAGAAAGATGAGGCTGTGTATTAAGAGAACTGTATTTGCCTTAGTGTGCGGGAGAGGAGAAAATGCCAGTCCCTAAGAGTAGGAATCTAGTCTTATAAATGATGGAGCATGCACATGTACCGGTATGCTCTTCTTGCTGAGTCAATTTCAATATAAAATGGGCTTCCCAAATGATCAATGGCTTCCCATTTTTCATATAAGCAGTTTGGGATCCCATTTTCCAAATGGTTTTTCATTGTGATGAAGCCCTTTCATGGTGACTTGAACACAATTGTTTTCACATTATATAAATATTAGGTCTCTTTCACAAATCTTATTGACCTCACAAAAGTGGTGCTGAAGTCAGTAGATAGGGAACTGACATGTCACAGGATCATACAGCAGTAAGTTCATAGTTTACTTTAATGCAGACATGGATCACAGGCACCCATGCACCCGGAGTTCACACATGTAGTTACATGCTATTCAGCAGTCAGTATGATTTTTTTCCGCCAAGCATGCAAGGGCCGAATAGCAAGCCAGCACAGTCTTTTAAGGAAAAGCTCAACTTGTTTATAGCTTCAAGCAGCAATGGCGTGATATGGGTGGGGTTTTATAGAACATGAAATGATTGAATAATAGGAGTAAGACTGAAGCTACCTACCTTCTAGAGAAGATAGTTTGCTGCATCATCCTTGAGGGTCAACAGAGGAAGATCCTAGCTGCTCATTTACCATTTGAAACAAGAATAAGAATTGAGATTTTCTGTGAGCTGAAAGCTAAAGAATGCCATTGGATTTCATTTGACATGGTTACTGATTGCCAGGAGGAGGTAAAATAGATATAGCAACTTTGGCAAACATTCTGAATCACACACACAGCCCATAGGGATGAAGCAGTCCAAATAATTGATACACTGTCACATCTTAAACCACAGTATCTCCAGTAAATTCAACAAAGTGGCATCAATATGGCAAGGCAGGCACAAATTTTCCTATTTAGAAGATAATGATTAATCTTAGTATTTTGACCTGATTTTTTTAAAAATTAATAAATGCATGTTGTATGTGCTTAAAGTGAACAAACTACACATACTTAATTTTAGTTCTTTCCAACGGGGGCTATGTATAGTTTTAAGTGGGACAGAGCCAGAGCATAAGCTTTAATACTGTTTATAGCAAATGTCTAGACTGTTGTGTATGGGGCCGTGGATGTTTTGGGAGCAGTATTTCTGAAGCAACATTTCTGAAGCAAAGTGGTTATGGACCTGGATGAGAAACTATTGAAAAACCTATGCTCAGTGTAGGGAGACTAAAGGTTGTGAAACTGTTGAAGGGGAGTTCCCTCCCCACTCCTCAAATCGTTTAGTTTGTTGAAATTGGATGAGACTCTTACATAAAATATTTGGCATCCCTCTTTCTGAGTGAACACCCTAATCATTCTGATTAGTCCATACTTGCACAGGCAATTCAAGCTACAGAAGCCAAGCCCACATTGGCATATATAGCTGAAGGCGAAGTCTTCTGAAGAGGACTTGCAAGGGCTTTGAATATGCATGCTGAGACCTATTTAAGGATGCAGAGCTTGGTTCTTGTCCTTAAAGCCATCTAGTCCCTGGAAGCTGTATGTTTTTGCAGGCATTTTGTCTTCTCAACTTTTTAAATGACCAGCGGGATAGCTTTCTGGCTGTAAAAAAATGAATGCGAACAGTTACGGCTACCACAGCAGTGACTCTCTATTTAGTAACAGCACTAGCACCCGGACCAGCATTGATTCCAATGAAAACTTTTTGTCTGTTAACTGTGGTCCAACCCTTGTTAATTCTTGTATAAGCTTTGGCAATGGTCCCAAGGAAGGAACCAGGTAAGTGTTGGTATTATTCTGCAGAATGTGGTGCATTTTTATCTGGTAGCAGAATTGAGATGTTAATGACCAGCCCCATGTGATTTGTCTTAACTTCTGACTTCTTTTAGGTTAGAAATGCTGCAGCAGATTGCAAACAGAATTCAGCGAGACAGCCTGGGCTGCGAAGACAAACTAATGCTTGCTCGAAATGCTGTGCAATCAGTAAGTGTATTTGGATAGCTAGTTTTCTGTCTCCGCATCTGTATAAAAGACACCCCCCCCAGCAAAGACCACTGGATAAAGGGGTGGAGTTGCAGCTGCAAAATCTGGATTAAAATCCTTGCACAGACATGTACCTACTGGGTGACCAATACCAAATCACCATCTGTTGGCTTGAGGTCTTCTGTTGGTATAATTGGAATAACCGCAACATCTCTTGGAGTTGTGAGGACGAGAAGAATACCTCTTTGTTGGTTGGCAGGGGCTAGAACATACTGGGATATCCTAGAAAAGCATGCAACTTATTTCACCAGTAGTATGAAATGAAGGTGGAAGCTGATGTTAATAAGTGGCAGACAAAATGGACAGGCTTAAAGAATGTTAAATGTTTTAAATCCATACACTTGTTGGGTTCCAAGGTGATTTGTTTTTAGGGTGGAGAATGTATGTTCACAGCCTCACTTGAGAATAGCATCTGTTTCCACCCTGCGAATACTAAGGGTGGAGACCATTCTTAGGAAGAAGACAGCTGCTATAATTTTGCAAGCAAGGTTTGTGAAAATGATTTAAAGTGCATGTATGCTTTTAGGCAATATTCTCCAAGTCCAATGTTTTAGAGGAGTCAGTCTGTAAATCCAGGAGTTCTCTGTTCCTTATAGTATCCAAGAATTGGATGGTGTTTTCTTTATAGAAATATTAATGAGTTTGTAAGAATGTGGTCATCTACGTGGAAATGTCATGCAACAGGTCAATCAAGCTTGTGATTGTGGTGGAGGATGACTTACAATTTCTAGAATGGGTGCAAAGGTTATGTCCCTAACTATGCCGCCTATGGCTTAAACCCTAATATTTTACTTGAAGATACTAAAAAGGAACTCCACAACCCTGTCATGATATAATTTTATCCAGCTACCACCTTGCAGTTAAAGACATCTACCTCTCAATAGCCAAGTTATAATACCATTTAAAAGCCACCAGAAAATCTCCTAGCACTGCTTTCCTCCAGCCTCCAAACCTACAAAATACTACCGGTACCAGTCCTTTGTTACCTTATTGTGACTCCAACCATTGTATCAGCTGTAGTTATCTTAGGGCAAATGCCATCAGTAAAAACAGACTGTCTGTCGAACCTGTTCAGTAAAAAAGAATATCGCCTGCAAGTCTTTGCAATGTTGCATGCTAGAAAGGTGTGTAGCAAGGCAACTACACATTTGTAACCATTTTTGAAAGCACTTCAGCCATCACAAAGAGAAAGCTTTATCAACCTTTTGGAAGGCATTTTAATGTAGAAAGTTGCAACCACTCAGAATGAAATTTTTCCAACAGAAAAAAGTCTGATCCTGGGACACTTGAAGTCTTGCACTTTGCTGTAAATTCTCTCCATTCTCAAGGCTATCACCTTAGTTTCCAATGACTGACTTGAAATCTAGTGGTGTTACTGATGAAAGCAAAAGCTAAAATGTTTAATATTTTAAGTGCCACAATCTTGACACACGCACACACACACACACAAAGATTGATGGGTTAAGGAAGTGGCAGGTTATGGGTTTATACACATGAACATTGGTTTAGCTGTCTAAATATCATTGTCACCTTTTTTTGCAACACACACTGGACGAAGCATCCTATTTTATGTATATATAAAAATGTGGATTGGTATCAAAAAAAGCCAAGTTATCTAGGAGGTATCTGACTGTCATACTCAGATTAGATCCATTGAAACAATGGACTAACTTAAGTCCGCTGATCTTAACGAGTTTATTCTGAATATGATTTATAATCATCACCGTGATAATGTAACTTTGAGTTTCACCTTGGGTTTATCTTACCATGTACTGTATGCTAATCCACAGATAAACATTGTAAAGCATGTCTGAATAAAGATAACTATTGTAACTATTGTAAATTTCAGAATATGATAATGGTACAAAATATGCCATGTATATTATATAGAGTTTCTTCTCCATGATTAAATTCAATTTGTAATTTTAACATAGGATGCAAAGCGATTAGAATCAGGTCTGCAGTTCCAGAATGAAGCTGAGATCGCAGGTTATCTACTTGAATGTGAGAATCTACTGCGTCAACAAGTCTTGGATGCCCAGATTCTTATTGATGGAAAATATTATCAGGCAGATCAGCTGATCCAGAGGTTTGTGCATTTATGTTATGTAGAAATATGAGTTTATGTGAATATATGCTTAAGAATTTTTCTCTAGCCCATGAAAGCCCCTTTTCTTTCTTTTTCTGATGCACAGTAAGCTGTGTAGACGAATAACAATACTTTGTTGTAGCAAACTCTACCCTCATCTGAGTTATATATTTTTCTTTTCTTTTACTAGTTTATTCTGGCTTTTTTTCCTTTTCAAAATTGAAAATTAATGAGATGATGTTATTATGCTATTGATAAATAATATTTAAAAAGAAAGAAATAGGAGCATTCATCTCATATCCTATCAGTAGCTATGCAAAAGCATAATGAAGGCTGCAGCTGGTAATATCTGCAATTTTAACAGAAATACACTAAAAGTAAAAGGATGCCCACATACACCAGAAATTTCAGTCTCCCAGATGTAACTAAAATTGTCCTGAACTAGATAACTTAAATGGCATGGCAAAATGGCAAAACCTTTTTCCTCTGTAGATTGTGGCTTGGCTGCCTGGATCATTACACTAAATGGCTTATTGAATTTTGCAAGCATCTCTGACATGTAGTGTATGCCTAAGCTTTATTTTCATTTTAGCTTAACTGTAGCTTGCCATGTTGTCCAACCTGAACCTAAGCTTAAATCCAGCTAGTGGAAACAAGCCAATTTCAAACAACTTTTTTTCCCCTAACCATAGTTAAGATTAACCACAGTTTGGTTACACACTAAACTGCAATTAATGCAAAACTGGAAGTGTAAGCTTCCAGTCTGCTATTCATGATCAAGCTGGAAAGAAGAGAGAAAGGGGAGCCCAGGGGGAGGCTAGCCTTGTTGTCATGGAACACCAGTCCACAGTTTAGCATTATGTTTCAATATAGCCATAGTATGCAACATCTTAGTGCCCTAGCATGATCTCCTATATCCTTGGCTATACTTGTACAGTGCTGATGCTTTGAGATATTGCCAGCTGTTCTCCCCACACCCCAGTAATATCTATGCACACGAATGATTGTCAAACACAGGCATTTAGGTATCTGTCTCTGTAAAAGGTGTTATCATATTGATTCTAACCTCTAACTGCTAACACAGAACAACTTTTCCAAAGCTGAGTTTGTCCCCTCCACCTCTGCCACGCCCCTACAGCTGGTGTGTGCTGCTGCAATGGCTGTCTTTCCTGCTGCTGTTTGTTAAGGTAGCTGTGAAGTGGGTGCACTTAGAGCAAAGGGCCTAACTTGGCAACCATGGCAGCAGTGTAGGGCATGCCCAGCAGTGGGGTGTGTGGCAGCAGCGTGGCATGCCTATGGAGGAAGGGGGGCATGGGATGCCCGTGGCAGAGGAGGCTGAGGGGTGGTGGTTGTTTGTTTGGTGCCCCCCCCCCAAGCACCAATAGCTCCTGGGTCAGCCCTGACACCCACAGCTTCTCTGGGAAGTGTCTTGCTACGGTAATAGACTGAACACTTTCCATCTTGATTGTGGAAATCACTGCCAATTGAGCAGGATCCACAAAAAATCCAGTGCACAATAGATATTCTTTTTGTGCCTGCATTTACAGAGATGCTCAGGAAGCATCACGCAGAGACAAAATGGATCCCTTCAATTTTCTCTTACCTTATAGTAGTTGTGTTTGGGGCTGCAGTTGTTACAACAGTACTGTCTATCACTTTAATCCTTACATTCTATTTTTAAAGAGGAGGATGAGTTTGATCCTGCCTCTGCCTTTCCCAGAGGCACTACTTTTCATTATGATGGCTTTGTTATGCCCAAACACACACTATTACTTGGCACATTGCCATATAGCTCCATTGCACTTTAAAATTCCCCAATATATCTATCAGTTTATCGAATGTGTGGATTGAACTCGTAATAAACAACCCCCTCCCTTTTTTTTTTACACAAAATACAAGATAGCTTTATTATTCTTTGTTTTTTAAATGATGGGAATTCATGAAAATCCCGAGACAATATCCAGATCTTTTCACTTCTACAGTAAATGCTTTTTCTGGTTTTTGAAACAGGGTTGCAAAACTGCGAGATGACCTTATGGCCTTAAGAGCAGAGTGCTCCTCAGTCTACAGCAAGGGGAGGACACTGACTACAGAACAGACCAAGATGATGATATCAGGAATAACACAAAGCTTAAACTCAGGATTTGCACCAAACTTCAGCCCTAGCTTAAACTCTGGACTGAGCCAGGGCTTGTCACCCTCCTTGACATCATCGAGTCTAACATCAGGTTTATCATCGGGTTTTTCTTCAAGAATGACTCCTGCCATCACCCCAGCATATACCCCAGGTTTCCCACCACGGTTAATTCAAAGCTACATAACAGGAGTTGACACTGGTGCACTGCAAACGCTCAAATTGATGCAGATCCGAAAACCTCTGATGAAATCGGCATTTATCGATCAGAATTTAACAGAGGAGGAAGTCAACATGAAGTTTGTTCAGGATCTTCTCAGATGGGTAGATGAAATGCAGGTAACATCTTTACATGTACATTTTAAAAATTTTTCAGTCTGTGCCTAATCATTTTTCTCACCAGCTTGAGGGCTCGACTTTAATTCTGAACTTCTGCTTTCAAGGTGCAACTTGATCGAGCTGAATGGGGTTCGGATTTGCCAAGCGTCGAAAGCCATTTAGAAAATCACAAGAATGTCCACAAAGCTATTGAAGAATTTGAGTCAAGCCTTAAAGAAGCAAAAATCAGTGAGGTACAGCTTTTTTGGGGGGAGGGGAGTGTTGTGGTTATATATTAAGCAGCATATAAAAATTAGGAATATACCCACACACATACACACGTGTGCAATGTGCTTGATTTTAAATATACCGTATATATATTTTCTTTGAACCAATTTGTTCTTTACAGATCCAGATGACTGCTCCCCTTAAACTCAGCTATGCAGACAAATTGCACAAACTGGAGAGCCAATATGCAAAACTCTTGGTAAGATGGCTGATTGGTAGTCCCACCTTTTAGTTGGATGCCACTTTGATGACGAAAGGTTTAAAGTAAAAAAAAATGGATTTCTTTTACTATCTTTTTCAAGAACACCTCAAGAAATCAGGAAAGACACATCGATACCCTTCACAATTTTGTATCTCGTGCTACCAGAGAACTCATATGGCTGAATGAGAAAGAAGAGGAGGAGGTTGCATATGACTGGAGTGAAAGAAATACAAATATAGCACGGAAAAAAGACTACCATGCAGTAAGCATTGTTAAAATAGTCAAAAATAAGTATTGAATGTGGCCCTTTTTTTTTTTTGCTCCTGGCTTCTAAAGCTAATTGTATTTTTATTTGGAAGGAACTGATGAGAGAACTTGATCAGAAGGAAGAAATTATCAAATCTGTTCAGGAAATAGCAGAACAATTGCTATTTGAAAACCACCCTGCAAGGCTAACTATTGAGGTAGGTTGTTAAGCATAACTTAGGAATAGAAACAGAGTCTGTCAAGGCTCTTTTTATGGGCTGCTGAATCAGAATATAGACTTGTTTTCTGGGTGGTCTGTAGTCCCCATGCTTCGTTTCCAGAAAATGTTCAGTAAAATAAGACTATTTGATTTCATAGTCAGGCGCTACATGGACATGTGATAAACCCACTTCCCCAACTGTACAGGGGGTAGGCGGTTATTAGTTGGTTGGCTTTGCTCTTGTTTTTAATCATGTATTTTGTGCTTTTATATTGAAGGGTGGTATACTGGGCAACGTTAATAATAATAATAATAATAATAATAATAATAATAATTCTGAAAAAAATGAGAAATTGAGAGAAACTGAAACAGACAGATTCATCAATCCCTATGTGCATTTGTTGCAGTGTATTGTAGTTCACAGAAGCTTATGGCAGAACCAATGTGTTTATCTTTACAGTGCAACAGCATACACTTAATTTTGACAGGACATGGCAATGACATGAAATAAATGGAACCACAACAAAATACAGGGGGTAGGGGGTTATTAGTTGGTTGGCTACACTACACTTGTGGGAGGGCTGCTGTTCCAAGGGCTGGCCAGGCATACATTATTGCCAGTTCCAGTGTCCAGCCAGCCAAGCATACCCTGTTGCCAGATACTCCATTTCTTTCCATTCCTATCCTTCTCCTCCTTGGCCCCATCCCAGATTTCTGTTGTTAATGCTTTTGTCCATCAAACGCTCAGCCTTAGACACTTTACTGAGAGCTATGTTACATCAGTGCCCATTAATATTCCAGTGAGTGAGGCTGAGTTTTGTAACCCGTGACAGAGCAGTGGCTCTGTGTTTTCATCTGACGGGGAACTTCTGGGCCTTTCTTACGTGCAAAGGTTTCATTACATTGCTTCCATTTAAGGTGTGAAGTTCAGGCACTTGCTGTTGCTCATAAACTCCAGATATTGTTTGGACGTTGAATTTATTTCAGACTGGCATCATGTCGTGTGCTTACAATGTGTGACTTGATTCTAGTCCAAAATGCATCTAATGTCCAAACAACACCTGGAATTTATGAGTGCTTCTGTTTTTGTTTTAAAATGCATGCTAACTACCACAGGTGCTGTCAGGGGATTGTTGCAGTTACTCTCAAGTAAAGATGCTCCAGTCTGCTCTGTCTTTAAGAGCTTTATTGTGCATACTATTTACAGTGCAGAGACATCAGAAAATATGACTGCCTAGTCTGATTCAGAACCCGGCAATGGCGCTTGTCTGCTTTTGCACCAGCATAATAGTCTGGGAACCCCAAAACGCCACCCCTTGCCCTACGTCTGGGTGCATGACCCAATGTGGGCGCCGGAAGGGGCTGCGTTCCTTCTCCCATCCTTTGGCTGGAGCGTTGCAGAGGCTCCGACACTTCAGTGCACTGTCCTTCCTCCTCTGGCCAGCTGGGTCGGTGCCGAGGCTCTGATACGTCTTGGAGCCCCCTCTCCATTCTGCTCCATTCCTCATTCCCTCCTCCTGACCTGCTGCTAGCGCTATCACTGGGCGAAGTGCTGGTCAGGATGACTGGGGGAGGGTCCCTGTAGAGAGTCCCCCTGACAGGTGCCTTCAGACTTCCAAATGTGATCACGTGGTTGTCAGGAAACTAGGATGTGTACAAAGCAGATAGGCATGCAGGGTTTGTGCTCTGAAGCAATAAGGCTTTTATGCAAGAAGATAAGCTCTATGATATTTTCAGGCTATTAAGCCGTACTGTTGGGGCTGATGTTGCAGGGGGTGTTTCTATGTAAATTAATACTAGGTATATCGTATTGGTACCTCCTAAAAAGTTTGTATTTATGGACAAATTCAGACTGCGTTCAGATGTCACAATGCACCATCATTTATCTAGAGAAGGAACTAGCTGGAACAAATCTTGGACCCACACACTTCCTCTTCCACCTCTGGTGCAGCTGTGAGGAGATTTGAAACTTTCACTTTTGATTAACCACAATTTAGTCTGATGTCAGAGCCCTAGACGGAAGTTAACTTTTAACTTTGGTTTGTTGAAATAAGGTAGCTTGATCACTCCATGGTTTGAGCTCAACTTGTTTCAAACAAGCCATAGAAAAGGTGGAATGACAAGCTGCAAGTAATCAAAAAAGAAGCGAAAGCTTTCAGAAACTTTCTTGCAGTTGCAGCCAAGGAGGAGAGTTTTTTTTTGGGGGGGGGAGCATGTGAGCCTAAGTCTTTATTGTGGCTTGTTTTCATAATGACAAAACAGATCAGTTTCACTATCTGTAGGGTGTTTAGCAAATTGAGTTGAAATTTGTCTTCTAACAAGAGAACAAGACACCCACTGGTTTCCATGGGAGATGCTTGGGGAGAATTCTAAATCTACAGTATTTAGAGCAGCCTCTGCTGGCCAACAATATTACTGTTCTACCATAGCCGGGATAGAGCAGATCCTGCATTCAAGAAATTCAGGTTATAAATGACAGTTATTCTAATAAGTAAATTGTTCAGAGAGTTTTATTGCTTTTTATAGAGAAATGCACTAGATATTTTCAGAGGCTGGTGTGATTTCTTTTCCTACTGTTATAACAAGTCGAAGGCATTTGAGTAGGAAAATTGGGCAGGGCAGGGGCTTCAATTCCTCAAATCTCCCCTCTTCCTCATTTGAATTGCTTCTGTCACAGTGAAACATGACTTGTTTCCTCTGCTTGTATCCCTAAGGCCTACCGAGCTGCAATGCAAACACAGTGGAGCTGGATTTTGCAGCTTTGCCAATGTGTTGAACAGCATCTGAGAGAAAACACTGCATATTTTGAGGTACGTTAACACATGGGTATTATTGTAGAGTAACCACAGATTTAACAGCAGCAAGAAGAAAAAGATTTTAAAATGCTTTTTTATGCCAAATAATAGCATATTGACCCTGCAATAAATCTAAACCAGAATTTTCACATTTCACAGGACTTCCTATTTTACTGCTGCAGATGTCTATAAAAAGTGCTGTGCTGTTTTTATTATGAGTTTTGTTCCATATTTTTTCAGAGTGGATGTGAACTAAAGGACTTAAGCTACTTTTTTTCACACCAAGATTTTCATGTGGTTCAAATGGGCCAAGAAATTGAGTAATCTTTCCCACTTGATTTTAGAAGCAATTATTATATTGCTGCGTGTTCTGAATTCTCTATTCAAACAATACAAACCACACCACAATCATCTGTGAGTGGGGGGAGAGGGACAGGAAAGGGAAGAAGAAACTTACCCAGTTTGCACTGGAAAGAAAGTCCCTGTGCAGGAATTATTATTTTTCCCAACTGCAAAGAAGTAATGCATATACAGATAATTAAAAGGGTACCCAGTTAACTTCATATGTATCTGGGCATTGCAGACTGTTGTAAGCTGCATGTTTGAAGTCAGAGAAAGTTGTTAAGTTTGCAGCCCAGTGGGTAAAGAGGACTGGTGGTTTTATCCCCTTTGGTGCTGGAGTACCCTGGGGTGACTGGGCTCATTTAGTTTTCTAATTGATATTAGAAACTTATGTCTCCTTCATCTAATAAGAAAGTATACCACACTCTTGGATTATCAGCCTGGGCTTCAGACTACTGTACTGACTACTCACTTGAGGACGGAGCTTGCAATGGTGTATTTTTTTAAATCAAAAGGTGTTTTTGTCATTCTAGTTTTTCAATGACGCCAAAGAGGCCATAGATTACTTGAAGAATTTAAGAGATGCTGTTCATCGAAAATACAGCTGTGATAGGTCCAGCAGTATTCATAAACTGGAAGATCTGATCCAAGAGTCGATGGTAGGTATCTTGCATACATACTCGGCTAAAGCCATTTGTCCTTTGCTAGCAGAGTACTAAAGGTAGACAGTTAACCGAGGTCTCATCACAAATTGTTCTTTATTAAGGGGAACTAATCTTATCACCATTATTTTCACAATTCTGGCTTCAAAAATAATAATTCAAGATGCAAGCTCATTATCTTAAACAATGTCAGTGAAATATATGGATGGGATGTTTCTCATAATTCCTGATGACCATTTTTTGGCAGTATTCTGTACCTTTCTGTTTCCACCATTGAAGAAGAGCAGTAATTGCAGCTCTTGACTGATTTGGGGCTTTTGGACAACCTATAGACTGGCTTTTAGTGTCAACAGATTGCACAAGCCAGTAAACTGATTAGGACATGCCCAGATATAGAAACTATCCCCCTCTTCTTCTTCTTCTTCTTCTTCTTCTTCTTCTTCTTCTTCTTCTTCTTCTTCTTCTTCTTCTTCTTCTTCTTCTTCTTCACCACTGGCTAATAGCCAGGGAACATCTTCAGTTTGCAAAGCATGCAGTTACATAAAATAAAAACGCAATCCTCTTTGCAAACAGAATCTTAGGTCATGAACATTAATTTTTACCACTGCTTCTCAATGTGGTTGGTAAGCAGTGCACAGGAATTAAACTCTGCCCCTCATAGCCCTTACTATTGAAAATGGGACATACATGGCTGCCCCCAACTATTTCATGGTGAATTACACAAATGGACCATCGCCGTCTAGGGCTGTTGACATAATAAACAATGGTGGTTAGAGAGTACTAATAGCACCACAGATACCATTCTGGTTTATGTGAACAATGCTTTGTAAGCTATCACAAACAGCAGAAAATATATATTTAAAGTTTCAAAGAGGAACACGTTTGATTTGCAGCTGCTTCTAATGTTACCCCTCCTCTTGTTTTCTTTATAAATTGGCTTTTAGGAAGAGAAAGAACAGCTCCTGCAGTACAAGAACACAGTGGCTGGCCTTGTGGGGAGAGCAAAGACAATAGTTCAGCTGAAGCCAAGGAATCCAGATAATCCACTGAAAACATCCATCCCAATCAAAGCCATCTGTGACTATAGACAAATTGAGGTTGGAACCCTTAGATTTCTTCAAATCAATTATGGGCAGTTAATGAAGACAGTTAATGGCATGTTCCTGGAATTCTCTTCCATATCAAACGAAATGAGTCCCTGACTTCCCAATTGTGGCTTGAGTTATTGTCTCCCGCAGCCCCCAATTTTGCTCCCCTGCCACTTTCCTAGTGGCACCTGTTCACGGAAGTGTGCTGTAAGAACAATATAAGAATGTTAGGCTCATTCAGATTTTCTAATCTTTCTTTTGAAAACCAGATAACCATTTACAGAGATGATGAATGTGTACTGGCAAGCAACTCCCATCGGGCAAAATGGAAAGTGATTAGTCCAAGCGGTAATGAGGCCATGGTTCCCTCCGTCTGTTTTACTGTTCCTCCGCCCAACAAAGAAGCAATAGACACTGCAAACAGGTAAGTGCTGGCATAGCGTGCACACAACATGGAAATCCTTATTGCTCTTATTTGCCTTCCAGGAGCTTTTCTATGCACAACGTACAGGAAATTTGTAACATGTACTTCTTTCGACTGCCACTTGACAATTCATTAATTTGTCATCCCTCCCCCCTTTACTTTGTGCATTTCAGAATTGAACAGCAATATCAGAATGTCCTGGCCCTGTGGCATGAATCACATGTAAACATGAAGAGCGTGGTCTCCTGGCACTATTTGACAAATGAAATTGAAACTGTCCGAGCCAGTAATGTTGCTTCGGTAAGTTCTGTGCCTGTTCCAGCACTCATAACAAAATATACCTAGCCTAATATTCCATGATTCGGAAGCAGTTTTCTGTAGCTGCTAAAGCTGAGTGTAGCCACACACAGTTCCTGAATATTTGGTTCTGTAACGTGCCGCATTCCTGTGTTATATCTGTGCAACAACAGTTTGCTGGTCGCCTCCAGAATCTACAAGCTTCCTTTATAGCATGATAGGCTAAGATTGTGGGAAGCTCCATGTTTTCCATAGTAGACATCATTGATGAAGGTATGTCAGTGTTGTATTGGTGTTTCTTATACCAAGCTCTTAAAATGTGCATATGTCAATGTCTGTAAACACCCAGCACATGTTGTCTGGTCTCATTGGAGTGTCCAGGACATTTATGTGGGTTTTTAACTTGTATGCATTTGAAAGTTGCTGTATTCATTTCATTGAAATGAGTCATCACAATTGACTTTTCTTCTGGTTGCTAAAGAGCATTTCCTCTACAGACATCCTCCGATGTGCTCACAGAGCAACATGTGTACTACCTTTTTGGAACGTTAAAATACTGCCTTAAGAAACTGACAAAACAGTATGTGGCTTATAAAATGGCGGCCAACGTTGGAAAGACTTTAATTACCCCTCCTGATTTTTAATCTTTCCTAGATAAAGACACTCTTGCCAGGTGAACACCAGCAGGTTTTAAGCAACTTGCAGTCCCGCTTTGATGACTTCCTTGAAGACAGCCAGGAGTCCAAAGCCTTTTCAGTTGCTGACATTGCTCAGCTGGAAAGGGAGGTGAATGTGTGCAAGCAGTACTACCAAGAGCTCCTCAAGTCTGCAGAGAGAGGTAACTATAGCACGTCAACTGTGCAGAAATCTCCCATACAGGATGCTTATGGTATCAACTACCCTTTCAATGTTACATATGTGAACTATACGACTGTGGCTCTATCACAGCGGTGCTCATTTCAGAAGCAGAGAGGGAAATAGATACCAGTGGAAGACATGAGTTGGGAAAGTCTAAAGGCCCATTATTTTTTACAGTATCAGATGGAAAAGATGAGCATCTTGTATGAGTGTTTGTTATTTTTTTCTACAGTTGCTGCTGCAGTGTTGTCAAAACAGACATACTTTTTGGCATGTATGCTTTTGGCATGCATATGTAGCATATGTAAGCAATTACATAGGTCTAACAGTGAGCACTCAGAGCCAGTTCAGACATTAAGATGTTGCTTTTCAAATAGCAGAAGAGGAAGTGGGATATTCTGTGTCCCGTGTCCCACATGCTATAGGTCAGCTGACTGTAACTCTCTGTACTTGTTTTGTGTCTGTGTGAAATCAGTGAGCTGTCATTAACACAGATGCTCCTGAGAAAATCACTTATGAAATGGGAAGAAAAAAGAAGAGCTGATCGCCCCATGACTCCCCTTCTGTTTGTTTTGTTGTTCATAACACTCAGAACTGATTCAAATATTGAAATGTTATATTGCAGATAAAAGAACTTGTGCCCCTGCATAATTGCTGAAAATGTAATGTGCATTTTAGTGGCGCACAATCTGAGATCTCAATTGGGTTCCTAAAATGAGCTGGTAATAATTTGTGTGAGTAAATAGAACAATTATTTTGGCAGGTTGCACAATAAGAGGAAGAACATCTGTTACTGTTACACATAAATGTACAAAGAACATATTTTTTTCCTGTCAAAATAAAATACCAGGAATATCATACTACATCACTTACATTTGTTTACTTACTCTCCTTAAAAAAATCAAGCAATCTGCAAGTATGTCATAAATGGACCCTATATCCTTTGGAAAAACAGTAAGAGTATCTGCTTAAAAAAAGGTCTTTGAAGTTCTTCCTTGCTGTTGTAAATATTCCATCTCCATTCTGAAAATATATGATATCACTGAGCTTTAAATGCTGCCATAAAGCTGAATAGATTTATTATATAATGCTTTCAGGCTGATGCTGATATAGAAAGGAATGCAATAACAGATGAAAGCTGATTAAAGTAAATCTATAAGTACGGAGCAGAGATATACTGTGCTCGACTGTGTATCTGGAGAAAATGATAAGAGTTTCATTTCTATAGATTTAATACCATCTTATTATGAAATCATCTCTGGACGAACCATAAACAATCCAGTTAATCACTGTGCATACACAAATGGGATGATAATACCTATGACTAAAGTGATGTGCATATTAGTTTTTGGGGGAATGCTCATATTTAGACATGATGATGATGATACATGGCAAGCAAGAAGTTGATTTTGTGTCTTGCTGTTATGATGTTTACATTTCTCCACTTGAGAAGATGCTCAAGGTGACCCCAATTTGTGAACTTCCACATCTTCCCTTGGGGTAAAATCTATTTGAAATGAAAGAGGGGGGGTTGCTAGATTTGTTTATGCTTGTTATTGCAAATGTAAAGAGGTACCTTTGAAATATGAATGGCTGGGGAAATTGTGGGTCTAAATTAACAGCAATCTGAAAATTTTCAAATGCATTCAAACTTCTTACTAAAATAGATTTTTTTTTTTGGTAAAGAACGTTCTTTATGGGCTTTTGACCAATTTGAATAGTAAAGCTCCACAGAGTGGGCAATATTCTACCCGTTTAAAATGTATGTTATTTTGTGGAAAGGTGGTTTTTAGATTTTATTTATTTATTGAATTCATATACTGCCCTACACCTGCAGGTCTCAATATAAGTGGAGTGTAAGTTTCAGTTTCAGTATATTGTAATAGTTGTAGCAAACATAGTAGCTTTAAAAAAAGAGAGATGGAGAACCATGGAAACAAGAAATTGAAGACATGCTTCCTCTTCTCCCTACATTATTAGCACATCCCTTTCTCCTCTTGACCACTTCCCATTAATGTTAATTGCATGTTTCCTTTAGTTCAAGCAGAGATACTGCAGACAAGGTTATAACACTGTGACTTTACAGGGGTCCCCAGACTACGGCCCGGGGGCTGCAAATGGCCCCCGAGGCTCTTATGCGGCTCCCAGGGACCCCTGCCTCTTACCGGCGTGGCGTGGCGTGGCGCGGCTGCCGACTTCTGACCCAGAAAAGCGAAGGAAATAGCTTGTGCGCACACGCAAACGTCATTTCCGGTGTACTTCCGGGTGGGAGGAGGCTTCTGCACATGCGCACAAGCTATTTCTGGTGCTTTCCAGGTCGGGAGTGTGCCAGAAATAGCATTTGTGCATGCGCATGGGCGCGCACAGCCGCACGCACTCCCCCACCCTCCGGCCCACCACACAATCGACGCGGCGGGCATCCGGCCCAAAGCCAGGTAAGTTGGGGGACCCTTGCTTTAGAATATCTGTTGTGTGGTGGCAGAGGAACGTTAAATAAACTTGGTTTTATTTGCATTCTTCCATTTCTTTCCAACAGAGGAGCATGAAGAATCCATTTACAACCTATACATCTCAGAAGTTCGAAACATGAGACTTCGTTTGGAGAATTGCGAAGATCGTTTGATTAGGCAGATTCGAACCCCACTGGAGAGAGATGACTTACATGAAAGTGTATTTCGGATCTCTGAACAAGAGGTGAGTCCTCTGAGCTTCTCTGTGGGATCTCCAAAGCTCATGAAATGTAACAGTCGTATAATGATGAGCTCATAAAGAGCTTATTCAGAAGGGACCACTACAATTATCTGCATGGCTGCATCAACAAATTACAACAAGTAATGTGCACTTGTATAGCTAATTAAAGTGAAGTAAACATTTGAGCCACCAGTTGGTTTTGGGGCAGTCTGTTTACAAATGCCTTCATTTTGGAATTCCCAGACAGAGCAGGTGAGCTTTACTGGTTCTTTGAAGATAAAAGTGGGCAAGGATCTTATCAAAGAAGTCGTTTGGTTTTTATGTGGCAGTGGTTACGACTTTTGAGTTCTAGCTGGGGTGAACTAGTTTTGCTTTTACTGGCTTGCACCCTAACTAGTGCTCAACAAATGGAAGGGCGAACAAACAATGGAAGGACAGCCCCCCCCAACTAAGAATAGGCAATAAAATGAAATAATGATATCCCCATCTCTCTCCCCACCTCCCCTTTCCCCCAACTGCAAGATGTCTATGACAAAAATTGTCTCTCACCAAACGTAAATGAACTGTGAAAAAGACTATGAATTGAAAGTGGAGACAATAGATGTACCGTTATCTGTTTGCTTTGTAACACAAAACCCTCAATAAAAAGTAATTTTTAAAAATGGAAGGGCCCATTTTAATTTCAGAAGGAACTGAGGTTCAGTGGAGGTTCCCCACAGGGGTACAAAGGCAGGGCACTTTTTTTTGTGATTTCTTCTTTCCTCTGTAGCCTCTCATGCTGCTCCAAAGGGTCCCATAACCCTTTGCTCATGTTATCTTCTGTAGTATTAGTGTCTCTTGACCTAAGGATGCTTATTATGATTGTTTGAGAACTTCTGCTTGCTACAGGGGAAAAACATTTAATCTTTGGTTCTGTAGAAGCTGAAGAAGGATCTGGATCGACTCAAGGAGGACTTGGAAACAATCACAGACAAATGCGATGATTTTTTCAGTCAAGCTGCTGGTTCGCCTTCAGTTCCTACTCTGCGGTCGGAGCTTAACCTAGTAATTCAAAATATGAATCAGGTTTACTCCATGTCTTCCATTTACATAGAAAAGTAAGTAAGCCATCAAATCATTCACATTTCATTGCACTTTTTCATCATCATCACATGTGGCAGACAGGTTTGATAGGATGATGTAGCGTGTGTTTGGAGGGGAAGCTGAATATATTCACAGTTATGAATATATTTTGTTGAATTGAATAATAGATACAGAATTCCATATGGCCACCTTGAAAGTGTTTATAAAGTTGAAAGGCCAGAAATAAATTTAAACAAACAAACAAATAAATAAATAAATAGAAGAATGATCTTAAGTCGTATAGTCATCATATACTAAAACAATTTTTTAAAAAAACTTTAGAACTATTTGGAAATTATGATTGACAAGTGATCCCTTTTGTTTCAGGTTAAAAACTATAAATTTGGTGCTGAAAAACACTCAAGGAGCTGAAGCACTGGTAAAACTCTATGAGACTAAACTATGTGAGGAAGAACCATTAACTGCCGACAAGAGCAATATTGAGAACCTTATGGCTACGTTAAAGGTATTCTTATGATGTGCAGAAAAATAATAATGAGAAATAGGTGTGCTTTTTAAGTAATATAAAGAAGTAAAGTAGATTGATATATACTGTCATGAGAACATAAGAAAAGCAGCATCTTGTTCTCTCAGATGCCCGTGGGAAGCTTGCAAACAGGATTGAGCACAAGAGCATTCTCTCTCCTGTGATTTTCAGCAACTGGAATTCAGAACCATTGCTATCTCCAACCTTGGAGACAGAGCATAGCCATCAATAGCCCTCTCTTCCATGAATTTGTCTAAACTTCCTTTATAGCTATCTGAGTAGGTGGCCCTCATTGCTTCCTGTGGGAGCAAATTCCATAGTTTAACAATGTGCTGTGGAAAGAAGTAGTGCTTTATTTTATCTGTATTGAATCGCCTGTCTTCTTTTTGGCCTGTAGAAGAATGGAAACAAAGTAAACATGAGTGGCATTGAGATGTGGCAAGTTGACTGGTCAAATATTGTGAATTAGGAATGAATGATGATTATTACGTCATTTCCCAGTAACACTTAACTAAGAGCTGAGCTGCATATTACACCGTCATGTGGAAAGAAGACCAGAAGTTTAGTATTCTGAGGTTTCCCTCCCAACCCTACAGGGCAGGGATTAGGAACCTGTCATCCACCAGATGTTGCTGGACTCTTAACTCCCATCAGCCTCAGCCAGCATGGCCAATGGCCAGGGATGATGGGTGTTGTAGTCCAACAATATTTGGAGGTTCTCTATGCTTGTTATAGCCAACAAAAGATGGAGGATCCTGAAGCAGTCACTGGTCCCTTTCCTTCCCATATGGTTCCTCAGAAAAGAAAAAAACACACAGCCAAATTGTACCAGGAAAGAATGCAGCTTTTTCCGTTCCTTCTTATGGAGCTAATCTTCCTTAGCTGCTTAGAAGAAGGCCAGGGAAGATTAGCCACATGAGAGGTAAACTTAGGTACACAGCTGTCAAGTTTTCCCTTTTCTCGTGAGGAAGCCTATTCAGCATAAGGGAATTTGCTATGCTTAGGTATGCTTATAATTAGAAAAGTATTCCTCTTCGTTATAGTTACAGAAGCAGTAATGGCGCAAATACAAAACAATTTTTAAAGCATTTGGCTGAAAATTCAGATGCTTTGTTTGTTTCCTGCAACATGAATACCCCAGTGGTGTCCAAACTTTTTTCAAAGAGGGCCAGATTTGACGAAGTGAAGGGCCGTGGGGGCCAACCAAAGGGCCGACCAAAGTTGTTGAGCTTTTTTAAGGATTGAAGTTGTTGAGGTCTTTTAACAATTTTACCCCAGGAAATAAATTGCCACAGAGGCCAGATTAAACTGACCGGCGGGCCAGATTAGCCCCCCCCCCCCAGACTTTGGACGTCTGCCCCCATGACTAGTTAGTAATATTATAGCACATGATGCATATTGATTTGAAGCAGCAGCGTTATGATCTGTATTGAGATGTCACATGTTTTGTGTACCAGCAATGGAGATCAGAGGTTGATGTAAAAAGAGAAGTATTCCATGCTCTAGAAGACGAACTCCAGAAAGCCAAAGCAATTAGTGATCAGATGTTTAAAACACACAAGGAACGTGATCTCGACTTCGACTGGCACAAAGAGAAAGCAGATCAGCTGACCGAGAGGTGGCAGAACGTTCATTCTCAGATTGAGAACAGGTTAGTACTTCTATTTTCTTTTCAGAAACTGCAGAGTGAAACCTTTTTTTGTTACAGGTAGGTAGCCATGTTGGTCTGACATAGTCGAAACAAAAAATAAAAAAAAATTCTTCCAGTAGCACCTTAGAGACCAACTAAGTTAGTCATAGGTATGAGCTGGAGGCCTCAACCATCATGTATAACTGAGGAGAGAGAGAAATAAGGAAGATAAGACTTCTCTGGTTTGGCCATGCGCATTTTGACAGGATGGCGGGTGCAGCTTGCTTGAGACTTCTTCCAAGACAGCTCCTATAACACGTATATGAAGGGTTCCGTCATGCACAGGCAAGGCCGTCCCTAGGGAAGTGTGTGGAGCCGGACAAATCTCACGGTTTGGGCTCCTTGTTGCCTTCCTCCACCCCTTGCCTCGCCCAGTGGTGGCCATGGCTCCTCTTCAGTCTCCTTGTGGAGAGTCGCCACTTAATATGTGGGAAGCCAGCTGTAGATTCACCAAGCGTTTGGAAGTGTTCCTGTTTTACACCATTCCACCATTGTACAAATCCTTCCAAATCCAACTACCAGTGCATTGACAGTAAACTTACACATTGCATATGAAGCAAACCCTCAGTAAACACATTTCTCCGCACCTCCTCCTAAGGATTACTTTTTGTTGTTTTGACGCTTCTGTTAGTATCTCCTCCCCTTTCTTTCCCTCTGGCTTGATTTCTTCTTTCTTTTGCTGCGTCTTTAGTATTGGCACTGGTATTCTTTGCCTCCATCTCCCTGCTTTTCTCTAAGAGTGAAGGAGATGGAGAGCTTTGCCTGGTGGGCGAGAGGCTGCAGGGGCCAACTAGGCCTAGGGCTGTCATCTTCATGCGGCCCCCTTAATGACCCTGCACACATGTTACTGCTGCGATGTGGAAAGAAGCCACAGGGAAGCAACTTCCACACTGGCTTCTGCGAGATACATACTGCATGTCACACAGACATACTGCATGTCTGTGATTCCCTTGGTTCAAATCCTTGCTATCTTCAGGAAAGCATGCCTGTCTTAGAAGCACTGGGTTCGCAATAAGCGGCACTGTGTGGGTAGTCTTCTGTCCTGACTGTTTAAGATACCCTTATTTATGGCAAATGAGAATGCTCCTGCGTGCTTGTGAGATAAACATGAAGCAAATGCTGCCTCTCTCGGACAGCTTAATTGACTGTGCTGGCAGTTCACCATCAACGCTTAGGCGCTCTGAGCGCAAGAGGTAACAGATTTTGTGTCGACTGCCGCATGTAACTGTAAACAGACTGTTCCCTACAAATGTTCACCCTCCTGTTTTCTATCAGTGAAATACACACACACACACACACACACACACAAAAAAAACCTGGCTAGTTATCAACATCATTTTTCTTCAGCTGTATAAAACTTAGCCATTTTAACTATTGCCCACATTATTTACTAATGGCTACTCACAGAACAAGAGGGGCCATAGAGACATATGGAGGGGTGAGTTCTACTACCCCACAGCCTCAGGTAGGCCAGGCCAAGCCGGAAGGTTTGAGAAGGAGCGTTTTGGGCCAACCTTAGGGAAATGGACTGAGGTAGGACTGAGCAGGTCCATGGCCCCAGCTCTCATAATGCTCTGTTTTAGAGTCTTACACTGGGTATTGCTGTTGGGAGCACTGATGGCAGCAGTATTTCCACTGCCTCACTTTCCACAGCTTCAGCTTTCTGTGGGGGTGCCCCAAATAGTAGACAACAGTGGACAGGGGAATCCCCTCAATCTTAACCCCCTCCAGTACCACAGATCAGTTTTTAGGGTTGCAGTTATCATAATTACCACATATTGTTTCACTTTTTCCCTCTCCTTCTGCCTCGAACTTGAAAACTGCAGGAAAACAAAACATTCCTCATTATTATTATTATTATTATTATTATTATTATTATTATTCCCGTAGATTGCAAGGCCCTTTTCTATAATGACTTTTGTAACAGACTAGGTACCTGTTTTTCTCTAACAACCATGGATTTAGTCAGCATATGAAGAATTGGGAATTTATTCTAAAGTGAGTCTTTTCTCCACATCCTAATCCTGAAGTTTTGCAACTGAGGAATAGTGTTGCAGGACATGGAACGTGACTGCTCCATTTTTCCTTTTGTTTAAGCTTCTGCTGAATTCTACAAAACTTCCCTCTAGTGGTCAACCTGAGTAGCTTTTTATGTCTAAAATACACTGATACATGTAAGCATCCTTGTCCGAATCTGGAGGTTATTGTGGCGAGGGATTCACTTATTTTTCAATGCCTGGCATTTGAAATGAGGAACTTGTAGATAGAGACAGAGAGAGACAAAGGCCTTTGAAATAAGGAACACAGGGAGAGACATCTGGCTTCCTAGAAAGATGAAGGGATGCTTGATAGAGATATATAAGGTTGCCCGGAGCTTCATGGACCCAGAAATGTGTGTTCTTTGGCATGTATTCCTCAGAACTAATACATTTCTAGATGACTGTGAGCTCCTCAAAAAAAAGCATGGAAGGTAAAAAGATCTCATAGAGCCTTTTTTCTGAAATTGACAAAGCCTTTCATTCTGAAGGTTTGCAGTAGAAACCCTGAGAAAAGGACTTCTAGCCGAATGATGCCTTCTGACAGCTGTTTATGAAGTGGTGTAGCCTAGCGCTGAGCTACAAACCAGGAATTTCTAATTTCACCTTTGCCCTGAACTTACTGTGTAGCCTTAGCCAATCTCTGTTCTGTTTCACGCCCCAAAAAATCTTTATTATGATGGGGAATAATAATACTGACTTGCCCTTACAAGGTTATTGTAAGGTTGCTGGTGATGATGATGGTTAGTTCTTTATTGTCATTGCTACTAGTTTGTTCTTCCTCGCTGAAACAGCTTGCTTTTTTCACTCTACCAGGTTGCGTGACTTAGAAGCTATCAATAAATCCCTAAAGTACTACAGGGATACATATGGCGCACTGGATAACTGGATCAAGCAAGTTGAAGAAACTCAGCAGAGGTTCCAGGAAAACCCACCTCAAAACAGTAAAGCTCTGGCCAAACAGCTAAACCAGCAAAAGGTAAAAGCTTGATCTATTGATTTAATTTGTTTATATGCCACCTTTTTGTAGTGAGCTGATAACAAATATCCACTTATAACATGCAGGTTTTGTTCTAGGGCTTAGATGTAAAGAATTAATAACTAAATTAAAGCCAGCCAGTTTCAGTTCAGCTAATAAGAAAATTTCCCTTTTAAGCAGTGTACTGGATATACCTCTGTATCTTACATTATTAATAATCTAGTGTGTTTCTGCATATATTGGTTGAGGGGCAATGTCCCCCCCCCTTCCATTTTTCTTATAGAGCCAAAGGTAATGTATAAAGAGTACCACAGGGAAACAGCCTTTCATGCTACGTTTTTATACATAAACACAACTTTCAAGTTTTCAGTCTAGTATGTTTTAAAAACAAGTAGAACACCAGCCTTTAAGATGGGGAAAGTTGCATAGGTTGATACTGTTACATACTAAAATTCTCTTGTTTATTTTACAGATGCTAGTGTCGGAAATAGAGACGAAACAAAACAAGCTAGACGAATGCCAGAAGCACTCTGAGCAGTATTCAGCTGCAGTAAAGGTAAAATTATAACTTCTGTGCACAGTTATTATCCTTTTTTAATTCTTTGTGGAAATGTGAGCATTGCTCAGCGTCCAGAATGACGACAGTAGTGCTGCTGTTTCTGCACCTGGAAGTCTGGGTGTGGAAATGTGGAAGTGTCTTCTGAGAGATGTTGCTGTTGCTATTACTGCCACAGCTGCTGCTCCAATTCACATTATTAGGCTGCATTGTATCAGTGGTCGTTGGCAGCAGTAGTGGGCCGAGGTGGCGGCTCTCAGCTGACCTCTAGCATAGGCAATCCGGTGCTCCTACCAGTGCGTTTGCAACATGCCTACCTTGCTGCCGCCTCACTTCACCTTGCCCCTCTACCTCGTAGTGGCGCTGTGGTCTAAACCACTGAGCTTCTTGGGCTTGCCGATCAGAAAGTCGGTGGTTCAAATCCCCGCAACAGGGTGAGCTCCCATTTGCTCTGTCCCAGCTCCTGCCAACCTAGCAGTTTGAAAGCATGCCAGTGCAAGTAGATAAATAGGTTATGCTGCGTTGGGAAGGTAAATTGCATTTCCGTGTGATCTGGTTTCCATCATGGTGTTCTGTTGCGCCAGAAGAGGTTTAGTCATGCTGGCCACATGACCCGGAAAGCTGTCTGTGGACAAACACCAGCTCCCTTGGCCTGAAGGTGAGATGAGCGCTGCACCCCATAGTCGCCTTTGACTGGACTTAACCGTCCAGGGGTCCTTCACCTTTTTTATCTTAAACTGCAGCAGCACCGTGGACCAGATATCAGGTGAACAGTGCCACAGGGTGCAGGGTGTAGTCTGTAATCAGACAATGCATCCTTCCCACTTGAGTGGCAGCTTTACCCGTCGCCAAAGCAACAGAGAAAAGCCAAGAGAAACCTCCAATAGTCCTGTTCAGCTGTGTGCAGGCATTCTTCCTATCTCTACCTCTGTTTGCAGAGTGGCTGGTTTTATATGGAAAACCATCAATGAAACCTGCCAGTTGAGCTGAGGGAAGTTGCTGTTTCCCAGTCCAGTTATAATTCTGAGTTCCATAGTAGCTGCATTGTCTTCTTTTACTCTCCGGCTTCACTGCCCTAGTGTCACAGGATATCCAGGATATCTTCTGGTGACTGTCATCTGACAGGAGGTAATCTTTCCCTCCCAATACCTTGCATCCTCTCCCCCTCAAAATCTGCTCTGGAAGGTGTTCCCCACCTTCCAACTGTCCAAAGCAGATCTAGAGGGGGTATCGTATGCTACAGGGGGATTGCCTAAAATTGCCTCCTTCCCAGTTCTCCTGACAGATTCCCTTCCGCCAGCAGACCAGTCGCCATTGGATATCACCCATAGTCTTTAGTACTCAGATGAATTTATGCAGCACTTGAAAGACTCCTAGTATGGAACAAGTAGCTTACAAGTTTACCTATTTCCATTTATTTTCTGCAGGACTACGAGTTGCAAACAATGACATACAGAGCCATGGTTGACTCCCAGCAAAAATCTCCAGTGAAACGCCGAAGAATGCAGAGCTCCTCTGATTTCATTATCCAAGAGGTAGTTGGACGTGCCTTAATATATAATGCTTTATAATGGCCCACATTCCACTTCTGCATTGTGAAAGCTTTTGAACTACTTTCATGAAATACTTTCAGTATAAATATACAAAGCTAGTAATTGATCATGTTACACCCTGCTGTTTCATTTTGGGTGCAGCTAGTCTGGCTACAGCTGCTTGGACAATATATCCAGTCAGAGAGAGCCCAATGTGGCAAACATTAGGCATCTGAAGTTGCCAGTGTTACATAGATTAGTTTTACCACATTATTTCAGGGTACAATTTCACCAGTTTCCGTATCATCAACTTCAGTGGAACGTGCAAATGTACAGTTGTGGAATGGACTGTGGTCAGTGCCCATGATTCAGAAGAGAGGTGGTTGCTCAGAGGTAGAGTACATAATTTGCATGAAGAAGGTCCCAGGTTTAACTACTGGCATCTCTAGCAAGAGGAATCACAGGTTGCATGACAAGGAACATCTGGTGGATGATACCTTGGAGAGATTTTACTCATCAGCATAGATAGTTCCGAACTGGCTGGAACAGTTGGTCTGTTTCGGTAGATTAATGTGTTCAAAAGAGTTAATGAGGATTTGTAAACGAAAAACCCGAAATCACTGCAATTTAGAAGTTCAGTGTAGGTAGGTAGTCCTTTAGAGTTAAAGGATCTAAAGAACTTAGATTAAAATGTGGATCTTGGTGACCACAGGGTAAAGGTACAACAAACTGACCAGCGTTTGGAACCTATCCCTGGCTGTTAATGAAATGAGGCTGCAAATAGACATTTTTTTTTGTTCAAGAGTTTGCAAGCCCACCCATCAGCAAGATAGAGATTAAGTTTAATTGAGACTGAATATAATCACAGACTCTGTGAATGATAGCCAGAATACAAAGTAACACAATGATTTATGAAGGGTTATGTTCCTATATATGGCTGTAACCCTCATGTCTTTTGGGGACCCTGAAGCATCCTTTTCTAATATAACATACTGAATGTTGTCCCTGCTTCATACAAAAAATGTGTTGGGATTCATTGCATTCAATAATTCATAAAGTAAATGATTTAAGGTGTGAGGGCTTAGGAGGTTAAGTCCATGATGAATTTGGTCCTTCATCTTTCATTCTTAAGAGCACCTCCACACCTGCTACCCCCAAAGCAGACAGAAGTCAACTACTCTCAACACTCTGTTTGTTACACTGATTCTTCTAAGAATCTGTTGGACTCAGGGTAATCTTTCTAATGTGTTTTGTATATTATGTTTTAGGAAGATCCATTGCATTTTTATTTCAGAAATCATCTTGTAACCTTATTTATTCTAGATAAAAGTAAAGAAATTTAAGATACTCCATTTTAGCATGAATCAGTACTATTCCTCTGTTTCATTACAGTTTATGGACTTACGAACACGCTACACAGCTTTGGTGACCTTGATGACTCAGTATATAAAGTTTGCTGGTGACTCTCTCAAAAGGCTGGAAGAGGAAGAGGTAAGTCAACAGATAACTTTCAAAGGGAAGGTAAAACCGCTAAGACAGCTATATTTTTTTAATTATAAGGATAGATGATGGGAACTCCTTATGTACTTTCTAGATATAAAATGAAGGTTGACACCATGTATCTAGTGAAGACCAATACTGACCTGAAATTATCCACTCTCATTGTCCTTACTATTTTTACTACTTTAGTTTGCTAAAATTCTATTGCAGGATATTGGTTCTATATGAGAAGTTCCCTAAGGTACTGAGAAACTTGTAAAATACCTTTATATTTATTGGCTCATAAGCTCTCTCACAGGGCGTGGGGTGACGCTGTGGTCTAAACCCCAGAGCCTAGGGCTTGCCGATCAGAAGGTCGGCGGTTCAAATTCCCGCGACGGGGTGAGCTCCCGTTGCTCAGTCCGAGCTCCTGCCAACCTGGCAGTTCGAAAGTACTGATAAAGGTGGAAGAGAATATTCAAACAGGTGAATTGTTAGCCATTGTGGTAAAACTGCCCTAAGCAATTTAAAACCAAGGGTGGAATCAGTAGGACAATGCAGCAACAATTAAAACATGTGTCCTTCTGATAGGTGAATACTACTAATACATTACATAATATGTCTCTAGATAGCAGCAATTTTAGAACAGCTACCCCACAGGAAAGAGTGTACAAACTCCAAAGAAAATAAATGTTGAATGCCAAGGAAGTACAACTTGTTTCTGTGCTGTTTCAAAGGTACACACAGTAGAAAACACAGTTATACAGCATAGTCTAAAAGCATATGAACTAAATTGTCTTATGATGCAAAGCAACATCAAGCAAAATATTTATTCAAATAAATAGTGGTGTAGTGCTGGCCAGTTCCCGAAGCAAAATAATTTTGAGGGAGGATAATTTGGATGTGAACCAAGAAAGGAAAAATTTGAAGATACCCTTTCTTGCAATCTACAAATGCTGAGAGTTTGACACAGAACGTTGTCTGTGGTTTGACCACTCTATTCACTGGTGTTCACAAAGAAAATGTAGAGATGGAAGTGGATATGTTTAAAAAAAAAAGGAAGGATTTTTTCTAGCTGAGTCAGTGCTGCATAAAGATGTACATGACCATTCAAAGCTACTCGAAGAAGACAAAAATCCTAAACTGAGAGAGGATGTCAGGAGAACAAAGTATGGAAACACAGAAAACGCACCGCCAGTTTTTGAATCAAGAATGCGCAGAGAAAGCATAGGCCAAAAGGAAGAAATAAAAAAGAAAGAGGTACATAGTTATATTGAAAATCAGAGGCAATCATAATGAATATAATAGTATTATAGAAATTAATACAACTTCAAAATCATTCCTAATCATCCCTTGAAACTTAAATATGTCTTTGTGTGGTGGGAAAATTGATTCCAAACTGATTCAATGGAGTTGCAATATTTAAACAAACTGCTAAGCTGTTGATTTGCATAATCATTCCTTTTATTCATTTATGTAGCAACATCAGCTACAGAAACCTCCCAGCTGACAACTTGTTTTGCTTATCAGGATTAGTGGGCGGGGAGATAATTAAATTATTACATTTTTATGATCTTTAGCATTGGCGTTTCCAAGTATCTTGTGGTTTGCGTTATATACCAGCAGATGTCGCATTTATTGGTGTAATGGGACATCTACTGGAAAATAAAATCTCATTTAACAGCAGTATTTAGAAAGAATTAAAATCAGTCCAGAAGGAAATAAATCTGCCTTTGCATTAGTATGTCTTGGTGAGTTAATGATACTGTAACATTGTGCTAGTCTTTTGTTAAAAGAAAGAGCATTATGTTCAGTGCCTGAATAACTATTGTTGAAGCACATGGCTAATAAAATGTGGTTTCTTGCTAATTGTATCATGTTTTACACTAAAACGCTCTCCTTTTCTTATTCAACTAACCATCAAATGATGAAGTGCTTTCTTCTTGCATGGTGTGTTTTGCTGAGAAGTTGCTCTGTAGCTTTTAAGCAAGGACTCATGCAAGTGAGCTTCTGGGCATCACCTTCAACCTATGAAACAACTCTTATCCTGAAAGCAAAGGGATTCTTCTTGAGGACTTCAGCTGGTGGATTCCTTCATG
This sequence comes from Zootoca vivipara, assembly GCF_963506605.1. Classification (NCBI taxonomy): domain Eukaryota; kingdom Metazoa; phylum Chordata; class Lepidosauria; order Squamata; family Lacertidae; genus Zootoca; species Zootoca vivipara. Next base: position 31,194,731 of record NC_083278.1, on the reverse strand, counting down.
CAGCTTTCTCTTTACTCTAACTAATGGTCCCTTTCTGATGGTGACAGTGGTGGTGGGAATCACTCAGTCTGTGCTGCTGACATGCTGTAGTTGAAGTTTGTAAGTATTTGCAACTACTGTACGCATTTAACATTACAATATTACCTAACGTTTTAAAAGAATGGATTTCAATGTTTCTTGTTACCTTGTTTTTTTGGCAGATCCTGAAAAATAAGGAGGCAATGGTACGTGGTGAATATTCTGAACTGGAGGAGCAGCAGAAAGAAGTAATGAGTGAGAACAGGAAACTTATGGAGAGGATAAATGAGCTTGAGGAGATGTTGGACGAGTTGAGGAAAGAGAAGTTCCAATTGGAAGCAGAACTTCCAAAAGCAAAGGCAGATGCAGAGAAAGAAATTAAGAAACAGCTGACAAAAATGGAGGAGATTTCTCTCCAGAAAGCCAAGGCTGAGCAAGAGGCAAAGCGCTATCGCATGGAACTAGAGGATGCTCTTAAAGAGAAAGAAGATGCAGAGCAGGAATTGGAGCATGTGAAGCAGCTCGCTTTGAAGAATGAGGCTCAGAGAAGTATGGTTGAAGAGAAGTTCAGAGCTTTCAGGATGCAGCTAGAGGAAACTGCTGTAGCTAGAGATGCTCTTGAAGATAAGTTAAGAAGGAAAGACACCAATCTTCAAGATTTAGAGCAGCAAAAGAAAGCACTGATGGAGGAGTTGAGGAAGAAGACTGCTGAAGAAGAGAAGCTTGTGAAACTCATTAAGGAAATGGAACAAGACATCGAGTTCCAAGGTAGTCTAGTGAAAAGCAAGTGCAGAGAAAAGGAAATAACCGAAGTCAGAAGGCAAATTACTATAATAGGACAAGAAACTCTGTTGCCAACAGGTTCAGACATTTTCAGAGAAAAGCAAGAAGTAAATAATATAGAGGAATTCCAGCAACTGGTGCATGAGCTAACATTTGCCAACAAAAAGTCCGAGAAAACCATCAAAGACCTAAAATACGAACTGTGTGAACTTGAACTGCAGAATGCGTCTGCTGAAGAAAAGGCTCGCTTACTAAAAGAAAAACTGGATGATGCCAATAATTCTCTCAGGCGCCTTAAAATAGAGCTGGATCAAAAAGAGCTGGTCGAGCAAGGATACTTGGAGCAGCTGAAGGAGCTTGACAGGCAGCTTCAGAAAACCACAGGCAAAGCTGAAGAGGTAATGCAAGAAGCCATGGACCTGAAGAAAATAAATACGAAGTATCAAGAAGAGCTGAGGTCACTTCAAAAGGAAAAGGCACTGTTAAAGAAGGAGCTGGAGGAGTTGGCTAGGACACACACACACACTGGAATTACTATTCAGCAATTGCATTCCCAAATCACTTCTCTTCAGCAAGAAAAAATGGCAGCTGAACAGAGAACTGTTTCATTCAGAGGGGAAGCAACCAACCTACAAGAACAGTTCAAAAAAATGCAGGAACAATTCCTTCAAAAGACAAGAGAAGAAAAAGAAAACCAGCTGAAGATTCAAAGACTGAAAGATGATTTAGCAGATAGCAATCACTTAGTGGAAAAGTTAAAACAGAAGGTTGAGGAGCTTTCTAGATGGAACAGCGAGACCAAAATAATGATGACTGAAGTCCGGACCGATTCAGAGAAGATAATTCTTGAAAGGCAAATTATTGACAGAAAAAATGATGAATTAAAAGCCCTCGCTGAAGGTTTCAAAGAGCAACTACGTATCACAAATGAACAATTGCACAAACAGATAATACTTGAGCAGGAGCACTTGGATCACATCAAGAGATTAGAAGATGAGCTAATAAAAGCAAAAGAATTAGCTGGTGAATTTAAGCAGAAATGTGACAGGGACAATGCTTATAACATGAATGCAGAGATGGAAATAAGAAACCTACGTACCCAGATGAGCACATTCACCATGGAAATGAAGATGAATGAGCAGAAGATCCAGCAGCAGCAGTCCCATATTCATGAGCTCAATGGCAAGATGAAGAAGCTGCAAGATGACTTGCATCAGAAGACCTTGGAGGAACAAATGGCACGCCAAAATATGGCTTTACTTCAGGAGGAATCAATTGCATTTAAGCATTCTGCGGAAGAGTTTAGGAAGAAATTTGAAAAACTCTTGGAAACTCACAACATAGCGGAAAATGACATATCTGGTATCAGGATGGAATGCATCACCCTGCAGCAAGAAAACCACATGGCTCAAGACAACATTAGAATGTATAAGCTTCAAATTGAAGACCTGCAAGACAGACTTCAGAAGTCCCGTGAGCAGCTTCAGCAAGGCAAGCATGCAGAAATGGAGTATGTGCAGAAATACCGCAAAATGGAAGAAGAGTTGCAAATGCAGAGGCGGACAGTAGAGAACTTGAAGCACCAAATAGACCTGCAGAAAAGAGATCACGGCAATCAGCTGCGTTGGTTTCAGAATGAGATCAACAAAAGGAACATCCAGTTAGACTTTGGGTGGAAGGGAAATGGGTTTAGTTACTTGGGAGACACCTCCCCAAGAGATTTTGAACATATTAACATCTGTACGACCACATCTCCTTTATTAAGAAGGAGACACCTAAGTAGCTCAAGTTGCAAATCTGAACCGCTGGTTGCACAGAAGTTGCAAGCAGTTGCCACTGATTCATTGCAACGAGAGAAGCCATTCCAGTTGTCTGGAGTAACCCCCCACCTGGAAAATGGAATAAGTCAACAATCCTATGCCGAGTATGTTTCCCAGACAAGCACAGAGTTTGAGATAACGGTTGATAAGAGCAGACCTATCACAAGAATTTCAGAAATAGATAAATTGAGAGACGGCAAACTCCTCAGTTCCAGGCATGAAGAGAGTTATGAAGTGGGCTTAGGGAAGCGCCTGCATCCATTGGAGGTACATGGCATTTGATATTGCTTGGGTGTTGTTGTTACAGCTTTCTCTTCTCCTGCAATCTTCATGGCTTTTCTGTTCTTTTTCTATGTTTTCATCTTATCTGATATCCAACACTTTCTTACATCTGACATGCATCAATCCGCATTATAACCCCAAGAAATTTGTGCGGATGCAGAAGTTGCTTGCATGTGTGGAAGCAAAAATTTCACCCACCAACACCCACTGAAAGGTCCCCCCTTTATTTAAATGGTGTTTGCTGGATAAAAACAGCAGGCAGAATGATGTGTCTTTACACCATTCTCTGCCCACAGTTGTCCCCACACCCCTTACAGGAGTTCCATACCTATGATTTCAACAAGACACAGGGTGGAGGCAAAAAGTGCAGTTCTTCCCTGAAAGGCTCCCCATCCAACTGCAGAATGATTATTTGTGGCCTACAGAAGTCCAAGAGCTCTCTTTAGTATTGTACTACACATACAACAGGCTTGGTTTCCTAGAATGAAGATAGAAATTCACAAATCCAAGTTGTTCACATCTGCATTAGATTTTTTTAAAAGTGGGACTTTGGAACAAAAAGTTGCAGTATCTCATTTCTCTTCTATCATCAGTTCCCTCCAAACTGGCATTCCACTCTCCTCCCTGCCCCATGCTGTGTTTTGTCTTTCTTTTCCAGCTGCACTCTGTATTCCATGGCTACTGAGCATTCTCTGAGCATGGTCTCCTTTGAGGGTTTGTTTGCTTTTGCCCCCATAGGTTTTAATATATAGTACTTCTAGGGACCCAGGTGGTGCTGTCGGTTAAACCACAGAGTCTAGGGCTTGCTGATCAGAAGGTCGGCGGTTCGAATCCCTGCAACGGGGTGAGCTCCCGTTGCTCGGTCCCAGCTCCTGCCCACCTAGCAGTTCGAAGGCACATCAAAGTGCAAGTAGATAAATAGGGACCGCTCCAGCGGGAAGGTAAACGGTGTTTCTGTGCGCTGCTCTGGTTCGCCAGAAGCAGCTTCGTCATGCTGACCACATGACCCGGAAGCTGTCTGAGGACAAACGCCGGCTCCCTTGGCCTATAGAGCGAGATGAGTGCCGCAACCCCAGAGTTGGACACGACTGGACCTGATGGTCAGGGGCCCCTTTACCTTTACCTTTACTTCTATGAATCTTGGGGATTTCCTGCCTGCATTCACCACCGGAGTTTGCAATTAGAAAAGTGATGATATTGCTAAGAGATAGTTTCTCTTTTTACACTTTGCTATCATTCCATCCCACTTTTCAAACCATATTCCATATTGCCAGGGTTAATAAAGTTTGCGGATTCTTAGTGTTTGCTGTTCATATTCTGCACCCACCCCCCACCCCCGTTTATGGGCTAGATTAATAACTTGATGCTATTTTCTAAGTACAGTATCCTTCATTATGTCAAACAATTCCTATTTACAGATAGCGAACAACAAGCAGTATGGTGTACATGTTGAAGTTACTTCATTAGAGCAACAAAATGAAGATTTGTCAAAGATCAGTGCCATCTTAGAGGAAAAGCAAGCAAATGAGGTTGCTCTGATCCCCTCTGAATATGATAATATCAAATTTCAAGGTCTCCGGCATGATGTAACTGCCAAGCAGTTGATTGAAGTTAAACTTCTAGACCTGAGCACAGCTGAACAGCTTCATTCAGGAAAGAAGGCCATTGCTGAGGTTCAAAAAAATCTTGAGAATTTTTTGACTAAGCCTACTGCAATAGCTGGGTTGTATATTGAATCTAGTAAAGGGAAGGTCTCATTTGCTTCTGCAGCTAAGCAGAGAATAATTGAAAAAGCATCTGTGTTAGCACTCCTTGAAGCCCAGGCCGCCACTGGTTTTATCATTGACCCCACAGCAGGTCAGAAATACTCTGTTGATGATTCAGTTGCCAAGGGACTTGTAGATCATGAATACAAAAGCAGGCTTCTTGAGGCAGAAAGGGCAGTTTTAGGATATCTATTTTCTGGGAAAAAGCTGTCTGTTTATCAAGCAATTGAAACCAGAATCCTTGAAAGGCAGAAAGGCAAAAGCATTATTGAAGCTCAGTTAGCAAGTGGAGGTATTATTGACCCTGTGAGAAGTGTCCGTGTGCCTCCTGAAGTTGCGGTCCAGCTGGGCTTGCTGAACAACACCGTTCTGAAATTTATATATGAACATTCCAGTAATAAAAGAATCTTCCAGAATCCAAATAATAGGCAAGCCATGTATTATAGTGATTTGCTGAAGCTGTGCTTACTTGATATCCAAAGCAAATGCTTCCTGCTCCCTGTTGGGGAGAGAAAAATAACCACTCCATCTGCAGAAAAAATTCATAAAATATCTGTGGTAGACATTACAACTGGAACAGAAATGACCTCCTATGAGGCTTATAAAAAGTCCCTGATAGACAAAAGTACCTACCTCCAGCTGTCAGGGCAAGAATTTCAGTGGAAAGAATCCACATGCTTTGATCACCATGGGAATTCTTACCTTGTGCTGACAGATCTAAAAACTGGAATGCAGTTCAACATTGACGAGGCATTAACTGATGGCAAAGTTGATAGAATGCTGGTCAGTAAATACAAGGAAGGGCAAATCACAGCCAGCGAGCTTGCAGATGTTTTGTTGAGCAATTCTAAACCACGTACAGATGTCAACAGCCCCATTGCTGGTGTCTGGCTGCCCGAGACAAACGAGAGAATGCCTCTTCTGAAAGCTGCTCGAAAAAACCTAGTGGACAGAACCACAGCACTGAGGTGCCTTGAGGCACAAGCAAGTACGGGAGGTATAATTGATCCCTTTACTGGGAAGAAATATAGTGCGGCAGAGGCCTTGCAAAGGGAGCTGATTGATGAGGCATCTGCTAAGCATGTCCAGCAGTGTGAACTGGTCTTTAATGGGATGATTCACCCTGTAACAAACAGTGTTTTGTCAGCCATTGAAGCAATGAATACGAATGTCCTAGAGAAAGAAATGGGCACTCGCTGCCTAGAGTATCAACATCTGACTGGTGGATTGATAGATCCCAAGTCTCATTGTAGATTATCGATGGAAGAAGCTATTAAAAGGGGCCTTATTGATGCCGTCACTGCTACAAAGATGAAAAATGAAAAATTCTACTTAAAAGGTATTACGTGTCCCAAGACCAAGAATAAATTGACGTATAAAGAAGCCCTTGAAAGAGCAGTTTTTGACTGCCACACAGGGCTACGATTGCTAGAAGCAGCTGAGCTCATTTCCTCAGGAATTTCTAGTCTGTATTTTTCCTCACAGTCATAATTTAACAATGGAAGTTATTAAATTGGCCTGCAGTAATTTAAACCATCTGGCTCATGGAAATGATTCCCTATTATTTAATTGGGTTGTATAATAGGGTCCTGGCTGATTGCTAAGCAGAACAAAGAATTTTGAGTTTGCTTATGTATAGCTTTCAGCATACAGTATATTTAACGTCGCTCCATGCTTGTTATTATGATGCACAATTTGATAAGAGTTAAGCACTTCTATGCCCCATTGAGTTTGGTGGAAGATTTAAGCTAATGCTTTACTTCTCCTTGAAATCATTAGGACCCGATTGTACTTAAAACTATGCCTGAATTGTTCCTCTATGTTGTATAAATGGTATTTGCAGCTTGCTAACTGGGATCATTGTGGTAGCAATGTGTTGCAGAGTTGTTGTTGTTTTTTGCCATTCCAGCTGCTCTTGGGAAATTTGCAGAAGTAAAACAATATGCCCTGTTGCATTTATATCAATGTATGATGCAATACTATCCTGCAAAATAAAAAAAAATCTAGAGTTGGAAGGGACCACAAGTGTCATCTAGTCCAACCCCCTGATATGCAGGGATATTTTGCCCAACATGGGGCTCGAACCCATGACCCTGAGGTTAAGAGTCTCATGCTCCATCGACTGCGCTATCTCCGTTGATTCAGCCAAAGTTAAATAGGGAGCTAAGTATGTAAACCCTCCCATTGAAGTCAATGGCACTTGAATATCTGTGTGCAACTTAATATGCAAAGATTCATTCATAATTATCCTAAATAGATTTGACAGGATGCTTGCATGCAGGTGCAAAGTTTACTGTGGTGTGGGTTCTGTCATAAAGACTAGATATTCTTCTAACAGCATGTTTACATGGAAGCAAGCCCCACTGTGTTCAGTGGCGGTTACACAGTGCTACCCATGTCTACTCAGAAGAAAGTCCTGTTGAATTTAATGGGTTGTAGTTCTTAAGTGGGGTTAGTATTGCAGCCCAAGTTACATGGGTATAAGATTCTCAGTGGATGTGGAAATGTCAGAGAAAATGATTGACTTCTGTTACATGGTTATTATTTTTTCTGGTTTTCCTGAAATCGGCAATAAAGTTGGCTACAAAATTAGTAATTCTCCTCCTCAGGAGAAACTTGTAAGGTGCTATGTTAATTGCACAGGATTTAAGAATATTATTGAATTTCATTGTCTTCTTCAACAACATGATAATCTAGAACGGGGTGTACATCTAATGCAAAGGCTGTGATTTAGAGTGCTTTCCCTTACAAACCCTTGCTTAGATTTGGCTTGTGCAGTGGTGGCTGGGAGGTTTCTGTAATGTGAGTTCCATCACCTATGTATATGAATGTGTTTATATGTATCATAAAAGCTGTATTAGTTTTTTCAGATGTTTTGAATTAATTACTTCAATTACTTTTTTATTATTGTTTACCTTTCTTTTTTTCCAAAAAAAAAGCATGCATAAGAATGACAGTGGTAATGGCGATTAAAAAAAGAAATTAAAAATAAAGCTCAGTATCTGGCATCTTCCACAATAAATTTTTTGATGGTGTAACTGTTTTTCGGGGTGGCTATAAGCTTAATATACCTGCAATTTTGAATATATATTTGCAATGCACATTGTTCATCAGAAGTCAGTGGAAGAGGAGAAGAAAGAACATGTTGAAAAAGCTGGGGACTTACTGAAATGGGTTTCAAACATCACCAAGACCTTCGGCAAAGGCGGAGGAGAAAAGTCTGAAAAAGCAGATTCTCCTAAGAAACAGGTATTAAACCACTGCTTGAGAGTAGATGCTACCAGATGCATGGCACAGTGTTGTTTTGTCTTGTTACTTGCATCTTTTAAAGTTACAAATGTGGCACAAGAACATTTCATTGTATTCAGCTTGTGTTTTACTCCAAGAAAACCCAACTTCCTGGACCAAACTTCCTGGACCAAAGTTAATCACGCCTATTAATATCAATGGGTCTGCTCTGAGTGGGGCTGGCATTGGATACAACCTTTACTTTCATTTCTTCCAGAGCAGCAAGCTCAGGAAACAAGTGATGTCTGACCTATATTGCCCACTCCAACATAATTTTGATGGTTTTAAAGTGCTTAAGAACAAATATAATTTACATACTAGTGTTTTTATTTAAATTCACCAGACTGCATAACTGATACATGGGTGTTTTTTCCTGAAAGACTACATTCAAGACAAAAAGGAGAAACAACGTTTGGACAATACTATTCCCTACTTATGATGGGAAATGATAATACCTTCATGCCTTTCCCACCAGGTGTTCCTGGCTAGTCCCCGGGATGTTAATATGGGGGTGTAATATTTTTTTAAGTTACAGAAGTTGTCAACTTTTTGAGGCCCATTCAGAATTCATAGAGAGTGTACTATGGGTACGATCCATTTGGTTTTTTAATCACTTCCAGGTCAGCACATGCTAACCCAGGCATCCCCAAACTTCGGCCCTCCAGATGTTTCGGACTGCAATTCCCATCATCCCTGACCACTGGTCGTCTTAGCTAGGGATCATGGGAGTTGTAGTCCGAAACATCTGGAGGGCCGCAGTTTGGGGATGCCTGTGCTAACCCCTCCCCCTCAATATAAGTTCTTTTACATGGGTTCTAGGTAAAATTCTGTCTGCTAGAATAGAAACAATCCTCTTGAATTTGCATGAGTTTACATGGGATGCCCCCCACAAAAACACCAGAGTAAAGTTTACAGTAATAGAATATATTAAAAATAACAAATCTGGTGTTCACTAGTATCACAGAAATCTGGATCTAAAGCACTACTCTTCATATATTTTACCAGTTTTTACACAGCAAAACTATCAGAGTAGACGAAGAGGTGGCACACGATTTAGTGATGATTTTGCAGGGATTTCCTACAGTCGGGAGCCACACAGCTCTGTTGTTTGGATCCATCACAAATGGCAGCAGATCCATGAGTTTCACAATTTAGTCAATGCCAACAGATGTGACATGATTTGATGGTGGTTAGGTAGGAGTAGGGTTGCCAGACTCAATAGACTAGGACAGGACTTCTGTGCCTTTAATTGCCCTGCCCTCTTTTGAGTCTGGAAACCTTAAAGAGAAACCAGCAGAACCTTTGTTTAATTTCCAAGCAAAGGGTCTGCTGGTTTCTCTTTAAGGTTTCCAGACTCAAAAGAGAGCAGGGCAATTAAAGGCACAGAAATCCTGTCCTCTATTGAGTCTGGCAACCCTAGGTAGGAGAAATTTAAAAACAGTTTGGAAGGGATCATCCCCCCCCCTCCTGACCCCTGTAGCCTCCCCACTTTCTCCCACTGGCCACTCCCATTTTCTTACTTTCAGTCATCCCTGTTTCCCACCTAATCAGGTGCTGAATTGAGCCTGTAGAACTAGCAGAGGAAATGGAAAAGAGACTGACTCCTCTTCTTTCCTCCTTCAACTCCACTGATGTTTCAAGAGGGAACCTCATGATGAAGGGGGCAGTGAGGCAGGGTGTGTATCGGATTCTGAGCACAAGGGGGCATTGTCAAGGCCACCACTACCTTGGAAACTCCAGGGACTTCATAAAACCCAATGATTATAGGCCCAAAATCACATGGTGTTCCCCAATTTATTAGGGAGAATCAATCACACAATTTAAGTTTATAATATTTTACCCTACACATACACACCCCATTTCCAAATGTTACACTGTATTCAAATAAGGGGTGGAGGTGGGGGGCATATTGGAGGTTGAGTAGGAACCTGAAATCTCACATCCGCCAAGTATGTAAGAGTAACTTCCGAACCAAACCCTTGAAATCTGCAGTCAGCCCTGTACCAGCAAGTAATTTGAAGAACTTAAATGATACAATATTTTACTGGTCCCATTGCATGATACCGAGAAACTCTTCTGTCTTTCATAATTCTATTGTGCTAATATAACTGGAATTGCATGTGTCCACATGCATATTGAACACATGGAGAAAACTCAGATAATGCAAGATTTAATAGCACACTGCTCAGACTTGGGGACAAGGTACACATGACATTACTCAGCGTAGTTTGTCCTCGAGTGCAAGCTGCTGCTTCCAAAAAATTCCAGGACAATGGGTAGACAATCCAGATCTGGAACCCTGGCTGTGAGTGGAGTTTAACCTGTTGCCCCGCTATGTTCCTGATCTTGGGGGACCCCCAGTATGTGCAATTTGCATTGGAGGAAAAGATCTCCCATTGTTACGGACAGATGTCCCCCCCCCCTCTGCAAATTGCAGACACATAGTGAGATCCAAATCAGGGTCCCAGCATGAGGGAAAGGGTTAAAGACCGCTCCTACCCTCTATCCACCTCACCAGGGTCCCATTCTGAATTGGGCTTCCTGCCCTGGCAATTTGTGAACGAAAGAGCTTGCAGACAAGTACAAACTGCCTGGTAAATTGACATGTATCTTTGGGTGCATTTAATTGTATGATTTCCAGAGAAAATTAGCACCAACCAACGAAACACTTTTATATTTTCATTAGAAAAGCTCTTGCTTGCAGCTTTTTATAGATACAAAAAAAAGCCACTTACTGAAATCCGCCTCATCGTCATAACATACAGTGACCAAGAAGCAGTTTTAAACCCCTGGGTTTGCATTCCCTCTTAACCATTAGGTTAAAATGGGCCACCTGTATCACACTGCAATCTTTTTCTTTCTCTCTAGTTCCTGTAAATTGTGGCTTACCCAGGATGCTAAATAGCATTTGGAGGGGGAGTATCTTGAATATCTGTATCCATCGTAGTATAGAGTAGCTCGAAGGTGCAGAGATTGTGTGCACCAGCAGAACATTTTCACATGACTTCTGTGGACAAGTATTGGGTGGTGCTCACAATGAGTAAGGCTTCCCTCTGCCAGTACGCAGAACAATTTTGGAACTATTACAACAAGGTGACTGTTGCATTTTAATTTAGTATATGAAAGCATGGTTCCATGCCCATATATGTACCCCATGTAGCACTTTAAAAAAAGAAATCTGAAATAGACTAGACCAGAATTGATCTGGTTAGTTTCACTACTGTCAGTTCTGTGGGATAAGAGAAATCAGGGATACACTTAAGAATTGGGAACCATCACGGTTGAAAAGGGGTGTGTGTGTGTATAAGGCTCATCCACAGTTTCAGCCCTGATTAGAGTTGACAAGCTATAACTTTTATCCTTGATATATGGGGAGTTGCATTTAATATTGTTTGAGAACTCCTGGTTTGGAAATAATAATTAAAAAATTCCTTCCAGTAGCACCCTAGAGACCAACTAAGTTTGTCATTGGTATGAGCTTTCGTGTGCATGCACACTTCTTTGGAAATAGTTGAGAATAAAAGATCAGTATCCTGGGTAACTATACCATTCACACAAAATCCGCAAAGGAAGTTAAGTGAGGTAGTTGATTTAACTCAGGCATCCCCAAACTGCGGCCCTCCAGATGTTTTGGCCTACAACTCCCATGATCCCTAGCTAACAGGATCAGTGGTCGGGGAAGATGGGAATTGTAGTCCAAAACATCTGGAGGGGCAAAGTTTGGGGATGCCTGATTTAACTTATTAAAATACTGAAAATGCAAGCTTTGAATTACATAGACATCTTTGGTTGCAAGACATCCCGTGTGGGAGTAATGTCAGAGCATTTGACTTCACACATCAAGGCTGTTCTTAATCTAGTACAGTTGATTATTTACAAACTGTCTAAAACATATACCCTAAATTAATTATGGTTGTTGCGTTCTCAGTAATCTCCTACAAACACAACCTTAGTGTTTCATAGCCAAGCATGTATTTATGGCTCATTAATAAGGGACAGGTTGGTTAAAAATAGATTTGCAATATATGCTACATTGGGTTGTACCTGATGCTGCTGTAACACTTGCTCCAAAGACTCCCCTTTGTACAATAGGCTATTTTGTGTTTTTGTCTTGTATTTTCATACTGTGAACTGCCCTGAGATCTATGGATGAAGGGTGGTATACAAAAGAATAAATAGACTTGCCACATCCTCTCCCCTGCAACTCCCTTTGCACCCTCAAAATCGGTTTCAGGGGGTGAGGCATGCAAGGTGAGGAAGGGGAAGTTTCCTTACAAAAGCAGAACACTGTTCATATGTCACTGGATACCACCCATTATGCCCTTGTTAAGGTTCCTGAAATGCTCACTCCGTTCTCACCTTTTAGCTTTAACTTTTATGTACATATCTTACCCTCACCTTTTTTTTGTATTTCTAGAATGTGAACATATTTTCCTCCTTTTTTCAGATATCCTCCGACGAACTGTTAACCAAGAAAGAACAGATATCAGAAGCTTTGCAAACAACACAGACGTTTTTAGCAAAACACGGCGATAAGTAGGTTCATTGTGATTATTGCATTTTAAAATTAGTCATGCCCTTTCAGAATTTGTGTTGAGGATGAGTTTCAGCCGTTCTATATATAAAATCAGTGTGCGGGCAGCAGATATCCTCTAGCTTCAGGAGTTCTTATATGAAATCTGAAACAATGGGGTTTCTACCCTATAAATGGCACCTCACTTAATTCAACTAAAGCAGAATGTTTGCATTCATTAATGCTGGTACAAATAATTGCACAACTTGTTACTAGTGTATCCCTGGGAATATCTGCCCATATGACCCCACCACCATTGCAAAGTTATCAGCTTACAAAGCAAACCTTGCCTCCAGATCTGCTGGAGCATTCATCATAACATGACGTTGAATTCCACCCTATATGTTTATTTCTTGAGAGGACAATTAATGTTTAGAAATTGGTAGCACTTTCACCCACATCTTCTATCCCCCTTCCCAAAAAGAATGACAGATGAAGAGAAAAATGAAATGGAAAATCATGTGAGGTCCCTGCAAGAAGGTTATAAACTGTTGTCCAATGAAGATTTGAAGCAGTTACAGCAGGAGCAAGATGCAGATAATGAAAACGTGGATGAAAAGGTAGTCAAAAGTTTGAGTTATGTTGCTTTTCTGAATCTGATCCATTGCATGGTTTTGGAATTCTGTATGAATACTAAAATAATTCTTTAAAAAACTGCACCGAAATCAGAACTAAATGAATGACAGCTTTTGATCTGTTTGTGGAATTCGAATTATAGCTGAATATCTATAAAAGGACATGTGGAAAGTTGTATATGAAAAGGCTTTTATACCTTGTGTCTTGCATGAACTAAGCAAAGAATCATACATCACTTAACCCTTCTTTTTAAAATCCATACTTTGAATTCTGTCAAACATCTGTACTTCAGAAACATGACACCAGGTGGAAGTTCCATAGCCTCTCTACTCTTCTGTATGCTCTCCAATAAGTATTTCAGGAAGTAGGCCATATTTCCGGAGTTCATTAAATTTCAACTGGGTACACCGCTTGGAGTTTATAGTCACATTAGCTGTGAGATAGTACTTTAAGATCTATTATATTCGACATTGCCTTTGGAAGGCATTATAAAATGCCTGAGAGTATATGCAAAGAAAGACTATTCTGCATGTACTTTTCAAATGTTGTTCCCAATGGATGACTTTTAATACAACACAGTTGCAGTGCATTTAAGTAGCTGCAATACTTGATCCTTATGTGTTTGGGTGTCTATGTAAAAGTGCTGTATGCTGTAAACATGAATAGCATGTGTGTTTTTGTACCACATACTGTTTTCTCAGTATATGCTAACTTCTCACAAAGCACATAGATAGCATGACAGTTTGCCTTTCAGGTATGTGTCTTTTTTGCTCACTATGCGATCATCTACTATGTTATCTTCCACTAACCCTCTTGACATATGCAGAGCATAAGCTTTTGGTTTTCTGATGCATGTTGTGTTTCAATCTTTTCGCCGTGTGCTGTTGAATCACTGACATCACTTCTGCATTGAACTGCTAACATTCACAGTTTGGGTGGAACTCTGGTAAGTAAGTGACTTTATATTGTACATATATCTTATTAAAATTCAAAGTATTAATCATTTACCATTCATAAAATGCTAACAATTCATATTTTTATACTCACTTTTAGGAGGATAAAGTCATAGCTGGCATTATTGATCAAACAACTGGAGAGATATTTTCAGTCTTACAGTCAATTTATAAAGGTCTTATTGACTATGACACTGGAATTCAGTTACTTCAGAGCCAGCTCATTTTATCAGATATTATTTCACCAGCCTTGGGAAGAGGTTTTGACCTTGAAGAAGCCAAAGCCCATGAACTTGTCGATGACGAAGCTGCATTGCAACTACAAGGTTTACAGAATGCTAAGATGATCATTTCAGAATTGGAGTCAGCAGCACTCCCAGTTGTAGCTGCTTTGGAACAGGGTTTACTTTCAGAACCTCTTGCTATTAAAATTCTTGAGATTCAGCTTTCCAGAGGACACCTAATGATACCAGCCACAGGAGAACAGCTGACTTTGCACACAGCTTTTCAGAAGAATCTGATCTCTGCAGCATTATATACTAAACTCCTGGAAAGACGTGACATGAGCAAAGACCTTATTGACCCCAACACTGCAGAGAAGATAACCCTTGAGGAATTGCTTGAAAGAACTGTAGTACATAGAGAAACAGGCTTGAGGCTCTTACCTGTGACCTCTCAAGAAAGAGGCAAAATAACACTAAAATGTGGAAGGAAGATAACTATTTTGAGAGCGGCTCATGAAGGACTCGTAGAGAGGGAGACCATGTTCCGGCTCTTGGGTGCCCAGCTGCTTTCTGGCGGCATAATTCATCCTGATACAGGACACAGAATGACTGTTGAAGAAGCAATGAGAGAAGGGGTTATTGACCAGGATGCGGTTTGTGCTATTTTGACTCATCAGCTTCGGACAGGTGGGATCCTGTGTCAAAATTCATCAAAACGTTTGTCTGTAGATGAAGCTGTGCAGTGCAACATGATCTCTTCTAGTAGTGCCTTGCTGGTACTGCAGGCACAACGAGGCTTCATTGGACTCATCTGGCCACATAGTGGGGAAATATTTCCTGTATCTACATCTTTGCATCAAGGCATGATCACGAATGAGCAGGCCTGCAAAATTCTAAAGGGGCGGCAAAAAATAGCAGCACTCTATATTCCAGAAACTTGTGAAGTGATCAGCCTGGATGATGCAGCCCAGCAGGGAGTCATAGAAAGCAGCACTTCATCAGTTTTGAATAGCGTTACCCTACCTGATGAAATGCCTAATGTGGACGATATACCATTGCCTTTGAAAAAAGCTGCAAGATGGCTCTCGTCTTGTGAACTCCAGGCATCCAACCAACATGCTGATGGAAAGGATGGAAACACTTCTGACACCAGTGAGCCCATACCTTGCCACTCAGAGCAAACTCAAAAGCTATTCATGTCTTACCTAATGATAAATAGTTGTATGGATGCGAACACTGGTCAGAGGCTTTTGTTGCATTGTGGTGACTTAAATGAAACAGTCAGCCTGTTAATGGATGGCAGTCGTTCTGAAAATAATACAAATGAGACTGAAGGGCAACTGCGTTTAAACACAAAAGCGCAGCATCTTGAGCAACAGCCCAAAGGGGCAATGTTTAGTGATATCCCTGGCAGTGTTTCAGAACAAGAGACAAGTATTCAAAATACGCCCAGCAGCAATAAGAGGAAGGCATTTTGTAAAGATCACCAAAATGACATAGTCTCAGGGGAAAATGGTATTCATATTGTGGCTGGTGCTTCAGAGCAGTCAGAATGTGTCATGAATAGATCTGGAAAGGAAATCAATCCAGGTCAAAATACTGAAAAAGAAAATGCACTTGGAAGTTTACGGAAACTTCCAGAACAAATGCCAGTAGAGGTGTATGAAAATTTAACTGACCAAGAAAATGCTGAAAATGCTGAAATGAAAGCATCTCTTTCAAACTGTTCACAAGGACACCTTCCTCCAATAGTAAATGAAGATAATATTTGTATAGTGGAGGGGGAGAACATTAAGGGGAGTGAAAACGACTCCCCAGGCATCTTCAATAATGTTTTGGATGTAAATTATTCTTCAGCTATTAAGAAAGATGAGAAAGCTCAAGCATGCACTAACGTTTCACATCTCATGGACAACAGCCTGCAAAAATGCACACCTCAGGTTTTGCAGATTGAAGAAGGCATTATGCTAATGAAGAACAATGAGGTGAAAGATGAGGTAAAAGATGACTTTCAGAATAGTTTATACACTAGTATAGAACCTGACCAAAAATGTTTAAATGAATGCACTAAGAAAGAATTAGAGACCTGTAATGAGAGTGGGATATTGCAAGCGGAATCGAACGTCACCCCAGTATTGTATAACGATGATAGGAATGGCAAGTTGCCATTAGAAGACCACTCCATAATGCATGCTGCGTGTCTTCATATGAATGATAGGCCACCACGAGAAGACGTTACAAATAGCTCTGCCAGTCCACAATTGGAAGACCATGCTAATAAATTTGCTGGCTGTCTATTGGAAAACTACATCAGCATGCAAGGTGCATTACCATCGGAAACTAGAGTGCATACACATGGCAGCCAGTTACTGGAAGATTGCACCAATAACTATAGCATGTCAGTCCTAGAAAATACTTCTAATGGTGATTCACTCCTGGAAGACGGCATAAATTTGATCCATGGATTATTACAGGAAGAACAGACTGAAAGTGGGCAGTCTGTAGAAAATCAGATGAATATCAGTGATGGAGAACAACCCATAAATAAGGCTAATATATGTAGTGTATCTTTGCTTGATGACAATACCAATTCTGATGGCATTGCACTGTTGGAATATCATACTGAAGATAAATACATTGGACCAATTCAGAGAAATGGTGCTATTACTAATGCTGGATGTCCACTTAAGGATTCCACTGATACAAATGCTGGCCTCCCCGTAGAAGTCACTACTGACACTCTTGATGGATCATCCATTAAAATCAATAGTGATAGTGAGTCCACATCACCTCTGGAAGTCAGTGCTAGTATGAAACATAATGAAGCACCTGCGAATGACAGCAAGTCAACATTTGAATGTGGCTCGCTAGTTCTGGAAGGCAATAACATCAAGCAGTCTGAGCTGTTGCCGAAAAGAGAACATAGTACTCCACAGTCAGAAGATCCTTGTGATCCAACTCAACATAAAGATCGCAGCGAAGCCTGTGATGCTCCACAAATCGATCATAACAATGGTACAGTTTATAACTCAGACAGAATAAACAAGGGTGACTCCTCTGTTGTTAAAGAAGATGCTGCTCCAGAGCTCGTCCACAGTGCATTAGCCATCAATGGAGTAGGAGAATCTTCCATGGGCAACCTGAGTAAGGAAGAAAAATGCATTCTGTGCTTTAGTGAAACAAGTGACTCTGATACATTTGAAATTATAAATATGGCAGCATTCAATGCAAGGCTACTAGGCACAATTCTAGAAGACAAGGCAGAAAGCAGTGGAGATATAGAAAATAATGGTCAGAAAAAAGAAAGGGAAGAAAGTAAAGAGATTGACAGCTCCCTGGAAAAGTTGGATGAAGCTAAAATGCAAAGAGGTGAGCACAAGGGCATTAAAACGAAAGAAGACGACTCTGAGAGTGAACATGGAAGCATATGTATGGATAATGACAGTGATGATGATGGCAGTGGCAGTAGTGATGATAATGGCAGTAGCGATAATGGTGACAATGACAGTGGGGATGATTTTGAAGGTTATGATTATGTGGATTTTGATTATGATACTTACGATGAGACAGATTATGAAGATGAAGAGGTATTGGAAATGCATTACTCTCAGTGCCATGATAAAAACATTGGGGTCCAGGTGTCTGCACTTTCGGAGGGAACAGGAAACAATGGTTTACTGTGCCCTGAAAGCTACAGTGCTGGTGAATATCAAAATTTAGCTGATGTTGTTAAAGAAAACATTCAGGACCTACCATGTAAAAGTAAAGAGGGAAGCCAGCAAGAAACAGAACAGGCTTCTGACCCTTTCATGCAAGACAACCTTGCATTACAGAACAGTCAACCCTCCCAATTAAGCATAAGCAATGGTGCAACATCAGAAGACGTAATTGGAACAGAAAATATTAGTGCCAGATTTGATATACCTGCTCAAAGAAACTTACATGCTAAAATTCTTGATGATATATCAATGCCGTGTTTGAATTGTGAGAAAAGACAAGAAGTAGATAATGAAAAACAAGCATCTACCAGTATGCCACATAGTCAAGTAGAAATTGGTGCTCTGAAACAAAATAAAAATGGAGTGTGCATTCTGAAGGAAGATCATATCCAGGAATCAAGTGGAAGCCTTGGGGAGCCGTATTCATCAGTTATTAAAAATGGTTATGAAATTACTGCCTCACATGATGAAAAGATAAGTATTGATCAGACTTCAAACAAGCCCACATTGGTTACAGATTCCAGTGACATTGCTAAAGATGAATCAGTGCACTATGTAGAGGGGTTTGACCTCTCTACTTATTTAAAGCAAAGTGCGAAAGATATAATGGCCAAGGGTATCTTAGCAATGAGAGAGAATGGTTCGTCTTACCTAAAGGAAGGTGAAAGAGACGGTGAAGAGAATAGAGAGGAGCTAGTGGTATCAGGAAGTGGAAACTGCGAGGGAAAACAGCACCTAAAAGAATTGCACCCCAAACAACAGCTGCTTCCTGCATCAGTTGTATCAGAACCTACAAGAGATAAAGTTGGTAAAGAGGCTAGTGCTCATTCCAAGGTGTGTCATGATGAAAGCTACAAATGTGACTTCAACAATATGGAGCATGTTGAAGCTATTGGAAAAGTAGGGAGCAAGGCTGATGAAACAAGTTCTGGAGAAGATACACAAGTAATTGGATCTTCTTCTAGTACTTTAGACCCCAGAGATGATAGCCAGAATAGCTCTGAGCAGAAAGCACATGAAGCAGTGGTCACTCAGAACAGTAGTGTGGGGAAGCCTATGGAAGGTGACATTCTAGACCATGAACCTACTTTCTCTCAAAATGGCATCCAGATAAAAATGCAACCATCACTAAAAGATGTGATGCTTTCTAATTCTGCCCCAGTCAATGATCAGGAAGTTGTTTTTTCCGAAGTGCCTCCTACATTACCTGAAAGCTTAACAAAAATACTTAAAGGAAAAATTAAAGATGTTTACTGCAAGCAGGAAGAGGAACCTTTAAGTTATATCGGCACAAAAGCTTTAATGCAAAATTTACTTAAAATGGTTGATAGCACACAGTGGGAAAATGAGGACCCTACCAAATCTGCTGTCCAACATACAAGTGAGGATACTAGAAGTGTCTCAATGGCTGCTTCGTTGTGCATACATGCAAACGAACCTAATTCTACCCCATCTATTTGGCTTGATAATAGAAGTCCTGACCTCCTCCTCGATATACTGAAACAAAGAAATGAGAGCACCCATGAGACAATGGACATGAAGGCCCAGACAGAAAGAGAGCAGGAGAAAAACGCTTCTCAGCATGACCATGCCTTTCCCATCTCAAGAGAAACTACAAGTTCATCAGGATTAAAAGCAGAAACTGCTGGAGAGAGTTCTGAAGCATGCAATAAAGCTCTTGGTTTGAAAGAATACCCTCAGCCTGAGAAGCCATACCAGCAACCAAAAAGCTTCTCTGAAACCTTGGAAACAGAGGAATCTGGACCAAGACCTGATTCAAAGAGCATGGTGAGTAGCAACTTACAATTTTTTGTCTTAAGCAAAGACATGTAAAACAAATGAAAAATGTCTTTGGTTCATTTTGGTGCTTGTGCTTGTTAGCATAATCAAAACATGGCACCTATATTACCAGTATGCATTGAATCGCCTATCGCAAGGAATTGACTGTCCCCTGGTTAACATCATAGTGGAATCACAGATGAACATTTAAATTGCATCTCCAGGCATTTTTTTAAATTTAAAAACACACACCATCCTTTTTGTTTTTTAAAGTGATTTTCTGCTACTGTGCTGATTAGTTCTAGTTACACTAAAATGACAATAATATTTTCAGCAGCAATGTTCTTGGTACTCAGAGAATCTGAGGAGACATTTGACAGTGGTTCAAGATATGAAATTTCTCTTGGATGATCTGCAGCCCATCAGTAATGACCTGGAAGACCTAAAAATACAACTTGAACAGTTAGAGGTAAGCTTCTTATCGGTACATAGAAAGCGAGGTTAAACAGTGATGTTAGATATCATTGTTACTAAGTCTCTCTATATGCTGATCTTCCATGCAAAATAATATATTCAAGGTAGCTCATAAGACCAGCAAAACACAAGTCATCAGAATAAGAGTACAGTTAAATATGTATTATCTTTCATAAAAATCCCAAATCTATTTAACACACTTCACAAATCATAAAAAATATACTTAACGTTAGCCAGTGATCATCAGCCCACATTTCTCTCACCGAGGCACAGAAATATGCACCCATTTGTCATCTAATATGAATCAATTGAGTCCTTTCCCCACAGATCCCATTTACAGGTCTGGGCTACACATTACACTCTCTCCAAGGGCGATTCCCTCTCTCTGGTGTGTGCATTTTGTAGTCCATTCCTGCTAATTTGCAGTAGGCTGAGAAAGGAGAGCATGATGAGCATGGCAACAATGTCTAAGTTAAGGTATCCCTGGATAGATTGATGCTGAGATGAAGGAAAGAGGGGTGGTGCAGCAGTGGTTGGAGGAAGAGCTATTGCCGTAGTATGGAAAATGATATGAGCAGTGTGGCAGGTGAGTAGGGAATGAGAGGTAACAAAATAAATAGATGTGTATGTATCTTGGGGTCTAGGGTTAATTTATCTCATTTGTGTGGCCATTTCCCAAGGTTCCCAGGGCAATTCTGGGTGGGGTGACCCCATTTTATTCTTGCACCAGCCCTGTGAGGTAGCTAGGATCAGTGATAGTGACTTGTTGAGTGCCCATGAACATCATGACTGAGTGGGGATTTCAGGTCTCCCAGCCATCTCTAGGACTAATGGTACTTCTCCCTAAAGGGCATAAGTTTTTTTTTTCTGTCTTGCACGCAGTGCTACTAATTTTAGGCAAGACCTTAATGCACCTCATCTGTATTTACTTATTTTTTTTTAGTCATTTGAATCAGGGCTTGCTGGCTTTGCTGTTACTCTGCGAAAAGATATGAAGTTAGCAGAAGAGTTTCTAAAATTTCAGCACAAGGATGTTCCCAGAGCACAGCTTGTGGATCTAAAAGAAAGTTATGAATGTTTGGAGAAGGATTTCCTTGGGGTCTGCGAAATGTCTTCAAATCGAGCAAAGCAAATAGTCTTGGCAGTAGACTCTGAAATGGTAGGTTCATAGCCCACATCAATTTTACTTCTATAGATTTTTAATGTATCCAACTCCAAAAAGCTTAGATTTAGTTCAACCATTTTAAACAAAAAACAAGTGTAAAATGCAAATAAGTATTGCAAAATGGTGACAAATTTATTGCCAGATACTAGCTAGCTGAAACCCATGCTCTAAAAATTTGTTCACAATGAATGATCACTTGCAGCACAATCCTGTGCGTGCCTGCTGTGTTCATTGAGGCTTATTTGTAGGAAAGTGTGTGTAGGATTGCAGATGCATTCCTTCTGAATCACAGTGAGTACAAAAACTTGTGCATCCTTTGATTACTTGAACATCAAATGATGGTGTGCATGTGTGATTCAGTGATCATAGATCAGCACCGCAGACAAGAGCTTTCTCAAACAATTCATTTTAATGTTTTCATGTTCAGTTGTGTATCATCCATTGATTGTGGTGGTGGTGGTAGTAGTAGAAGACTTATAACCCACCCTACACTAAATGGTCTCAGAGCATGTTACAAAAATACCAAAATACCAACCTAAATTGATAAGCATGTGTACATGAATTTGTTCTTAGTCTCATTATTTAGTGGGTTTTGAAAGAAAAGGAGTTCCATTATTGTGAAATGGTAACTGGGATTGGAAAGAATTTGCTCTCTCCTAAAGAATTTTTGTTAGATAAGTGATACAAACCCTTTTGCCCATTGTTAAACCATCAGAATTAAATAGACTTTGCGTATGCAAATAGTATCGTCAGCAAAGTGATCTTGTAGATCTAAAATACGCCACATGTACCGTGTTTCTCATATTTTAAGACGTCCCTATAAAATAAGCCATGGCACGATTTTCAGAAGGCAAAAAAATATAAGGCATCCCCCAAAAATAAGACATGCTGGTATGGCAGGGCACTCCGCGCCAAGTCCCGACCCAGCGGGACCCGGCAAGGGCAGCAGCGCGCGCTTTGCCGAGCCCCGACTGAGCGGGAACCAGCAAAGCCGTTTGCTCTCCATGCACTGAGCAGTGGCCCTCTCCCTATCTTCCTTCCACCTCAGTCTCTTTAACTTCTCTTTGTTTCCTTCTCGATTTTCCCCCTCTTCCCGCTCCCGTCCTTCCCTCCCGGCAGCGAACTCAGGCCGCCGCCAGAGCTAGAAAAGGGGGTGTATGCGCCTTCCCCGCCGCGCGGAACTACATCCCCATCAGCCCCCGGGCTTCCCTCTTCCTGAGTGTCAGTTTCACGCTGCAGGCAGGGAATTTAAAACAAAAGAGACTTCTCTCGCTCTTCCTCCGCCCCTCTCCTGTTGTTGCCGCGATCGACTCGTCCTGCTCCTTGCCGGGACTCAGGCGCTCCCTTCACTGTGCTTTTTGCTGGCTTCTTCGCGCGCGCGGGGGTGTGTGACTTGGGGGCTTTTCCATCCCGCCGGATTTCCCCCGCTCCTGGAAGGAACCTTTGCCGGCTCGAGCTCCAAGCCGGCGGCGGGCTGCTGCCTTTGCTGGTTCCCGCTCCGTTGGAGCTCGGCAAAGCGCGCGGGAGCCGGCAAAGGTTCCTTGGCTCTGTTCCTTGGCTGTAACCTGATCCCTTCTGCCCAGTGTGTCTCTTGGGCACACAAAGATCCCCTTCTCTTTCCCCTTTTTCTTTTTAAAATGCTCTTGCTGTGCTGTCGCGCAGACCCCGCCTGGCCGCCGAAGTGGGTGTGGAGATGGAGAGAAAGAGAGAGCTAGTTGGGGGGGGGGAGCCGACAGCAAAAAAAAAAAAAGCAGGAGCGGGGGAAATCCGGCGGGATGGAAAAGCCCCCAAGTCACACACCCCCGCGCGCGCGAAGAAGCCAGCAAAAAGCACAGTGAAGGGAGCGCCTGAGTCCCGGCAAGGAGCAGGACGAGTCGATCGCGGCAACAGCAGGAGAGGGGCGGAGGAAGAGCGAGAGAAGTCTCTTTTGTTTTAAATTCCCTGCCTGCAGCGTGAAACTGACACTCAGGAAGAGGGAAGCCCGGGGGCTGATGGGGATGTAGTTCCGCGCGGCAGGGAAGGCGCACACACCCCCTTTTCTAGCTCTGGCGGCGGCCTGAGTTCGCTGCCGGGAGGGAAGGACGGGAGCGGGAAGAGGGGAAAAATCGAGAAGGAAACAAAGAGAAGTTAAAGAGACTGAGGTGGAAGGAAGATAGGGAGAGGGCCACTGCTCAGTGCATGGAGAGCAAACGGCTTTGCATCGAGCTCCAAGTTGGCGGCAGGCTGCTGCCTTTGCTGGTTCCCGCTCCGTTGGAACTCGGCAAAGCACGCACTGCTGCCTTTGCCGGCTCGAGCTCCAAGTCGGCGGCGGGCTGCTGTCTTTGCTGGTTCCCGCTCAGTTGGGGCTCGGCAAAAAATAAGACACCCCCGAAAATAAGCCATAGGCTTATTTTCTTGAGTAAAAAAGAATATAAGACATGTCTTAAAATATGAGAAACACGGTATATAGTGGGGAAAGCATCTCCTTATTTTTCCCCCAATTATGTCAGTAGCTTTGTTTCACTGTCATCTAACTGAAATCTTTTGGTTTGGTTTTCATTTTAGTTTGGTTTAGATCTGTTGTCATATAAATATCTTATTTGAACTTCTTTTCTAGGCTAAACTTTCGGTGCTTCATCAGAAACATCTAGTCAAGCTTCAGGAGTTTACAGGTTGGATTGAGGAGAAGAGTGAAATAATGAATAATCTCAAAGTGGAAACATGTGATGTAGAAGATGTGAAGCAAAGGTTTCAGTTACTCAAGGCATGTATCACTTGGTGCCTAATCTTTCAGTGACTGTTAACTTCTAGATATGATGTTTTGTAGGTGATCTCCACTCTGAATCAGAACCAGTTACCGACAACCTACATGTTCAAAAGTAGTGATAGTTTGGGTGATTATTGTTAGTTCGGATAGGCAGTCAGGATTTGTGCAAGTAACACCCCCATAGTTTTAACAGTATGGTTACAGAAGTTCTAAATCTCAATAGCAGATAGTAATTCTTCCTTGAGGTTGGTGCTAGGCTCAACATCAGAAATTGCTGTCAGTAAGTTTATGATTTAACTCATTTTCAGTCACATATTTTGCATATATGTCCACCAAGACTGTAGCAAACACAGCCTCAGTGTAATTCCCTTCAGTGCAAAGGGTGGTGTCAGCAGAAGCCTTGAACAACAACTTCTGCTGACACAATGGGGTTTCCCCTCTCTCCTCCCCGACATTACACTTAACATTGTGTAGATCTGATGTTGTGAGTCAATTAATTTGAGGAATGCTCAACAAACCTAAACATCTAGTTATATTCTTTTATAGATTCTGGATTATGAACTGATGCAGAGCAAATTCCAGATCAGATATTTGAATGATTTAAAAAAAATAAGTGAGTGAGCTTAACCTTTTATCAAATGATAGAGCAGGCTTCCTTAATCCGGTGGCCTCTAGATGATTTGTAACAATTCCTATTGGCCCATAACCATGCTGACTGAGGCTTATGGAAGCTGCATGCCGAAACATCTTGAGGGCACCAGGTTGGGAAAAGCTGTCACAGGGTTTTTTTATGCTAACTATTTTTATTACTTAATTTGCAGGACCTGGAAAAAGAGTTTGAAAGTACAAAAATGCAGTTGGAATCCACAGCACTTGATATTCAGTTCTTTATTTCTGAGCATGCCCAAGATCTTTCCCCAAACCAGAGCAAGCAGCTCTTGAGGCTCTTGAATACCACACAGAAGCGCTTCCAGGAAATGCAAGAGACAATAAGATCCCAAGTCGACCATTTTGAAACTCTCTTACAGACACAACAAGTTCTTGTTGACCAGAAGGTTTGCTTCTGTGTGTGATTGTGTGCTTAGCATGACACCGAACCCAAGTGGAGACGTGACAAAATGTTGAAGTGCAGAAATTGTACTCTAGCTGAGATCGAAAGCAAAAGAATACAGTGTGCCTATCCTTCAGAATTCTAGAGCCACGCGATAAATGTTTGAGGGACCAGTTGTGTGCTTCCTTCAACAGCAAGTTTTGTTTCAGCAGCGATATATAGAAATGATAAAATGTTTACCCAACAGTGGGTAATGATTTGACTTTAAAGCTGAGTCATAAATAAACTAATAAAGCTGAGCCAGCAGAACTAGGACTGCACATTAGATTTTGAGTATCTGTTGAAGAAGGGTGCTTTGTCATCTAGTTTAGGAATCTAACCTGCTCCCTGTGCCAGGAAGCAACAATGGATGCTTCTGTAATTTGGGGGAATCACTATGTGACTTGCGTGCTGCCCTTTTGTGGGTGAAATAGCCACAGGTGCTTGTTCTGCATCTCGAGGGCCTTCTAAGAGGTCTGATACTCTAGCACAGGTGTGGGTAACCTTTGGCCTCCAGATATTGATGAACTAAAACTGCTGGAGTTCAGCAACATCTGGAGGGCCAAAGGTTCCCCACATGGAAGGTAATGTACTCAAGAGCATTGGGAATTTGTCAGCAGTAGGGCTAACAGGGAAAAAGAAGAAGCCGAGTTCTACAGTAAGACCTGTTCGACAGTGGAGCAAACTCCCTCGGGAGGTTGTGGAGTCTCCTTCCTTGGAGGTTTTTAAGCAGAGGTTGGATGGCCATCTGTCCTGGACACTTTAGTTGAGATTCCTGCATTGCAGGGGGTAGGACTAGGTGACCCTTGTGGTCCCTTCCAAACTCTATGATTCTATTAGTCTGCAAGCACTGAACAAGATTTACTTTGAAGGGCAATTTCTTTTTTAATCAGTTGAGGGAGAAGGGAGAGTCTTCAGCCCAGGAAATGCAGGATTTTAAAAATATACTTAATAGGGATGAGTGCCATTGCATGTCTGCTTCTGTATTGCTTAAAACACAATAGCATTTTATATGCGGGTAATATTACATATACCAACTGATCTAACACATAGTTTTCAACTAACCTTTGTTTTGCCATCCCCTTTTCAGAATTAATGCCTGTCTATTACAGGTTTCAAGCCATTCAGAGATTTGGATTTTCACACGCATAATGCATGGCCAGACTTCTACTGGGCGGTTCCATCCAAAAACCTGGTCTCTTTACTTACAGCATTTGTGAGGTTTATCTCATACCTTCTATATTCAGCTTCTTTAAACTGTGTGCAGCTGCTATCATGTTTACAGCATACTCTCAGAAACAGTGTCTGATGAAAGCTTTGAAATTTGGTTGTTTGAACATTAACCTCTGTGAGAGCTTCTGAGCATGTCTATTCAGGTTTCTTCTTATTCTAAATTAGGACTTGGCAGACCAGCACCAGGATTTCACAGAAAAATTACAGGATATATGCGACCTTCTCACACAGACGGAAAACCAGCTTATCGGCCACAAAGAAGCACTTGCTATTGAAGATACCAAGGCAGAGTTGCAGCAATACCAGATCAAACAAGAGGTACAATGCTTGACTAATCGGCAGCAGCAGAGCTGCAATCCTTAGCTCACTTACAAAATCACATTGGAGTTACTTGTAAATATTTCTGAGTAAATGTGCTTGGGAGCATTTTGCAAGCCCTGTAAATACATTTTGGACTCTCTGTTTGCACCTCACCTGAAGTCCAGTTGAGTTTATAGTGTGAAAGTTGGTAGGTCATCAGTGAGGTGCTAGCAATATCCCTTGTGTAGCAGTGCCCCTTATGTAGCCTGCACAAGCATCTTGGCATGGCTCTCAGGAACGTGGGGTAAAATGAATCCACTGAACAGCAATGCGGTAGAAGAGGAGAACGAAAATCATCCCTAGTTTAGAGGTTTGTTAGTATGCTTATGTAAAATTGTTAGATATTGTCCTTCATTTCTACAAGTCCAAAGCAGTAAAAATGAGTTAAAAGCACCAAAAAAAACCCCAAAAACCAGTATTACCGCAAAAACCCTACAATTTTATTTATTCGTTTTTATTTATTTAACAAGATTTCTATACCACCTTGTCAGCAAAAATCTCCTAAGTGGCTCACACACAAAAAAAAACATTAATTAAAGCATACTGACGAAATCAAACTTTAAAAACAAGTTGACACCAAATTTATCAAAACACAGTCAGCGGCTTCAAAACAAGTATGCATGGATTGTGTGTGTGTGTTTTTTTAAAAAAAACCTTTGTGTCTCCTCCTATATATTTTATTAACTGCTTTAAGCGAATCCTTTTTGGAGTGGAAGGATGTGAAACAGTTTTGGGTTTTTTTTAAAAAAGAATACTTAAAAAACGTAAACAAGTAGTTCCAGTCAATATTCTCAGCCTCATGGTAGGGTTGGCCCCCCGAGTGGTGTGTCAGTTAGCTTCTAATTATCATGGAAGAAAATTGTTTTTCAGGAAGTTCCACTCTTTTCCAGTATGGAGCAGAGTTCTCGATCTCAGTCTTGTAGAAATTTAGCAACCGTTACTCTCTAGTTGCCATTTTCATGAAACGTGAAGGCTAATCCAGGGTGTACCTTAGAAAAGGGGCTTTCGAAGTGAAAAATAAATGGATAACTCTTCCTTCTGATTTTTTTAATTGTTGATTCCTCCCCCCCCCAAAGGAGCTACAAAAAGATATGCAAGCAAATACACAGGCACTGGCAGAAATTGTGAAAAATACGGAGATGTTTTTGAAAGAAAATGGAGAAAAGCTGCGGCAAGAAGACAAGACTGCTCTTGAAAAGAAGCTTAATGAAGCCAAGACCAAGTGTTTGCTGCTTAGCCAGAAGGCAGAGGAGTCCAGGAAACAGCTGGATAAAGCCGTGACAACAGCTATTAAGCAGGAAACAGAAAAGGTTCTTTGGCAACCATTTAATATTCATTTTTAAAATGCCTCATTGCTATAATTTTTCCTTGCATGTGAATGCTGACCATGCCAGACAAATTTTGTCTGAAAACTCAAGGGATTGATTGTAATAATAATAATAATAATAATAATAATAATAATAATAATAATAGTAATAATAATAATAATAATAATAATACTGATGTCTGTATTAAATGAAGGGAAATGCATCTATCTATTTTCAGGCATTCACCAAATGCATCTGGAATTGTCAGTATTCGCTTCCCAAAAGAAAGGAACATACGGAGGAATTCAGTGTAGCACTCAAGAGATAGTTGCTTCAGCATAAACAGTTCTGCTTGTCTGATTCTGTATTCTGTTCTGAGGGTTCTCCCAACTGCCCCTAGTCCCGTTGCACTAGCTAAAATCCTTGTGCAGACTTTCACTAATGTGTCCTGTTAGTTGAATGTGGCCCGTAGACATCTGGTTCCATATGTCTTTCCTCCCGAGGGAGGATCCTTTAAACAATTATTAAAAGGAATAATAATTCCTTTTAATTTTTTTTTCCTAAGCATACAGAAGTGCAGGCACACTGCATCATTCTGCAGATGCTTGCACATGACCAGTAGGAGAAAAAGTCCCACTAATTCCTCCCCCTCCCCCTCAAAAAAAAATTGTGTTACGGTAGTATACTCTCGTTTGCAATATCACAAATATCTGCATTTGAACTTTTCATTACTGCGTAAGATTTGAGCTTGAACTTTATTTGTGCAGGTTGCAGCTAGAGAACAGCTAGAGGAGAGTAAGAGCACAATAGAGAATCTTCTGGACTGGTTGTCAAATGTCGACAAGGATGCTGAACATGGGGGCAAGAAAGGCAAGCCGGCAATTAAACAGAATGGCACCCATTTCCAAGAAGGAGAGGTGGAAGGGTTGGCTGGAGAAGACGATGAAGTCAATGGCAACTTGATGGAAATCCAACAGCAGAATGAAACTCATGTGGATGGACAACTGAAGCCCCCAGAAGATAATCTCAACATGCAATATCAGAAAGCCAAGGTACTACACATGTATACTGTAATACTAATTGCTTTATCAATTCACGCTTGTCATGGAAAACAAATGAGGGTTGATATAAACCCACCTCATGTGCCATGGAGCCAGCATTGCCAGCTGCCGTGGCCTTGAAACATTCAAAGCAAAAGCCTAGTGCAGCCAGGAGACATAATCTGGTCCACCCCTAGATCCCTGCTTTTCATACCAAGGAATCTCTAGAATGATTTCGTGGGAGGTGATTTCACCACCTCTCACTGCACTAGAAGCCTCAGAGCATATTTATTTCCTAGCTCTTATCTAATGAACCAATAGAACATTTTCATCTCTAGCTTCTGTGTTGAAAGTGCTCAAAGCTGTGGAAAATAAAGGCAGGCCAAAGTGGGAAGTATTTACAAGCACACCCAAGTAGCCCAGCCTTAGCACATCTCACATCCATTGGAATGCCAGTGGCCACACACAGCTCCCTGTAAGCACAAGGTCACAAAAGCCTCACTGTTATAGGTAGCTCCATGCAAGCACATCAGTGCATAAATGGAACTACCCCTAACATGAAGCCCTCGAGGAATCCTTTGTGTGTGTGTTGGAATATTTTAATGCAGGTGATTTATTCTTGCAATTGGGAGGTAGGAATATAGTTGGTTGGTACATCTGCAGCATATAGCATTTTGATTTGTTTAACATTTCT
This sequence comes from Zootoca vivipara, assembly GCF_963506605.1. NCBI lineage: Eukaryota > Metazoa > Chordata > Lepidosauria > Squamata > Lacertidae > Zootoca > Zootoca vivipara. Next base: position 31,164,841 of record NC_083278.1, on the reverse strand, counting down.
GAACCATCGTTAAGTACATTTCCTAAGAATCGGACACATTACAGATGACGTTGCTAATTACATGTGTACGTTTCGATTCCCTGCCGTCTTCCCCACCCAGGCTCAGCATGAGAAAATTATTTCCCAGCAGCAAGCTGTCATAATAGCTACGCAGTCAACCCAAGCCCTGCTTGAAAAGCAAGGACACCATCTTTCTCCAGAGGAAAAGGAGAAGATTCAAAGGAATATGAAGGAGCTGAAGGTGCAGTATGAAACTGCCTTAGCGGAGTCGGAGCAGAAGCTGAAGTTGACTCGCTCTTTGCAGGAGGAGCTTGAGAAGTTTGATGCGGACTATGGCGAGTTTGAAAGCTGGCTGCAGCAGGGAGAGCAAGAACTTGATAACCTGGAGACTGGTGCATCTGACTTTAATGGGATCATCATCAAACTGAAAAGACAGAAGAGTTTTTCGGAAGATGTCATTTCTCACAAAGGGGACCTGCGGTACATCACCATTTCTGGACAGAGAGTATTGGATGCTGCTAAATCGTGTAATAAAAGGGAAGGTGTCAAATATGACAAGGAAGGTATTGATACTTCTTCAACTTACATTGAGGTGCAGAATAAGCTGGATAGTGCAACTGGTCGCTTCAAATCTCTCTACTCTAAGGTAAATTGAGTGTGAAGCCATGTGGAATGTGTATCCATGAGATAAACCTTTTAGTTCACTGAATTGTTACATGAAATTAAAAGCAGAATGCTTTCTGTAGAGGAGGAGCCTGCCTAAGGGTATTTTCTTGCTGCATCTCTTTGTATCTTATGTTTTCCCTGTGTCAGGCAAAATGTATAACTGAATTGGGGGAGCAGGATTAGGGCTTAGGTTTCTCCCTTTCACTCTCAGTTTGTGAGCTCCTACAGTCTCTTGTTCCCACTTTTTGTTGTTACTCAGTTCATTTTTATCTTATGCTTTCTCCATCAGCTCAGGGTGGCAAGCATAGTCTCCACCCCACCCTCCAGTTTATTCTCACAAGCTGTGAGTGAGTGGGACTGGCCCAGGGTCACCTACTGAGCTTCATGGCCAAACAGGGATTTCAGCCAGATTCTTTCCTGTCCTAGCCTGACATTCCCATGCATCACTTGTGAGCATTGCCAAACCAATTTATAGTGGAACCAGATATGATCCTAAAATCACATTCAAAACCTGGATATAATCAGGGTTCTCACAATGAATTTGTGAGCATAACTGCTGTCATGTTAATTAGGCTTGGAAGTATTACTCATCATCCCTAAACCATGTTTATAACTGAACCAAATCTTGCAGCACAATTCATTGCATGTTTCTTCAGAAATATTGTAAGTACCGATGTGTCTAATGGAACTCGCTCCCTAGCAAGTTTGCTTAGGATTGCAGCTTTAATGTTAGTGTACTAGCTTTATTTAATGATATATGGTGGGGGTGGTGTTATGTGAAATACTAAATTGCCCTATTCTGCATATTTTTCTGTATTGCACAATATTTGATCTTCTCAGGGAATCCCATTTGTTTTCTTGCCATTTACTCTGAGGCTTTTAAACGTGTGCCCTGAGACAACTTAGAACTGAATTTGGTTTATGTAGCTATTTAAACAGCCCTTTTAGTGTGTTTAAAAAGAGTGTCTTTAAGTGCCTGAACACATGAATGCAGAAAGTGGGTGGGAGCAGGGACACACACACACTCCATCCCCAATGTCCTCTGTTGCTGATCTTCCCCGTGATGTGCTAAGCATTCTGCAGGTGACTTATACTCATGTTCACTAGAATACAGGTAGAACTCTTACGAAGAGTTGAACTCTAATAAAGCAGTGTCCTCCGTTGCATGGAGGAGTCTGCCCATGTGCAAGTTAGCAGAAGCAGAAGCCTCTGGCACATTTCCTCTGTGCAACGTGGAAGGCTGGGGACTGCAGTAGTGTGGTGTATTATGTGAGGACATTGGGAAGTGGGGCTTGTGTGTGCACCCCTGTCCACACTTTTAACAGTCTACATGTTCAGGTGAATGCCTGAACACTCCTAAGGCAGCAGTCTGATTGCTTCACAATGTGCCCAAAACACAGATCAAAGCTTTGCCACTCAGGTGACATTCTGTGGTCATGTGGCAAGCAGAAATCTGGGTGATGCCATAAGATGACAACGTAGCCACAGGTTCAGCCCTTGCCACAAGTCAGGCAGCTCCCACTTTGACTACGAAGAGGATCATGTCAATTGTCCCCCCAGGCTGTGATATTCTAGAAATCGACTAGAAGTTTCATATGGCTGCCAGACAACAGCAGGCACCACTTTGACTACTGCTCTGCATTGTGCAAAAGAAATTTATTCTGGAATCCTTATTTTGTTCATTTAACTCAAACTTCTAAAACTTAGGTCTTCTCAGGATATACAGACTTCCATGTTATGATTTTGTCTGCAAATCCTACTTGTAAGTACATTGTCTGGCTTTTCAAATTTGACCACTAGATGGAGCCAGTTGCAATAAAAACCTCTCGCATGAGTGTCAGAAGTTAGTGAGGAGGGAAGTTTAAACAAAGCCTTGGTTCACCCAACACACGCTAAGCCAAACCTTGGTTTTGCTTGATGCAGTGAGGCAGGAAAGGGTTTGCTTTAGGGTGCCAGACAAAGCCGGCTTGTGTATGCTTTCCGCGTTCAGCCGCTACTGGAGCAGTATGGAAAGGTATTGTTATCATTGCATAAATATCTTGCAGTATGAGCTAAGCAGAGTATTTGAATTACTGTTACAAGATGTTTTCAAATCGCACAAGTCTTTTAGCTAGTAATTTTATATACAAGTGATTTAAAATATATTTCCATTCTTGAACACCATTTTCTCTCTGTGCACTTCTAGTGCAGTATCCTTGGAAATAACCTCAAAGATCTGGTAGATAAATACCAGAATTATGAGGACACCTCATCTGGGCTTCTGACAGGACTTCAGGCCTCTGAAGAAGCTGTGAATAAACAGTTGTCTGAGGCAGTTGCTGTAGATCCAAAAAATCTCCAGAGACAACTGGAAGAAACCAAGGTAAACCAAATGTAAAAATATCCAGAGCTGTTGTATTTCAAGAAAAAGCAGTTTATAGAATAAAGTAAGGCCATGCTCCCCTTTGGTGTATGTGTGTTTCGGGGGCAGGGTACATTAGTTGAACATGTCAGATTTAGAAAAAATAATAATGCTGATTGTTACAAGGGAAATCTGGAAGTGTCCTGTTAATGAGACTTTTTTTGATCATTATCTCATTGGCTTCCAACTTGTTCATGGGACCCCAAGTGTTTATTGAATATTGTGGCTATATGCCAGGGGTCCTGAACCTTTTTGAGCCTGGGCGCACATTTGGAAAGCTAAGGAACAGTTGTGGGCCAAAACATCCATCTCACATGGTGCGGGGGGGACGAGGACCCACCACTCACGCTCAGATCCGATCCAGCCACCACACAAATAAAACGGACAAAAACTGTAAGCAATTCCCCATGCCCCCCCCAAACAACCCTCTCTACAAAACATAACCCAATAAATTTAGAAAGAAAATTGAAAGGGGAAGGTGGCCTCATCAGGGAGCAACAGCGTCTGTGTAAGAGCACCAGAAGTAGAATCAGGACGATGTGTATGTATTTTCTCCTTTTTATCCTTACCACACCCCTACAAGGTAGATTATATTGAGAGATAACGAGTGACTCAATATAACCTAGAGAATATAATAGTTTTGTTGTTTAGTCATTTAGTCGTGTCCGACTCTTTGTGACCCCATGGACCATAGCACGCCAGGCACTCCTGTCTTGCACTGCCTCCCGCAGTTTGGTCAAACTCACGTTGGTAGCTTCGAGAACACTGTCCAACCATCTCGTCGTCTGTCGTCCCCTTCTCCTTGTGCCCTCCATCTTTCCCAACATCAGGGTCTTTTCCAGGGAATCTTCTCTTATGAGGTGGCCAAAGTATTGGAGCCTCAGCTTCAGGATCTGTCCTTCCAGTGAGCACTCAAGGCTGATTCCCTTCAGAATGGATAGGTTTTATCTTCTTGCAGTCCATGGGACTCTCAAGAGTCTCCTCCAGCACCATAATTCAAAAGCATCAATTCTTCGGCGATCAGCCTTCTTTATGGTCCAGCTCTCACTTCCATACATCACTACTGGGAAAACCATAGCTTTAACTATATGGACCTTTGTCGGCAAGGTGATGTCTCTGCTTTTTAAGATGCTGTCTAGGTTTGTCATAGTTCCTAGACAAAAAGGTGTCAGAACGCACCTCCCTCAGAAGGCCCACCCCAGAGCCCAAAGAGGATCTCTTTGGACTTGTGGCGGGTGGCTCCTCACGAGCCAGAGGCTTGTTGAGGATGCTTAGCTGAGGTGTGTCTTCCTCGCCTCAGCTGAGCAGCTTAATGAGTCCCCACCCCCACCTCTCTGGCTCTCATGAGCAATGGGGCTTGCTCAGCTGAGGCATGGCTTTCCCACATGTTAGCTGGCAGGGGAAAGAGACTCAGCAAAGCCCCTCTGCGCCTCCGGTTCGGAAGGAAACCCTCTCTGGAGCATGTAGAGGATGTCCCTCTTAGGGCTTTGAGGAGAGTCTCCTAATGAGCCGGAGGTGCAGCAGGGCTTTGCTGAGGCTGGTCAGGCTGCTCCCCACACTTCCAGGGCCCAGCTAAGAGGTGCCGGAACAGCATTCCAGAACATTCTGACTGAACAAAAATGTCTTAGTTTAGAGGGGATTTTACCTCAGAGACTCGTCCTTCTGCATCATGCTGGCAGTGGGGGGGGGGAGAATCACAATTCAGGTATTTGTGTGGAGGGAGGAAACAAGGAAACAACAACAACAACAACTTCATGAGAATTTTTGTTATTTTATTTTAAAGAGAACTGGATTAAGGTAGATGAAACATTCTCTTTATCTGGAGTTCTTTCCTCCAAATCCTCCAGGTTCCAGACAAATGTTATCTCTTGTGACATAAAGCAGAAGTAGCGCTATAGGCAGAACAGAGAGGGCTCTCCATCTGCAGCCTGCCCACTTTGACCACCCCAAAGGCCAACTGACATCACATATTGTGTTTTTAATAACAAAACTGCTTTTATGTGACAGGAAAGCTCTGTTTATGGCAGTTGGTTAGGAGAGCCTGTTTTTTTTAAAATGAAATGCTTATCACAGTGGCTGCCAAGTTGCAATTTTAATGTATAGCATGGAGAAGAATAACTGTTGCGTAACTCCCATTCTAGTAAACAGGAGTTATGCAAAAAAAAAAAAAAAGGACAGTAAGCAAAATATCTTGGGCTGCAAATTGCGCTTGCCCAAGTCAAAATAAGAAGTGCCTGTTCTGGATCAGCTCATGGTTTCGTTTAGTGTAGCTTTCTATCATCCTGAGTAGCCAACTGGATTCTGCTCAGACGTTCCCCAGCAGAGCAAGATGTGTATTGTCATCTGTATTATGTTTAATGGTGTCTACCAAACTGATCTTACTGTTGTTGTGTGCCTGTGTGTACATACACATACAAGTTAGCAAGCAGTAGAGTTGAAAAACTGTATATTTTTACAGGTGCTTCAGGGGCAGGTGTCCGGTCACCAGGTTGCTGTAGAGAAACTGAAAAAAGCTGCCGAAGTGCTTTTTGACACCAGGGGAGAATTACTGCCAGACAAAGATGAAATCCAGAATACCCTGGGTAAGATGAGTCACGGTCTTCTCCATTTATTTCTTCCATTGCTCATATTTGTAGACTGGAGAAGATGCTAAGTGGTGGTTGCCTCCTGGCCTCCTACAACTCATCTATTTTTACCTTTATTCTTTTTTAAGGCAAAGGGCACAATTCACTTTGCTCACAGGTGGAGCAGTTGTTTAGCTCTCAGCCCATGAAAATGAGCAGGACTTAGTAGTGGGTTTGGCTGGGTCATGCCCCTACAATGTAGCGCCAAACTGTACGTGACAGGCCCATGTCTAAATGCAGGTCTGCTCCAGTCGCATGTTACAAATGGAATGAGAGCCATTTTCAAGTGCGAAAGGGTGGAGGGGAGATGTGTTGAAGTTGCTTATGTGAGTAGCCTTCCCGTGAGGCACTGATCAGGTTTCCACCTGCTTAGCTTCAATAGCTTCAGGTGATCCTAGGGCAGCATTGGGGTACTTGGGCCCTCCAGGTGCCATTGAATCCCAGCTCCCATCAGTCCCACCCAGTGGTCAGGAATGATGGGCATTGTGGTCCAGCAGCATTTGGAGGACTACGGGTTCCCCATGTCTGTTCTAGGACATTTATGGAGCACTTGTGTTTATCAGAACTCAGACCACATGGCAAATGGCTTTTGAAACTTGCAGAGCTTTCCAAATCCATTAGTGACAAGTCATAGTGTTGGTGTCGGTGGTAGTGTGTCCTGTTGCTCCAAGGCGAAAAGTCACCTTGTGCACATGGAAGCCCCAAAGTCATTGTGGAAAGAAGTTTCAACATAACTACCATAGCAGTAATCATATGTAAACATTTATAGTTAAGAAGAGTAGTATCGCTTTCCAGTTCATCACATCTATGCAAAGGCCAGCCTAGGTATTAACTGTGCATGTTCAGAATTTGTTTTCCTGTTCAAAGCCGGAAAAGAACTGGGGGAAATGACACACAGTTCAGTGATATTTCTACTTGTAATAATAATCAAAGATGCTGGAACAGAGAAACTGTTACCAAGAAGTGCAGAGGTAATGACGGGTTAAACTAAACTTTGGATTCAGGGGTGATCTTATGGCTTCATTGAGTTAAAAAGACACACATCCTAAGAGTCTGGAGAAGAGGATATCTGAGCTGATTGAGGTTTCTTTTAAAATTATAACTGTTCTGCCCTAGCAGCCATATGAGATTACTGGGATATGTATAAAGGCCTGCAAGAGAAAGCTGGCTATGCAGACTTAAGCCTTTAATTCCCTGGTTCCAACCGTCAAGTATGTGAAGTCCATCTGTTTAACATCCTGCTGTTACAAGTTAATGTATTAAAATATTGCAATACCTCTTTTCATACTCATGCCTGGCACTGCTTAACCTGCTAAATTTTTGGTGGTTTGCTTTTCAGTGCCCCGTCTGATATTTTTCTAGCTGCTTTTCTAGCTATTTGTGTCTGATATTTAATGAATAAAGAATGTGTAAAAAGAAAGTGGGAAACCTGACACTACAGAATTTCTGGGGAACACCCCCCCCCCCATTTCAGATTCCCTCACCAGCTACACCACTTCCTCGTCCTGCTTTGCACCCTCCTTGAGGATAAGAAAAGTATGGGAGTGTGTGTAGAGACTAGCCTATTGTACAAAGACAAAATTTACATTCATTACTCTGCCTGCTTTTGCCTCTGTGTAGCCCACCACTGGCATGTTGCCCCTGGAAGCTTGCCCAGAAAATAATGCTACCCCCAGGCTGAAAAGGGTTCCTCATTCCTGCTGTAAAGAATGAAAGCCAGGTTGTATTTACCTGGCTTGAAGATGTAGGGTAGTTCTGAGCAACTGATAGAATCGTCCCCTTTATGAGACAGTGATATCAGTTGCTAAAATCAATCAGCAGGAAGGACAGATGAAATCCTTTTGTAGAATATTGCCCTTTGACTTCAGGCAGTCTTTTGGGACATTTGCTTTTTATATAACCTCTTTCTTTTAGATATTTTGCAATTTTCCTTTCTAAAAACTGAGTCGAGCCACCTGAATTGATTAACTGTTCTATCCAACTGTTTTATCCACAAGGCCATCTTCTTAGGGGCATGCACAACAGGCATAGAAGGAATCACGTGTTCCCAACTCCCTTGTAAACGGGAAGCACATCTTCCCAACCCTTTTTGTTATTCTCAGAGTTGAATATGTCTTACTCCAGTCAGGGTACTGATGAAAAATCCATAGTATGCTCTCAGAAAAAAATAACTTTTATCCATGGGTCCCCTATGTTGTGAACTGTTAAAGTACAATTTCTAAGGTACAGTTTCACCTGAGAGAACCTCAAGTAGAAAAATCTGCATCCTTCTGGGGCTGCTCTGAGAACCAAGCATTGTTCGCTACTGTGTACGGCTTGTGTTAACTGGCCTCTTTCCTACATCGTGTGGTATGCTCCTTGTCACAGCTAGTTATTGGTCATGTTTGCAAATACTAAATTCTGAAGAATACTCCTTAGGCAAATCTTTAGGTGTGGATTGGGAAAGTGAGTTAGAAGAACTTTTTTGGGAGTGGGGACTGTTCCTTAAGAGGAGAGAGTGTGTGTTATTTCCCATGAGTGTTCCAGAATATGTGGGATACAGGCAGCTACAGGGATTTTTTTTAAAGTTGAAATCGGAAGGGGGGAGACACCCACCACCACTTTGTCTAGTTGCCTATCCTGCTCCAAAACCTTGGGGCAATTTCTCCTGCCTGCCAGTTTTCAAAGGGATTAATGTTTTCAACTCTCTATCTTGTGCGTAGCTGAAAGAAGCTCGGCCAACAGTATCGACTCAGCAATACTTTGAATGAGTGTTTTACATTGCTGGTATTTTTGGCTAACCATTCAGTGTTAAGGCTCTTGTAAAATTGACACTTGTGTAGATAAGAGAATATTGTCAGGTGCAGCTTTTCAAACTCCTGCTGCAGTGTGACAAGTCAAGCTACACCTTATGGATTAGCTTCTCTTCTTCCCCAATAACTCTTTAAGGTACAGGAACTATCTTTGATGTATACAAAGTTTGAGGTTCAATTCCTAGTGACTCCAGTCATAGGGTGTTAGGAAGCAGGGTTAGGAAAGACTTGTGCCTGAGAATCTGAAGTGCTGTTGCCAATTGCAGTAAATTATGTTGTGTTAGCCCTGGGGTAGTGAACCTGTGGCCCTCCAGGTGTTGTTCAATTCCAATTTCAGCCCCCTTGGCCAATGCTACTAGGGTGATGGGAATTGTTGTCCACAACATCTGAGTGGCTATGGGTTCTCCATCCCTGATTTAGCTGGACTATTGGCATAACTCTGCCAAAGGCAGTTGCTTGTATTCTAAGATGGTGGTGAACTTATAAACTATCCTTTATCTTATCTACTTGTTTCTTTCAGATACTATTGTGGATAAGTATAACCACTTATCCAAAGCAGTGAATGACCGGAATGAGAAACTTCAGATCACTCTGACACGTTCATTAAGCGTCCAGGATGGATTGGATGAAATGCTTGATTGGATGAATGGTGTTGAGAAGAGTCTTGAGGAGCAAGGTCAAGTGCCTTTGAATTCTTCTGTAATTCAGGATGTCATTAGTAAAAGTATGGTGAGTTAGTTTTTAGCAGAGCAAATTTTCCTCCTAATGACAGGAACTTAAAGCTCAAAGTGGGGGTGGGGGAAATCAAAATACTGAAATTAAGTTTTCATTAATACATTCAGGTATCTGAAGAAAATTCAGTCTTAAAACAGCTTTTCATTAGAGTGCATCTAGACAGTGACTTTCTCTAGTGCGCATAGTGCATTTGTGGGTGAAGTTGCATGCTAATACTGTATGTTAGCATGCTGGACAACCCAAAAGTGCATGTCAGCCGTGCCAGTCTCCGTGCAGACTGCCACAAATCCAAATATACTACCAGGTCAGCATGGGGGGATTGCACAAAACCATTGACTGTCACTTCTGCAGCTATTGAATAATGGCTATTTTTTCTAAGAGTAGTGATGAACAAATAGTTTCTTATTTTTCCAATCTTAAGTTCAGTTTGCCACATTTCTGCACCAGTTTGTAATTTTTTAAAAGAAGTCACCACAACAATTCATTAGCATTTTTGTGTGCCTTTCTTGTAAATGCATATACAGTGGTGCCTCGCTAGATGAATTTAATTCGTTCCACGGGTCTTTTCTTATAACAAAAAACTCGTCTAGCGAATCCCATAGGAATGCATTGAATTTTTTTTTTGCCCATAGGAACACATCAATTGAATTTCAATGCATTCCTATGGGAAACCACAATTCGCTAGACAAATTTTTCATAAAACGAATTCGTCTAGCGAGGCAACCTCCGCTCGAAAAATCCTTTCGTTAAGCGGAAATTTCATTAAGCAGGGCATTCGTTAAGCGAGGCACCACTGTACAGTATGTGTGCAATTTTGCCTGATATACACATGATTGCAAGCAATTTTTGCCTGTTGCACATTTTGTTTAGCTACATTCACTGGATTTTTATAAATATTTCATGCTAATATACACAGTTGTGTATAGATTTTTTGGTTTGAGAATTGCATTGGTAAATTTGGAGATGTGTGAAGGATAGCTGTGTTTTTGGTTCACGTATTCTTTCACGCTCACCTTTAAACGCAATTCAAATTTCTTTCCCATCTTTATCTTTGGGGTTCTTCCTCATTGCCACTTCTTGTTTGTGGATTCCATTGCTGTAGAAACTGACTACAGGAAGTGCAGTTATTTACATCAGCTTGCAATCACTTCATTCACAAAGAGATGCATCCATGAGTATGGCTGTCTTCTCAGACTTATCTATTTATCCCAGGCTCTAGAACAAGATATTGTGGGTCGGCAAAGTAGCCTAAATGCCATGAAAGAAAAGTTGAACAAATTCATGGAAACAACAGACCCATCCACTGCATCCTCTTTACAAGCTAAAATGGACGAACTTTCTCAGCGGTTTTGTGAAGCAAATAATAAACACAGGAAAAAACTTGAAAAGTTGGATGGATTGAAGACCAGAGTGGAGCTGTTTGAGTGCCTCACTGATAAACTCCAGTCATTCTTGGACAAGAAAACTCAGGCTCTCAGCGAGGCTGACATCCCAGGAAAAGATGTTACTGAGATGTCCTTATATGTGCAGGTACTGTAGATTTGGGGATGTGGGTGGCGCTGTGGTCTAAACCACAGAGCCTAGGGCTTGCTGATCAGAATGTCGGCAGTTCGAATCCCTGAGATGGGATGAGTTCCCATTGCTCAGTCCCTGCTCCTGCCAACCTAGCAGTTCGAAAGCTCGTCAAAGTGCAAGTAGATAAATAGGTACTGCTTTGGCGAGAAGATAAACTTCTGGTTTGCCAGAAGTGGCTTAGTCATGCTGGCCACATGACCTGGAAGCTGTACGCCAGCTCCCTTGGCCAATAAAGTGAGATGAGCGCCGCAACCCGCAATCCCAGAGTCCTCTGTGACTGGACCTAACGGTCTGGGGTCCCTTTACCTTTAGGTTACTGTAGATACTGTGAGCCCTACATTGCCCCTTACTGAGCAGTACAATAGCTGGCATAACTATGCCACACACAATTATAAGAGAACCTGCTGAGTCCAAGAACTAAATTTTGAACACCATGCAGTGTGTTCAGGTGTGAAGCAATTACTTTCGTGTCCATTTTGCAGGAAACCAACACTGAACTGATGGAGCAGAAAAAAGATCTTGAAAATTTGCAACACCTCATTGAAGAACTTTCTCCTCATGCTCTTCCTGGAGACAGGTCATTAGTGTTAGAAAAAGTGAATGCCTTGTCAAAGAAATTCAAGGAAATGGAAGAGACAGTACGAGAAAAGTGAGTATAATAATCAAATTTCAGAATAGTGTGTGCTGATGGTGGTGGTGATGAAAATAATCAGGGTTGTCAATGAGTAAATAATTTTTGCTGATTATCTGTATTGTAACTGATTTATTTTTACTTAGTAACAATAATTTCCATGTGCATATTTCAAACACTTCATTATAGGTGCCTTTTTGAGGTAACTTAGAATTTGATAAATAGAATATCCCACTCAATACTAGAAGTTAATCTTTAATATTCCCCTATGGTGCACAGCAGAATCAAAATAGGTTCAGCAAAGAAATGCATGCCTTGAACTTGTACTCTTGCCAATTCATCAGTCAGTCAATCAACCAACTAAAGGGTTACCAATTACACATATTAAATGCTGCAACTTTTGTTTCAGTGTATCTGAAGAAGTGTGCATGCACACGAAAGCTCATACCTATGACAAACTTAGTTGGTCTCTAAGGTGCTACTGGAAGGAATTTCTTTTATTTTTTGTTTCGACTACGTCAGACGAACACGGCTACCTACCTGTAACTGCAGCTATAAAAATGAGAGTTCCAAATAATATGATGCGCAGACCTATAAGATGGTTGTGTTGTGTTTTGCACTTTTATAAAGTAAAGGAGGAGTTACTGACTTGTAACAATATTTCAGAATTAAGAAACACTTGTCATGCTAAGCCAAACCATAGCTTTGTATGAATGCACAAGTGTGTGGACTCCTAGAGAAGAGATCCCAACCACCATACTCATTTCCAGTTCTTTTGCTGCTTGCACCATGCTGAACTAAGCCATAGTTTGGTGCGGCATGTTGTCCAGACCTGGGCTTATTGTTACAGCTCATGGTTTGTCTGGAGAAAGCTAAAATCATGAGTCCAATTCTAGATGATATGATAAGCAAATATGTGGCTTAGCTCAGCATGGCACAGGGAGGGGTGAAGTGGCTGGGATTTCATCTCCAGGAACTCATGTGTTTGCACCAACCAGACCACACTAGAAATACAGTAATAATATATAAGGAAATGCCACTTGTTGGTTTGCATGTACATTGTGACAAGCCCCTATTAGTCCATCAAGACTCTCACTGTGGAGCCGCATTTGAAATGTGAGATCTGGTACGAGGGGCTGTGGTCTGAAAGGAACATTGGCAACCTGTTTGTGCATAGATAGGAGTGCTTTCAGTCCTGGCTATACATACTGGTTGTTAATACAGCCCATATTTTATCTAGAAGAAGGTTTTGCCTACATTATCCCGAGAACAAGGAGACTATCTCTCCCATATCCCTTCCTTGTTTTCAATTGTGCAGAGAAGAAGATGTGTCCTCTTGCCAAAAGCAGATGGATGAGTTCAATCTTCATGTAGAATCTTTGAAGAAATGGGTAGATGAGATGACGGAAAGAATTCCAGCTATCCAGCCCTCTTTGAATGTGGAGAATTTAAACAAACATTTGCAAAACACCAAGGTGAGAGACTTCTTATCATTTCCGACAACAGTTTCATTAATTGGATTTGTATGTCAGTTGATTTGTCAACTGGTGGTGTCCTTTTGGTCTCAAAGAATGAAGTAGGAATGCTATAGATATTTTGAATGATATATTTTGGTGGTATTCAACTGGGTTTTACTCAGTGATAGATCCATGAAAATTAATGACTTGAGTTAGGTCCGTTATTTCAATGGGTGTACACCTAGTAAGACTTAGTTGACTACTGACCATAACGACATAGCTCCAAGGGACAGATGATGCACTTGCAAGAACTTACCAACTCACTTCAAAGCAAGAGACACCTTGGTGTGTGCAAAAGGATGTACGTGTGCAGCTGCACCCATTAGTGAACAGATAAATTCTTGCAAGTGCAGAGAACATAACTTGCAACTAATTGCTAGACTGAGACAGACACCTTTTGTCTCATTTTTTAAACTATGTTTCAACACAAACTATTGCTGTATATGATTCATTTTTATAATAAGAAACTGGGCATGGTTTAAATACGAGTAAAGTACTTGCAGTATTTTGGTACCAATACATCTTCCTAGCCCTATTTCATCTGAGAGTTCTGCTATCTCACTTTTTAAAAATGTTCACCCCAGTTTTGGGGTCATGAATGAGAAATGACAGGGCACAGTCTGATGATAGAGCAAGTGGGATGTGTGACATGCTGAGATAATTTCTGGCCATGTTCAGCCCCCCTAGAGTGGAATGCTTTTTGTCACACAAATATAGTTAGTAGTTGAAAATAACATCTTGTTCATTTCTTAGCATTTGGAGGAGGAATGGCGTTCGAAGGCACCTGACATTCAGAAAATGATTAGCAGAGGAACAGCATTATGCAACCTAATTAGTGCTGTGACTTCCCCTGCAAGGTCAAGGGGAGTAAAATCAGGTATGTTCAATGGATAAGCATAATAATGGGCATTTCTACATATTTAAAAGTGCATGTGAATGAAATTGAATAGCTAACACAGAATATATATATATTCTGTTTTAAGGTTATCATTATCATTTCAATATTTGGCAGTACACTAGGTCACAGGTGGTATAAGAAATACCTGAGCCATTGGTACACAACTTGAACCCATGACCCCGAGATTAAGAGTTTCATGCTGCACCGACTGAGCTATTTCAGTTTAGAAAAATACTCTCTGTCACTCAATAGCATTTCTCTGTCTTCTTCCCACAAGGGACCTATTACTTGATTGTTCTTCCTCCTTGCTTCGAACATAGCTGAATAAACTTTTAAAGTTATTTTTAACCTCTCTTGCAAACCTGACTTCATTCTGAGCTTTGGCCTGCCTGACCTTCTCCTTGCAACTGTTGGGTACTTATATCTACTCTCCCTTTGTGATTTCTCCTTTCTTCCATTTCCAATACATTCCCTTCTTACATCTCAGCTCATCTGTCAGCTCCTTATGCAGCCACACCAGCTTCTTTAACTACCTCCCCCTTTTTTCTTGTTGGAATTGTAGGTATTTGGGCCTTTAACAGTTCACCTTTAATAAACTCCTATTCACCTGGGGCTCCCTTGTCCTGAGTATTTCTGACCATGGGATTTCTCCCAGTAGCTCCTTAAGTTTTTTGAAATTAGGCTTCTTAAAGTTCAGAGTGCATCTCTTGACTACACTCAGCTTTTCCTTCTCCTCTGTATCATGAAACCAGGAGGAGATGATCACTGCCTCTCAAGTTTCCGAGTATTTCCACTTTGTCGATCAGTTCCTCCCTGTTGGTGAGCACCAGGTCCAATATAGATGACCCCCTTGTTGCTTCTTCCACCTTTTGGGAAATGAAATGGTCAGAGAGCCAATTGTAGTATTTGTTGGACCTTAAATTCTTGGCAGAGTTTGAGTTCCAACAGATATTGGGGTAGTTGAAGTCTCCCATGACTATTATATCTCTCCTTTTTGAATGTTTGGTAATCTGCTCTAGGAAGGCATCACCCAAGTCTTCAGTCTAAGGTCACTGTTGTTCCTTCTCCTAACAAGTTTTTCTTGCTTGTTTCCCATACTCTGTGCATTTGTATAGAGACAACTGAAACCATGAGTCATTTTTCTGCACACTGCTGTCTCTGTCCCTCCTCTGTAGAGAGTCACCTGCTGCCACCACACATCTCTTTCTTCTCTGGGGAGGAGCAGGAATTGTTTTGTACGCTGTACCTTCTATTGCCACCTCAGTGTGTTCTGAGGTCTGCAACCATTCCTCTGGCTGAGAATTTCCAAACCTCTTCATCTTTTGATTAAAATTCTGCCTCTATGTCCCTTCTTAGAGTGTTCCCAGCTGTTCCATGCTCTTGACTCAGCTCTTAATGCACAGTTCAGAGTTCAGGCAGTATCCAGTGAAAACGCAGGTACCATGACCCATACAGGTTGTGCCACTTCCTACTAGCTGTATGTGTTATCAGGGGGGCAGCGTAGGCGGAAAACCTCAGTTTGTGTGCACTGTGGAGATCAGATCCTCTTTTTTAAAAAGAAGTGTAGCTTATCCTCCTAAATAAGAGCAATTTTCATTTTTTAGTATGGACTAATGAATCCAGCACTAAAGGGCAAGTAACTTCAGAGAAAATACTGCTTTTATTTAGAAAATTTAAAAAAAGAGGAAATCATGTATCTGGAGAGACTTGCTACAACAGAAGTGTTTTCAGCAGGTATATAAAACAGTATTGTGAAGGAACCTGCTAAATGCCAACAGACAGGGAGTTTCAGAAGACAGGTGCTGCTATGCTAAAGGAATGACTTCTCTCAAATGCCGAATGAACATTGTGTGGCACTTGTAAACGAGAAGTAAGCAAATAGGCACATTTGGGGTAGGGCAATCCTTTAAGTATACTGCTCCCAAGTTGTTTAGCCACAGACAGTAATTTTTAGTATTCATACCAGCAGAACTTTGTGTACTGAAATAATGTTATTTTAAAAGGGTGAAATATCTATTCAGAATTTGCTTACTAAATGTGTTAATCATTTCTTTATTGGGTTCATTGTGAGTGAGTGAGAGTGCCCTGAGTTTTGTGCCAATGATAAATGTTTCTCTCATGGGAAATATAGAAACGTCTCAGTATCTTAGTATCTGAACATCTCACTTACTTGGCTGACTTATTTGCTCTCACCATTTCCCAGCTGCCATTAGGCTAGCACTCACTTTCCAGCTGGTGGTGAGGGGTGAATGCTTGGCCTTCTCCAAGGCAACCATTAATTCTGCTCCATTAAATAATCATCTTCAGGCTCTCTACTTACATAGACATGCAGTAGGTTCTACTGAGCACTCTTATTCCCTTCATAAATAATGGGTACTCATGAAATTGCCTGTGGAACAGCTAACGGGGGCGGGGGCGGTTCTGAAGTTAATTTCACAGTGTGGAGAAATTTTTGCACCAAAGTTTTGCACAAAAATTTAACTTTGGACACCCTCTCATTCAGCATTTTGTCTGTTCTAAATCAGTGTAGCACAAATGTTTTGGGGTCTTTGTTCCACAATGCATGGAATCACAGAACTGCAACTACTTGGAATATTGTGAGCGGCTGACTTAAGGCACCTTTCATTCAACATTTTAGACATGGGTACTGATAGCAGCTCAGAACAAGTTCTGTGTATACCAATTCAGTTATGCTGGGCACAAATATGTGTTATATATGGAATGATCCCTCCTCTCCCCTGCTTACTGTTCCAGGGGTTCTCTTGACCTGCCCTGAGCCAATTGGGAGGCATGTGTTGGGGAGACTCCATAGTGCAAGTGGAAGGCCTTGCTCAGGGCTTCGGCTGACTGAATTCATTAGTTGAATCCTGCTGTAAATCTCTAATCTCTCTCTTTCAGCTGTAAGCGGAACAGTATTAAATGGTGAAGGAGCAGCTACAGGTACCCAGGGATTCCTAACAAACAAAGGTGACTAATTATGGCTCACTTAAATACATAAATCTTGTGAGCAAGCATAAGATGTTTATATTTTAATAGAATTTTCTCAATAACAGTCAAACCCCCTATTTAGCTGGAGTCTTTTACACTTTGTTCTAACTTAGGGCATATGTGTGTGTGTGTGTGTGTGTGTGTGTGTGTGTGTGTGTATGCGCATCCAGTTAATTCAACTTCTGTCTGGTTTCAGTGGGTGAACCAAGGATTGTGGTTAATGAGAGCCAAGACAAGATAAGGAGTTCTTTCTTGGCTTTTTAATCCATTAAGAAGTAATCATGAGTAACAGTAGCAAAGTTGTTATCTCTAGTAGGTGGAGTTCACGGTTTTTAAGAAGTGATTTGACTATCAAGTGACCCAAGATAACATATGAATATAAGAAGCTGCTTATACTGGAGAGTCAAAGTAGATGTGACAATGGAGATACGTGGAGTCTCTCAACCATTCATTTGAACTTTACTTCAGATTCCCCCTTTCCCCCTTTCCCACTAACTATTCCAATCCAAGGGGAAAATATAATCAGAAGACATTCCATGTATCTCCCATTTTGCCTCAGATAGACTAACCTCTTATATTATTGTGTTTGGCCTGCCTAGCTGTTATCATCCTCAGCATTCTTGAATCTTTTGCATGTGTTAACAGAAAACAACATAAGTATATATTTAAAATTAACAGGCATGGTTTTTAAGGTTTTGTTTTAATCAAAAATTAGCATGCACACATAGTACTATAACAGGCTCTAGAACACCTCGGTTTTCCTAAGAAATCAGATGTTGAAATTAGGGTGGTAATAACTTGCTGTGTTCCAAAACATTAAAATGATAAACCAAAATAATGCTTGTCTTCATGCAGGATATTCTTTCAGAAGTCCTTATACAATACAGTATTTCTGTACAAAAAAAATCAAAAAAATTCACTGTCATCAGCCTGGTGACGGGTTCATCTTCCTTAATCTACTAATATTGGGGTATCAGAAAGAAATGACCGTAACTAATTATTCTGGTTATTATTTCATGGAAGGATTAAAAACTTTTAATGTATAATATTTGCATCCTTTCTTGCTGTCATGACTAGTAAAAAAAATAAAATAATGTATGTCCCACCTCTCTTGCAGAAGTGACCACTGTCCAACACAACATGTCAACTGTAAGCCATAGTTATGATGATTTGGGAGCAGTACTGAAGGAAAAAAGATCAGAACTGGAATCCACTCTTTCAAATATGCAAAACATTCAAAGAGAATCAAATTCAATGATGGAATGGTTACAGAATATGGACACTGCTGCAGCCAAATGGGAAGCAACTCTTATTGATAGTGAGGCTGTTAAAGAGCAAGTCGATCAACACAAGGTAGTTTCTGTCTCCTCCCCTGTTCAAAACTATCAATTAAGCTTAATTAAATTTTAAAGTGAGCTTCCTGTTCATATTAATGGACAGGGTCTGTTTAATAATGTATGTAACACTACAACCATATATTAGCACTTTGTACTGATGCCTTATGGAAATACCATAAAAATGTCTTATCAGGCATAGGACCAGAAGTCAGATTGCATACCTGTGATAAAATGTATCAGAGCTGCCTAAACAGATTAAGAGACCATCTCAATGAAGCACCACTTCTGCCAAACACTTTGGTTTTATGTATTCTCAAGCCTAACATGTTCATTCTTCATAGCTATTTGAAACAGAATTGAAACAGAATGAGAATAAAGTGCAAGAACTGAAGGACAGAGTGACAGAGCTATTGGAGAAGAACCCAGACTCTCCTGAGGCACCGAAATGGAAACAGATGTTGGATAAAATAGGTATGGCAGGTTTTATTTTGCAGTGTAGGGAAGGGGAGAGGGACAATGATCTAACACAGGCATCCCCAAACTTCGGCCCTCCAGATGTTTTGGCCTACAACTCCCATGATCCCTAGCTAAGAGGACCAGTAGTCAGAGATGATGGGAATTGTAGTCCAAAACATCTGGAGAGCCAAAGTTTGGGGATGCCTGATCTAACATTTGCCAAAACAAACCACAGATTGAATGTCTGTGAGCTTTGGAGAGAAGGGTTGAACCTCATCGGCATGACATACTAGAAACCTCTTCTGGACATGCTTTTGTTCTTACATGACTACTGGCTTATGAGGTTTGGTCTATCCCAGTGTTTCTCAACCTTGGTTCTCCAGCTGTTGTTGGACTACAACTCCCATCATCCCTGACCACCGGTCCTGCTAGCTAGGGATGATGGGAGTTGTAGTCCAACACCAGCTGGAGACATAAGGTTGAGAAACACTGGTCTATCCTATCAGATCTTATATTTTAAAAGGCATTGGCCACAGCCGCATGTCAGGATAAAACAGCTCATGGGAACTGTAAACTATCATCCATGGCTTAACGTTGCGTCCAACCCATGGATCTTGGTTTGCTTAACTCAAACAAACCACAATTCGGAAGTCAAGCATAAACCTTGGCTTTTCATTGTGGTTTGTTTGGACTGAAACAAACGCACCATCCCTGGTTCTTATAAAATACTATGCCAGGGCTTGTGGTTCGTTCCTCCCACTTGCAAAATCAGAATCCCCAGCTTGGCATTTGAAAAAAAGTCCCACTATTTGTTTGCCAAAGCTTGTTCTTGGTTTCTTGATTGTGGCCTGTATGAGCAAAACAAACCAAGATCCCTTGGTTGGATGTAAAGCTAAGCCCAGGGATCATGGTTTGTTGCTCCCCCTTGTTCTAGTAGAGAAGTACAGCGGGAACCATCTGCATGTCCACAGTAAACCACTGTCATTGTTTATTTGTTGGACTATTTAATATGAAATTATTCCAATTATGCAATTTTACAAAATATTCCATTCATTTTTTCCCACAGATTCCAAATGGAGGGAACTCAGCCAGGTAACATCTGACAGACAGAAAAAACTGGAAGAGTCATCAAATTACTTGACCCAGTTCCAGGCAACTGAGGCTCAGTTAAAACAGTGGCTGGTGGAAAAAGAATTAATGGTCAGTGTGCTTGGACCACTGTCAATTGACCCAAATATGTTGAACACGCAGAAGCAGCAAGTTCAGGTGAGCATTTGGTCCCATTGCATATTTGCATACAAATTTGTATTTGTAGAAAGATGCTTGTGCTTCCTGGATTGAAAACACTGATATTGTGGTCCCATCACCAATGTGGTTTATCCTTTTTTTGGTGGAGTGTAGTTCTGAAAACAAATATGAAGACACCAGACAACAATCTGTTTTCTAAAAAATGGAACTATGGTTAATAATGACAAATAAGGGCTTCTATGTGGTGAGATGAGTGCAGCTAGAGATTAAAGTTTTCAGCAGGGGGAAATGAATGGCAGTGCCTTTCTTTTATGACCCTGTGCATATATAAGCAAGTGAACTGTGAATTATAAAATATTCCACACTCACGGCCAGTATAGATATTGGAAAGGAAATACAGTCATACCTCGGGTTAAGTACGCTTCAGGTTGAGTACTTTCAGGTTAAGTATTCCGCGGACCCGGAAGTAAACGGATTAATCCACTTTCCATTACTTTCAATGGGAAAGTTCGCTTCAGGTTAAGTACGGACTTCCGGAACCAATTAAGTACTGTACTTAACCTGAGGTACCACTGTATGGGGCCTCACTGTCATCTTTCCCTCCTAATGATGTTGCTTGGTATGTGATGACACTTGGAAGTGCTGTAGGAGGTGCTTAATCTTTTGCCCACTCACTGATTCTTCCCTCCAAATACTCCACGTAAGTGTATAATTTCCCCCTTCAGCACACACATACTGGCTTCCAAAATCAGGAGTGAGCTCTGACTGGGGGGGGTGGGGGAAACAACCTGGATTTGTTTGCTTTTTGCAGGAGAGAATGAGGACATGTGGGAGAGTTTGAGCACCCCTAACCACCACTCCTCCCCACCAAGTTCCCACCCCTACCCACTTCCTATTATTTTGACAGGCATGGGACTGGAAGCACACATTTGGTGGTATTCTGCTCTTAGAACTGTCTTCTAAGAAGTTTTCTTCTGCTTTTAGAAGTCAACCAGGAAAACTAAAGACTTAGACATAGTAAACCCTTGGAGCAGTGGGCTGTAGGGGCTTGTTTGGCCCTCAACATTCATGGTTCCATAAATTGCAGTGAAACGAACATGTGCACTTTAACTGAGAAGTATTGTTTGAGGTCATGTCCGATGAGATAAAACCATGGTATTTGATCTGTGATCTGTGGTGACTGCTTCATCCACATGCGTCAATGCTCTGATTGATTCATTTAACATGTGTCTCAAAACAGGAGACTAGGTCATGCAGATCAGGTGTTTTCCAAGGTGCCTCTTTATCCTTAGTGATAGTATATTCATGGTGGAGTTGACACAGGGTTTCCCACATCATGGGTTGCAGTACTGGATCAGCAGGTTGTCTGAACCAGACGTAAGGGATAAATATGAATATATTAACCTACCTTAAAGTGATACTGGCAGAATGCCTTTTATTTTTACAACCAAGAGCTATTTCATGTACTCATCAGCCTAGGATGCTACACTAGGTAAATGGCTACTAACAGTTTGTGATATCTGTGTTTCCTTACACTTTCCTGAAATTACTTTCTCTCATCAGATTCTGCTCAATGAGTTTGACACTCGAAAACCCCAATATGAGCAGCTGAATTCAGCAGGACAAGGGATAATGAAGAGGCCAGGTGAACACCCACCTTCTCACGAAATGGTGAAGCAGCAACTGGCCGCTGTGGCGCAGAAATGGGATGGCTTAACAGGACAGCTGAGTGACCGATGCAACCGAATCGACCAAGCCATTCTCAAAAGCACAGAATATCAAAGCTGCCTGAAAAGCCTTTCTGAGAAGCTTAGTGTCTTGGATGATAAATTCAACAGCAGCCTGGCTATAAGTACAGACCCTGATTCTGTAAAACGGCAACTGGAAGTGGCCAGAGAAGTGAAAGAAGAAATTGAACGGGAAACGCCAAAGAGAAAAGCTGCTCAAGCTCTCTGCGAGGAATTGTCCGCACTGGTAGCAGAAGATTACTTGAAAGCTGAACTAGCTAGGCAATTGGATGGCATCTTAAAACCCTTTCATGATATGGAACAAAAAGCAGGTTTGTTAACAAATGAGATGAGATGATATTGAGGGCCTAGATTCTATGAAAGGGTGGGTGAGAATAGCTGCATATTTCTAGACTATGCCAGTTATTTGAATCTTTTAAGATATCAAATGACATGTGATTGACAGTAGATGGTATATGTGTTTACCAGTGAGTGATTCACGCATTCTAAATTAATGCTTCTGTGTGAAATTTATGTAGGGAAAATACATGCATTTCTCCAACCTTTGTGTATTTGTCTTGGCCATGCCACAGTTTCAGAAAGGCTTAGGGTTCATCCACACTTCTATATGCCCTGCTGCTTTCCCCTGGAGAAATTGGCGGTTTCGTGCTGAATCAGAACAAAGGCCAAAACCTGATTGCCATTTGTTCCGTTTAGCACTAAAGGGTGGGTTTTCCAGGGGAAAGTGATAGGGCAAAGCTGCTTGGACCCATGCTTTCCTGGCATGGAAACTGAACTAGCTAGGCAAGCGGAAAACTGCTCGGACCCGTGCTTTCTAGGCACAGGACAAATATGGATGAGCCCTTACTTTGGTGTGTGTGTGTGTGTTTCAGACTCAACAAGGGAGTCCCAACAGGAGTCCTGTAAAGTTGTAACAGGACTGGCAGTGATCTTTTCGAAGCATTTTATCTCAATGACTGTTGAGGGATTACTGCAAGCTTTACTGTTCATAGTGCATGTCGTTTATGTTTGTGATGTTTATACTGGTACTAGTGATCATACTATCCTGGTTACCTGATTAGTTCTCCACCCTCAAAATCCCTTGTTGTCAAGGGATAGTTATTATTATGAAGGGGTTATTATTTTAGGCTGCAATACTATTATTTTCCAAGCTGGTGGTCTTCAATAAACACTTCAGCTAACAAGCTCCAATGAAGAATAATGTTTAATAAAACATCTAAAATTGCAATAGGGTGCATTTTCCTATAACACAATGTTTCTCCTTGATTGAAATAACATCAACCAAAATCCTAGTTATAAGCCACTCAAAGACACAGATTTTAAGAACTTTTTTTTTTGGTCTTCTGCAGGCAATCACATCGAGCAACTTCAGTCAACTTACGTTAGTTCTAATCAGTTCCAGCAAATGTCTAAGGACTTTCAGGCCTGGTTGGACAAGAAGAAGGAAGAACAGAATCAGCCTTGTCCCATCTCTACCAAGCTGGAGTCTCTGTGGACATTAATTGATGGTCAGAAAGAGTTCAAGGCTGCCTTGTCTGACCAGACTGGTTCTTATGAGAAACTCATCGCAGAAGGTGAAAGTCTACTCCAGAAGACTCAGGGAGCGGAGAAGGCTGAGCTGCAGGCCCAACTGAACTTGCTCAGAGGTAACTGGGATGAAATGAACAAGCAAGTTAAAGAAAGGCAAGATAAATTAAATGATTGTTTGGAAAAAGCCCTTAGATACAGAGAGCATGTAGAAAACCTACAACCCTGGATAGCGAAATGCCAAAGCAATATCTCTCAAATAGAAATGAGCATAGATCCTGTTCGGCTAGAGAATTCCATCGCTCAGGTGAAGACCTGGCAGAAGGACCTAGACAAACACCAAGGGTTGGTGGAGCTATTAAGTAATGCAGCTGAGACATTACTCAGTGCCTGTCAGACAGACAAAGACATTATTGAAGAGGAGAAGACACTGCTGATCCAGAACATGGATATAGTCACAGAGCAACTGCATGCTAAGAGAGATGGCCTGGAAAAGATGTCTCAGAGACTGAAAGAGTTTCAAGAGTCATCAAAGGATGTTGAAGAGCAGCTGAAGAATGCCAGAGAACAGCTGGAAACACACGATTCTCTCAAACCCCAGACTTACAGTAACAAACACTTGACGATTATGCAGACGCAGCAGAAGACACTCCAGACCGTGAAGGCTCAAGTGGACCTGACAAAAAAGCTTGCCCAAGAACTGGTGGCAGATGCTTCAGATTCATCAGGTGTCTCTGACCTCTTGTTGCAGGCAGAAACATTAGAAGAAGAATTCAGCACCATCAGTCAGCAGGTTGATGATAAATGTTCATTCCTGGAGACTAAACTCCAGGGAATTGGCCATTTCCAAAACAGCATCCGAGAGATGTTTTCTCAGTTTGCAGAGTTCGACGATGAATTGGACAGCATGGATTCTGTGGGTAGGGATCTTGTCACACTGCAGTCACAGCGAAAGGATATAAAAACTTTCCTGAAAAAGTTGGAGGAACTCATAACCAGTAATGAAAATGCAAATAATACCTGCAAAATGATGCTAGCAAATGAAGCTGAAGCGTCTCCAGATCTTGCAGGTATAAAAAGGGACTTGGAGGCTTTAAATAAGCAGTGCAACAAGTTGCTAGATAGAGCAAAAGCCAGAGATGAACAGATTGAAGGGATTATTAGCCGCGTTGAAGAGTTCTACAGTAAACTAAAGGGGTTTTCTAAACTGCTCGGGGAAGTTGAAGAGCATGAAGAGTCCCAGGGTTCTGTTGGAATGGAAATTGAGATGATAAATCAGCAGCTGAACGTATTTAAGGTAAGAAGGACCTTTCTGATTTTTAAGAATTCTGTATTGTAAAATGAAAACTAACTGAGTGAGCTGCTCAGTAGTCTAGACCCCCAAGGAAAAGTAATTGGGTTGGCCCTCCTTTTTCAGCTTATAGATCATGTGTAAGCTTCTTAAGAATTGTGTTTGAAGTCATTTTTCATGTTTCCCAACAGAGGGTGCTTTTTGCCTATTTTAAGACGAGTGAGATCTAACATAACATATATTCCACCCAATGCATTCCTGTCTTGGGATATAAAGTTTTATTAATAAGCAAGTTTTGTTTGTTTGTTTATGAATTCAAATGCTTCCTCTAATTTCAACGGATAAACATAATTGCTGCAAAATAGTTACATCATAACATTTTTATTTGCCTTGTAATGAACGAGACTTGAGTTGTCCAACAGGAAGCGATATCACATGCTCCTTCGGTTTGGGGGTCCTTGGAATTTACAAGTAATTTGAGGGTTGTGGTTTGAAGTTGTATGAAGTGTTCTCAGCTCAGTGTTCTCATGAAGCAATTTAGAAACTGAGAAGATGGTCTTCTCTTTGGTCAAAAGTTATTAGAGAAGCATTCTTAAGTTGTTTTAAAACAGAATGTCCAGCATTTTGCTTTGAAGATCTCCAGCAAAGCTGAGCTTCTTGAGTTTTCCTCTCCTCTCAGTGGTAATTTAAAAATAGGCTTAAATCATGGTTCCATTCAAGCACACAGAAGGGTTGTCAACTGCAGCTTTTGTTATTCTAGAGCAAGGTTTTCTTGGATCTCCAGCTATTGTTAAACTACAGTTCCTATGATCCCTGACCACCAATCCTGCTAGCTATAGATGATGTGAATTGTAGTCCAACAACAGCTAGAGACCCAAGTTTAGGAAACAATACCCTAGAGCTTAACTGACGCAGTTCAATTTACTCAAAAAGTTGGGATTCTTTAAGAATCTTTACATTTCCTTTGCTTCCCATTGTTACTATACTGCCCAGCTGAGGAGGCTCAGCGCTTCTGTGGCGGGATAACCTTCTCATGAACAGATTGCTGAATGATGGGATAGAATGAGGGCAGAAGCAGCCCTGAACTTTCCCCACCTCCGCAGCCATTCAGAATATAGCCATAATCTTTCCCTGAGAGCAAGACAAAGCACAATGAACACAGCCTCAAGCATCCCACGCCCCAGAGGCATTGCGCAGGCATGCAGGAAGAAATAGATCCTGCTCTGAGTAGTGTGTTCATATCAAACAACAATTCCAAATAAAAGACAATGGGGAGAAGAACTGAAGAAGCTGCAGTTCAACTGACAGCTGGTGCTTATATATGTATTAGCAGCAGATATTTATTTCATTTACTACGTGCACCATATGAAGAGCCAGCCCTCCTGTGACAGAGTGAAGGTGAGGTCAAGCAGAGTCCTGGGCGAGGTCCAAGAAGGCTGAGATTAGCATTCATTCCAGGGGGTTGTCCCAAGAGTCATGACCTGGGATCATGCCAGGCATTGTGCAGCTAAGAGGTTCTATCCACACCTGGTTCCCAGGATCAAGAAAAGTACTGATCAGTCAGTCAGGACAAAACAAAGAAGTGTGGAGGTGAGCTAAGGCAAAGGCAACAGGCCACTGGCTGTGCAGTTCTGCTGAAGCATAGTTCTGGTTTATGTCTTGTAACCCCCGGCCCTCATCCAAGAAAGCTGTCTGGCAGAATTTATTTTAATACTGTATCCAGTGTGCCCAAGATAAACCCAGTGGCTGAAAGCAAAATAAGCTACCTTGCCTTGGGCACTAGGTGTTAACTTCCATTCCATAATGAACTTTTATCTCCTAAGATGGCACAGAAGGGAAGCACAGCACTAGGTCCTCTTGCCTGCTAAACACCAGAATCAGTAGAATAAAGGCATATAAAGGCCTGAGCAAATGAAACATTCTTTACCTGGCATACAAAAAAATAACAGAACGAGCCCTTCTGAGCCAAAGATAGGGCTCCCCTGATGAAAAAGCCCTGTTTCAGGTTACCAGACAATAGGACCTGAAGAGATATAACAGTGGGCAGTGGAAGCAACCACTTTTTAAGGTACACTTGCTTCCAAGATGGGTTTTTTAAACTTGAAAGTCATAAAAAGTACTTAAAGGATTGATTTTTTTCCTATGTATTTCCTTCAGTGACCAAGCAACGTCAGAGGTCTTGCTTTGCATCTCCCCAATAGCAGATATGCAGTGGGTAAGAACAATGAACCAAGGCAATATAAGTTACGGCACCAGTACTCTGGACTGCCCTCCCCATGAAAGCATGCCTGGCCCCACCTTTGTGTACATTTCACAAGCTCTTTAAGAGCTCTTTTGCAAATCCTTTGACTGAGGGTAGCTGATGGCTGTTAGCAGATCTTTCTACTACTGTGATGATAGTGGTTGTGCTACTACCATTTGTTTTTCTGCATTGTTTTACTGGCTTTTCTTTTTTAAAAAGAAAAGTGACAGGCTTTCCTTGCCATATAACAAGGCAAGGTATCCCCCAGATAAATATGGGATGAACAGACGTTTGAGAATTTCCTCTGCCTTTCTCCACCACATCCTTGAAGGGGATCAGTGATATCCCTGAGGAGCTGTAGTCTATGAAATGTACTGGCCTGTTCAGGCTTTCTTTTTGTACTTTGCAGTAAGAATTGGAACAATTCTGTTACCCCTTTGGGTAAAGTTTGTAATTATTACTTCATTTTATAATGTATATGAAACAGTTAGAACAAGAGACAAAAAATAAAAGATGAAAAACAAAACTATAAAATACGAACGTAGAATGAGTTAAAATAACAAAGTAAAAACTTTCAACTTTACCGGATCATCTATAGTTGCAGATTTGCCAGGCTTGTGACAAAGGTTGTCTTGAAAATTATGGTGCCGCTGTATATGTCATAAAGCAGTGCCAAATCATATCAAAAGTGTAAGATTTTGGGCTGTTTTCTTATGAGTTGCAATTACTATTCAGGCTGTCAAGATCATATATAGGCATCATCATTTGTGTGCCAATATCCAGTTCCCATGATGTGAGGGACAGAAGCTATAGACAGCCCCCTCCCATCTTAAACATGAGCTCTTCGCCCAGTGCAAGTGGGAGTGGGGAGGGGGATGTTTCGAGCGGGGAATCAGGAAGCAGAAGCCAGGGATCAGGCAGGGTAGCCGAGCCACGGCGCCGCTTGGGAAAGGAAGGGGAAAGCAGGGAAACCGCAGGACGAAGACCGATCCCAGCGACCCCGGAATTGCGTAAGAAGCGCCGGGGGCGGAGATTTAGTATCCCCAGGCTACTTTGCTGGAGAAAGACGCGGGAATCTCCATTCGGATGTTCTGCACCGGACTGACAACATGTACTGACAACATGTATATAGCACTGCTTAAGCACTGTAAATAGACTGCACTAATAAAAGGATAAAAATGCAGAGCTGTGAGGAGTCGTTACTCTAGAGTAGCCACCACCACCACTGTGACACATATCTTTTTAAGGGGTGTCATAGATCCATAAGTTACGTTGAGCAATGTAGAGTTTTAGAAACTAATCCTTTCTCTCCTCTACCCATTGTGATTAATAATGTTTCAGATGGTGTTAAGGGTCTTAGAGCTTGTGTTTTTACATGTTCTTTTAAAAATAAAACTATGAATTTAATTAAAATAAATCCAGTTTATGTTACGTTAAGCCTTCTTTCTCTCTGACAGTTTTCACAATTTTGTCTTAATGCCGCAAGTAAACGCTGCACTTTTTTTGGTTTAAACTGCAACGAGCTCTTTCTATGTCCGATTGTGTTTTGGGAACTTCTGACTTGGAGAACTGGTGTTTCAATACATGTGTGTGTATTGGAGTATGTTTATTTATTACATTGTATATCCCACCTTGCCTCCAAAGAGATCAAGGCAGCATAAAGTTTCCCCCCTCTCCATACGTATTACCCTCACAACAGTCCTGTAGGCTAGGCTGAGAATTGGTGACTAGCCCAAGGTCACCCAGTGAGCTTCATGACCAAGTGGGGATTTGAAGCTTGGTCTCCCATGTCCTAGCATGACTCTCTCTCTCTCTCTCTCTCTCTCTCTCTCTGTCTATCTATCTATCTATCTATCTATCTATCTATCTATCTATCATCTATCTATCTATCTGTCTATCATCTATCTATGAAACCACTTAACATGTTCATTCCATGTACCAGTGCATTTTATCTAGAACATCTTTTATCTAGAACATCTTTGGGTTGTGTTCACTTAGTCATGCTTAGAGTAAACCCACTATAAACCAACAGGACTTAAATAATTTCTAAAGCCCTGTTGATTTCAATGGATCCACTCTGAGCATGGCTAAGTCTGGATCCAATTTGCTTGGCAGAATGTGTTCATCACATGCAACAATGCATTTTGGCAACAGTTGCACACGGAGCTTCACAAATCTCTGTTGTTGGAATACAAAGATTAGTCTATTTCTTTGTCTTTAGCATCCGATTCAGGTTATGTGAGGGCAACTTGAATGGGTTTAATAGCACACTTCTGAAGATCCTTTCGGAAAGACCTCTATTTCTTGAAGATATGCACCTATGTTTGCAAGAAGAAGAAAAATAGAGCTTTGTATTATTATTCTATGAACCATTCTATGAATGGTTACAATTGGGGGGGGGGAACCCAATGGCTAAAATGTTTTGATTTGAAAGATAGTTAACTTGATCTTTTAATCTACTCCTTGACGATACCTGATGGGTGCTTATTTTTATATGTTGTGTGTTTTAGATTCTCTTTTCTCTCTCTGATTATTTTTGGGGGTTATTGGGTTGTTCTTGTTTATATTTTGATTATATATTTTGCGTTTTTATATTGTGATTTTATCCTGTGAACCGCCCTGAGACCTGTGGGTATAGGGCAGTATATTAATTAATTTATTAATTTATTATTTTTATTGTTCCTGATAAATCCGTATTATCTATTTTTATTTATTTAAATGAGTTTTAAACCACGTTTCATTTACAAATAGGAATATGAAAAGTGGTTCACATTATCCACTTTATCCAGTAATAAGTCAACAGTCAACCGCAAAATTGCAGATTTTTCTTACAGTATATGCCTTTTGAGATGATGGTGTGGGCTTCTTCCAGACAGTGACCTGTTTTTCATGCCACACTAAGTGCAAGTGTGCAGCTCCTGGAGAGGAGATAATGGTCATCTTGCTGTTTTTCTGCTGCACCAGACTGAGCTAAGCCATGGTTTGACTTAGCCTGTCATCTTAACGTGGGCTTGTGGCATGTGTCTCTCCAGCATAATCATGATCTGTAACCAAGGTGTTTCCTGTGGGCAACCCCCATTTGAGGCAGAGACCTAGCTTTTGGGTTTCCGTTCCTTGTTTTAGCAGTAGGCTACGTTGAGGGGTTGAGGGTATGTGTATTGCTATTGTCCATAAATGCACCATCTCTTTCACTGGCAAATCTCTTGATCCTCCTGGGGCAGGCTATCAGAGGGTTGGCACCTGGTGCTTGGCCAAAGAAGCAGACTAGGGATGCTGCTGGTCTATCAACTGCCCTGTTGCCCAGCAGCATGCCTGATCAAGCTGGTCAAGGTAGTCTCTGGACTACTTCAGTATCCATTAGAGGCTACCACTGTATTGGCTGAGCTCAAGACTTAAGGCAGGCATCCCCAAACTATGGCCCTCCAGATGTTTTGGCCTACAACTCCCATGATCCCTAGCTAACAGGACCAGTGGTCGGGGGAGATGGGAATTGTAGTCCAAACCATCTGGAGGGCTGAAGTTTGGGGATGCCTGACTTAAGGCCTTCATTACAACCATGCAGCTCTCTCAAATGGTCATTGGTCCAACACATCATTTAGGAGACACCCTTGATGTAGTCTTTGCCCCAAATGACATGAGGGATGGACTGAGGTTGAGTGTGGAGGAGGTGCACTGCTTTGTCATGGTCCGATCATTACCTGGTATAGTTTAGAATGGTAGCAGCAATTTCCCAACTGGGAGCTGCCGTTAGAAGTTTTGCGGTCAGTATGCTGGTGTCACTCAGCCATAACATCTGAATTAGGAGCAATTGTGCATGCCTTGGAACATTGCCTGGACCCAGTTTTAGCTTATTGTTGTTTTTACTTGTTTTGAATGTTTTAAGTACTTGTTTTTAGTGATTTTTTTTTTACTGTTATTGTTACTGGTTCATTCTTTTTGTAAACCACTTCATGGGTGTAGACAGGGGGGGGCAGGGGGGGGCAGCTGCCCCCCCTAGAAGCAAAAAATTATTGTATTTTACAGACCATAACCAATACTTTGCCCCTCCAAAAACTGAAGTGGAAAGGGCTTTGCTTTAGCAAGAGCAGCTCTCCACTTGCTGGGGGCGGGAACACAGCTGTAACAAAAACACATCAAATAAATAAAGCAAAGCAGTTAAGACAATGGAGCAGAATATCCCTTCAGGCAAGGTCCACCCTATTCACCCTATTGTTATTCAGTGGGAGTTGTTAATGGGCATTCAGGGATCGCATTAACAGTTCTATTGGCGATTTAATGAGGGTGCAGAGGATTCAATTTGACTTAAGGTGGCCCTGCAAGGCTAAAAGGAAGTGAATAAGAAGGGGGGGCTGTAGCTTTGATAGACACAGTGATGTTTATAAAAAGCATTGGTGTTCCAGTCTGCCCCTCCTCCTGCATCTGTATACTGTAAATCAGGGGTGGCCACCTCCCAAGAGACTCTGATCTACTCACAGAGTTAAAAACTGGGAGTGATCTACCCCCTTTTGGGGGGTTCAGGGCAAAGCTGTTGAGTTTTTTTAAGGAAGGGAAGCCCTGTTTTGGGGGGTTTAGGTCAAACTTGTTGAGCTTCTTTTAGGAGGGAGGGAGGCCCATTTTTGTTTAGGGCTTCGGGTCATAGTTCAGCTTTTTTTAGGGAGGAGAAAAAATTTGGGTGAGCTTTTTTTAGGGGTGCCAGTGATCTAGCAGTGATCTACCACAGACATCCAGTGATCTACTGGTAGATCACAATCTACCTGTTGGACGTGCCTGCTGTAAATCAAGCAGAGAGAAAGCTGCTTACAAGGCTCCTGTACAGGTGTACCGGTATCTTCCTCTTGCTGCAGAGTTCTAGCATCACAGCGTCACCCAGAGGCACCCACAAATGTGAGTTATCCCTCTCTCTATTTCTTCCTTCCTTTCCTCCCTCTTCCATCCTCAATAAAATACTGGGGGGGGGCAGATAAGCCCCACATAGAAAGCCCATCAACATGGGGGGGGAGGACTCTTTAAAATACAGTATTTACCAGTAATTTCTTTTTTTGGGGGGGGAGGCACCTAGGCCTCTAGGAGTTGGCTGCTATGCCTAGGACAATTCAAGAAAGCAGAATCATGCATATGCTATGGTAATACCGGTATATCAATAGAATCATGGAATTGTAGTCGGAAGGGACCACAAGAGTCATCTAGTCCAACCCCCTGCAATGCAGGAATTTTCCCCCAATGTGGGGCTTGAACCCACAACATGGTTGAAATATTATGCTGATATGCAGCAACGCCTCGGAGGCATCGAGACTGCGGCCCTGTCTTGCCTCGCCCTCGCCTGCCCTGCCACCCCCTCTCCCCTGCCCGACCCTCCCATCCTCTTGCTGCAGAGTTCCAGCTTCACAGCATCACCCAGAGGCACCCACAAATATGAGGTATCCCTCTCTCTATTATTCCTTCCATCCCTCCCTCTTCCATCCTTAATAAAATACTGGGGGGGGGCAGATAAGCCCCACATAGAAAGCCCATCAAAATGGGGGGGGGGTGACTCTTTCAAATACGGTATTTACCAGTAATTGGGGGGGGGGGAGAGGCACCTAGGCCTCTAGGATTTGGCTGCTATGCCTAGGAGTAGGACAATTCAAGAAAGCAGAATGATGCATATGCTATGGTAATATATCAATGGAATCATAGAATTGTAGTCGGAAGGGACCACAAGGGTCATCTAGTCCAACCCCCTGCAATGCAGGATTTTTCCCACAAGGTGGGGCTTGAACCCACAACATGGTTGAAATATTATGCTGATATGCAGCAACGCCTCGGAGCCGTCGTGACTGCGGCCGTGCCTTGCCTTGCCCTCGCCCACCCTGTCACCCCCTCTTGCCTGCCCGACCCTCCCGTCCTCTCCAGCCAAGCAGGGTAGCCGCCGCCGTTGCCAGCCCCAGAAGCACAAGGTGGCCGCTGCCGCCGCTGCCGCCACCACGATGTCATCAGGCCAGCTGGCCCTGTAGCCCCGCCCACGTTCCCACTTTGTGGCCCCGCCCCTGAATGATCATGGCTTGCCCCCCCCTAGTTTTGATCCTGGCTACGCCCTTGAACCACTTTGAGGTTTTATTATAATCAACAGTATATAAATGTTGTGAAATAAACAAACGAATATACATGATGTGCAAAGCAGACCACTAAGTAATAGTAAAGTAAAAAAGTTCAAGTGGTAGTCCCAAGCTCATTGGAGGAAGGGAATAGCAAATTGGAATTGCGACTAGTGACTCTGCTTCGAAATCATTGCCAAGAACGGTGTCCATAGGCATATATTTTTACAATTAACAGTAGTCCGTCCATTTTTAACGAGTATTGCTTTTAGGTAGCTGAGAAGAAGATTGTCTGATTTTGTAGTTCTTATATCTTATCTATTGGTATTTACATAAAGAAAAGAGGATTTTGTTTTGTATTCACAAATCCTACCCAGGAACAAATCTTCCAGTGTTTCAAATCAAAGCTCCATTTTCAGTTACTTACAGTAGCAGGCATATTGTATTTCATGGTGTTTCTCTTTCATTCTCTCACTTTCATTCAGTTTTATTGCAGACCTTTGTGCTTTAAAGAAAGTATGCATTGAATGAACGTGGGCAAAAGAAAAATTCAGCAGATGAACTTGCTTTACTTGGGTTACACCATGCCCATTTCCTCACAAAGAGCCAACCAGCTAAGATGATCCTGAAGAACAAAAGCCCTAGTTTAGTTTGTATTTTGCTGAACATTTTAATGAGCTACTTCATTCTAGGGTGGGGTTGTGGGGAAGCAGCGTTCAATCTCTCTGCCACGTAATTACAATCCTTGAAATGTCTGCAAAATATTTCAGCAATAAACCCGCCACACTCTTTATTTATTCTTTTATTTATTAAAGCACATGGAATTTATGTCACTTTCTATCACTGAATGGCTCATTAAATCCCCTCCCCCATTTAGACCATTACTAGATGCGGTTGCTTTAAAGGGTCGTTTCAGTATATTTCCAGTGTTCAGATATATGTCAAGAGGTGCCTTCTAATTCTGCTTCATAGGAGATCTGGGCCTGGATGAATATTCCAGTTGATGAGCTTGAACTAATATTTAAATTGGTTTAGGTCGGTGTCGTAGATGGTGGCCTCTTACCTTGTTGATTGAATCAGTGCAAATGTGTTAACTCTTCCCTGAAGTGTGTGGTTTCTTTTCACAGGCGCTTTCAAAAGGAAAATTATATTTTGTCGCTGCACCAACTTCAATATTTGCATCTGTTTTGCAGCTTAAATATAAAATGAAAAAAAGAATAATAGTTTATTATCACTCCATTAAAGAAAAAACTTGACATACAGTACATCTGGGGTGGCTACCTGCATACAGACCTTATCCTTTGTCCAGAGCCCTCTGTATATTCTAATGCTCACATGGAGCTCCTTTACAGATGATCTTCCTCATTCATTTGAATGGAAGAAGTAGCTGCGTGTGTCATATTCAGTTCGGGTGCTGCCTTGGACATGTGCAGTGCCTGTTCAACGAATCCATGCTCAGCTGACTATAAATACATTCTGGGTTGAGAGTGATAGACTTCCTTCAAATGAGGGTCTTAAGGTTCATTGTCATTCCAGTACTGACCCATTTTGCTGCTTGAAGCAGAGCCCAAATAGTGTCTCTTGCCCCCCCTCTAAGGCCACTGCTTTGAAAACACTTGCTGCACTTTATTTGGGAATATCCTTTGTGGCACACAATAATATTTACTTTTTGTGTATGGCAATGGACTGTCAGAAACTTCATTCCTGTCTTCGACTATCCCTTCTTATAGTGCTGACTTCCCAAAGGAGGGGATCTTTTTCTGCTGTAGTTTTTCTATATGGTTTGTTGTGACTGCGGCTTGTGGTATGAAACATTGTCTTTTTAGTGGGACATGATTGTTGTTAATAACGTGGGCATTTTTATATGTAGATATGCAGGTATAGAGGGACAGTGGGTGGCGCTGTGGGTTAAACCACAGAGCCCTAGGGCTTGCCGATCAGAAGGTTGAATCCCTCGACGGGGTGAGCTCCCATTGCTGGGTCCCAGCTCCTGCCAACCTAGCAGTTCGAAAGCACATCAGAGTGCAAGTAGAGAAATAGGTACTGCTACCGTGGGAAGGTAAACGGCGTTTCCATGCGCTGTTCTGGTTCGCCAGAAGCAACTTTGTCATGCTGGCCACATGACCTGGAAGCTGTACGCCAGCTCCCTTGGCCAATAACGCGAGATGAGCGCCGCAACCCTAGAGTCGGTCACGACTGGACCTAATGGTCAGGGGTCCCTTTACCTTTAAAGGGTCCCTTTAAAGGGTTACCTTTATGCTGGTATACATATGACAAATAAATTAAAAATCCACTAGCTTTTAGAAATGAGCTGCTCTGCTCTCCTTGCTCTGTATTATTTTTACTCTCTTTAGTGCTTTAGCTATTTATTTTCTTAAAAAATATAATATTCTTCCAGCTAAATAGATCCAGAAACAAATAAGTAAAACTACTCATACGGTACTATTACTCCAATATACGGTAGTGCGGTTTTTGGGACGCGGGTGGCGCTGTGGTCTAAACCACTGAGCCTTGGGCTTGCCGATCAAAAGGTCGGCAGTTTGAATCCCCGCAATGGGGTGAGCTCCCGTTGCTCAGTCCCAGCTCCTGCCAACCTAGCAGTTCAAAAGCACGCCAAAAAGTGCAAGTAGATTAATAGGTACCGCTCTGGCGGAAAGGTAAATGGTGTTTCCATGCGCTGCTCTGGTGTCGGTGTTCCATTGTGCCAGAAGCCGCTTAGTCATGCTGGCCACATGACCCAGAAAAACTGTCTGCAGAGCGGAGAAACACAAGCTCCCTTGGCCTGTAAAGCGAGATGACCGCCGTAACCCCAGAGTCATTCGCGAATGGACTTAACTGTCAGGGGTCCCTTTACCTTTACCTTAGTGCGGTTTTTAGGAGTACTGGGTGAAATTATTGAAAAGTTGCAGCACTTCTTTGCATGTTAGGATTTGCAGTTGTCTCTGAGAGCCAGGAAGTGTAAAAAAATATCAAGCAAATCCCTTTTCATTGGATTAACTGGATTGTGAATGAAGAATGCATTCTGTAGTCATTCACAGAGACCAATTTGCCGGCTAAATCCCTAATTATAGAATATAATTTACATGTGTTACAAATATAGAGCAAAGGATGCAACCCTATGGAGATTTTTCATGGAGCTTGCTCAGAAGTAAGATCTGGCTGTTAATTAAAATTGATTTATGGTGGAAAGTAATTCAATTTGATTGAATTCTTATTATACAGCTGGTTAGTTTAGTTTATAATGCTACATACCATTAAAGATGACCACCCACTATATTCAGATTCCTGTTAATCTGCATAATTTGTAAGTACTGGATTATTATTTTTGTTATGAAGCAGAATAAGTGCAGTTTGTCAGTGTTTTAGAAGGGTCCTGGATAGTCTGGTCCATATTGGCATGGTGTCAGGTTACCTGGTTAAGCAGTATGTACTAAATTTTTGACATTTTGAACTAATTAGCACCGGTTTTTCCATTCTGCTTGTGAGCCACCACCCACCCACCCTCCCTCTTTTCCTCCAGAATTACAGAGCACAGACTCCGATATGCAGGAGTGCTGCAGACACAGGAACTTGCTCCTTTTGTGCACCTCCCCCTGAAAAGGCTCGGCCTCGTTCAGAGACAAGACAAACAGTAAAAGTGAAAGATGGCTAAGTAAAGTCATGTGGGGCAGGAAGAGTAAGGGGGAAGAGCTAAGAGGTCAGGCACCTCCTAATGCTTGGTTGGAATAATACTCAGGGAACGAATGAGATAGGAGCAGATGTTGCCTAAAGAATAGCAAAGGGCGTTTCTTTTAAGCTCACTATTGGGAGGAGATGCCTGACAGACCATAAGAAACCAGGGAGAGCCGGGAAGCTTATCAGCTGCGCTGGGCAGGACATGTGAGCGTTTATTGTTGTGAGCTCTTTTTAATGCCTTCTTCGCTACAGCTGCACTTCAAGACGGAGATGAAAACAGTGACCACGCTCTTTTAGCCACCGTTTATGCAAAAAAAGAAGTAGTAGTCCTGCTGAATTTAAACAGAATGTGAATCTGCTGTGCCTTTGTGCCGGAGTGGAGGAAGAAACGCTCTAGTTTCCTGCTGTGCGGTTGCCTTAAAACAGGACAACAACTTTCAAGGAGTGTGTTCTGCGAGTGAAACTGGGGGGGAAGTTTCTTTTTCTACTAAATCTGTTCCGTTGCTTTTTTGTATTATTGTTATTATTTCATTGGTCTGGCTCCTCAGAAAACTTGTGTTTCCCATGGAACTTCTGAACGCCCCACAGAGAAGCTTTAAGGAAGCAAGGAATAAACTGCCTTTTGAATCGAGGTTATTTATAGCTGCTGCCAAAAAAGGGGGAAAGCTTCTTCTTTTATTATTATTATTATTACAACTCTGGATGTACCTTAGTTTTTCCTGAAGCCTTTCTCTGTGCCTTGG
The DNA here is from genome assembly GCF_963506605.1 of Zootoca vivipara. NCBI lineage: Eukaryota > Metazoa > Chordata > Lepidosauria > Squamata > Lacertidae > Zootoca > Zootoca vivipara. Next base: position 31,127,673 of record NC_083278.1, on the reverse strand, counting down.
TCTCCACAGTCTACAGCTCTTCTGGTTTGTTTTTCTTCAAAAGCGTCCACAACATGGCTTATTTATAAAGGAGATGGAATTCTGCAAGCCATTTAAATGGATTACAGTTAATCTGTCACCTCCTGAATATAGCGTGCTGCCTGCTATAATGCTGATTCATTTTGAAGACTTAATCTGGAGATTTAAGACACACATTTTGACCTAAAAATTGAAATGGAATGCTATGTCGGAAGTTCTGAGTCTTTTGAGCCACTTAAAGATTTTCCTGGGGTTTGGGGGGGTTTGTACATTTTGTTGGTGTCTTTGTGCATTGAGTTAGTATTTTAAAATATTAAAAGGTGTGGGTTGTTTTTTGTTTCCCCTCTCCCACCCCCCTTCAGCTCAAGCACTTTATATTTTAGGGGCAGGGGGAGAAATGTTTTAAATCACAGCCAGGTAAACTTACACAGATGCACTGATTACGACCTTAACCGCCTCATAAATTATTTCCTGTGTTTTAGTATGTAAGCATCTTTCTGCTGAGGGCAAGTTTACTGTACTTTTTTTTATAAAAAAACTGCTTTTCTATTATTTTATTTTATTTTTACTTTATGTGTGTTGCGTGTCTCCAATAAGGTAGCCTAGCAGCAGTGCTAGATCTATTAATTCCTGCAAAAATGGGGAAGCCGCTGAGCAGGCCAGACTGTTTACGCCAGAATCCTCCTTGTGTAGGAAAAGGTGATGAAGAAGAAGAAGATATAAATATTGAGGACTGTTATGTTCCCCAGAGGTCAATCTATGACACTGTGCGGCTGAATGAGCAGATTGACTCAGGTTCTAAAGGCAGCCTCTCCTCCAGGCATTTCTCAGATCGGACTTTGCCGTATAGTCATAGAACACTGGACCTTAGCACATTGTGCTCCAATGGTGCCCTCTCCTCCTCTAGTGTGTTTGAACTCAGAGGACAGGAAGCCAATAAGCTAGATGAAAAAATGATCTTTGATGCCCTTAAGCTGAACAGTGACATCATTCGAACAGCTGGCTTGCCCAAAGCAAAGTATCACACAGAAAAGAAAGAACACAGGAGATCCTGGAGGATGCTTGTCCCACCAAATTTTGCAGACTATGCAAATAAAAGTGAGTGCTCACTTGCTGGGACTGTTGATGTGTCTGGCTTAGCAGCAACAGGCCAGGTCAAATGTGGGACTAGTTCTCTAACTTCCGAAGAAGATGACTCTGGTCTGTGCAGTCCTCCAGCAGAAAGAGAAGAAAAACAAGATGTGCTAGAAGGGGAACAAACTCAATTTAGGAGCATATCTTCCATAGATGATAATCAGTTTGTAGGTAAATTTGGATCATTTTCTCCTACCGTTTCTAGTAGTGAACATCAAATTTCATTGCTTACCTCCAGAAGTGCCCCTACCAGTGGACACTGTCAAGTAAAATTGCAGAATGCTTCACATATAGAGCAAGAATCTTTATGGACCTATGAGGGCAACCAAGAGGAAGGAGATGGACATTGCAGTCCACTGACATATTTGAAAGAAGACCTCTTAGCACATCCCAAATGGCTCCAGGATGGTGAGAGGGAACATGATTTCACTTTAGACAAAGAGGAAGTGAGGAACAGCGCTGAAGTTAATGAGCCATTAGACACCCAAGACAGGATGATTGAAAAAGACCTCCTGGATTTTGCAACTCAGGATATAGATATTTATGATGATGATGATGATGCAGCTTTACATGCTAGTGATATGGACTTAGTAAAATATGTGATTTTGCATGAAACTGAGGAAAGTAATATGGCCCATGCAAGTGCAATAGAGTTGTCCTGTCAGGCTTTAGAGACTAATAATACCACATGCTGTCAAAAAGCAAATCCAATCAGCGCTGAATTCAGCTTTTGGACTACAGGCATGCAGATAGAACAAACCTTGGATACAGTGTGCAATGGCATGTTGTCTAATAAGGTAATTCCAAACTTAACTGCATTCTTTTCATGCTGCAGGGTGGGTTTTTTTTAATAAAAAAAATTTCTTCTGTAATTGCATCATGAATGCTTATGTTTAGATTTTGCTAATCTACCCAAAGAGTTCCTTTAGAAGCATTTGCCCAACAAGTTATTAGAAGGCAGAAATTGGCGAGATGGTCACTTCAGTAAATTGATTAAGGGCAGCTTGTGACAGGGTTGATTGCTTCCAGCTGTTTGGTTGCATGGCTATTTATTGTCCAGATGGTGCCTGTTACCCTTTTATTTGGAATGCTTCCACTAGGCATTGATGTTCAGCACCCCCTCCTCCCCTCCCCTCCCCTCAAAATATGTTTCAAGCAGCCAATGCCATTCAAGGGCAGATAGGCCTTCCCTATTCAGATTTAACCAGATTTCAGCTGCAGCCATATACTGTACACACTTTCATGGGAGTAAGGCCCATTAAACCCAATGGGCATGCTTCTTCTGAGTTGACACGTGTAGGATCGCACTGTTCATCATAAAGGTATACACAACGATGCTCAGATTGCTGCGGTTTCCAAAGTAGACAGATTAAAGGCTTGTTGCACGTACTGAAATTGTTTCCTTGCATCTTCATGCCAAAAAGTAGTCCTAAAGTTGCAGGGGATTTTTTTTTACAAGAGATCTTGTAACATTTACTGAGCGGTGAATGAAGTAAGGAAGTAGAAAACAGCTTTGTAATAAGCATGGGGAGCTTGTGAAGTCTTTAATTTTGTTCTTTTTGTTTTTGGTCACTGATCTGGTTGTGCCCTGAGTTATTTTAGGACTTGTTGCTAAGCTGTTCTGGCAAACTCCAGCCTCAATTCCTACTTTTGTGAGTGGGTACTGTGTGTATTTAAACAACAAATCAAGGTGAACGACTTGGTTTGGACTGTTAATGGAATTGTCTTAAAAAGATATGAACATCTGAAATAGAAGAAGAGAGATGAGTTGAAAGGACTACATTGCTAGTTCCATGGGCCTAAACTGGAGCAGGACTTGTGTTTCTCACACAGCAACCTCAAACTTAGGAAGCTGTTTTTGAAAGAGAGGAGAATATCAAAAGTAGTTTCTGGAACCTGGGGTGTGTACATATGCCTGCCTGTTCGATTGCCAGTCAAAGATACTACTGAGCTAACACTTGGGCATGTGTAAATTAGCTTTTGCATACCAGCCCTTGTTTATTTTTCTAAACTAAAGAGAACTTGCCCATCTTATATATTATTTTGTGGGAAAGGTAAGACCTGTTTGCTGTTTTCAACTACTTTGTTCCTCAGAACTCTGCTTTATAATGCTCCCCCCTTTAACAAATCCCACAATGTCCTGCAAATAGGTACTGCTATTGAGCGCAGCAAAATACTGTAGCATTATACTAGTAAATAAGGCTTGCAAACTTCAAGTGTATGTGTATATGTGTGTGTGTGTGTGTGTGTGTGTGTGTGTGTTTGTTTGTTTGTTTGTTCCTGGTTGCTACTATGTAACACACCATCGTGTCTGAGGATTATTGCATGTAGACTCAAACGTGTGTGAGCTGTCCATGTTCAGACTTAAGTTCCTCGCTGCCCCTGCGAAACCCCCTTCTCCCAGTTATTAGTGTGGATTCAAGGCCTTGAGGAGAGATGGGCCACACACTGTCCTGTGTGTCAAATGTGCTTGCTGTGTGTTGAAGTGCTGGCTGCTGTTATGATGTAAACTTAGGTGTGAACATGTACTGTTTGCATACTATCCTAGAAAATCTGGGTTTCTTACACTATGTACACACCAAGTTTCTGCTTTCCTACTAGTGTCGTGCTTGACCATTTTGGTGTACAGTTTATCCTGCCTTGGGGAGGCTTCTTATCATTTTTGTTTTCAATTATGTGAGCATAAAAATTACTTAGGGCTGATATTGAGGAACATTAACTGTAAACATGCTTTCTTTTCAGACTGTTGTAGGATTTTGGGTGTCCTGAGCTACTAGAGTGTCTAGCCTCATAGGTTCTGAGGAATAACTTTAGCCATACTGAGGTACACTTGTAGTATCCCCCTAACATTGCTTGTATTAAGGGAACGATGTTCGTAGTGGCAGCTGAAATATATATTCAGGATGTGAGCCATGTTTGCTAGTAACACTATAATAATAAAGCTTAGAACAGTATTGCAGTACCATGTCTTCACAATATTTTACTGACTATAGTGAAATTACTGCCGAAGGACAGTGTCTGTAGTAGTAGAAGAAAAAGAAAAAGATTGTTTTTTTTGGGGGGGGAGGGGAGGGACTACTTCAAAGTTAAGAAGCTTTAAGACCAAAGTTTGTATGGGTTCATAACACCACCAACAGCATTTGATGCCTGTGGAATATTTTCTGTCACTAGCCTTTGCAAGTCCTCAAATGAACATCACTTAGGTTGGTGGGTTGAGTTATCCTGCATTATGATGTCATTGTGTGAAGCGTGCTTGAATTTCTTGCCAATGAGGACCACCTGGGAAATAAAGGGACACGGTCCCCGTTTTCCCCCATTATCTTCTAAAACAATATAGCCATTACTAGTCTTATCTAGAAAGTGAATGCTGGTGTAGTTCCTTAGTCACATGATCAGCTCATTCTCCCAGGCCATTCCTGAGGTCCAGGCTCACCATGCTATAGTGGCCCCCAAATCGTTGGATAGCGATTGCATTTCTCCACTGTGCAGTTAGGACTGGGGCAGGTCCCTTCCTGCATGTGCCCAGCATCTCATTGCTTACTTAGTCTGTAGGAGCCACACTGTCCAACACCAGCTCCTCCCATTAGAACTAAGAGCACTGCATCATCTTTAAATGGCTATGCAAATCATTATGCACCACAGAAACATGCTGGGCATATTCAGATGATTGATTAATTTCCTCACCAAACTTTAAGCATTTCCCTTGTCCACCATTACTACTCATACAGTGGTGCCTCGCTAGACGAATTTAATTCATTCCACGGGTCTTTTCTTATAATGAAAAATTCGTCTAGCGAATCCCATAGGAATGCATTGAATTTTTTTTTTGAATTTTTTTTTTTTGCCCATAGGAATGCATTAATTGAATTTCAATGCAATTCCTATGGGAAACCGCGATTCGCTAGACGAATTTTTCATAAAACAAATTTGTCTAGCGAGGCAACCTCTGCTAGAAAAAACCTTTCGTTAAGCGGAACTTTTGTTAAGCAGGGCATTTGTTAAGCGAGGCACCACTGTACTTTCAAACTCTATTGTGAACAGATATCTGAACAATTACTATCCACAATATGTAATCCTCTTCAGTTTGACATAGGTGTCTACAACGTTGCTTTAAATATTGTTTGAGCATCTATATTAGGAAGATTCAGTATGGAGCACTATGTTTGTCTCTTCCTTTTAAATACAGTGTTTGTTGTTTTATGTAATAGCAGTTTTTTTAATTCCTGTTTGGGTTAATGTGTATATAATTTACTCTGAGTTGTTTTGTGTTTACACATTAAGAGCAATACTGTCTTTTAACACTATGTTCACGACATGCTGTGTGATTTTACTACTGATATCTGCTCTGGTCGCTACTTATGCTCAGCATGTTCCAGACTTAATAATCTAAATGTGCCTTTGCCTTTCTTTATTTTTTTCCCTTTTGATCTGAAGGTGTTCGAGAAGGAAAAGATTGAACCACTGCAGGTTAAGCAACAGGAGGTAAATTGGTTGGGTCAAGGCCTTATTCAGAGTGCTGCTAAAAATGCTAGTACTGATAACCTTGAGCGTGATCTTGAGGATGTTAACACAAGATGGAAAACTCTCAACAAAAAGGTACATTACTTGTATTTGCACTGTAGTTTAGTTTGCTGCTGTTTTTGTTTTGCTCTTATTTCTGATTTTCACTACAAAGTAATACTACACATTATTGTAGTAGACTGCATAACAAAATGCACAAAATCCCCAGTCCAGAACTCAATGTGTGCTCTGGTGCTCATGTAGAGCTCCTACAGAAGCCGACTACCCTTTGTCACATGGGTACCATGTCATTTTAATGTCCATGGAAAAAAACCTGTAGGAAGTCAAAAGCCTAAAGGAAATAGAGGATTACAAAACATAATTCATGCTGCTTTCTGTGTCATGCTGATTGAAGCAAAATGCCTACTCAGCTGTCTTCAGCCCTGTTTAGGGAAGTTTTTAATGACTGATGTTGTAATCTATTTTTAATCTTTTAAAAATACAGCCCAGAGTGGCTGAGGAAACCCAGCCAGATGGGCGGGGTATAAATAATAAATTATTGTTTGTTTATTATATTATATTACTGGTATATTAATGCCCAAATAAAGATGCATGCATTGAAGAGGCACATGAAGTACTTAGGCTTCCCAGGGGATTATCCCTAGGCAGGTCTACCTCACACTTTGTGCACCTATGGCCTACTGGTACAAAATGTTGTATTGCTCATATCTGTATTAAGACAATTTTAAATATTTTCCGAAGTGCACAGAATGTCACTCAAGTCAATGGAGAGCTTCATAGTTTAGGAGCTGCTAGCCTTAAATTGTTCCTCCTCCTTCTCACATTTCTTATTTTCCCTAGGGGGTGTTTGATTGACTGGAAAGACAGTAAGAGGTATTTGTGGGAAGAGGATAATATTTACAATGTTTTTTTCTTTTTTGTTAGGTTGCTCAAAGAGCAGCCCAGTTGCAAGAGGCACTGCTCCACTGTGGGAGGTTTCAAGATGCTGTCGAATCTATCCTTAGTTGGCTTATTGACACAGAAGACCTTGTGGCTAATCAGAAGCCTCCATCTGCTGAGTTCAAAGTTGTGAAGGCCCAAATACAGGAACAGAAAGTGAGTGGAAGTTATTTATCTATCTTTAGATTAATTAGATTTTCCCTGTCACCTGCTCAGTGGGGTATTTTAAACTGTTTTTAAAGCTGTGTTATAATATTGTAACCCACCCAGGGCCTTAGGATAAATGGTGGGTAATTAATAACAGTAATAACATGTGGCGGCCTGGATAACAGTGTGGCTGAGTGTGTATTAAACGTGCACTATAAGAGGGACAGTTGCAAAAGAACCTGAAAAAAATACCTTTCCATAGTCTCTGTGATCCCATCACTTAGGAGGGTTGTCATGGATGCTCATGTGGGGAATGTGTATGGTTTTTTTCAGGGGAAGGGCAAATTTTCTCAACCCAATCTCTGAAATTCTCTCTAAAGCTTTGCCCTTTCCTACTTTCATTCTCCACTCATCTTAACAGAGGCACCCAGACTGTAGCATATTAGTGGGACAGGATCTGTTAGTCCTGCCTTTTAGCTGTATGCCTCGGATTCAGCGGTAGGCAGTGGGTTTTCCTGGGGGGAAGTGGCTAGGCAAGCGGAAGTGTGGGTGAGCCCTAAGTTGCTTTGGTTCATTCAATGAGAGAAGTGACCAATAAATATAACAAATAGTTGGTATGTAAATTTATATCCAGTTCTTCTTTCACCATGGAACTCAGTGGAGTTCCCAGGCAGTCTCCTATCCAGGCATTGATTGCATCTTTTGTCTGGGGAAATGTGGTTTTCTTCACTTCTTTGGGAAATGTGGGGAACTGGTGCAGACTGGGGGGGGGGGTGTGGCGGCAGGGGCCGTGTATCACAGAGTAAACAATCATTTCATTGGACCAGTTTTCTGCATATATTGCAAGGAAAACTCTGGAATATTTGTGCTGGGTCTTGGCATCATTTCATGCACATGTACATTTCACTGGATAAAAAAAAAATTATTTCCAGGATCAAAAACAATCTGATGTTTGAAAAGACATCACTGATATTGTGAAAGGGGGCAGGAGGAAGGAGAACATCGTAGAGCTACTCCCTTAGGTTGAAATAAAGTTCAAAATTTTGTCAGGGCTTCAATCCCCCTTCATCATTTTGACAACCCTCCACCCCACCCCTTCTCAGCTAATCTCTTTTTCCCATATATGCCATTCAGTGTGGACATATACGAGTTGCCTATACAAATGGGTTAGTAAGGAATGAAATATGTGCCTGGTGTCACCTTCTGCTCCACCCCTTACTTCCTGATTTTCGTCTCTAGAGTTTTGTAGAATCTGTTTTGGGGGTAACATCTTGATGTGCCTGTATCTTCAGTTAATAATGTCAAACACCCCTGCTTCAGATTTTTCAACAATTGTTTGTAACACTGTTGCTGATGGAGAGTTAGACCCTCCCTTAAAAGGCGGCGGGGGGGGGGGAAGAAGGTTCATATTAAATACTGAATTGGCAGTTGTGGAGTAAATACAGCACATCAAACTCTGTAACCAGATCCATAATTACTTTCCTGTTCAAAATAAATACATGAACAAGGAAAGAGCAAGTCACAGCATGCACAGCATCAGAGAGAAGTTGTGCTCTCTGAGCAGTCTTAACAAAAGGCAGTAGGAGAGAGGAGGGGGGATTTTTGGCTGAAACATAGAAGGCAACCCTCAGGGAAGATCACTGCATGATGCTTAGTGAATCAAGTCCTCAGGCTGTCTGGCCAAAGTGAGTATCCAAAGTTGCAGCTGCGCGCAACATAATCCTCTCCGAAATGATCATATGTTTGTACTGAAAATTTGGGACACAATCCAGAGAAAGTTATAACATGTTTGATTCCCCATTAAAATAATTTGGTCTTAGGCGCATCATTAAGCCCTGAATTGTGTTCATCTTATTGTATGTGGCCACAAGTGTTCTGAAAGGTGAGCACTAAATAAATAGGCAGATATTTCTCTGGATTTCACTGGATAGTTGCAAACATCACCAGCGTATTGAAAAGATGGGGAGAGTTCTTATGTGGAGCAGAAAATTTCCTTTGCTTTCTTTTTCCAAAATGGAAAATCTTCCCCAAAAGTTCCCAGCACTGTCATGTGTTATCCCACTGTGATTCCCCCCTCCCCCCCCCGGCACATGTCAACATCATACCTCATATAAGGCTTGTATATCTGTAGCCCTTCCAGAGCTTCCAGGATAGCATTGAAAAGAAATCTGAATGAAAACATTTGGAAGGATGCTAGTAGACCTTTACAACCGATGCTAAGATTGGTACAGTTTGCTCACTCTCATAATGAAATTACTTATTTATGCAATTTATGGCACTTGCATTGTAATACTGCTGGCACCCTCACAATTTCCTGCCATCTCAGAAAGTTCTTCCCTTAAGCCTGCCTCTTTTTGCCGGTAAACAAGACCTTGAAGAATCTGCCTCTTAATCTTTTTACAGCCTTGTAGTGAACAGTCATTTCCTGGCAATTTGATTTTTGATTGTTTTGTCTCCAGCTTCTCCAGAGATTGCTGGATGACCGCAGACCCACTGTTGAACTAATCAAGCGTGAAGGGGAGAAAATTGCAGAGTCAGCAGAGCCCGCTGATAAAGAGAAGATCTTGAAACAGCTGAGCCTCCTGGATAGCAGATGGGATGCCCTGCTTGACAAAGCAGAAACAAGGTACCTGAAATGTTTGCAATTCACTTAGCAGTACAGTAGTATGTACTCCTTGATACAGCATTAGAAACTAATTTGGAGCTATAGCAACATTTTCATCCAGTTAATTGTAAGATTCACATTTGCATTTGAAGCTAAATGAGAAAATAGCTCTGAGTATATTCCAAGTTTTATTTTTAGAAATTTCAGTGAAATAATATGGGGAAATCAGTATCACATAATCACCCGTTCTTGTAGTAAAGTGGATGTCTCCCATAATCTTCCAATTATGGGAACTACTTTTGGGTGTAGTTCAGAGATTTTTGAACTAATACAGTCAACCTATTGAAGTAGTTCTTTCCAAGCTCTTTTTAAAAAACTTTTTAGTATTACATACATCCCTCATCCCACAAAATGTGCTTTGTTTTCACATATTGTAGGAATCGTCAGTTGGAAGGTATCTCAGCTGTAGCACAGCAATTCCATGAAACTTTAGAACCACTGGTTGAGTGGCTAACCATCACTGAAAAGAGGCTTTCAAATTCAGAACCCATTGGAACACAGGCTTCCAAACTACAACAGCAGATTTCTCAACATAAAGTAAGATCTTAATGTCCCTTTCATTGGGGCATTTTTTTTAATGGTTTGTAAATCAAAAGTGGATTATTCCCCCCAACACATTTTTTAATTACTTTGTTTATATGCTTCTTTTTACCATCAAAGTTACATTCTTTTGGCTGTTCTTGAGTTGTTTTCATATTTGGTTTTATGGTGTGTGTTTTTTTGTTTGCTTGTTTTTCTTTTCTTTTTCTCGCTACTTTGACAACTTCATTTAGGCCTTTGAGGAAGACATCGCCACTCGCAACAAAAATTTGCAGCAAGCTATTAATATTGGTCAGGCTTTAAAGGCATTGAGCTCCAAGGAAGATAAGGAAATGGTGCAGGAGAAACTATATTCTTCAGAAGCCCAATACACTGAGATTCGAGAGAAAAGTGGCAGTAGGGCTCAGCTTCTACAGCAAGCCTATTGCAATGCTCAAATTTTTGGAGAAGATGAAGTTGAATTGATGAATTGGCTGAATGAAGTTCATGAGAAACTGAGCAAACTGGCAGTCCAAGACTACAATACTGACTTGCTTGTGAAACAACAAACTGAAATGCTGGTATTTCCATTTATTTTCTGTTGATTTTATTTTACCATTTTTAGCACTATTTCGTATTACATCTCATATTTTATATTTTATTTTATAGTCATTTAATTGTGTATCCTATTCATTTATTTTTAAGCCTTTATCCTCCCCGCACCCCGCTCCAGTTCTCACTCTGAGAGAATAAGTGGCTGCTTATAGACTTTCAGCTTTATAGATTTTAAATTATGACTTCTCTAATGATAAAAGCATTCTAAAATGTTCTAGGCTCTCCAAGAAGAGATTCTCCTCAGAAAGCAAAATGTTGATCAGGCTATACAAAATGGTTTGGAGCTTCTCAAACAAACAACAGGTAAGAAAGCCATAAGGAAATTAATGATTTATGACAACAAAGACAAGTAAAGTAGAAACTTCTTGGGGCCCACTGACTCTTACTGGAACCTTTTTAAAGCTCATTAAAAAAAACCTTTTTGTTCATAAGTAATGGGATAACTTTAAAATCATGGGTGCAGTGTGTAATAAAGTTTTACAGTGTAATAGTATACCTGTCCACTCAGAGGTAAGCATGACTGAGCTCAGCAGAGCTTACTCCCAGGTAAGTATGTATGTGAAAAGAAAGCAGTAATGAGAGTTGGTGTAGCATAGTGGTTGAGAGCATGAGCTGGGAGTCCTCAGTTCAAATCTCACCACAGCCATGAACTTGTTGGGTGACAATAGGCAAACCATTAACTCAGCCTCAGCCTTCCTGCTATAATATTCTACTGGTCTACTGTGCAGAGCTATTGGGAAAATTTAGGGCTGATAGGAAATTTCTCAGAAGAGAATTTCCTAACAGATGTTTGAACAGTTGGAGAATTTCACTTTACTGCTGGGGAATATATGGTGAAGGTGAAAAGACCCTGATGTTGGGAAAGATGGAGGGCACAAGGAGAAGGGGACGACAGAGGACGAGATGGTTGGACAGTTTTCTCGAAGCTACGAATATGAGTCTGACCAAACTGTGGGAGGCAGTGGAAGACAGGAGTGCCTGGCGTGCTCTGGTCCATGGGGTCACGAAGAGTCGGACACGACTAAACGACTAAACAACTAAACAACAACAATGGTGAAATAGCCTTCACAGATTTCGCCCTCTGTAAATTTTGAGCACACACTGGATCCAGTTTTAATATTGTTGTGGGGAGCAATAGACTTGGCCCCTACTCTTCCCATTCTCCTCTCTTAGTCCATTGCTTCCTTGATCAGCCGGGAGGCCATGGGGTAAGGTGATGTCATGAGCCAGCACAAGTGGTTAGCTGCTACTGTTCTGGAGTGGAGTGTATTCAAATTCCCGGGGCAATGCTGCAGGTACTGACCCAGTGTTTCTTGGCATGAGCTCAGGGCTATGGCTAATGATCCTGCAGCGAAGGTAAGAGATGTTGTCCCATAGAACAGAAACTTCGATTTCGGAAATGGAGAGACAGTGAAAAAAATGCTACCAGCCTTTGACAGAGCATATTTTCCTGCTGAAAATAGGGATTACAAATCCCAGAATGCCTGACAGGAAACTAACTTTCCATGTGTTGTTTCTGTCAGGGAGAGGGAAGGCCTTATCCTTTATGGAAATAGCATATAGACCATGGCTTTGCCTCTGGAAATTATTTCTCTTAGAGTTCCCATTCCAGGTCTCATCATGAAATGTTGTTCTGCTAGGGACAAGACACCCAACTTTTTGGGAGTCTTAGGGTTCAGGGATTTGGAAATGAAGTACAGTGGAGGGTGGTAAAGAAGCATCTTAAAAGTTTTGAACTTAACACTAAAAGCGACTTGAGACTTTTTTTATAGTACAGTATTCAGTTGAAACTCTTGAAAAGTTTGGACACCTTTTAGAGCAAACGAGTATGATCACCCACCCCAAACTTGAATATGCATGGTCCTGGAAGAATTGGATTATAGTTTTAATAGTTCCTTATTTTATGACTTTTGAGTAGCACTTCAGCATTTTAAAGCAGTTTTGTAATGTGTGGTATCATGATGCATGTCCATTTGGATCTCAGCCAGTAGATGTAAAGAAGGATTAAATAGACTGCTTAAAGAGCTGTAAAGAAGAATGTTGTAGTAAATGTAAAAAAAAAGCTTTTTAAAAATGACTGAGCAATTAGTCTACCTATTGCTGTGAGAGAGGCTGCTTCCCCCCACAGTAGACCTAGTACTGTGGGAAAGTTGCATTCCAATTGCACACAGCATGTCTGGCTTGTAGACCAACATCTTCTAAATTTTCCAGTCTCTAACTCCATGAACTTTCCAAGATATACATAGTTTGGGGCTGGGAAGAAGGGAGAGAGGAGAGAAGGAGATGAATTACAGAATTAGAACTTGAATTGTTCACTGAAAGATAAACATATAGTATAACGAACAGTGCAGTTTCAATTCTGACTTTTACTCTCTGTATAACGGCAATTGCATGGACATAGCCACTCAAAGAGGAAAATGTTCTTAATTGTAATTAGCGCTGTCAGTTGATTCATTATCTGCCTTATTTTAATGGATTAATTACTTTACATACCACAAAATCTCAATGTTTGTGTAGTTTCATTTATATTGGAGAAAAGACATAGTTGTTTTTTTTTAATAAAAAAATTCCTTCCAGTGGCACCTAAGAGACCAACTAGGTTTATCATTGGTAGGAGCTTTCGTGTGCATGCACACTTCTTCAGATACCAAGATATAGTCAAATAATGCTGCCATGCGGTGTTGGAAGGAAAGGCAATCCATTTTCCTCCTTAGCTTGGAATGCTATCATGTTATTCCCATATTCAGAGAGACCGATTCTGAACTTCAGGCTACACCCTGAGCCATGAGTACTGAGCTCTGCCTACCATACTGCCTGACACCTACTCAGGAATCATTTTGGATCCCAGCTTGTGCTGATGACTTAATTGATGTGAGTCAGGGCATAGAACAGGGATAGGGAGTCCAGATGTTGTTGGAGTCCATCTTCCATCAGAGCCAGCCAATAATCATGCAAAGATGAGAGCTGTAGTCCAACAACATCTGGATGACCACAGGTTCCTCATCCCTGACCTAGAGAATCCTGATTTATTTTGGTGGAGCCCAATCTAAAATAAGATGGGTGGGGTGGGCTAAAGCTGCATGTGCACAGCGAAGCTTCCATGCTTAGAAGAAAAACTAGCTCTATCAGGATGAAATATTTGTTCTATTTTTCACCTGTGGACTTAAAACACTAAAAACATCCTGCTCGTTTTAGATGATTAGTGTGTTAAATACCCCTTTCGCATTGCAGGTGATGAAGTTGTCATAATTCAAGATAAATTGGAAGGCATTAAAACAAGGTACAAGGACATAACTAAGCTGAGTTCTGATGTGTCCAAGACTTTAGAACAGGCTCTACAGCTTTCCGGTCAGCTGCAGTCAGCTCATGAGAAACTCTGCACTTGGCTGGATAAAGTTGAGGTGGAATTACAGTTGTACGAAGCGCAGGTCCCCAAAGGTGAAGAGTTAAGTCAAGCACAAGAAAGACAAAAGGTGAGCGTAAAATACTGTGTTTGCTTGTGGGCAGCCTTCCGGGGGCCACATGCCAGTGGCAAAAGTGGGTGGAGCAACAGGCATGACACTTCCCTTTGTACAGCTACACAGAAGTTGGGACGTTTTTGCATATATTCACACCTCATGCACATCCCTTCACCCTTCCTCTGGCTAAGCAAGAAGCATTATCATATTTCGAGAATGCATTTCAGAGTAGGGGAGGGAGGTGGAGAGAGAGATATGGAGTATTGTTCTTTTGTACTATCACCTTTTATTAGTTTAGAGGCTTGTGTCAGCATCATGTGGGTAGGTCATATAGATGACATAGATAGATAGATAGGTGCATGTGCACAGCGAAGCTTCCATGCTTAGAAGAAAAACTAGCTCAATCAGGATGAAATATTTGGTCTATTTTTCACCTGTGAACACTAAAAACATCCTGGTCATGTTTGATGATTAGTGTGAGAGGTTAGGGGGTCCCAAGCATGATTGTAACAAAAGCAAAGGTAGTCGAGTTGAAAAGAGTGGTATTTATAGCTTTGGCTTGCAGCTGTAACATTTCAACTATGTACTCTTAAACTAAATAAAAAAACTGAAGATGGGAGAGGGAGAAGACCAAAAAAGCTCCATGGCTGGAACCTTTGAGCTGTGCAGATTTTGTTTCTGTGCCAATGTGTTATTTTTAATTTGTTTAACCTTAAATATTCTTTTTTAGGCACTGAAAAAAGAAGCAAAAGACAATAAATGCTTACTGGACACTCTTAACGAAGTCAGCAGTGCTTTGCTTGAACTGGTGCCATGGAGAGCAAGGGAAGGGATAGACAAAATGATCACAGAAGACAACGAACGGTACAGATTAGTGAACGACACTATAACTCAGAAAGTGGAAGAAATTGATGCTGCCATTTTCAGATCGCAGCAGGTAAAAATGACCATAAATCTCATTTCAGTCTATGCGTGATAGGAAAAATATATATGTATATTTGTCTATCTATTCTAGGAATACATCTGGGTGTATATCTGGGAATCCGTACCAAAAGAAAAGGCTGCTATTCATGTTATTGGCACATGAATGCTACGTCTTTGCAAGAACTAGGGCCAAACTTGAAAAGAGCTTGGTCATAGTTGTCAGACAGGAGTCCTAGACCAAAACAAATCCAGTCATTGTTGTAGCCATCTGTCTTCTAGTTGACACAGAAATTACAGATCAGTCTCATACTGAGAGGCATTACGAGTGGCATCATGCAGTGATCTCAGTGGGAATTTCAGTACAGAAAGAATTGTAAACTCAAACCCCGTAACTTATTATTTATGCTGCTATGTAGGTCATATATCAGCTTGTGTAAATGAATGGTTGAAGTAAAGATGTGTACAGTAGCCAGTGGATGCAGTTTTGCAGGAAATATAAACATTATTTGCAGTTGTGGGCAGCATTAAAATGGGCCTAATATGCACACCAGTGTTTTGTTTGAAGGTTTTCTTTTTGTTTTTTAGAGCTTCTAATTTGTTGGCCCTTTAATTTAGTATGACTCAGTTTATATGCCTCTCTTTCAAAACGGAATGTCCAGGCCAAAAGTACCTTCTCTGATTATAAATGTGAGATGACAGCAAATGTTTGTGGCTTGTTTCAAATAGATTAAACAGTGTGATAAAGAATTACTCATGAAAAACATGGAGAAACCTCAGCCCACGTAACTTGCTTTTCAGTCATGATTCATAATTAAAGAATAAGATATGGCAGCTTATCCATTAAATTTCACCTTCAGTTGGAAGTGACTCTGTCACCACAAATATGTAAATTACCAACTTTCTCAAGCAGCTTAATAGGATTATTTCTTGTTCAACCAGCATATGTTGAAAGCATCAGATATAATGAAGAATTTTGATGACCTCTAAAGGTTGCATATGCTCCCACCATCATGAGTGGGTCCAATAAAAGTTAGCCACCTTATCAGTTTCTCTACCTCTTTCTTTTAGGAACATGATTCACATTGAAACTTGTTGTGTATATTTATTTGTCTGTTTAAACTAGACCATTCAAGTATTGTGCTTCATGGGCATACCAATTGCTCTACAGTAGCCTTCTCCAACTTGGTGCCCTCAATATAATTTGGACTCTAGATCTCAGCAGCCCCAGCCAGTATGGCCAGTGATGGAAACTGTATTTCAAAGCATTTGGAAAGAACCAGGATGGGGAAGGCTCTCAAAGTTCTCCAAAGCTCTCAAGTTCAGTTGAGAACTGGTCTGGTGAGCCCAAGGGAAGAAACAAAGTTGAGGATGGAACATTTGGATGGATAACAGACCCTGCCCCATCTGCATGTTGAAGGGGAAGGTCTGAAATGAGGAGTCTGCTTTTTGTGTGTGTATAGGCTCTGCCTCTGTCTTAGAACCCTTTGTGATCAGAGTGCTAATCTAGGTTCATACAGTGGGCTCTCCCTTCTTTAGAACCTTCGCCCAGAGTGTGGAAGTCAGGGTACAGCCAGTAGTATTGTCATGGTGGGGGGAAGCTCAGTGGGCACGAAGTTGCTCTCTTCTTCCATGCATGTTCGGGAAATGATATTTGAAAGAAATCCACTAGTGGTCTCTGAAAGGATTAGATTTTCAGAGGAAAAAAATATGTGTATGCTGTATAGATACTCATGACTTGCATTCGCACAACTGGACTGTCAACTTCTACCAAGAAGCAATTCCTATTTTGCTGCCCATGGATTTTAATGCCATTGATCTAGCCTAAGTAAAAAATAATCTCTCTATTGAGGCAGGGAAATAATCTTAAAGATGGACAAGAGCAAGAGATGTTTAAAGAAAAGCAAGTATTTATATTACCTTTGATGTTTGTGAGAATTTTGACAGAGAATTCTGGTTCAAGTATAAAATATAATGTGGCTCTGACATTTCCTGCTTCCTCTTTGTAACACTTCTGAAATAAGCTGATTTTGATATACTCTTCAGTGTCACAGAGAACCCTAGAGTTTATTTAAAATAAAAATAAACTGTGTGGGTATAAGCTGCATTATATTCAATCACAGCAACGAGTCACCTAGCCTCACACTCGTAACTACTAGCACTGATTCCAGGATGCTGTGCTGCTGACCTGAAAGTCATTATTCTTCAACAAAATAACTTCAAAGGGAAACTTTAGCAAGCAGCTGCTGAACAAAAATTCATCAGCAAGCTTTGAAGCTACTTGTTTCAATTTCATGTATGGCGAAGTTTTTTTCTCCTATTACATTAAATTATCACAGCAAAGGGAGGAAAATTATATTGTTGCAAATTAGTGCTGTTGTAAATGATCACTGTGTTTCTTTCGTATATTTTTGAGCTTTGCACAGAAACATCACACTTGCCTTTCAAAGATATTTGGCTCACTGCTTACAATCTTTACCTTTCTTACTCGATATGTGTTTGACAAATGCCACTGAAGAATGTTGCACTGTTCTGCCTTGCCTTACCTGTCGCTTTAAGAATACCCAGTTTCTCTCATCCTCCATCATATCTCTAAGTGAAGACGCCACATCTCCTCTTCCAGGTCTAAATGCACAAACTGGAAAGCTTATGGTCTAGCAGGGATGTTAACAGGCACTATCTTGTTGCCATTGACACCTTGATCGCTTCATCCTCTATCCCCTCCCAAAGGTGTTGCAACACATGTTCTTAGCATTGCAGCTTAAAATACCCACCATTCTAGAACTGGCCCAGAGGCAGCTTCGCAACTGAGGGTTATACTGGCTTTGATATCCAAAATATAAACAGGTTCTCATAAACAGGACTTGGGGCTGTGTAAATGTAACCAGTGCAGTCTTACCACTGAGCTATGATCCCCAGCTCTCAATCTTATCAAATGTCTTTTCTTAAATATCTTTTCCATTTAAACCCTCTACCCATCCGGTTGAAGTTATTTTTTTATGAATTGTTAATTTATTTTTTCTGTGTTTTCTTTAGTTTGATCAAGCAGCCGGCACTGAGTTAGCCTGGGTTGAGGAGACTGAAATTAAACTGATGTCTCTGGGTGACATTAGGCTTGAACGTGACCAGACCATTGCTCAGCTACAAGTTCAAAAGGTGAACAAATGTGATTCCATCTGTAATGCAATAATTAATGACCATTACTTTTTCTGCCATGATTTAATTTTCAAACCATTATAGTGCAGGCTTTTGCTCTGTCCTCATATTCCTAATACCACAGTATTGTATTATGTAATTAGGCATTTACCATGGAGATTTTGAAACACAAGGATACAATAGAAGAGCTTGTTGCATCTGGGGATGAGATTATGAAGACATGCACGGAAGAGGACAAACAAACCATGAAGGTAATGGAGCATGATTTGCACTTGCTTACCAATAACTTTGAAAATCTGCATGCGTAAGTGATTCCCAAGCCATGTCGCTGGAGCCCACTAAGATGATGTAAGTGTGCCTTGAAAGCTGAAGCTGCCTCAAGTTGGCTGCATCATGCAGCGCATGGTTAAACTATGGAACTTGCTCCCACAGGAGGCAGTGATGGCCTCTAACTTGCATGGTTTTAAAAGATGATTAGACAAATTCATAGAGGATAAAGCTATCAATGGCTATTGGCCATAATGGCTATGCTCTGCACAGCTGGAGGCAGCAATGCTTCTGAATACCAGTTGCTGGAAACCAGAGGAGGGGGGAAGTGCTCTTGTGCTTGAATCTTGCATGCTGGTTTTCCACAGGTCATTGTGAGGACAGGATGGGGGACTAGATGGACCATTGGCCTGATCCAGCAGGTTCATCTTATGTTCTTAAAACGTACTTGAAATGTCTGTTGAAATTGAAAAAGGCCTTCAGTAGACTTTCGAAATTCAACAGGAAAGAGGGCCTCCTTGATATCAGCCAGGAGGGAGTTCCATAGAATTGGACCCAGAATGCTCAATCCACAACTCTTGGTGGATATGTCCCCCCCCCCAAAGCACCTGCCTACTTGTCCCTAAAGGACTAAAAGATTGCCCACCCTGTTATATAGCAAGAATAGCCACCTACCACAATGGTAATCTTGTAAAATGCCTCCAACCAAAATATAAATGCTGGTGTTTGTTGGTAATTTCTTTAATAGAAGAAGCTGGAAAACCTCTTGCAGAAGTATAATACACTCTGTCAAATGAACTCTAAGAGGAACCTGCAGCTCGAAAGAGCTCAGTCTCTCGCCAGTCAGTTCTGGGAGACTTATGAAGAGATTTGGCCATGGCTAACGGAAACAAAAACAGTAATATCACAGCTTCCAGCACCAGCCCTTGAATATGAAACTCTGAAGCAACAACAAGAAGAGCACCGGGTAAGTTTGCAGACGTCTTATAAAATGCTGTTAATTCCAAAGGTCAAAAGAAGTGCAGCCCTCTCTTTAGCATGTCACATTCACCAAACCAGCCCAATACTTATCAGGTTTTACATATTTTTTTACTCTCTCTGATTAAAAAACAACCACCCAAAATCCATTTTATTATGAAACAAAATTTTACTATTTTAATATAACCACAAGTTTGAGGTTATTCTCGAGGGAGAGCGGTCATTGTGAAAAGTGGATTAGTGAATTAGTGGCCTAACCCTGAACGAATTACAGTATTTATATTGTTTTTAAGGAATGAAAATGTTCAACAGTCTCCAAAATAGTTGGAATGCAAAGCAAGCTGTGGTGTCCCCTAAGAAAAAAACACCAAAAATCCACAGTTGGGAAACACCTTAATTTGGACTAGCCAAAATATCACAATCTTTTGAGTTCTACAGAACTCTTAATCAGTCAGCAAGTTATGCAAAGCAGAGGATAGGGGAGGGGGCAGGCAGCAACAAAAATGGTTGTGGCCACTACGTCTGCATTTAGAATCAGTTTTAAGAGAGATTGCAGGCTGGATTGGATTAGGTGCTGCAGACTCAGTTTGTATCCAGGATTTTGGGGAAAGAAGTGATGGCTGACCCCCAATGTTGGAAACATGAAGTCCAGCAGTTACTCGGTTCTGCCTCCAGCCTTAAAGACTGATGTTCCTGATTAGGCAGAGTGCAGCAATAAAGAGAAACATGCATGTCTTCATATTAGCAAAGTTGGAGATTAATTATAGAGAGTGTTCTGGGTAGAAAAATCAGCTAAAGCCGCATTGAGTAGTAGTGAAGGCACACTGATTATACAACAGAAACTGGAGACAAACAAGAGAAAAAGTACCTGGAAGCATCTTCTAAAAGTGAACTTTAAAACTACAACAGTTTGTTCCATTAAGTTATGCTTTAAAAGGAACTGAACAATGTGCAACAGTTGGTTGCTTCCATTTTAAAGCACAGCATTTTCTGCGGGTCTCAAAAATATTGTATGATCTTTCACATTATATATGATTCCTTGATGTAACCTTGGAGGTTTGATTTGCTTGCTTTTGTTACAGCACTCGAGCACTAGCGAGCTATTTATAATCATATTTAAACAATTTGGCATCTTCTGGAATGCCATTACTTAATAAATCATTTAGAGTGCCGGACAACTGGTTGAATACTTTTGACTAGTTATATTGTTTTGCTTCCCAGATTCTGTTCCTTTTAAATATCTTGGTTGGCTAAAATGCTGATTTTCTAGTATAAAGGAAACATATGCTTAGAGCTGAAAACACAACAATAAGGCTAAATGGATATATCCAGGATGAGTTATACTGTGTCTTAGCATGCAGATGGGATTGTTTGTTTAGACCTCCTTGCCAGCTGAATGTGTTGGACGCACAGACAGCTGGAATGTGGCGATGTAA
Source organism: Zootoca vivipara (assembly GCF_963506605.1). Taxonomy (NCBI): domain Eukaryota; kingdom Metazoa; phylum Chordata; class Lepidosauria; order Squamata; family Lacertidae; genus Zootoca; species Zootoca vivipara. The sequence continues at coordinate 31,106,899 of NC_083278.1, read as the reverse complement.
GGGTTAGATACTGATAAGTGTTTTGCTTTGCTATAGCAACTGCGAGAGTTGATTGCTGAACACAAGCCTCATATAGATAAGATGAATAAAACTGGACCTCAGCTTCTGGAGCTGAGCCCACGAGAAGGATTTTCAATCCAAGAGAAGTATGTAGCAGCTGATGCCCTTTATAGTCGAATTAAAGAAGATGTCAAAAAGCGAGCGCAGGCACTGGACGAAGCTATTTCTCAGTCTACCCAGGTAACATTATTTATTAGAAGAGCAATTATATTCCAACTGCAGGATGTTGTTATCTTAAATCAATAGACTCTAGGTACATAGTGGACTTGCCAAGACACTACGTCACCATATATGTGAATACTCCCATCATTGTCCATAAATTTGTTCTTCCTACCTGTTAAAGAATTAAGGACATTGTATTTTGGTGAATTAAACCTTCTCCACCCATGTGCCATCAAGAACCTTGAAGGAAAGGCATAATTAAAAAATGGAAATATTCTTACCCTATTTGGAAATTACAAAATTGTGTTTCCCTGAATAATAAAGCCAGTATCCTACATAATAGTGATTTGTTCATGCATCCGCACAATCAAAGAGGCTAATTGGTGTCAAGACAGTCCAGGGTTTCTCCTGGTGTCTTTGCCAAAAATAGTGTTGGTGGGACAGTGTGACTTTTGGTCAGACTTGGCAGGAAGCAACTTCCAACTTTCCAATGTAATGCCACAGCATTATAGTTTTCTGATCCTACCTACCTAGCAGCTAGATGCTAATGTTCATAACATGTCTATGAATCACTGCCCCATAATGTTAACTGTAATTAACCAATGCAGTAAGATATTTATTAGATAAAACTTACTAATAATGTGAATTGCTGACATTTTTTCAATGACATAACACATTGTGGCTAAGGATAGGTGTAAGAAAAAATGTGTTAATTCCCTCCGTGTTATAAAACCATGTTCAGGAAACTATTAATACATGGTATTAATACATGGTGATGATGAGACAGATAACAATTGGTCTGTACTGTGAGGCTGCCTAGTTCACTAACAGACAGATATGATTTGGACACTTTGATTGGGAAGCATAAATTTTGCTTAAACTAAGATCATAAATCTGTTGAGAAAGACAAAAAAAGTCACGTATGCAAAAATAGTTAAGGATGCTTTAAGCATGTTCATTCAGCTATAATTGGGTTTTTTTCTGGTTTGACCCATTTCCGTTTAACTGTTGCTAATAATCTGTCACTCACACAGTCTTCTCTCCCTCCTTCCCATTTGTCTGGATAGTTCCATGACAAGATCGATTCGACCACCGAGAGCCTAGAACGCATTGTTGAACGTTTGAGGCAACCACCTTCCATCTCAGCTGAGGTTGAGAAGATTAAAGAACAGATCGGTGAAAATAAGAACGTGTCTGTCGACCTTGAAAAACTTCAGCCAGTCTATGAAACCCTCAAGCAGCGTGGAGAGGAGATGATTGCCCGTTCAGAAGGCGCTGATAAGGACATATCTGCTAAAGGTAGACTTCAAAATTTTACATTTCAAAATAAATGTATGAACAAGTTTCCACAAGCACCTTTTAAGAATCAGAACTTTATATACCTGCCCATGTATATTTTGCTTCCTAGTGGTTCAGGATAAGTTGGATCAAATGGTCTTTATGTGGGAAGACATCCATACCCTGGCTGAGGAAAGGGAGGCCAAATTGCTTGATGCAATGGAATTAGCAGAGAAGTTCTGGTGTGATCACATGGCTCTCATAGCCACTATTAAGGATACTCAGGATTTTATCAGAGAACTAGAAGGAGCTGGAATTGATCCTTCAGTGGTAAAGCAACAGCAAGAAGCAGCAGAGGTAGGTGAAATGTAATTGTTGGGCTTAGACTACTGTCCTGCTCCCATGTATTTCTTAGCAATCATGTATAGGCATGTTAGTGGTTTGGACTATATTGTTATGCTATGTTTAATGGAAATTCCTTTACAAATCATCATGGCTGGTTCAGATGTAACTGGAAACTATTGTTTCCAGCTATGTGAATGAGCCACGCTGAGCTGTCGCCTCCTGTCTCCAGTGCAAGGCTCTCCACAGCTCATTAACATTGTGGGAACTCCTAATTACCCATTATATATGGACAGGACTAGACATAGAGTCCAGCACCATATGTGTGGATTTATTTTGCTTCTTTAAGAAACAAAATTATTATTATTATTTATACCCCACCCATCTGGCTGGGTTTCCCTGTATGTAACAAATGCAATACCACAGGTAATCATGGCCTGCATTTTTTTTGCCTTCCTGCACTAGTCAGTAATGCCCCCTTTTCTCTTCAGAGTCTATGCACTGCTGAAGGAAAAGACTTGCATGGGGGGAAATGCATTTGAAGTAATGATGAAAGGTGATGGCTATGTTCTACCTCCAATGTCAAAGGCAGTTTGCCTCTGAATATCAGCTCCTGGGAATCACAGGACCTGCTTGTGGGCATCTGTGAGAACATGATGCTGGACTAGATAAGCCTTTGGCCTCAACCCAGCAGGACTCTGCGTTCTTTCTGATGACTATTATGCCCTTATAAGCCACCTAATGGTGATTCAAGCATTGGGCCAGATTCAGTTAACCCAGTTTGCTAATGGAAGCCAGCACAAGAACTTCTACTAGCTCAATAGAGATTCACCCCTCTTCTCCCTCTTCACCTCTCACAGATCTGCTCTGGAGGGTCAGGGGAATCCCCAGAACAGCATGGAGAGGGAGGGAAGGGGAGATAGTTGCACCTGACAAGCAGAAATGCCTTTGCTGATGGAATATTGGCATAGTGTGACGTTGAATTCCACCCACTGAGTGGGGGGGGAAATTCATGCATTAATCACCCTTAAAATACTGCCCGTACTCACCCAGACCAATCTCCCTCCCAACTTGGTGTTCAAATGACTGCACAAGTTTGGTCTTTTGGTTTACGTTCCTGATAGGCACTCCCCTCCCCAGTATTGCCTGTTGAAGTAAGAGGACTTTCCTAAGCCGTTTGTGATTTGCTGTGGTAGGATGTGTGTGGAATAAAGTGGAAGAGAGGGAGTAAATATAATCTCACTGCCATTGGACATGCCTAAAACAGCTCTGGTTTCCAACCTTTATTCACAAAAGTCATAAACATTCATTACAGGGAAATAATAGCAGCCTGGGACCATGTGACACATTGCACTTTTATTTGATAATATTCAGAAGCAAGACCTAATAATTTGTTTTAAAAAAGGCTAGTATTCACCTTATTTTCTTAGCATTATGGTGTAATTTTTCCACACTGTATGGCTACAATGTTAGCTTATTGATTTGAAAGCTTTTTCTAAGCAGGTGGCTCTGTAATGTTCTGGATATAGAGGAATTGTTAAGCCCCTGCTACAACAACCTTCTGCCCAATGGGTGAAGAAAAATCTGCTCTTAAACTCCCTCCTTTATGATGTCATCTTCTTTATATATCAATATATTTTTTAAGTCAGCATAGTCTTATGCTATGCTAGTTAAACACTCATGCATAGCAAATAATGTTTGAATGAATCTTAAATATTACAGTAAATTTAATATTATGGAAAATTTAACATAGTTTAACATTTTGTTTCTCTTTTTTAGACTATTAAAGAAGAGATAGATGGGTTACAAGAAGACTTAGATGTAGTGGTAAGCCTTGGCTCTGAACTGATAGCAGCATGTGGAGAACCTGACAAACCATTAGTCAACAAGAGCATAGATGAGGTATGAGTCATGTAAATGTTTAGCATTTTATGCCCATATGAAATGGATAGAAAGGTGTTTCTTTTTTTAAGCTGATGTATGGTGCCTAATTTAAATACTTGGCAAACAAATAGGGTTCTTTGGGGAGTCAAAAGTAAAATTCACCACACTGGCTTCTAGTTTGATTTTGAAATCTTCAAGGCCCTTTGCAGAACTGAAATAAACTAATGAAGCTTATGGTTTAACTTGCACTGATAAGTGGAATCATCCACATATTTAACTATGGTATGGTAATAAGCCACCAAAACCCGGGTGGAAGGGATCCTGGTCCGTGATAGAGACATATCCACCTAGATTTAGGTGATGTTCCTTGCTCTTATTATAATATTAGGGAAGCTCTTGCACAATTTTTATATTGCAGATAGAGAAACCTTAATCTAATGTCAATCCTAAATTTTAATATGTAGGTTATAGACATTGCCTTCCAGTTTTTTATTCAACTGAATCTCCATTTAAAATGCAGCTAAATTCTGCTTCGGATGCTTTAAATAAAGCATGGAAAGAACGTGTTGACAAGCTTGAGGAAGCAATGCAAGCGGCTGTTCAGTATCAAGATGGATTGCAGGTAAGGTTATTCTAGCATTATCTAATTTTCTTTCTTTCTTTCTAGAGTAGCATTTTTAATCAGCCAGAGACCCCTGATTTGCTTCCAAATTGTTGGTTCAGAACAATTGAAAATGTTGGTTTTCATTTAACCTATAAAACACTTAATGGTTGTACACGATTGTGACCTCATCTTCATCCTGCTGCAAGTTCTTAGATCCTCAACTTTAGAATTTGCTTGGGGCACGGCACCCCAGTTTTTTCTATTACTGTACCAAGTTTGTATGATGAGGACCCAGAGTGAGGAATTCTCAAGCAAAATACAAGCCTATGTTCTTCTTTCTGGCAGCACAAGAAAACCTTGTTGTTTGGGCTGGCTTTTGGTGGAATTGGGTATTTTAATTTTATGTTAGTGGATATTCTGTTGGTTTTATTGATCCTGATTTTATAATAGTGTTGCATTCCCCTATAACAGAGGTTGGGGGACCTGTGGTTCTCATCTGAAGGCAGCCCTGTTTAGGGAAGTTTTTAATATGCGACATTTTATTGTATTTTAATCTTTGCTGGAAGCCACCCAGAGTGGCTGGGGAGACCCAGCCAGATGGGCGGGGTACAAATAAATTGTTGTTGTTGTTGTTGTTGTTGTTGTTGTTGTTGTTGTTGTTAGTGCCAGCCCGCACAGCCAACACTCAAGGATGTTGAGAACTGTAGTCCCAGCAACACCTGGAGGGCCCTATGTTCTCCATCTCTGCCCTAAAACATAGGGTGGGGCAACTAAATTTCTAAATGAACAATTAAAAAATAAGTATACTAGGGCATGAACCATCCAAAGTTAAATGCATGTTATGGCTCATGCAGTGTGCTACATTGGATATGTGTGATTGTATCTCCTAGCATATTATTCGTCTCCTAAGAAAAAGAGAGAAAGAGGGAGAAGGAACACCACAGCACAGGGGGCATTTTATAAATTAACCCCCCCTCCCCTTTTTTCTTTCCACCCTGAGCTGCTGTAGAAGGAAAATCATATGGGCACGATACTGACCTATGCATAGGTATTTTTTCCTTGTGACTACATCTAAAGGCATGACCTAGGTCAGATGTAGAGACAAACCTTGGTCTGCTGTTATGTGTACAAACCAGAGCAATAATCAAACTCACATGTTTTCCCTTCTTCCATTTCCCTCCCCTGTATGCATCAGAGGAGCAAATGTAAAGCTTTAGTTGTGGTTTGTAACAAACGGGTTAGCGCAGATTATCAAATGCTGGTTTGGATGCCTCACTTTCTCAGATTTTGATGGAACAGGAAACCATGGTTTGTTACAAACTGGTAACAAAACCTTCACATTTCTACCACTTCACATTTCAAGTAGGGGGAAGGAGATGAGGATCACATGATCCTGAGACTTCCTGCTGGTCATTCACTGTCAGGGAGTTGTTGCGGCTCCAGTCCGTTGTGTCTTTAAAGGTTTTATTGTGCATACTATTTACAGTGCAGAGATAGCAGAAAACATGACCGCCTAGTCACTCTCAGAACCCGGCAATGGCGTCGTTGGCTTCAGGGTCAGCATAATAACCGGGGCACCCCGAAACGCCGCCCCTTTGCCCTGCGTTTGGGCGCACACCTCAATTCGGGCGCCGGAAGGAGCGGTGTCCCTTTCCCCCCCCCCTGCTGGCTGGGACGGTGCCTGGGATTCGACGCCTCCCTGAGCCGTCCCTCCTCCCCTAGATGGTCAGAGTGGTGCAGGGGCTTCGATATGTCACTGAGCCCTTCTTCCACCGTCTGTTCTCCAGAGTGTTGCCAGGGCTCTGATGCCTCGCTGAGCCTTCTCCCTTCCATTCCACTTTCCCCTGACCTGTTGCTAGCGCTGGGCGAAGTGCTGGTCAGGATGATGGGGGGAGGCTCCCTGTAGGGAGTCCCCCTGACATTCACATAATGAAAAACCATGACTTTTTGTTGCATCTGAACAAGACCTATATGACAGTAAAATGAGGATGCATCAGTAGATCAAGAGAACCTCTGTCGGAACAGTTTGGTCACTATGATACATTTAGCTCAGACAAAATGTGAGATGGTGACATTCAAGCAAAAAAAAGGGGGAGGCTAAGCTTTTTCCCCGGCAAGGTCCTTTGTAGTTTGGACAAAAGATTCACTTGGTAGATTCCATACATTTTAATTTGCTGGTATGTCATAGTAGTTGACATGAAATTTGTCTCCAATATAAGCATGTCTATAATTGAATATCTTCACATTTTATGGCTGCTAGCTTCCTAACCATCTATTGATAAGCTTCAGTTTATAGTTCAGGTACACTGGGTGTGTAATAGGAGTGCTATAATTAGCTGATGATTTTTCAAGCACTTTTTAAGAAAGAAAAGTGGTTAAACAGTGCTATGAACAGAAATGTTAAAAGTAGTTTATTTAAATTTTAAACATCTGCCCCACCACTGTACAATATAAGCATTAGATGTCCGTTTTGACCAACAGATCAATTCTAGAAAGATTACTAATTGCTTATTTCAATAAAGATTGCTTTTCCTTATCACAAGGTTTGAAGGTCAGTTTTATAGCATTTACCCATGTGATTGTAACTGATCCTATAACCAGGTTTTGATCTGAACATATTCTTATTGATTTATTATTATTATTATTATTATTATTATTATTATTATTATTATAATATTTGAATTTGAATTTATATACTGCTCCATACCCAGAGGTCTCAGGGCAGTTCACAAAACAAAATCAAAATATAAAACCACAAAATATATAATCAAAATAAAAACAACCCAATAACCCCCCCCTCCCAAGAAGAACCACATTTTTAAAGGGCGTAGGATGTTAATCAAATCAACCAAAGGCCTGGTTAAAATGGAATGTTTTTGCCTGGCACCTAAATGTGTATAATGAAGGTGACAGGCAAACCTCCCTGGGGAGAGCATTCCTCACACAGGGTGCCACTGTAGAGAAGGCCCATTCTCATGTTGCCACCCATAAAATTTAACTTACCTGATGGTGATTTGATTCTATATAGTGAGCAACATCCCACATATTCCAAAATTATTATCCAAAATAATTCATCACTGGCCTTGCTAAATCTTATCTGCTCAGCAGATCTTTGGATCATTTGTAATTGTAAATGAGGTTCCTGTTTCACTGTTTTGGTTCACATACATTGTTTGTAAAGATAGAATAACTAACTACCTGTTGGAACAAGGGTGGGGATCCTCATGCCTGGGCGGGGGAGACCAGAGCAGCCCTCCAGCCCTCTCTGCCTGGCCCTTTGCACTCACCCCAGGCCACCCACCTTCAACCGCACCCCATTCCGCCAGGTCACAGTACTTTATACCCACTATGAGTGTCTTTGCCTGGCTGGATTGTGTTTTTGAACTCTGATAGTGCCTCTTAGTAAACTGGATGAGTGAGTGTAGAATCAAGCCCTGCTATTTGAAGGTAAACTGGACATTAGTTGCGTTACCCACTTTGCCTCTGGGCTTGCTCACTATTGACATGTGGCTCCCAGAAAGTTTGCCCAGAAAGATGCCCCATCTTTGCATTAGAAACTGCATTGCACGTTGGACTGTGGTAAATTGTTAAGAGGCAGGACAACATCATAACATCATGCCTAATTACTTTTTTAGACTCTTTAAAATTTTTTTTTAAAAAAAGACTGTATTTGACCAGAGGGTCTCAGCAACGTGCTTATTTCTATACAGTATTTCAACTTTCATTACTTGGCTTTAATTCCTAACCTAAAAGCCATCAGTTTCTTAGTCTTTATCCTGCATTGTCTCCAGTATGACATTATGTCCAGAAGACACTTGCAGAAGCAGTGCACACTCCAAAAAGATGTGGTTCTTTCCCACCAAATGGAACTAAGCAGGCTAGTTCTTAGATTTTATTGGGGTAGGAGAGGTGCTCTTTGATATATAGGCATGCACATGTATGCATGCTCTTAAATGGAATACCTGCTGCCAAGTTGGAGGTGAAGTGTGAACATAACTGCTCAAGCAAAGCTGATGCATGATCCCCAGTAGTAATTCACACCTCATTAATGGGGAGTGAAGTGGCCTTTGCTATCCAATGTTATGAAATGTCCTTGAATGTTATAAAATCTGGCTCCCTCTGCTGCGTTTTTACCCATCTTGAGTCATAGATATGGCACTGGAAAAGTGTTTGAATATCATCCTCTGAGCTTCCTCTGAAGACCTTCAGATAACTTGAGAATTTTAATAAATGATTTGACTCATACATTCCAGAAGGATAGCCAGATCACACTATCTGTTACCTCAAAAACAACAAAGAGATTTGTGGCGCTTTAAAGACAGTTCAATACTAGGCATGACCCAATGAAACTTATTCGCAGGTAGGTATTAGAGGATTGCAACAAATACATGACAATAATTTGGTTAACTCTTAAGAAGCCACAAGATTCTCCATTGATGCCCCAATTGTAGGTTTTCTGGGGATAAAAATGCTTGACAACTCTTATATTCAGAAATGGAGAAGTGTACAAAAAGTTGTCACAGTAGAAAAACCCAGCAGAAAATTATAAATTCTTCGTACAGCCAACAACTGTTTTGTGTGGGGGTTATGTTTCTGACCCCCGTGCACATCAGTGGAGTGCGCATAAGCCCACTCTGCCCCATTCTGCCTCTGCCCCCCCTTTTCAGGCCATTTCCAGGTTGTGGTGATGCGCATGTTCACAGTTATGAACATATTAGACGAGCATGAAACAGTGGTTGCCTTTAAGACTTAAAATGTTATTCAGTAGCGAATATACTTAGTGGCATTCACAGCTCAATTATTATTATGTTGCACCTACTATAAGGCTATGCTATTGCATTACTTGGACTACTATTTTACCTGATTTTCTTATTCTTATTCAATATGTTTACAGGCCCTATTTGACTGGGTGGATATCGCAGGCAGTAAATTAGCTGTGATGTCACCAGTTGGAACAGACCTAGAAACAGTAAAACAACAAACAGAAGAAATGAAGGTATGAAACAGTAATTTCTTACAAATGTACATCTTTCTGTGTTAGTGTTCTGAATCACTTTGCATTCAGTCTGTAACAAAAAGTAAAAAAAAATATCGTATGGGCATGTTGTTTAAAAATCTACAGTCTTTCTGAGTCTGAAAATCTTACAACATCAGTTTCCTCTCCAGGTTAATTGTGGATTTCCCCCGCCCCCAAGTGGTTATTTTTTCATCACTGCATCAATTACTTTTATGACACCCAGCTTCCCTTTTAGAATGTGCACAAGTTCCTGCAAAGCCTGTCATTCTTCATACCATGGATTAGTCCTAAACATTCATAGATCTCTTCATTTCCACCGCAGCCCACTGGACTATAAAGCAAAATCCCCAGCCAACTCTAAAAGCAATATTTGGAATGGAAATATGACTCATTCTTTTCATAATACCTGGATGCTGTTGTGTGCTTTGCACAGGAAGCAGAGATGGTATAGGATATCCTGTTTTAGCGCACAGGATTAGACTGGATGAATCCACTCCAGCTCTGTTGTTGTATGTGCAAAGCAGGGCTTGAATATGTTGGGAAATTAAACAGGAAATTTAACAGCCAATATTTAAGCCCTGTCTCTCAGCAGGAGTTGAAGATCGAAAATTCAGGTTAAGAAATTACTTCTAAAAATGAAAGTGTGGATTAAGAGATCATCAAAACAGGGCAGAGTGGTGATAGTGATGCATCACCTTGACCCAGGGGCATACAGTAACAGGGGTGAGGGGGGAAGCCCTTCTACTTCTCTCTTATTGAATCAGTGTGTATCTTTGGTAAAAGTTGTTAGGCTAGATAGGGAATAGGATTTTGTGAATGGGTCACAGCAGGGAGGCTTCAGGGAGTGTTGGCTGGCTGCCCAATGACTTGCAAAGTGTGCTGAGGGCAGAAAGAAGTTATTGATGAATCCTCCTTCCTTGGATCTTCAACAAGTTTCGGGTGTGTAAAGGATTCCCTTCCTCTTCTGTGCCTGGCTCATCTGGTTTTGCATAGTTGTTCTTGGTCTGTGGGTCCCTGTACTTAACAGCCTTCTCAATAAGCATTTTTTTTAAGCTCCGAAGAAGTGCCTTTTGACAAAAGAGAAAGCATTCATTAACATCAACCACTGACGTTCAAAACACATTCTCACATTGGTGATTGGTTGCTGAAGTGTCGTTCTTCCACATCTCTGCATTTATTTATAATTATATCTAATTCAGAAATGTAATGATGTTAAAAAATGCATGCCCAGAACAGTGACTCATGTAAAAATACAAGGGGTAGACTCTTCTGGATTCAGCTAATTTGTTTATTACATTGATTAGTTACTCCATAACCACATGAGCGTCAAACAATTAAAAGAATTTAAAGTATAAATCCAATAAAACATGAAATAACACCACCAAAAATTGTGGAAAACAACAGCCATGTCAGTGTAGACTGGGTCAGGTAAATATAACAACGAACAAGAGAGAGCCACAAAATATTGTTGTACAGGTAAAACTATATTCTAACCCTCAATGAATGCAGACATTAATCTCTCTCTCTGTGTGTGTGTGCATAGTTGCAGCCAACAAGCTATGTTTCTCACCTCTCTTTCCAATGCCATGCTGCTTACCAAGAGGGGTAGGGTGAATGCAACAAGTGCACAACATGGTGCAGGAGGAGTGGTGGACCCAGTCTGATTCTCCCACTGCTGTACCCACACCCGTTGCCTTGGCTCTGCTACTGTCCCTCTTAGTAAGCAGCAGCGATGGATGGCATTGGGAAGCCAGGAAACAAACACTCAGGTGCAACAGCTGCTACTGCATGCACGTGCGCACACGCACAAACTGATTTTTAAATTTGTTTTAAATGTTCCTGCTTTTGCATGCTGGATGTGTTTTCTTTTCCAGCGCAAGAGTGGAGTGTGCCTTCTGTGTTACAGTAATTTGGAGAAAACACATGCCTTGGTTATTGGTAATCCAGGGGCAGATATATCCAATGTGACCTATTTGGCAATTTTGAAATAAGGACAGAGCATCCTACCGTGTTTCTCCAAAAATAAGCCATACCCCGAAAATAAGCCATACCCTGAAAATAAGCCATACCCCGAAAATAAGCCATAGTGATAGGCGGTTTAACCTTGTAGGTTAAACTGTACCATACTTAATAAAAAAAAATAAGACATCCCCTGAAAATAAGCCACCATGGTGTTTTTTTTGGAGGAAAAATAAATATAAGACGGTGTCTTATTTTTGGAGAAGCACTATTCTCTAGGTGATATTCATTGTTGACTATTGTCTTCCTTGGTTTCCACAGCAATTTAAGAAAGAAGCCTATCAGCAGCAGATTGAAATGGAACGGCTGAACCACCAAGCAGAGCTGTTGTTGAAGAAGGTGACCGAGGAGAGTGATAAGCACACCGTACAAGACCCCTTGTCTGAACTTAAGCTGTTGTGGGAAAGTCTGGAGGATAAAATTGTTAGCCGCCAGGTAAATGGAAACTGAAAGGGTAATATTCTGCCTTATGTTGCCATGAAATGCATCTCTGACACTCGTGCTCTGAAATTTCAATAGCAACTGTTTCCATGTGGAAACTCACTTGTGTGTCAAAGTTTATTACATGAGCTAGGGAAGGGGTTCTCAAAACTGTGGCCTTTCATTCAGGTAATCCATAGCGGGTCAGCATCAAATACTCAAATTACTTTTTAACAGTTCTTTTAATTATTATTTTCAGTTAAAATATTGCATTGTTGTTGTTTTTAGTGTAGTACAATTTGAATTGATTGGAATGCAAATTGTAATACAGCAAAATGCAATACATTGGAAATAACTTTCAGTCAGTAAGAGCTGTTCAACAGTGGAACGGACTCCCTCAGAAGGTGGTGGACTCTTCTTGCTTGGATGTTTTTAAGCAGAAGTTGGATGGCCCTCTGTCATGGATGCTTTAGCTGAGATTCCTGATTCACAGGAGGTTGGACTAGATGACCCTCAGGGACCCTTTCACCTTTACAGTTCTATCAAATAAAAAAGCAATAAAAATATTATTTAAAATTCAATTCAATTAAATTTTATCCGAGCGTCAGTCAGAAATAACATTTATCCATACAAAATTTAAAACATCTAGACATTTAACATCTAAACATCTAAAAAACTTAAAACTGAAACCGACAATAAATTAGGCTATACATTTAGACCCATGTCAGCCCTGTCAATTTTAACCTTATGACGCTTAAGGGCCAAAAAGGAAATTTGGCCACCAAGGAGGCTGTTGTTCCAGTAACATTCTTCAGTAAAAACAAAAGCTTCCTTTCTCTGGCTACAGGACTAAATTGGCATAGGAGTAGTGGGTCTATAAGTTTTTGTCTAAGGTTTGCATAAAAAGGGTAGGTCAAAAGAATATGTTCAGTTGACTCATCCACTCCCTGGGGACAATGACAAGTTCTCTGGTCATATGGGACTCTCCTGTACCTTTCCAACAAGACCGCCGATTCGAGGACATTTAATCTGGCAGCTGTGAGAAATCTAGGTATTCCACGTAGTGGATTTCCACGAGATAAGGGGCTGGTGTAACCTGATAAATCTGATTCCCCAAGAACATCCCTGGTTTCACCAGAGCTATTAATGAAAATCATACAGCATCTAGCACGTTACATTACAGTTGCTATAACAGACAGAAAAAATCAGGAAATGGCCCACCAAGGCCATCAACATTTTTTAGTGGTCATGGGGGCGGGGGAGGGTTTGGAAATCCTGAGCTTAGGAGATTTTCTGCACTGCAATGCAAATGCAATGCAAACTTTAAATTAGGCTATATTTTAGGTTAGCATGGTCAAAATGTTCCGATCCACAAATTGAGCCACTACAGAAGACCACTTTGACACAAGGAGACAGCTGCCACATGGAGCAGTTTCCAATAAGCTTCCGGGCAGCAGATGTTTCCTGCAAATCAGGCTGTTGTTGTTGTAGCTATGAAGCTAGAAGCTGTACACCATAGTTATTTTTATTTATTCCTATGGGTTCATCAGTGTGCATTATCAAAAAATTAATAAATGTTAGTCCCTGCCCCAAGCAGATGGCAGGAGGACATATTCCAGTGTGTTTAGGGTCAGTGGTTTATTGTAAGTTGCTACACCACAATATTAAATCAGACATATGAGATACATGGGGAGAGATTGTTGGGTTTTGATGGTAGAACTCCATTTTCAAATTCTGATCCAAACATGAAGCTCACTGGTTGGTGTTGAGCAACTCTGTCTCTTTGACAAACTATCCAAGTTCCTTGGGTGACAAAATGATGCCTTTTATATTACAGCTCACCCTGGGATGGATTTCTAAAAATAAATAATTGCAAAAGAACTTTTAACTTTGCACCCCCTGTCTAGAATTGTTTTCAGATAATGTTGCTGCATTCAAGCACATTACATTAAAATTTAGATGGCATCTCTTATTCCAGGAGCAGTTGGTGAGAAGGGGGTGGGGGCGGCGCTTTGCCTCTGGCATCCTGGCAGTGGAGTCGCTGCTGCTCACTAAGAGGGTGCAGGACAAGGTGGTGGGGAGGTTGGGTGGACATGTTGGTGGGAGTGCTAGATAGGCTCTGCTGTTCAACCTGCACAGTGTCAAACTGCTGACTGCCTCACCTCTCTATAGTTGGCAGCAACTCCACTTCCAGGAGGCCAGGTGCATGGTGACGCACCTCCTCGCTGACCACTCTTGCATTATTGCAATCCTTCATTTGAAGTTTGATGCAACTAAGGACATTTTAAGTCGCTTGTGGCCTTAACATAAAGTAATAATTCCATCCATTCCTTCCTTTCTTTTTTACAGCATAAGCTGGAAGGCGCTTTGTTGGCTTTGGGGCAGTTCCAACATGCCCTGGATGAGTTGCTCGCATGGCTCACCCATACAGAGGACCTGCTGAATGAACAGAAACCTGTGGGTGGTGACCCCAAGGCTATTGAAATTGAGCTGGCTAAACATCATGTATGTAACTGATAATTCTGAGATTTATTGTTGTAGATATATCTGGGTCCTTTTTATGGCAACATTTGCAAAGAGCAGTTTCGTACATCATCAAATCATGATTTCAAAGGATGCAAGCCCAAAGATAAATTTGTATTACAAAACGTAATTGCTAGCTTATAGATACTGCTGTTTCCTCCCTTCTTTACGTTTCCCAGTCATGGATGTTTCAGAACATCTCATTAGTTTAAATCAATGTATTTCTTGGCAAAGCATCACATACCTGTCTTGGCTTAATAAATGAATCGCAAGTACAGAAAGGGTTCAGCAAACACACACTCTTAGGTACTTCCTGCTCATTTCAGTCTTCCATGCTAGAGAGAACTTCCTCTTTGATCATCAAAAAATTCAGGAACTTGGCAAGCAGTTGCCATTGTCCTAAAAGGGTGGAGGGGAGAAAAAGTGGCACCTGTTTCTGTAATAAAAGTTTGACTTTTTCAAATTGATGAACATTTATTTAAAACAATGAATAATTAAAAAAATCCATGTTCGAATTGTAACACTGAAGTGAGAGTGTATTCAAACATAGTTCTCACTTCATTAAATCACATCATACACAGTAAGTTTCCCTTTCCTGCACTGTGAAGACCATCATAGTGATATAATTTTGTTTCTCTTCTCCCAAATCTGAATTTTACACATAGGACCAATCCACTTAATGATTCCTGCAACAAACATCCATTTCTGCTATTTTCATATGGCAAATTCTCTTTATTTACCCATCGGCTTAAATACCATTTTCTTCAAACTCTTTAAAAACGTTTCTCTTGATTTGGCAGCCATCCCTGAGATGCAATGTCCATTCTCACAGGGTTTAGCATATAGGAAGATTTGGGTAGCTTGGCATAACTTTATGAAGAAATTAGCAGAATGCTACATAACACCCCTGAACCCATATACTTTGAACCTTGACGCACTGCCCATGCTTTAGCCACTTAGCTCCTCCTATTTAGGACCTCTAAGGATGGCTATCCATGGGGACAGGCAGTTGCACCTCTCTCTTGACTGAACCATAATCCTCAAACTCAGAGCTTTCATGTTTAAAAATAGCAGGTTTCTGTAATTTGTAGAGCATAATAGGAGACAAAATATGCAGACACTATTCTACTACATGGGGAGAAATTAGGCTGCCACCCCCCCCACCTTCATTGTTGGCTGCCAGCCAAGATAGCTTTAAAATAGAATTAGAAAAAATGAATGGAGAAGAGGGCTATCAATTGCTACTAACCATGAACAATATTCCCTGCCTGCAAAATTGGAGTCAGCAATGCTTCTGAATACCAGTTGCTGGAAACCACAGGAGATTGGGAGTGTTCCCGTGCTCAGGTCTTCCTTGTGCATTTCCCAGAAGCATTTGGTTGGCCACTGTGAGAACAGGATGCTGGACCATTGGCCTGATCCAGCAGCCTCCCCCCCCCAAAAAAAATCTTGTGAATGCCCACGCTTTCTGGTTAAGTTAATGGGATGCTATCATGTCTGCATTCCCTTTGTATCAACCATTACAGTAATGTTGTAAGGAATAATTTCCTGTTAGGAGAGTATAAACAGTTAGGAAAGTAAAAAAGAAAAAGACTAAATTTGGTCATAGTTTCTTTTACAAATCAAGCACACTAAAATATGTAATGATTTTTGGTAGTAAAGATAATGCTGTTAGGTCAGGGATAATTGTAAACTATTAATGATAGTCCCATTCCCTTAGGCAGGCTTTGAATCCTGTATGTGCTATTCTTAAATACTGCCTGCAAAGTTTTTTTGCTGAAATTATTACGTTGCTACTTTAGTGCAACTGAGTGAAATTAGCGTTTTTAAAATACAGCGAGGCATGACATGTTTGTAACTGCAGGTGCTGCAAAACGATGTCTTGGCTCACCAGTCCACTGTGGAAACAGTTAAGAAAGCAGGAAATGACCTTATTCAGTCAAGTGCAGTTGAAGAAGCGAGCAATCTGCAAAGCAAGCTGGAACTTCTGAATCAGCGATGGCAAAATGTCTTGGAAAAAACGGAAAAGAGGAAGCTGCAGCTGGACAGTGCTTTGATACAGGTGTGTATGAGAAACTGAACAAAAGCGAAATAAACTTGCATTATATTAATATATTTGAGCACATTTCAGCCAAGGTTAGGTTCTTTTACAGTCCTGCTGATTTCCACAGGAGACTTGGGAACCCAGTTAGTTAGCTTTCTGTCATTGAAATCGTAGGACTCAGAAATGGATAACTTTGGCTGGATTGTGCCCTTAGAGAACTAGCAATAATTCGAAGTATCAAGCTATAGATCGTAACTATCACTGAGCCTGAGTTTATATGCTTAAGTACCCATTTGTACAGCAGTATTTCTCTGTCTGTGCCTAACTGTACTATAATTAAAATGTGCAGTCGTATTTACTGTATGGATGATTTTTAAAAATGCATTTCCAATTGGAATTATTTGATATATAAAATATAATTAGCAAACACCCACATCAGTATATCTCCATTAAAAGTTTGTGGGTTTCTTTCTTTCTTTCTTTCTTTCTTTCTTTCTTTCTTTCTTTCTTTCTTTCTTTCTTTCTTTCTTTCTTTCTTTCACATTTTACCCTGTTTCACTATACAGACAACAATTTGCAGTTTTTACTCCAGAGGATATCTCTGGTTTAGTAGCAATTCTTTTTAGAGTCCCCCCCCCTTAAGTCTGATTTCATAGGCTCAACATTTACAACCCCTTAGCTGATGTAGCATGTTAGGTTATTGAAATATGTTCTGAAATGCTGTGGTGATGTATCGCTTAGGCCCAAGGTTTCCATGGTGAAGTTGAAGATCTGCAACAATGGCTGACAGAAACGGAGCGTCAGCTTTTGGCATCGAAACCAGTTGGTGGTTTACCAGAGACTGCAAGAGAACAGCTTAATATCCATATGGTAAGGATCTCAATATTGCAGATGGTCCCAATTTGGAAGCTAAACTTTTGTGGCCATTCGTAGTGAAACATTTGCACAGTGAAATGCCTGTAAGGTTTAATGGGAACACTCTCTTATTTTTTGGGTAATTTACTATGTAGCAAAACTGATGGAGCAGTACATGTGTATGTCTGAACAGTTCTCAGCATTATTTTGCAGGGAAGAAAAAGACTTAGCTGAGTACTATAGTCATCAAGAATACCCTTAAAGTCTTTTTCTTCCCTGTAGAATAATGCTGAGAACTGCTCAGCTAAGTTTTTCCTTTTCCCTTTTCTGTATATCCTCTTCTTTAAACCAGATTGTTTTTTAATTTACTTGCAGTCTCAAATTTGAGAGCTTATTCTATTGTCCCTTAGCTTTCTTTGGAACCTTTTTGAAAAATCCAGCCAATGATTACAGAAACTTCTTCATTTATTATTTCCTGCCTCATCAATACAACTCGCGTGACCAGTACACAGAGGCAAAGACTGTACTCTAAGTTAGCAGACAGCACAATGGTATTCTTCTTTTCAGTGTCTGAATGAAGTAGTTCAGAGCCAAAACCTCATTAACAGTTGCCTGCCCTCTTGTACTTGGAATATAAGATTAAGTTCTTAACTCCAACTAGGTTCAGATTTAGGTTATCATTCAGGTGTGCAATGTAAAGAAATAGCACTCGCGTGTGGGAGAGAGCTTTTCTACTTCCTTTTTTTAATGAAACAGCTTTTAAATAGAAGAGCCAGCCTCAGGCAAACAAGGCACACAAACTGCCTTTCTTTGCACCCCAGCCTTGGTGTGTATTTCTTAGAAAAGCTAACTTAGACGATAAGTACATATTTAACGGAGATGCAAAGCGTAGCTGGTGGGTTTTTCTGTAAGCAGCTTCACAATCTTCTGTGGTTATGCCTGTGTTTTAGATCAGCTTTGATCACCATGGCCTGGTAAGATGGTTCATTTCACGCAGAAATTTAAGCACAGGGCAACACTTATGACTGTCACACACACAAGTAATAAATCAGATTTTACTGGGCTATTTCTTCTGTTCTGAACAGCCCTTGTTTTAGCCTCTCTTTTGAACCTGGAGAGGGAAGGGAGAAGTGGCATATCCATGCCCCTGGAAAATAGTTGTGGGCTGCAGACTGCCCAGGTCTGGAAATACTGAATGTGCACAGTGGCACCTCCTTTGTTCAACTCACATTAACCCCCCAAAATATAGCTAGCATGTTTAAAGTAATATGTGAAACTTTTAAGGGGATAACATTTTCGAATAAATGTTTATGCATTAATGATTTGCGATACTTTCCCTCTTTGTTTAGGAACTCTGTGCTGCCTTTGAAGCTAAAGAAGAAACATACAAGTGCCTGATGCAAAAGGGCCTACAGATGCTTGCAAGATGCCTAGAGACTATTGAAACAAATGTTGAGCAGGACATAAATAATCTTAAAGAGAAATGGGAATCGGTGGAAACAAAGCTGAGTGAAAGAAAAGTATGTTGCATATCGAAAATGGGGAAATTCTCCGAAATGTGTTCGGGTGTCTTAATATTAGAATATTGCAAATACAGTATTTTCCTTTTAGCAGGCGCTAGGGATCCATGCAATTAAACCTGTAAATGATGTCACACACCATGATTCATCTGGAAAAGCAGATCAATAAATTACATGGCAGCAGACCAATGTGTGTAAATGAAAACACCTCCTATTGTAGTCTATAGGTCGCAGACCTAAGGAATGAATAAATCCTTTCTAGCCACCCAGTCCATCATCCTGTCAGCTTGGAACTGATGCTTTAATTTTATTGCTGGCATTTGAACATAGCAGTTCTTAAAAGTTTTAAGTGATGAGGCCTCTCTCGTGCCCTCTGGGAGGCGACCTCATATTCCCGGAGAAGCATCTTACTCATAGCTAGCTATAGGTTTCCATGGGGGTGGACATTCTTTTGTAAAAAATAATAATAAAAAATACTCCAAACATAGATAAACAGTTTACTCTGAGCCAGACTATAAATTACATCTTGAAACAGCTGAAATGCAAATGTGTTCATAAGGAACAGAAATGATTAAACAAATAAATGAAGCCATTCTTGGAAAAAGGAGCATTTGCATTCTCATGTAATGTAAATTTAAAGGATTGTTTCAATTGTATTAGATGGCCTGGGCCAGCAAAACCTTTGGGTAGTCAGTACAGTTACGTATTATATTGTAGACAAACCATGTTGACACTCAACACATTATATTCTTCAGCTGTGTGAGAAAGGGGTCCAGTTCACATTACACTGACTAAACCATTGTTTAACATTGGGGGATAAGTCACAGCTAGCCTCAGACTAGCCTCTAGACCAGGCATAGGCAACCTTGGCTCCCCAGATGTTTTGGAACTACAACTCCCATGATCCTTGACCACTGGCCCTGTTAGCTAGGGATCATGGGAGTTGTAGTTCCAAAACATCTGGAGAGCCAAGGTTGCCTATGCCTGCTCTAGACACATCAAAGAAGTGTTTCAGTTAAATGCGTTGTAAATTTAAACAGGGAAAACAGGTATAGAAAAACAGGACTCCACAGCACCATCTGGTAGGACACTGTTATATCACAAATACAAATCTAGCTGAGTCCTTGTTCACTCCCCTCTCTTCCAGTGCAGCCCCAAGGGGAAGATCGAAAGCTTCCACTTCCATTTTGGATAAACCACTGTTTAGTGCCGCATCTGAATCATAAACTGCTTAAGCATGGTTGTTGCAACAAGACAGCTTCTTAAACTATGGCTTTATTTTTTCCCCCATTTCGGCAAGCCATAGTTAAGATTAAACACATGAGTTTGGATGCTATAGTTAATTAAGAAATAAAAATGAAACCTCCTGAATTTCTCCTTCTGACTGTGCCATAGCGGGGAGGACAGGAGCTTAAGACTCACTCTCATAACATCTGAAACAGCAGTAATCTGTACTGTGGAAGGGGTGGGTGGGTACCTTCTGTTCTGCGTAAAGACTTGCCAGCCCAAAAGTTGTCTGAACTAGACCTGCGCTCGGCAAAAAGGGATAGTCTCCCTAGTGCAAATTCCCAAATCTTCCTAATCCTTCATGCAATGCAACCGCATATCATCCCCTTTTCATGCAAGCAGAAATAATGTTCCTGGATTACTGTCTGAATATTTGTAAGGCTCATCATTTAGCATTGAATGGCAGGAATCTGTATGTGACATTGGATGCTCTTCTGCCTGCTCAGTCCTTGTAGGTTCTCTGTTTTGTCAGTTTCTGCTGAAATATTTTTAGAAATATCTTTCTTTGCTTGTGTGCCGTTTAAATATTCGGAGCATACCAGTATTAAACTGGGGTGGGGGGTGGGGAATAGGCAACAGGACAACAGTGGCCTTCTTCCAAATTACATTCAGACATGATTTGGTTTATATCTCTATAAAGTTTATATGGTTTCTAGTATAAACTGTTCACTGCTGCTAATTTATGGTGTGTTCTTACAGATCAAACTGGAAGAAGCTCTCAATTTGGCAATGGAGTTCCACAACTCACTGCAGGACTTCATCAACTGGCTTACTCAAGCTGAGCAAACCTTGACAGTAGCTTCTCGGCCAAGTCTTATCTTGGATACTGTCTTATTTCAAATTGATGAACACAAGGTATGTACAGAAAACAGCAACAGATGTGTAGCTATCTTCTTCCCATTCCTTGGACCCACAGGCTGGCTGGCTTGTATTAATGTTTAAAGCAAGCCAGCACCATTAAAATCCAAAGACATTTTACAGTTTTTTAAAGTGACATTTTATAGTGCCTCTGACCAATAAAGTAGTGCATAATACCATCACTTCTTAGGTATATATCTGTGTGCTAGAAGACTCTGAAGCTTTTCAAATATTATCTTTTTTCTTTCTTTCGCAAGGTCTTTGCCAATGAAGTGAATGCCCACCGTGACCAGATTATTGAGCTGGACAAAACTGGAACACATTTGAAATACTTCAGCCAGAAACAGGACGTTGTCCTCATTAAAAATCTGCTGATCAGTGTCCAGAGTAGATGGGAAAAAGTAGTTCAGCGCTTAGTGGAAAGAGGAAGAGCTTTGGATGATGCAAGGAAGCGCGCCAAGCAGGTAATGTGGCAAGTCTTCCATAACAATTTGAGCATAACCTTGCTGTAACTAAACCCATGTTTAAATGAACTGTGTGATGACTTTAAGTCATCTAAAGGAAACTGGAATATTAGATCAACAGGTTTGGCAAGTAGTGGGAGCCAGAATGGCTGTTTCTTTAGGCCAGACATCAAAAGTGAAAGTTGAATCTTTACTTTCCAAGCAAGCAACAGAGTGGTATATGGATGTATGGATGCACATGTTTATTAGAAGTTTTCCTGTTTTGCATGGGAAGTTCATCCTTATTTTATTTTTCACAATCACCTTCATTAATCCACCATTTTCTGAAACAAATTGCAACCTTTCTACATGGGTGCTTCTAGTCTTCTCAACCTTTTTTGTAGTTTCAACTTAGGCTGAGGCTCATTGTGCTCATGCATGTCATATCAGAGGGGGATACAACTGTTATGTAGGGACCATGTCATTTCAGGGTTTTTTGTATGTGTAGAGGGGGTGTATGAAAACCAGAGCCCATACAGTGGTACCTCGATTTACGAAGGCGATCTGTTCCGTGGCGCTCTTTGGAAGTCGAATCCTTCGTAAGTCGAAGCGCCCATTTTGCGCTTTGTCAATGCGCAGACCGCGCACACGGCGAAAATACTTCCGGGTTTGCGGACTTCGGAAGTTGAAACCTTCGTAAGTCAAGGCATTCATAAGTTGAGGTACCACTGTATTTGGGTGGGGCAGAGAGATGGCTACACGAGGCAGACAACTCAAACTTTTGATTGTGTGTGTTATTTCTTCATGTGGGCTGCAGTTGTCACCTGGGGTATTTTTAAACAAACAAACAACATCCCATATAAAAAATAAGGAAGTACTGTCTCTGCAGGATTGCAGTACCCTCACAACTGCACTTTATCATATGAATCATCCCAACAAGATAGTGTGTCTAAGGAAAGAGTGGAAAACCCATGGATCACATGGGACCCATGAGGTCATGTCAGGCAACTTACCTGCCCCCAGAAAATTTGGGACCTCTTCCTACACTTATTAGCAAAGGTGCCTCTTCTCCTTCTGCTGTGATGCCAGAGGTAGGACGCTAAACTCAAGAAACAGAAACAGAAGCACTTCCTTCTGTTTCTTGAGCTCCAGGTCCTGCTTGCAATGTTTCCTTGCCAAAAGGGAGGCAGATTGGCAGGGTAACTGGGAGCCTCTTGTTCTCATTTCAGCCCTGGGCTAGGAGGAAAGGATCCTCTCTTCCTAGTCCAGCACTGATGTTGGCAGAAAAACAGTATGCATGTTTTATTGACCTCTAGGTATGTTGTGTGTATGTGTGTGTATGTATCGTGTATGTTTCTACTTGTGGTGGGTGGCAGCATGTTATTTGCATTTGTGCTGAGAGTATGTGGCCCTTGAAGGGTTCAGCAACCCTCAGAGTGGCCCTCAGGCCAGAAAGGGCCACTCCTGGTCAAGTAGATATTTCACTGTGTCAATAGAGGTCGGTAGTCTTTGATTTTCCCAGCATGGGGCTTGAACCCATGGCCCTGAAATTAAGAGTCGTATACTCTGCCGACTGAGCGATCCCCGAGAAGTTTGAAATAGTTTGCATCACTCTAAAAGAGAAATAGTCCTTTGGCCCAACATTTATTTGCATGTGTCCAGTTTGGATTGCCTGACTTTTAATATTGTGGGCCTGATTCAATTAAGTTGTTGCACCAGCAGAAGCCAGCACCATGAGTTCTGTGGATGCAACTTGACTTCCCGTCCTCTCCTACCCTGCACACTCCCCATTTAAATTAGTAGACTTGACTGACTTAGACCCATTAATTTCAGTGCATCCACTCTGAGTGAAACCTAACTGAATGCAACCTTTAATAATTTTTCAAAGCTAAATGTGCGTTGAATGTTTTGAATGCATAATCTATGCTTATCAATGTATGTAACTGAAAATCTTGCTTTTCCACAGTTCCATGAAGCCTGGAACAAACTCACTGAATGGCTGGATGATTCAGAAAAGACTCTGGATGCAGAGCTTGAAATTGCAAATGATCCAGACAAAATTAAGATGCAGCTTGCCCAGCATAAGGTGAGTCACTGGTAATGGAATGTAGAGGCTGTCCAATCAGATGGCAGGAAAGCCAGTGAACCAAGCACTGTGTAATTAGCAGGAGGAGGGAGATTTATTGGTCACTAGGTTGGAATGTTTGCCACCATCAAATTCAAACACTGGCAGTTTTCCAGCTTGTAAAATAAATAGAAGCTGGGAGGTTTCTCTGCAGGGTTCCATCTTCTGAAACTACATGTGGAAAGGAAAAGCACAATAGTAAAGAATCATAGGAACAAGACAAAAGGCACATTAAAAAACTATGCTATTTTTTTCTGTGTGCAATGTTATAGGACAATAGGATCTGCTAGAGTTTAACTGCGCTCAAGACTAGCTTTCATCGCTCAGAGATTGTGTGGATCACCATTTGTAACACCTTTTTGTAAAACAAAGAACAATCCAGCTATCTCAAAAAAATAAGTAAAGTGCAGTTTGACGGACAAATCCTTAATTGCTTTAGTGAAACAATTCCCCCCACCACTTCGAAATGCATTAGATGCAATGGGGCTGTCAACAACACAAATGAACGTTGTAATAGGAGAAAAGAGAGTTTTTCTATTAAGGGTCCACAGCTGAATGGATGAAAAGTAATCTTTAAAACCTGGGCCTCTTCTGAATGCCCCACAAATAACCCACAGATGCATTTTAAATAAAAGCACACATTCTACTCATGTAAAAACACGTTGATTCCCAGACCGTCCGCGGCCTGGATTTAGAGGGCGATTAGGCCAGATCCGGCCACCAGACCTTAGTTTGCCTACCCATAATTTAGTACTTTCTTTAGTAGTGTATTGAATGCAAGATGCAAGATAACCTAAGGTTTGTCATGTTCCTTTGTTAATGGTAAAGAATGGAATAATATTTTCCAGTGTAGCTTCTTTGCTCTAGTTCATAAGTCAGTAAACCTAAGGTATTTGGGTTTCGGATGATTTAACAGGGACTTCTACATTGATTTGAATGCCAGTGATTTGGTGTAAATGCTTTGTAGAAGACAGTACAAACTGATGGACTATCAATTGAAGCTGAACACCAATGCCTTGCTACCATTTCTCTTGCATAACTTATTTTAATTGCTCAATTAAAGTCATTTGATTGATAGTCTTATTGATTCCAGGGGCACAAGGTATATTCTGGAATAAATGCCAGCGGGTTCTGGAATCTAAATGCCCTGGTGACATTTCACAATATTCCCTTGCTAAATGTAGTTTGTATGAAAATCTCATTCATTGTTTTTGTCCCTGTTCATAATCTGATCAATCATAGATCATGACGGACCATGAATATGCCTAGCTGGGCTGTTTATTTCCTCCCTACTAATACACAGAAGACTCAAACCCTGACCCTTGGCTTTGGGATCATGCTTTATTTCACTGTCAACAAGCCATGACTGATAAGCCAAAAGCGGAGCTTAGCTAGAAATTGTGGTTTGTTGGGAGAGAAACAAACCATGATCCCTGGTTCTGATGTAACACTAAGAGAGGGACAGTAGCCGATTCATTTCCTCTGCACATGAGATGGGAAGAGTGAAGTGGGCATAATTCATCCATGCATTGTAAGCCATGCTTTATGGCTTACCATGATGTGTGAGTGTGGTCTTCGTCTCCAAACGGCACAAAATAAGTTGTGTAGGTTATGTGTGTTGTGTGCTTCATATTGGGTCCCTTTCTTGAACAGGAGTTCCAGAAGGCTCTTGGAGCTAAACATTCTGTGTATGACACCACAAATAGAAGTGGACGTGCTTTGAAAGAAAAAACTTCCCTAGCTGATGACAATCTGAAACTGGATGATATGCTGAGCGAACTCAGAGACAAATGGGATACAGTATGTGGGAAATCTGTAGAAAGGTAAGACAAAAAAAGTGTGCATCTTACTTAAATGAGGCTCTGTAAAGCAGTAGCTGGGTCACTGTCACTTTATCATCCCATTTTCCTTTCCCCAGCTGGTCTTCAGTGAATGTCCCTGGTCAGAGTAAACTTATGAGAGTTTCACTTTGAGCAGAGAATGTAGGTTCTTGGCTCCACTTCCCTTGGTGTGTTTAAGGCTGTGTACACATTATTCGCTTAAGATGAAGCTGATTGGGGAGGGGAGAAGGCATCAGAAATGCAGCATTTAATAAGGAATGACAGGCTAGATAAAGGATAAGTGTGGATTATCTCTAGCATCATGGGTACCCTTCTTCTCAAACCAGCATTGGAAACGCACTGGGTGCAGAGTAAATGGAAGTGTGTACAACAGCCTAAATCTCAGAATAAGCCAGCTGCATAATAGGTATTGGTTTGTTCTTCCAAGGGTGGCTGGAGGCAGAGGAGACCCATTTCATATTCAGCCAAAGTCTCTGGAATGGCTTAGAGCTCCATTTCAGAACAAACAGTCCTGTGAAATGGGAAGTGCATTGTCCAACTCCTATGCACTTTTCTTTATGTTGTATATTCCTTTAGTCCTAGGTTTGAGCTCAAATCTTGCATCCTGAATATATGAACAATATATTCATTTGGCTCCCCCACTTGGTCTTGATAGAGAGGTGTATAAAGCCAGAACATTTTGTTTTATTTATTGTTACCTCTGAAAACTCCCCCAGCCCAGTTGGAAGAGAGGAAGTTGTGGTGGTAAGAGGACAGGGGGAAGAGCATTCAGCCCTTGGAATAGCGACTGATTGGAAGGAGGGTGAGGGATCTAGGAAGTGGGAACTAGTAGGTGGCACAATAGAAGCAGAAATGTTGTCACTGTGGAGAGGTTGCAGGAGGTAGAATGAACCCTAAAAGACCTAGATTTATGGTGTTAGAGTCATATTGCTAAGTGCATGGGCATAGGGTGCCTGTAGATCTGCAATCACTCCCCCCCTTCCCCCCACTGTGTCTGTCTTGTTTTCCCACTCCAGACAAAACAAACTGGAAGAAGCTCTGCTGTTTTCTGGGCAATTTACTGATGCTCTTCAAGCTCTCATAGATTGGCTGTACAAAGTGGAACCGCAGCTGGCCGAAGATCAGCCTGTGCACGGAGACATTGATTTAGTGATGAACTTAATAGATAATCACAAGGTAATGGCCACAAAATTACAGTCATTTTCATATTATTTTGAATCAAGCTGTTCAAAGCATTTTGAGTAAATGCCTGTTGGGTCAATTTGTAACTTTTAAGAAAGATTGATGAGCCCGTTCAATAGGTTAAAAACCTTGGCCTGTGGTATAAAAACTGGCTGGAGAGGGAAAAGAGCTTGCTGACTGCAACGAACAAGATTTCTCTGAAACTCGCCTTCCAGTGCTAAAGTTGATCTGCTACATTTTTCTTCATGCAGATTTTAATTCAGATTATTGGAACTAAAAACGATGTTGGAAGTTTCTCAGAAGCAGTGGGTAATAGCATTAGCAGCCTTAGCTTTTTAGTCCAATCCATTTATAAGAGGTGCAGGAACTCTGCTGCTCACATGTTCCACCATCTGCAAGGGCTGCCCCATGTCTTTTAAAGGAAGCAAGAGATTTGTGGCACATGCTTTTGCACATATAGAACTGCTGAGACAAAAAAAAACCTGTCTCAGCAAAATATTGCAGAAGATGTGGAGCCCTGGATCAGAGTATAAGAGAGGCAGGGAGAGTGAAGGAGCCCCACGTTATCAAAGCTTGCACTAGTTTTCGGTTCCTTGTGTGCCTAGAGATTCCTAGTGAAAGTTTCAGGGGTTTTCAATATGTTGTCTTCTTTTTTAATTGGCAGTGATCCCACATTGCATAAGGAAGATATTGTTGACCTAATAATGGTTACTTTCGGAATATATGTAGAACTACTGATTTGTAAGAAGTGAGGGGGAAATTCAAATACGGTAGAGTAGCAAGGATTGGATAAAACAAAGCCAGACAGGGGAATGAAAATATTTAGGGACTCACTGCATTACAAAACAAAATAATGTTCAGTTAAGTTTAATTTCTTTAAAAATTAAGTGTATAATAAGGAATTTTCTCCATAGTTGTGATAGCTGTGTTACCCTGTTATTTGGGGAGATAATAGAAGGAACCCTTTCTTTCCTTGAGGGCCAGTGTGGTGTAGTGGTTAAGAGCGGTAGACTCCTAATCTGGGGAACCGGGTTCATGTCTCCGCTCCTCCACATGCAGCTGCTGGGTGACCTTGGGCTAGTCACACTTTTCTGAAGTCTCTCAGCCCCACCCACCTCGCAGGGTGTCTGTTGTGGGGGAGGAGGGGAAAGGAGGTTGTTAGCCGCTTTGAGACTCCTTCGGGTAGTGATAAAGCGGGATATCAAATCCAAATTCTTCTTCTTCTTCCTTTGCTTAGGCCTTCCAGAAAGAACTGGGAAAAAGGACAGGCAGCGTCCAGGCACTAAAACGCTCTGCTCGTGAACTGATAGAAGGTAGCCGTGATGATTCCTCTTGGGTTAAGGTCCAAATGCAGGAACTGGGCACTCGGTGGGAAACGGTGTGTGCATTGTCCGTCTCCAAGCAAATACGACTGGAACAAGCTCTCCACCAGGTGAAGAATGAACCAGTTACACTTATTTCAATCAGATGAAGCCTATGCATGGGTTGGGAATGCATTCATTGGGTATCATTGCCGCGTAAGAAGCGACGAGACAAGGAGGTCCTCGTCTGTGCCATGCCTGTGCCACCAGGCTCTGCATAAGTTAAGGAGTCCACAGTGAAGTGATGGATAGATAAGCACAAAGCAGCTTATGTAAAAGACATTAAAGTTGAAACAGGAGTCCTGATTGCTAATTGCAGCTATTTCACCAGGCCATGTCCATGAGTGGGTGCTCTTGACTAGACTTGAATTGCAAATAGCCTGCCCTACAGGAAACCTTTTAAAAAAGTTATTGAATTATGAGGAGAACGATAGGCCGGTATTACTTTTTTTTTTTACTTCATTCTGTTTTTCCTTTGTAGAGAGTTACATGTGCAGAAGCCTTGCTGCTTTCATATACTAAAAACATAGGGAAAATAATTTCAAAACAATTCCCAAACTCCTCCAGACACTCCTGAGGGAGAGTAGTGTGGTGGTTATGGGCATTGTCCATTAGGTGTCTGCAGTAAGTGCACACACAGATATAGGGTTGCCAGACTCAATAGAGGACAGGACTTCTGTGCCTTTAATTGCCCTGCTCTCTTTTGAGTCTGGAAACCTTAAAGAGAAACCAGCAAGACCCTTTGCTTGGAAATTAAACAAAGGGTCTGCTGGTTTCTCTTTAAGGTTTCCAGACTCAAAAGAGAGCAGGGCAATTAAAGGCACAGAAGTCCTGTCCTTTATTGAGTCTGGCAACCCTACACAGATACTGCACTAGCTCATGTTGCGCCACTTGAAGCTGGAGGCTCAGCCTTTTTCTGACGCTTCTTAAAGCACTACCCAAATCTGAAAAACCATTTTGACCGAAGACTCTTGCAAGACTAAGGCGCGCGCGCGCGCGCACGCACACACACACACACACACACAATGAACATGCGTAGGCTGTATCTGGCAGTGGCAACTCTATAGCGATACTGCTTTCAGCTCTATGAAAAGCTGGTATCTATATTCAGCCTCAGTTATAGCTCCCCCCACTCCACAAAGTAATTAACAAGCATGACACCACCTGATAATTTGTCAATGTGAAGGCAGGTTGCTCTGAATTCCACTTTCACATATGCTATCAATCATATATTTAAAAGCATGCACAAACAGGCCTATGGGCTTTATTAAATCCTTTTTTAAAAGCATGTGACATTTTTACAGCCATGATATCAGAGTGCTGTATGTCAGATTCCTTAATGGAAAGTTAATGTACCTCCTTTGCTGAATGATAAACGATTCCACCAATCTGGGCACAGGTTCATTGTTCATGGGAGGAATCCAACATTGTACTCTTTCGGTCCAGATCCCTTTTACAGCATTCTTTCCCCTTCCACTTTCTTTTCCACTTTCGTTTATACAGGCGGAAGAATTCCACTCAGTTGTGCATGTTCTTCTGGAATGGCTGGCTGAGGCTGAGCAGGCCCTTCGTTTCCATGGCAATCTCCCAGATGATGAAGAGTCTCTGCGTACTCTAATAGATCAGCATCGGGTGAGTGAGATAATTGAGACAAGATTTAGGAAAAGGTCGGAATAAAATAAAACTATTTATGGCTTATTTGTATCTGGCAATGAAAATTAGTTCCTAGAAATAAGGGCTCGTGGTTCACCCCCTCCTATACATGACTGGATTTAAATGGGAAACTTTTGATGGATGATTGATAACTCAATCAGCTAAAGCACCTTAAAATCAGTATACTTTCTTTAAATGTTTCCTTCCCAAACCATAATAAAATTCTTGATATTTACAGCAACACCGTTATTAAACTGCAGTAGAACCTATCATACCCCTTGGAGTCTTGTCATAGACCATGTCCCAGGCAATCAATCCTCTCCATCCCAAGAAGTCAGATTCAGCAGAATTCTAGTAGCAAATTCATTCTCTTCCTATTACTCCCAGTCTTTACATACTTTGTAGGTCACTTCCCCAGTAGGTTAAACCTTCTCTTCCAGACAAAAAAATGCTAGCAGGAAAGACTTCAGGACAAAGGCATAAGAAGGTGGGTAATTGGCTAAATATTTATAGTGCCCATCATAGAAGTCAGGTGCCAAGAATGAAGCCATTATATCCCTCTGTTGAACAAGGCCTGCACAATTTATGACCCATCAGGTTAGCGTACCACTGGCAGTTCATTTCATAGCTGCCAAGTACCCCGTTTCCCCCGGGAAACCCCCATTTTTACTTAACTTTTCCCGGTGGTCTCCCATATCACTTCGTCTCCCGTTTTTCTCCATTATTTTCTCCTGCCGGCGGCCATTTTTTTCTTTCCGATTTGCCCTTCTATGGGCACCAAAAATGGTGGCCATTTTTGGTGCCCATAGATGGGCGGAGCAACACCGGAAGTTGCGTCGATGCACTTCCTGACATGCGTACAAGCGACTTTCGAAGCCGGCGGCGGCCATTTTTGGTGCCCATAGAAGGGCAAAGCGACACCGGAAGTTATGTCGACGCAACTTCCGGTGTCACACGGCTGCCGGTCCCAGATTCTGCAGCCCGGGACTTGGAAGGTAAGGTTCATGTATAGTGGATAAGAGCAAGACATGCAGAAGGTGCAGATCATTACTTGTTTACACTTTTCTAGGGCAGATTTGCATGCTAAGGGAGATTGTGATTATGGTAAATGAAGTGGAATGGGGAAATACATAATGCAACAACATCATCACTTCATGTGGTCTGTTTTACTATGTATTTTTGAGATGTGTAGCTGCTGTTTTTGTCTCTTGTAACATGTAGTTCTTCCCAGAGTTTTATTGCTTTCAGTTGGATTGTCATTCCCCACTCCCAACCCACTCCCCCCCCCCTTTTTTCTCTTTTCTTTTCTTTTGGTAATGGTTTACACTATGAGTCAGGCCATTTGTGTAGCTACTCCTCCAGCTCCACCATTTTCCCTCCCTGGCTAGTCTTCATGTATCTGTTACCATACTATGAGATCATTGAAAGGCTGCCAGACGCTATATTGGTAATGAAGAAGAGAATATCTTGTTTACTGTCATTCCCTCTGAACAGGCTCCAGATGGTTGTCTTTGGGTTTTCTCTCACCAACGAAAAGGCAAATTCTCTCTCTCTCTCTCTCTCTCTCTCTCTCTCTCTCTCTCTCTCTCTCTTTCCTCACATGCACAGTTCTCTAGGCAAAAGCAATACGTAAACACAAGATAACAACGTACAATAACGGCAGCTAAAATGTAAACCATACTTTAAAAATTTACAAGCTGTAGAAGTTGTGAGTGAAGACGCATTTTAACACAAGAGTTTGGAGTATCTTCAAACATCTAAACCTAAATATATCACATACTTTAGTTCTGCTGCTTTCCCCTTTGATTTGTGAAGGAAATGTCTAATAGGGATCTTTTTGTGTAGTAACATTTTTAAATTCTTGCCCTACTCTGGTGGGGTTATTTGACTGCCAGTCTATCAAGTAAGGCATTTCAGCCCCTTATTTTATATTGAAAAGCTTAGTTTCATAAACAATTACCCTTTTAAAAAATTGCACTTGGTTTAATAGAGGTTAGGTCTCCTAGATAATTCAGATTTTACCTCTCCTTGTGGGCTTTGAGGCCAATAGGCACAGTGGGTTAATGCATTAAACTAGGTAAGAAGGGAAATAAATTTATGCTCTTGCTCTCTAACCTACTCCACCTCCTACACCACTCAAAAGTCTCATATATCCTCTCTTGTAAAAATGTTATATATCCTTAATTCACTTTCTGATTTTCCAAATCAGCATAGGATTACTTAGAGCCTGTAGCTTACAATGTGCACAGTAAAAAACAATAAAATATAGAAGATAGTCCAAAACAGGCACCCCCAAACTGTGGCCCTCCAGATGTTTTCGACTACAATTTCCACCATCCCTGACCACTGGTCCTCTTAGCTAGGGATCATGGGAGTTGTAGGCCAAAACATCTGGAGGGCCGCAGTTTGGGGGTGCCTGGTCTAAAACAACAGCAGAGAAACACAGCAGCCAAAATATCCAGGAGGGCTCAAAACCTGATTAAAAAGGGAACATGTTAACTCCCCAGGAGAGGAATTGGGAGGGGGGCCATCACAGGAAAGGCTGTATTGCGTTTTGTCACCTTACAAATAGAAGGGCATTTGTGGAAGATCTGAATTCTCAGGATCTTTGAGATGAGCATTTCAAACAAAAAACAAAATTCTCAAGAAGAGGACTATTATTTTGTTCTCTGAACCCCAGTGAAAGTGGGCCTCAGACGCCTGCATCCCCTATTCCTTATCCTCAGGAAGCAGGAAACAAGTGCAGCAGGGAAGTTGGCATTAGTTTGTAACCCAGATAGATAGGTCCTGATTTCTTCCTTGTTCAGGGCACCATCCTCCCACTTGTGGGGCTTTGTGGAGCAGCGAGGCCACTGCCGTATCCGCAAGTCCTGCTACTCAGGGTGACTATACTGGAAGATGCGTGGAGGGTAAAGGATGATCGGGTCCAGTCCAGACCTGATGCTGTCACACAATAGCAGCGAACAAATATTGCAGTATTGAATTGCAGGCTCCAGCATGCATATTGTTTCTTCAATTAGCCCTTAGTCTACAGTGGATCTTAAAATATTCTTAATAAGTGGTTAACTTTCCTCATGCTTCTCTTCTCTTCTTCCTTCTCTGCCACTGGATCAACTCAGGTTCTGAGTGATTCAGTGTATGCATTTGCTCTTTTTGGCTAAGCCAGCAAAGTCTGAAATCACTTGGATTTTACCTTTGAACCACTGCCAGCACCTAATTGAAATCACTGTTTCTGCCTTAGGAATTCATGCGAAAACTGGAAGAAAAAAAGGCTGAACTAACGAAAGCCACAGGTATGGGAGAAGCCATCCTGGCTATCTGCCACCCAGACTCCATCACTACCATTAAGCACTGGATAACAATCATCAGAGCAAGGTTTGAAGAGGTCAGTCCATCTCTAGCAGGTTCTCTCTGGTAATAATAATCAGTCTTTGATAGCCTGGAACACAACTGACAATTAGCAAGGCACTTATATTGTGAGGAAACGATCCAGCTGCCGAGAACAAAATGTTTAACATACTCATGCTGTCATGTGTAATAGGCTGGTTTTGGCTCTTCCTTTGCAGATGTCTCTTGAGGAAGAAGTAAAACACTCCGCAGATCAGTTTGCATTCAAAGATAATCACAATGAATTAGAAATTAAGCTTTGAAACAGGGATAGGGAACCTGTGGTTCTACAGACATTGTTGGACTCCCAACTCCCATCAGCGCCAACCACTATGGCCATTTGTCAAGGATTAAGGAGTATTATGTGATACTTCTCAAAATGTTACCATATAGTAAATACCCAGTCGTTAAACACAGCAGCGCTTTCCAACACTTCTGTGCTGCTAGAAACCTTTGGGTCACAGTAAAAAGGCAGTGACTGTTCTTTTTGTACTTCTCTTCATGGGGTGCAAATAGTTCCAGCTTCTACTCACAGAGCTCACCAATGTGGTTGCTGAGCAGTCCTTTGATAATTCATGTGAAAGTAATGGAGCACCCAAAGCCCTGGGTTGTGTGAATGTGAATATCATGCATACTTTTCTTTTCAAGGTGTCAGCATGGGCAAAGCAACATCAGCAGAGATTGGCAGGGGCCCTGGCTGCACTTATCACTAATCAAGAGCTGTTGGAAGCATTATTGACCTGGTTGCAGTGGGCAGAGACGACACTTAGTGAAAAAGATAAGGAAGTCATTCCTCAGGAGATTGATGATGTTAAGGCACTCATAGCTGAGCATCAGGTAAGAGGGCCATTGCTATGATTATGAAACTAGTCAGCTTCAATCTACTTATGTGCATATGCATATTTTGGAAGTTCAGGTGGATCAGAGGTTTTTTAATAAACAATTTTTTAAAAAACATACATTGGTCACATGATCAAACGTGTTCTGGTTCACGTAGCCGCCTGTTTTTATGTATGTTGTTTTATCGTATTGGACAGCATTGTTCTGGTAAAAGGTGAAGAAAGGCAATATTAAGGAAAACTGCTCTGTTCTTGTACACAGCAAAGCAGTGCACCTATTCACCATGCAATTGATTTCTCTCTTAGAATAAAGAGACAGGACAGCAAAGAAAAAGAAATTTAAAACAATAAATAAGCTGAACTGTAAGATAATACTGTATTGCTTATTTTCAACTTTACATTCTACAATATGCCTTAGAATTGTTCTAGGACCACATAGTTCCTTCATAAAGTCAAAGTTGAGTATTTTCCTTGTTGGTATGCCAATTAGGAGAACGTTGTCATTACTATTTGGGACAAGAGATCAATATATTTATTATGGGAGAAACATGCACTTTAGAACACTTGGATGTTGATGGAAGTGCTTTCTTTTAATCTGAGCATGTAGCTCAAGAAGCCACAGCCCATATTGTTGTTCTCATCCACATGCTCATGGCAGACAAGGTAGTTGTGCAGACATTCAGGTGTTAGCGAGCAGCTGCTGTATCCAATGTAGATGCTAATCTAGATATGAGAGAAATCAGCATGGGAAGTAGGAGTTCTGTGCATACATGGGAAATCCCACAGACATCTGGATCAGAACCTTTGTATCCCCAAATAGGGTATGTTGCAAATTATTATTGTGCATTGTTAGCCAAAGCAACCACCCTTTAATTGCAGACATTCATGGAGGAAATGACCAGAAAACAGCCTGATGTGGATAAGGTTACTAAGACACATAAAAGGAAAGCAGCTGACTCTGGTCCAATTCATTCTCATATTCCTGTACTGGATAAAGGAAGAGGAGGAAGTAAGTAATGATCTCATATATATGTGGTATCAGTCATTCAGCCTTCAGTCATTATTATTTATATTTATAAGCTGCCAGAATTTAAATTACTATTTCTGATTTATGAAGTGGACAGGGTTGTCTACAGGGTCAGGAACCTGTAGCCCTAAAGCCAAACCTATCTTTCTGTTACATGGCCACCCGGAATCACAGTTGTTAGGCCTCTCCCTTCTTCCTATAGAAACATGCTATGTTACCTTTTGTTTACATTGCCTTGAGAAGCAGAAGTACAGTACATTTTTCTGTATTTTAACAGGAAAGCGTTCCCCAACACCAAGCATGTATCCCTCAGGTGCACAGGCTCAGATTGAAACCAAGAATCCACGGGTGAACCTCTTGGTCAGCAAATGGCAGCAAGTCTGGCTTCTGGCTCTGGAAAGAAGAAGGAAACTTAACGATGCTTTAGACCGATTAGAGGAGGTCAGTAAACAGCAGATACAACATTAACAGTGTTTGCTATAACTAAGCCTTGGTTCATGTCTTATTGGCCACTCCTCTTTGTGTGGTGGAGGACCAGGCAGACACCCTTCCTTTGACCAAGCAGAAGTAGCTTATGTGCTGGTCAGTGCGTACCAACACCCAATTATGTGAAGGCCCTGCTCATGCCTAATTATTATTATTCACTTTTATTACAAAGGTAGTTCAAAGTGATTTACATTAATTATATTTAAAGCAATTTACATTAATTTATGTTAATTTCTCCCTTGCTTTTTTGTGATGGAAATATATCACATAAGCAGACATCAGCATGGAGTGCCATTGGTGTTGCGTAGACATAATATTGGGGTGTATGCTCCTTCCTCTTTCCCAGTACTCCCTTCAGAACAAATCCACCACAAATCCACCAAAGGTGATCATAGTGGTGATTTGTAAGCCCCCTTCATACTTTAGTTTCAAAAAAAGAAAACAGGGTTTTGGGGAGGGCAAGGGAAAGACTCCTAAGGTTGGCTTCCAGTTTGCACATTAACATCTGCTCTGAACTTTAGCATCATGGTTATATGTATATCTCACAAGACAGTTCACCTCTTTTTTTCCATTTTTCCTTTTGTCTCAAGCTGAAAGAATTTGCCAACTTTGATTTTGATATTTGGCGGAAGAAGTATATGCGTTGGATGAACCATAAGAAATCTCGAGTCATGGACTTCTTTAGGAGGATAGATAAAGATCAGGATGGAAAGATAACCAGACAGGAATTTATTGATGGGATTCTTTCTTCAAGTAAGTTTAGAAGCAAAGTTTGATCCTTTGCATATTAAGTTTAAACCAGACAGAGGGCCTTCTCGGTAGCAGCACCCGCCCTGTGGAATGCCCTTCCATCAGATGTCAAGGAAATAAGCAGTTATCCTAATATTAAAAGACATCTGAAGACAGCCCTGTTTAGGGAAGCTTCTAATATTTAATGCTGTATTGTTTTAATATTCAATTGGGAGCCGCCCAGGAGTGGCTGGGGAGACTCAGCCAGACGGGCGGGGCATAAATAATAAATTATTATTATTATTATTATTATTATTATTATTATTATTATTATTATTTAATTCCTCAGAGTTTTGGAATGCTAGGAAGTCATCGGTTTCCCAAAAGGTCATAGGTAAGAGTTGGTCATTCTAATGTGAACTGTTCTTGTCATCTGCAGAATTTCCTACTAGTCGATTGGAAATGAGTGCGGTAGCAGATATCTTTGACAGAGATGGTGATGGCTATATTGACTATTACGAGTTTGTAGCAGCACTTCATCCAAACAAAGATGCATACAAGCCTCTGACAGATGCTGACAAAATTGAAGATGAGGTGCTCTTCCCCCCTCCCCCCCGCCTCTTTCTTAAAGTATCTTTTCTCTGGAATTGCATGTTGAACTTGTAGTCCCATTGTTTTCTTGACCTGATTCCACAATTTACCGTAAATGGCAATTAATATAATTTGCTTCTGATTGTCGTTTTGACAGGTGACAAGGCAGGTAGCAAAATGTAAATGTGCAAAGCGATTCCAAGTGGAGCAGATTGGTGATAACAAGTACAGAGTAAGTATAGAAATCAGTCATGTTATCTGTTGGATTTAGACTCCCCTATTCTGCAAAGGAGTAATTTAACTAAATTAATAATATAGTGTGAATTTGATGTATTTTCTCATTTTTTAAAACAACAACAACAACAACAACAACATCATTTGGGACCCTATTGCATTTTTCACCAGCCACAGTGCATGAAGCGAGATGCTGCTGTTGCGCCACCCTCTTGGCCGCAGGTGCTATCGCTCTCTGGGATGATGTGGCAGCAGAGTAGCAGTGGTAGGTGTAGATGCATGTGCCCCTGTGGCCACCACTGCTGTCAACCCAGTGGTCTCCTGCCTTCATCTCTGCTCTGCCCCTGCCATCCCATCCCAGCAAGCGGCAGCACCACCGCAGTGGCAGGGCCCCACTTTATGCACCACAGCTGTTCTTTAATCACTCCATCTGATCCTTTAGCTTGGGATTGAAGAAGAAGAAAAGCTACTATTATACCACTGAAGTCACAACAAATCTTTTCTTGCATTGGAATTGTAAATAACTTTCCAAAGGAGCCTAGGTTTTGATGAAACTTCCAAGTAATAGAGCTTAATGCCTGTTACATATATTCCATGTGTGCACTGAGTTATACCTGCAGCTTTCAAGGTTTTATAGTGGAACATTCATGAACATCTGGATTAAAATTATTATTTTTTTCCAACAGAGCAAACATTTGGGAGTGTATTAGCCTTCCAAACATATCTGAATAAATTTGTACTTTGTCATCACCATCCTGTCTTTTTTTTTGTTTGATTTTGATTTCATTGAAGCATGCTTTCCTTTTTCTAGATAGAAAATGTGCCAGAAAAACCAGCAAGTAGATATCAAGGGGGGGATCTGCCAAATTGTTGTCCCCTTCTTTCATTTCAATTCAGCAATGTCATTTTTCATTGAGAATTTGGTGGAAGGAAATAAAAATTATACAGCAAGCAATACTGTAGATAGGTGTCATAGGAATCAGGTCCGACAGCATTAACAGCCCAGACAGCTGATGTTATCTGCACATCTCTAAGCTACATACTAAATTGGAAGGTTTAGAATGTGTATGTGCTATTAGAGTGTGTTCTAGAGGATTTCCTGTTACACTAATTATGTCTTTCTCCCATTTTCCATCTCTTGTCAGTTCTTCCTGGGAAATCAGGTATAAACAGTGGAATGTGTTATGGAGTTCCTAGTATTCTTTTAATACATCATCATTTCAGCTTGCAGTGGTTTGTCCTCCCCTACCCTTTCACCCTAAGCTAATTCATTGTTGGTCAGCTACGATGCCTCTCTGGAAATGCTTAGCTGGTTTCCTTGTTTTGGGAATTGCCTTTTTTGCCTGCTGCTGCCTCATTAATGAGATTACTTTTAAGGGAACCAGATAATAGACTGCATTAATTGGTAGTGCGAATGCCTTTGTGCGTTCTTCCTGTGGTTTACACACTGGAATTGCTGTTAAGATTTTACTGTAATTAATGTATGGAGTATCCTTTAAATTTCCATGCTGCATTCCACTGTAAGATGATCCAGGACCTTGCACTTTTTAAAGCTTTTACCCCCCCCCCAAGGACATTCAATTAGAAATTGAATAGGGAAATTGCATTTTCATAAAAACCATCACTGTGCAATTGGGCACCATGCAGACTGCATCCCTGGTAAAGACTGCCTATTTCTGTTTTGTTTCATGTGCACTCGATCATTCTTCTCGCTTCTTGAAGTTATACAGTGGAACCTC
Organism: Zootoca vivipara; assembly: GCF_963506605.1. NCBI lineage: Eukaryota > Metazoa > Chordata > Lepidosauria > Squamata > Lacertidae > Zootoca > Zootoca vivipara. The sequence goes on along the minus strand of NC_083278.1, from coordinate 31,068,389 downwards.
GTTTGTTGAATGCCTCCGTTGTCATACGTTTCAGCTCCTGAATGCAGAAAACCTGGAAGTAACTGCTCTGGTTTTTGAACGATTTTCGGAAGCTGAACATGCTACACGGCTTCCATTTTGAGTTTCCCTATTGTATTGATGCTTCCGCTTTCAGTTTTCGAATGTTTTGGAAGTCGAACAGTCTTCTGGAATGGATGACGTTCAGAAACCGAGGTTCCGCTGTATCATCCTTTCTTAGAATCTATAGGAAGATTATATAGATTTTTTAGAATGAGATTACTCAACATTATGCAGTATTTAAAAAATCCCATTCGTGATTTAAAGTTTCACCTACTCTGAAATGAGTACAATAAGCTAATTTTTCCTTCTCATGCTATCCATGCTAATACATTATATAATCTTAACTTTTGCCTTTGTTTAGCCCACTGGTCCCAATTCTAAAGCCACTCCCAATTTGCATGATACGATGTTCTTGATTTCCTAGATGATGTAGTGAAGGGAGTTTGTTCTCCTGCTTTCTTCAGGAGGGTGGATGTGGCTTTGCCTCAGCACCATTAAATGAAGGAGACAGGAAGCACTGGAGCTGCAAGGGGCATTGTTGAAGCATTGTGCAGTCTGGAAAATGGAGAGAGAAATGTTCCACTCCCAAATGGGAGTTGGGGGACTGGGGGAGGTTGCTTGCTCCTGACCGCAGCAGAGTGACACCTGAGATTAGGGATCATTTGGCACAACAATAGTAGAAGTTAATTACCTAAATGGGCTCAGGGAAAGAAGAACTGGGGGTGGGAATGGTAAGCGCCCCAAAATATTGTAATGGTGATAGATGGGGTTTCCCACACAATCTCCCAGGCTTTATTGGCTCAAAGGGAAATTTCCCCAGACTTATGTATTTAGGAGCTGCCATATAGAATGGAGTACATTCCCCCACCACCACCACCAAAGGACCATCAGAAAATACAGTTGCTGCAGCATAAAATATTGTGAGTGAAAAAAGAAAGAAAGAAAATCTTCAGCCACTGATTACTTTGGGTATTCTCAATTTGTTAACTTTATATGCTTTCCTCTTATTTGGTTCCCAAAAGTAACATGCCTTTCTCCCTTTGCTTAAGCTGTGTCTCAGTAAGGTACATGAAAAATTAAACTCAGCTACATGATTTGGCTGTAAAACAAGTAGTGCTTACCATAGCTTCTTTCCAAGGATGAAATCCGGCATTTTATTCTAGTGTGATCTTTGGGAAGAACTCCCTATAGGTACCCACATGAAGAATCAATCTGGTCTTACATATCACAGTAATCCGAGTTAAGAAGTGCTGAATCCCTCTGGTGAATCCCTCTATTTATTTTTTTCATCCCAGGAACAGGGTGGCTCTGAGATCCTACCTGTAATGGAGGATCAGTTGGAGGTGGACAAGAGATTTGGATGAGTTGGATTGATAATATGGAAGAGTGGGGTCTTTTGCATTGTTTGGGATTTAAAGGTTGTAACCCCACAGTCTACTAGTGCGCTTTTCAAATTGCACAGTATAGTTAGAAGTGAGGCAGCCATGGCCTTTCTCCCCTGGTCCTGTTGTCCTTCCCTTCCTCCACTTGCTGTAATGGTCAGGCCTGCAGGTGTGTTGTGCAGCAGTTTGGGGTGAATCACAATGGCAGGAAAAGAAAAGAGCAGAACACATTCCTATTACAGTGGGGAATGTAAAGGTACAGAGTTGCATCCAATGGTAAAGCTGATAGTAAAGCTTCTACCAATGAAAGGGGGAGGAGCCTTTTTGAGCTATTCCTCCCTCCTGCAGCCAACCCTCCTTTACATCTGCTACACAGGCAGATTTAGTGAGGCTGTGGGGGGTCTGCAGTGGGGAAGGGGGAAATATCCCCCTTCTCTCCTCATTCTGTGGATGGAAACCTTACTGCCAGCTGAGCCAGGTCTCTCAGTTACAGTCTGACGACATTAGCTATGATTCATAGCGTTTTGCAATGGTAGTGTAAGGCGTCCACTGGAATTGTTGGAGACACTTTATGTATTAGTGATTTGACACTAATGTCATGGAAAGGAGATTCGAAATGTGCATATAAAGAGTGAAGGAGAAACTCATGTGGCCATCCTTATGCTACATTTTAGTTCCCTATTGGCCTGGCTCAGATCATTCTATATCAGCTTATTGAACCAAAGTATGCATGAGCCTTGTTGCCCACACACTCTGTCCTGTGTGGTGTAGTGGTTAAGAGCAGTAGACTCGTAATCTGGGGAACCGGGTTCGTGTCTCCGCTCCTCCACATGCAGCTGTTGGGTGATCTTGGGCAAGTCACACTTCTTTGAAGGCTCTCAGCCCCATCCACCTCACAGGGTGTCTGTTGTGGGGGAGGAAGGGAAAGGAGAAGCCGCTTTGAGACTCCTTAGGGTAGTGATAAAGCAATATATCAAATCCAAACTCTTCTTCTTCTTCTTCTTCTTCTTCTTCTTCTTCTTCTTCTTCTTCTTCTTCTTCTTCTTCTTCTTCTTCTTCTTCTTCTTCTTCTTCTTCTTCTTCTTCTTCTTCTTCCTTGCATTGCTCTTCCCTCTTCTCTTCTCTGCATGCTGCAATAAGCCTTCAATTAAACATACTTTCCTACTACATCCAAACTGGGAAGCTATGGGTGCAATGTTCAGAACGAACTAGGATCTTAAAACAACTTCAAACCATGGTTTAAGATCCTGGGTTGTTCTGAACATTGTTAACCATAGTTTCCCATTTTGGACATAACAGGAAATTATGGTTAATTGAAGACTTATTGACTTATTGCAGTATGTTAAAGAGGGAAGAGTCTGTGCGCACTGCCAGAAGACTCCTTCATATCTCAGATTAAGGCTAAACATGTTGCCCCAAATGCATTCATGGATTGGGCTTTGAGCCACTTGAATGAGCCTGAAAATTATGCCATAATGGTGCAGAGATTTTCACCATGTGTGCTAATATACAAAGCACAGAATGTAATGAGTCATTTAGATCACTAACGAATTTTGCTAAAGCCCCAGGATATTTGGGATGGGAATCAGTTGCTTTTCTTTATTTCACATTTCAGTAAGTTATTGTCTACTTGTACATATTAAAGAGCCCTCGGACTTGGTGTGTGCGCTGTAACATTTGGAAAGAATGTTGTTTGAGCACCCCTTTTCAGGTGCTTTCTGCATAACTGGCACATTAATGCTTTAAAACCAAAACCAGTTATAAAACCAATATGGAGAGAGGAAATATGTGTTGAGAGGAAGTATGTCTGGAATGTGTGTTACATTCAAAGAGTGGAGCTATGCTTTCCAACTACTTGCATAAGAACATGTGGACAGGCTATAAGGGAAATCCTAAGGGATTTTGCAGCATTTCCAAAGCACTTTGAAGGGCCAGCATTTATTTCCTAAAACTTTGCTTTTGACAAAGTGAAGCAGAAGTACAATTTTGCACACTTGAAGTTCTCCTTAGACCGTTGGAGGATGTCAGCTCCTGCCCCCACCATGTGAGGGTTTTTTTGTTTGGGTTTCTTTTTTCTTCTAACTCTAAACTGATACTTGCGCTAGTGAAGCTGCATATTTGCAACTGAAAATTACCACATCATTAAAGTTGGGGAGACTATCCTTCTGGAAGGAGATGTGAGCTCTAGCATTGGGGAGAGGGAGTCTGCAGCCTTCAAGTTTTTTTTTTTTTTACAGATATAAAGTACTCACAGAATTGCATCATTATTACTTTGAGTTCAAAGGATAGTCTTGCTGGTGCTGGCCAGTTATTTGTTTACTTTAAAATGTTGTGTGTTTGGGGTAGTATAATGGAGTTCAGCCAGCATCTAACGAAATAAGAAAAATGAAACTTAAAAGATAAAATAGACAATAAAAACATTTACTAGAAAAGTGGAGACATGCCACTAATGGTTCAATAGCTACCTAATTTATGACACTGAAACCCTTGGACATCCAATGAGGCTGAATGTTGGATGATTCAGGGCCGATAAAAGAAAGTTACTTCTTCATGCAGCTCATAAACTGTGGAACTTACTCCCACAGGAGGCAATGATAGCTACCAACCTAGATGGATTTAAAAGAGGATTGGACAAATTCATGGAGGAGAGGGCTGCTTAAGGCTGCTAGCCATGATGGCTATGATTATGAAAACCAGTTGCTGCAAACCACAGGAGCAGAGAGTGCTGTTATACTTGAATCCTGCTTGTGGGTTTCCCACAAGCATCTAGTTTGACCACTGTAAGAACAGATGGGCCTAGATTGCCCTAATCCATTGCCCTAATCCAGCTTCTTCTTAGGTTCTTCTCACACTGGCTATAGAAATACGCATAATGTGTGGGAGAATGGTCACAAAATGCTATAAAAAATAGCACCCCTTGAAGAAGGGGATCCTTGAAGAAAGATAACGGGATCCCTCACAAAAACTGTATTTGTTACATGATACACTTGCCTAGAAAAGCCCTTGGCGGCTATTCTAAGGGGCAGCTTTCCAGAAGGCAAGAGGGTGAAAAAGAAATTCTGAAATAACAATAAAAGGCTGTTTTCCTGACTTATCCAGTGGTCATCACTGTAATATGTGTACTGCGGATCAGTGTCCTCATAATGAGTTCTAATCCATATTTCGGTGGAAATATTCTTATCCTTTTTGCAAGGAGAGATCAGTGAAGGTTTTAGTATTGACAGTACAATTCCATTATTCAATAGCTCCATGTATTACATGACTAATTTTTCTCCTTTGAAAAGATCTGAGAAACATCCATGTGGCTCTCAAGAATCAAGGTGGGGGGGGGAGTCAAACCTAGCAGCATTATACCCTTGTGCTCTGCCTCCCTCCCCTCCCCCACCAATCTCATTGCTACCTTTTGGGTTAATGCAGTTGCATTCAACTTGAAAACAACCTTTACCATGTGCATAATGCAAAACTCTTTGGTGATTTTTCTACTAATGATTTAGGAGCTTATTGTGTGTGGCTAATTTTAACCCTCTTGGCTTGGAGTGCACCGTGCTGTTGAGAACTTGTAGGAAACCTTGAGATTGATTTCCTGTCTTCTTGCACAGTTTGGTGACTCCCAGCAACTCCGTCTTGTCCGCATTCTGCGGAGCACTGTTATGGTTCGAGTTGGAGGCGGATGGATGGCACTTGATGAGTTCTTAGTGAAAAATGATCCTTGCAGAGGTATGTAGGAAGACTTCTTTACATATGACTATTAAACTCATTAATAGTCAACATTAATATACAACTGCTGTCATGGATTAACTAGGGTGGTAGAGGTTAGAAGGATGAAATGTAAACTGTATAAATCCCTGGTTTAGTTAAACACTGATTCACTTACGATGCCCTACTTATATACATCTTGCTATTTTCAAGGACTACCTACTGAAGATACTGTAGACCAGAGCTTTCCAAACTCTGTGTCACGACACGTTAATGTGTTGGCTGCAGTGCGTAGGTGTGTCGCACGAATGCTCCCCACGCTCCTCCCAGAGCTGGAAAGGGGTTAGTTTAACCTCTGGTTTGCTAGTAAAACTGAATTACTGTGTCGTGAAATGATGCCAAACTGAATTACTGTCCCTAAATGATGCATGTCTAAAAAGTGTGTCACCAACATGAAAAGTTTGGAAGGCTCTGCTGTACACTCTGGCTATGCATTGCATTCACCATGTGAGAGCTTGACATGCAAGGAATTTCTTTGGCCCTCTCACACCAACAGAATGAAAAGCTGTCAGGAACACAGAAACCACACATACAGGAAAGGAGGAAGTGCTGGCTTCCCTTCCCTATCCATTGGTTATCTCCCCTTTTCTCTGTTGTTAGCAGCTAATTTTTCCTCAGAGTTGGGAGGGGGGAAGAGCAGAAACTCTGGTGGGACCACTCTTACGGTGAGTGTAACATGTAGCCTGGTTCCTAGTGAACAGCTGAAGAGGAAAATGGCTCTCTGGTTTGTGGCCTAGATCTTCCAAGGATTCTAATCTATTGAGCCTAGATTTGTAAGCAGATTTCACTGTGGCATCTTTACAGCCTTATAAGCCTAAAACCTGATTCACAGAAGAGGGTAGCCTGGGTTTAGTTGAAATCATTTCTGGGTCCTAGGTCTGCCTGCTGTGTGTGTTGATAGAATGCAGTAGGCATGGGATTGGTTGGGCTAGGCTTACCAAGAGGTGAAGTGAAGCAATCACTCTGGGGGGCAAAATTCCAGATGTTCAGTGCAAATGGTAAGTAAAATAGTGATTACTTGCTAATCCCAGAGGGGATAATATAAAGGGCATCGTCCAGTTTTATGTTGTGAAGGTACAAAGGAATGTTAAGAAGGGGTGGTGAATGTAGTGTTCTATTTCTCAAAAATGAAAAGTAGCTACAGAAAACATTATTGGGCATATATTAGATTATTTTTCTCTGTAGTTAAAACTGTGAATTCTAAACGCAATGCTGCAAGTTCAGACTAAAAAGTAAACATTGTGGTGGTATACATGCTTCTTAGGGTTATATATTTCTTTTTCCTTGATCAGGCTAATGCTTACTTACCCAGCCACCATTTTATCAAATACAATTGAAACTACACCTTAAAATTCCTGCTGTTTAGTAAAGGATTCATATGGCTGGATGTTACCTGTAGTGTTGAGAAAAAGAGTGAACTGTGCCTCTGGTGAAAAACTTCTGTTTTAGCTACGTTATGCTTGAGTCACATTTTACATTCCTGCTGTACAGGAATAAATGAGATAGTTATACAGCCTGCATTGATTCCATCACCCCATCTCATACTCTACTCTGAAGAATCTTAACAGGACAAAAGTGGAATGTAGCATTCTGACTGAATTTAATTGACTCCTATAATAACACATTAGATGTGCTATTTTATTCTTATATTGTGAGATGCCTACAATCCACCCATGTTCCACCTAAGTCAGGTGAACAATACTTGATTTGACATATTTATTGTTGCTGCTTTTAAAAAACAACAGCTGGTTTCTGCAGCTGATTACCACCAAGCTTCACATTACAGGAATTGGGTTCTTCAACACCAGTGTATACAAACCCCACCCCCACCCCACACGTAATGGCTGCTACTGTAGTTTATGCCTTTCCCTTCCTCCTCCAGCACAACTACAAGGAAGCATTAACTTCTGTTTTAAATTAACCACAGCTTTTTATCATCTGGACAAAATGTGGTTAATCTTAACCACTTATTTAAACAAGCCAACTTCAGACCATAGTTTAAGAAGATGACTTGTTTCAATAAACCATAGTTAAGGTAAATCACAGTCTAGGTTTGGACATCATGCAAAACTGTAGTTACTTAAAGTGGAAGCAGAAGCTTCTTATCCTTTCTCATGGCCCACACCAGAGGAGGACAAGGCAGGGGAGAAGTCCAGAGCTCACTACACAGCTCATCACTAACATAAACCATGGTTTAGCGTTATGTGTAAATTGAGTCAATTTGGAGAGATTATTTTTTTTCTGAAACAGATTTTCAGCAAGGAAAGTTCATTTGTGATTTTCAGTATTACTGAATATGAGTCTGAATTTTTTTGTTTGTTTTCCATTTGTGGGGTACTTCACCCACAAAAATCCCTTTCAATGGGCAACATAATTTCAGAGATAAACCTATCTCAAAAGGATGGAACGTAAGATTGCATTCTTCATCAAATCTGCCATGAAAACACTAGCTCTTATGTGGAAACTGTAAATCATATGCAAAACTGTTGGGTGTTTTAATGGTGACTAGGTTTCATTCTATTAAAGCACTATGTGGTATGTTGTGTCCTCATTTCATGTAACCTTGAAAAGTATGAAGATAGAAGATCCCTTTTTGAAGATGGCAAAGAAATGACTTGCTTTCTTTTTTTACCTACATGATGACATTGGGACTGCCTGCAGCTGAGCTTACACCAAGAGTGGTTTCTTTTGCTGAAGAAAACTCCATGACCTTCCTTAGGAACACTTAGCGAGAACTTTTAATCACTTAAGATCTGTCCTTGGCCTGCAGCTTTGAGTCTTCTTGCATATGCAACTGCTGTAATTGATTTCTTCTCCTGCTAACAATTTTCTTTTAATATGACCCATATCCTGTGTCATTTTTTCTAGTTCATCATCATGGGAGTAAAATGTTACGTTCGGAATCAAACTCTTCAATTACCACTCAGCCTACTATAGGTTGGCAAACCCCTCTCTTTGTCTCTCCTGTTCTTATGTTCTTTTCCATTTCCTACCCACTCTGCTTTGATATATACAAATATATATTTAACACAATGCTTCACGTTTCACATTTTTTAGCCTTAACACTTATTGCACTGGCTGGTGCTTGAGAGCTTGCTTCTAAATTTCCTTTGACACGCTCGAAGAGAGTGTTTCAAAAGCAATTGCCATTAAGACAGAGAAAACCAAATGCTAACCTGTTTACGCATCTGAACCTTGTGGGAAGTTCTCACCTTTGCCTCTAATACCTGCGTTTGTCTGTGCCCAGCATCCCATCACTTCTTTACAGTTTGGGAGTTTCTGTTTGTCATTGCATGTTGCCCAACTGCATTACTATATAGCTTAGAATTAATATGGTTTTATGCTTTTCTCTCCGTGTTTACTCATCGTAGCCAGCATCTGTTTCTGAATCATCCAAACACTGGTAGCATTAGTCAAATGGGTCTTCAGGTTGAGTCTGTGCATTGGTAACCAAATAGCATGTTGAGCCATTCCATTATCATGCTGATTTATGTTGACAGCAGTTCATCTCTGCTAGCATAAAATGTTAGATGCGCAGTTCATCTTTTGCTAGCAAAAACTGTTAGATGTGCATATTCTGCAAATGAACTTTTTTGTCTCAAACAAATGCATTACTCACTAATGTGTTTGAATTGTTTGGCCTGTTTGTTTAGCTCTAGCAAGGACAGCGAGATGGACAGGCAGCTGGGGAAATAATCAGACTTCTCCATTTCTCTCTTTCGCATCCTCTAGCTAAAGGGAGGACGAACATGGAGCTACGTGAAAAATTCATTTTGGCAGATGGAGCTAGCCAAAGCATGGCTGCCTTCCGACAAAGGGGACGCAGATCACGACCTTCTTCAAGGGGTGCTTCACCCAACAGATCCATGTCTGTGTCAAATCCACCTGCTCAAGGAGCTCCAACATCAGCTCTTGCTGCCAGCACACCCAAGGTATGACTGGAGTGGTGCAGCTGAAATTTAATGCAGTTAATAAAATCAGGCCAAGCTTGCTACAGTTCGCAATAATGCTACCCTAAAACAAATAGGGGAGGTATTGGTTATTTTATTTCTCAAAGAAAGCTAACAAAGTTTTTTATTGTTTCCTCCCTTACAATCGCAGCGGTCGTGCAAGCCTGGGAAAAAACATGTAAGCTAATTAGAAAAGTGAAAAAATAAATAAATTAAAAAACATTAACCCACCATTGCATTTTTAAAAGCACACATACATTCTCTTTTGTATAGAATGCTTGTCAACTGTTCCTGCTTTGTTTTGGTGTCATTTTGTTTTTGACTTTTTACTGTGAGATTCAGTATTCATAATCTGAATATTCCTCTCCATGACATTGTTTTCCATCGCCTGTTCTTCACCCTTGTGATTTGCCATTGTTCCATACAGACACCCCATCATTTAACACGCAACTATGGTAAACCATGGTTGATAAACAGCAAAACATCATCTCCTTGTAAACCTCCAGAGTGCTCTGAATATCAAGTGTCATCCACAGAGGTACAGTAATGGATGGATATTCTAGTCTAACATTCACTAAAACTATCCTGTTAGCTAACAGTCACTACAGTTCCTTGCCCAGCTCTGCTGTACCTTCCTTACACATTAATGCACTCTGTTTGTTTTCAATCTTCTATCCAGCAATTTTACTTTCTCTCTTTTTAAATCTATAAATTGATCAGTCGTTGGAGTTTGTTTGGGTCTTGATGAGCATGTCTTTAAATTCTATAAAACTATGGTCAAACTAGGAATCAGCTCTGTACATGTGGAGTCTAAGATATTTATAACTGAAATCATCTAGTTTGCTCTAGATAGGTAGGTAGATAAATATGAGATCCTGGCGCATTACCATTCCGCCTAATTAAAAGTTCTGTGGAATGCAAGAAGTTTCAGATTCCTACACTAACATTAAGTTAGTCCAATATTATTTTACCTGTCATTGGTGTTCTGGCTCTGTTGGACCCCATTTATTACTTAGGCCTCACTCTGTCTCAGAGCTAAGCACACCAAAATCAATAAACTAAAACACTTTCTGTTCCGTGTTGAACTATGACCTGAGTTCAGTTTCTAGCCCTTCCCACCCCAACAGCTCAGAACAAGAAACGGCATTAAAATAGAAACTATAAATACCATGCTTAGGAAACCTAGATAAAATGATGAGATTGCATTGCAACTCTCCCATATCTGCTTTACCCTGGCTATTAAAAATGAGTCAAAATAAAAATATCTTACAGTGCATCTGGCTCAGTCCTCCAAGAGAAAGAAGTTCCATGTATCTCAAGGGGCTGCCAAGAATGCCTCACTTTGTGCCCTCATGGTACAAACGTGCATTAAGATTAATTATCTGGTGATTGTGGAACACTGGGTAGGTGGCAGCCACCAAAATATTTAGGACCCGAAGTGTAAGTGCCAACCATGGGGAAACAACCCAAGCTGTAATTTCTCAGTTCTCATAGGGAAATGGTCGATAGCCTTGTTTGTTTAGAACAAGGGAATATTGAGAACTGAAATACATAAAAGATTGAAAGAGTCTACTGTGGATTAATGAGCCAAAGATTAAATCAGTAGACTGTCTCCTGCCAACATAATACTGCTGTCTTCTCACATAATACAAAATTATATTGGAGTATACAGTACATCAATGGTTAGCGCTGAGAAGAATGTGTTATTGCTGCTCTTGCTTGTGGCGGCTACCACTTCTGCTACTTTCCCTCCAGCTTTTTCTCCAACTAACTTCTGAGATTTTTGTATGGCTTTGCTTACTATCGGTAGGTAGCGAAACACCTACTTAGCGATCCTTCCCATAAAATACATTTATTACATGTACAGAATTATTACTCCTAAATATCCACAGGATTTAAAACACAATACAGAACATGAATTGCTGGCTGTTTCTAATATTAGGCTTTCTTTTTCTCCATACTTAAGCAGATAGCATAGCCTCAATGTAAACTTCCTATTTGCATTTAGCTATTAGTAGCAAACCAAAGAAGTGTCAGCGCAGCAATTTAATTGTCTTCCCTGGTCAGAATTAATTCCATATGGCCTTGATGACTAAACAGTGATCCTTCAGACCAGTTACACATGGATGCATTTTTCAGAAGCATAGGCATGTTACACATTGTTGCAGAAAAAATAGCAGAATGTCTTGTCATAAAAGTAAACTCATGATTTTGTAGTTTAGAGTTGACTTCATCAGATACATGAAGTGTGATCCTAAGTTGTTAGGTATACTACATCTTGACATGTAAATATAAAAAGCCATTTTGTTTGTTTGTTTGTTCGTTTATACAATGTCATCAGTATACAAAGCACCTTACCAGCAAGAACCAGACAGGTTCTTGCTCTCAAGAAGCTTATAAACTAAAAATTGATAACTGGGAAACATTGAGGGAGGGAAGGAAGAGATACAGTGACAGGTAAAGTGCTTTACATGCTAGATATTATTACCATTTGGTTCCCTTTCCAACTCATTAACTAAATATTCCTATGTCATCACTTTTTGGAATAGCTTTTTCTTTGCCATGCATGTTCCGAAGAAGGTGATATGGATGGAGCCCCAAATTCAGTTCTTGTTTGTTGCAGAACATAATGGGTTTGTTTCATTCCAGTTCTCCTTGTGTCCTACAGGGGACTCCAATACAAGGGAGTAAACTTAGATTGCCAGGATATCTGTCCGGGAAGGGTTTCCATTCTGGAGAAGACAGCAGCCTCATTTCAACAGCAGCTACAAGAGTCAGGGCACATTTTGCAGGTGAGCACTGGAGAGCTTGAAATAAATGTCTCTGGGATGCTAGTACAGTCATATCTCGGGTTGCGTCCGCTGCGGGTTGCATTTTTCCAGGTTGCGAACGCGGCTGACCTGGAAGTGTTTACTTCCGGGTTCTGCCACACGTGCATGCACAGAAGTGTTCTGCGTGCTTCACACATGCGCAGAAGCGCTTATCGCGCTTTCACGCATGCGTGAAAGTGCCGCTCGGGTTGCGGACTTTTCAGGGTGTGAACAGCACCCCAGAACGGATCAGGTCTACAACCCGAGGTACCACTGTACCTAATACAAAGAGTAAAAAGTAGACTACTGCATGTATACACATTGCGTGGGATCTGCTTCTTTGGGAGGCTGAAATGTGGCAGATCCTGCTTTGAATCAAGGCCTTGGTCCTGATGAAATTCTGGTTCACTGAAGCTGGGATGTAAAATTGGAACTGCATACTGATCTCGTCTAACTTGTGAGTTTCATGATACCAGAGGAGAAGGAGCTAAAGTGAAAAGTTCCACTTGTGATGCAAAGCACTTTAAAGGGGAAATAATTGGCATTGAAAACAGAAGATTGCTCTGACTCGTATCAACCAGCTGCGCATAACAGAGGGGCTCTCATGTACCCATGTAGGATTGAAACAGGGAATACTTGCTGTGCCCAGTGGGTAGCATCCAGAACATCCCTGCTGAACGTGACAAAAGGCCCATCCAGTCCAGCATCATGTTTTCATGATGGCCAATCAGGATGGGAAGCCCACAATCAGGATGTGAAGTGTAGCAGGAGCCTCCTTACCAGTGAAACCCAATCACTAGTGTTCAGAGATTAGTAGAAGCTGCCACAACTAGAAGCCACGGTTAGCTTTATCCTCTGGTTTGTAATGAAAGAGTAACACTTGCTTGAGTAGACTTCTGGATGCCCATAATGGAGCACCATGAAGCTCTTGAGGATGCCAGTACAAAATCAGCCTTCGTTATCCCTGCTCACTCTAATCGCAATGGGTGTATTTCTCCTCCTCATGCAGACACGCCAAGAAAAACGCCAAGCAGACCTGGAAGTCGAGCAGGAAGCAAGGCTGGCAGCAGAGCAAGCAGCCGCCGGGGCAGTGACGCATCTGATTTTGACATTTCAGAAATTCAGTCTGTGTGCTCGGATGTATCGGAGACTGTTCATACCCCAATTAGGCCAACGCCCCGACCCAATTCTCGCTCAGCATCTGGCAAACCTTCCAAAATTCCAACTCCACAAAGAAAGTTGCCGGCCAGCAAATTAGACAAGTCCTCCAAGAGATAGTGTGATTGGCTCTGTCAAGACCTTCTTTTTCCTGTGCATTATTAAATATTTAAGTTTTTAAGATGTAAAATATTCTGTAGAAATTATTGTGAAATATTACGAGAGTTGGATTTTTAATTTTGCAGATGGCCTTATTTGTGTATTTGTCTTGTTTATTTTATGTGTATGATTTTTGTCAAATTTTGTTTCATTTATGCCATATCATATGTGAATAGGAGAAAGTTTTTTCCCCAATGTAACTAACGGTTGTTTGCAGTAATGTGTAGAGAGATCACTAAAAGCAATTACTGAATGTACAATTGTCTTTGCGTCCTAAGTCAACAAGGCCTGTCACTTCATCATTAGATTAACAGTAAAGGATACCTCATAACTTTGTCTTAATACAAATGAAAAAGACAACAGTCAACATTTTGAGCTAACACAGTGGACACGAAGAGGCATGTGGCAGGGATACTAAGAAACAGAAGACACAGTTCATACTGCAGTTAATCAAACATTATCCTACAGAGAATTCACAGAGAGAGTTACTTAAAGAGCGCTTGCCAGTACTTCACTACTCCAATATTTTGCAGCATTTTCTGTGCCATTGCTTTAAAGGCCAGACACCATCTGGAATCTAGAAATATTACACTTGTATCAGAATGCCAGTATAATCTGCATTCACATCAGCGTGAGGTTTTCTTTTGCTTGAGTGGATGATAGCACTGTATCATTGGACTCATTTTATATCAAAGCAGTTTTGCTTGCAGAAAGAAAAGGAAAAAAATCTATGAAATAAAGCTTGTCCCTTCTCTTTGTTGCTACTGTATTCCTTATATCCCATGGAGGTCTGTGTTCTGTTCAACTTTACATCGTACATGATTTGAAAGAGCCAAATCATTACTTTCAGAACAACCCTTATTTTTTCCCCATTTCCCCATTTCATGCAATCATTGGATTCCTTCAGTAAACCAATTTTTGCACGTCATAAGACACAATACACCATTCATGCCTTCAACAAGAATTCTATACTGTTGACCAGTGAATAAAATAATACTGAGTGAATCAATGTGGGGAAAGACTAGGAAGAGGTCAGATGAATTGAGGCAGAGCATGGTTTTGTTTGCAAGCAGAAAAAATGCACTAGGAAACATCTACATGTTAACAAAAACCAATTGTCAAGGGTTTCTTCCATGGAATTCTGGTAATTGTATCCCTGCAAGAAACTACAAATCTCCAGTCTTTAAAAAAAATGATATGTTTCCATGGTTTTGAGGGAAAAGCTGTGAAAGTTAAGCTCCCATTTCACACACATCCAGTGGTGCAGGAGTGGGTCCAAAGTAGAGCAATCTCATACAGTGGTATCTTAGCTCTCAAACTTAATCCATTCCAGAGGTCCATTCCAAAACCAAAGCATTCCAAAACCAAGGTGCACTTTCCCATAGAAAGTAATGCAAAACAGATTAATCCGTTCCAGACTTTTAAAAACAACCCCTAAAACAGCAATTTTACATTAATTTTACTATCTAACGAGACCACTGATCCATAAAATGAAAGCAATAATCAGTGTACTGTACTATAAAATAAATATGACAGTATTGTAGATTATAAAAATGTAAATAATTTTTTTCTTACCTGCACTGATAATAGTCATTGTTTGGATTTGGGGGGGGGGGCTTTTTATCCATTTCCACAGTCACACAAACAATCAGTTGCTGAACTGGGTTCCACACAGTCACAAAAACAAATTAACCGAAGCAGCCTCAAAAACAAAAAATGCAAAATAAATAGCATGTCTTCCGGCGAGTAGATCCAAAGCCTGCCAAACCTGCGTCCGCCAGGTGCCTTAGACTACAAGCGCCAAACTTAATCCATTCCTGAAGTCCATTTGACTTCCAAAATGTTCGAAAACCAAGGCGCTGTTTCTGATGGGTGCAGGCACCCTGGAAACAATAGCCGACAACCACACTGGACGTTGGGCTTCTGAAAAACGTTTGAAAACTAGAACACTTACTTCCAGGTTTTCGGCATTTGGGAACCAAGGTACTACTGTATTGCATGGGTCAGTGTAGTGTTGCAGTTAGAGTCAGACTAGGACTTGGAAGACCCAAATTCAATTCTCCACTCAAGCCATGAAGCTAATTGGGAGATCTTGGGCAAATCGGTTTCTCTCAGCCTAGTTTACCAGGTCGTGGTGCTAAAATAGGGGAACAGAGAACCATGTGCACCACCCTGAGTTCCTTGGAGGAAACGTCAGAGATATAAATGTATGTGTTTGCTTCTTTAACTACATAGGCTGGATCAACAACCACTGCAAGGAATACAAGGTCAAACGGGATCACAAATGATTTATATTGTGAAGGGGTAAAAAACAGTTCTTGATTATTTTTATTACAGGTTTTAAAAAGATACTTTTACTCCATAGTATTGACCCACTTTCCCCTCTGCTTTTATTACATTACATATTTCCCTTACACTCAAAATGACAGAGCCTTATGGACTCCCACTGCTAAGCATTCCCATAGCACTTATTTTTAAAGTGCTTTCAAAATCTTTAAAGATTTAAAGTTGGGTTGTAAGTTAGGTTGCTGCTGTTTTCCATTTATACATGGGAGAGTGAGACTGATTTGCTCAAGATCACGCAACCATTATGGCAGAGGGACTTTAACTCAGCCTTCCTGGATCCAAGTTCTTCATCTTGGTCCCAGGAACTCCCAGCAATATTGCAGCAGGGCACAGTGAGTATCCAGGTGGTAAACATTAGGTGTGATCATTCTACATTACACTTAATACCTCTGAGAATATTTGCTTCCAACACCAGAACACAATGCTTTCCTCAGCAGAAATGCCTATTTTTGGTTTTGGATACCTTGTGTGTGCCTTTTAATTCTTTGGAGCATATGTGTTTAAATTAGAGATTTAATACTCCATTTGAATTTTGCCTAGCAGCAAAATAACAAGCCGTACTTGCCACTAAACAGATGGTTACTTGTGGTTCCTGAACTACTGGTGAACTTGGTAAGCTTTAAATGGCTTTGTTTTCTTTGTCAAAGTTAGTCTGAGCAGCTGTCCATAGTTCCAGTACTGGCAGAGCACGAGAGGTGCCCATTTGTGAGATATTAATTATTCTTTACAGTATTGTAATAATCCTCTGAAGGATTCATAGTTTGACTACAACTTGTGGGTTTGACTTGTTCAATGGATTGGTTTTCGGGGGCCCTTGCAGAAGTACATTTTATGGTGCATTCATGATGATATGTGGTCATTATGTTATCGGAGCAGTCATACACAATCCCACTTTTGATACTGTTTGCACCTGCAAGGGTTTTGGAGGCAGTCACACTTTTCATTTCCAATCAGTGTATATCCCTTAACTTCCTGCTGAAATCGTGTAACTTTCTCTACCACAGATGTTCTGGTTTATTTTTTGTTGTGTTATAGCTCTCCCAGACAGCAATAATGTGATAGCATTGGAGCAGCATTGTGGAACCAAACTAAAGCAGAATAAATTCACCTCTAATGCTCTATTACAATGCCAAGACCATGTTGCAGAATAAGCCCACAATAAAATAGTCTAGAAGGACCCTTACTCAGTTCTTACTGAAGCATGCATGGCAGGGCCTAAACAGTTTCTTTTTACAATATAGTGGTTTGTGAAATACTTGTGTCACCTTTGTTTATATCGCAGGCAAGGATATGCAACAAAGTGGGGGGAGTACCTCAGTTTGATCATATTTGTATACTGTTCCCATTTAATGTGGAGATCTGAACCACTTAGCACATTACAATGTACTGTCATAGAGATCATGTTCTTCCAGGCAAATCAGGGCACTTGTATTACGAGAAACACTTGCAGCACATTTTTGCACATTGCAATGAAAATGTGCTTTCATATCCAGAGATTTTCTACGTGCCAGTATGCTGTTTATAATGAAGCACACATTTGATCTGCCTGCCTTTTTAAAAGTCTCACCCAATCCTCAAGAGTGGCTGCATTAGAACTGAAATTAATGGCTGCCTTTAAGTCAAAAGAAGTTACATCTGCGCCACTCAGTCATTCGTTCACTGTGCTAGCTGGTAAGTTATTCTATTCTCTTTAAGGTGCTTACATTAGCACTGTAGCTTTTCAACTTAGTTTGCTTTATTCTAACATGGCAGTCAAAAGAATGCCTGAACAGAGAGAGCCTTTATTTTACAGAGAAACAATGGAGTGCAGTGATAAGAAACTAGCATTATATTTGACCTTTACAATGCTGGACATTATTTCTGTCTCTAATATTTATTTGACACAGTCCAAGAGTGAAAATGCAAAGCAGTTTCACCAATATGATCCCTAACTATTTCAGAGTGTGGCCTGGCAAATCACCAGAAAACTGCAGGCCTCTGAATGTGGTGCCCTCCTAGTCAGCCTCGGTTTACCTCAGAAATGCTTTGATGATTTTTTGCGCTTCCAGCAAACATGACTATAACAAACATGATTCTGTTTTCATGCCTTTCATGGTGGAAATGTCCCAAATTTGATTTTCATTTGCAATGCCTCATCATTATGTCTGGCCATTTTCACTAAATCCTGCTGCAGGTTATATGTTGAGAAATGAATGGCAAATAGAGCCTTTTAAAGTGTCAGCATTTTTTTTTTTTTACAATCGTTAAGAAGAGTTCAGGTTTTCCTATTCCATCTTTGATTCTGGCTGAGGCAGAAATAGTTTTTGAAATGAATTTTCAGAGGCTTCTGTGTATTGTCATGAGTAAAAGCAAGAATTGAAGTGACAAGTGAAGAAGTAAAAATAAATATACGTTAATCAAGCCTCTTCAAACCAAAGAGAAGCACTTGCTGCAACCCATAGCACCTACTTCTAAACTGAGGTGATCTTGGAATGGGGAGATCACATTGTACTTCCCCTCTCTAACTTTCTCACAAGCCACAAATTGTGATATTAATGGGAATCCTTTCCTTTAGACTAAATAACTGTTTGTTGAAATAGGAAAATAGAAGGAGTTGAAATAGGAAAAAGAGGGTATGAGGGAGATGGGTTAAGGTGCTTTCATCGTATAAGTTGTTGGAAATAAGAATATACCAAACTGTCAGTTGTGATGCATAGAACACAAGAGAAGGTGCCCAAATGTTCTCAGTTTTGTATGGAACGTGATGGCTGCTCCTTCCATTGTTGAAGCACCATGCATTTGTCTATCCCTCATGCATGACCCAATGGTGAATTTCGAGTAGGGGGAAACGTAATCCGACCAATTGTAGAGAGGTGTCTAGAACTCAAGACACATTCACACCATACCTTTAAATCACTCTGACCCCACTTTAAACAGTCATGGCTTCCCCAAAGAATTCTGTGAGCTGTCATTCATTAAGGGTGCTGAGAGTTGATGGGAGACCCCCCCATTCCCTTCACAGAGCTACAATTTACAGTGTTTCCACAGAAGAAGTGTGGATTGTTAAACTACTATGGGGAATTGTAGCTCTAAATTAATATCAGGACTTCGTCCAAAAGGGGGCTTACAACTAGGCATGGTAAGGGAACCTGATTTCTGTCTCACATTGCTGTCACCTGGGGGTTGGATATAACTGTTTGCAGCAGAGCCTCTGTGGTCTCCAGTAAGTCTGGAACACTAGTTTTTTCCTTAATGAGACATACCCTTAGTTCAAAGGAGGCATTCATGGAGAAGAACCACTGATATAAACAGGCTGCTGGCCCTGCTGAGTACAGTAACCCAGTCAGATCTTCCAGGAGCTCTGGCAACATAGATGCTGGCTAGGCAGTCATTTCAAAAGTGCATGTGATGTGTTTTTAAGTTGGGAGAAACTGCCAATTGTTTGTAATTTTTTCTTGTAATGCATGAAATAACTTGAATTCATCCTCCCTATCCAAAGGTTGCTTGAAAATCGTAACCTGCCAAGGCCTACCACAGAAAGGCCTATATTAAAATCTGGGCTGTGCCATAAAGTGAGTCTGCCATGTACATATGGATCTGCTCTGACTCCAGTGATTGAGGGCCTGTCGGGTGTATTAAGTGATGCCTGGTGAATGAGGGGAAGAAAGGTGGAGCGTGACCTGGGGGCAAAGGACTGGATGTTTCCTATCTCTGATTTAAATAATCTCCTGCTGATCCGGTTTCTAACACTGCTTAGCATTGCACCCTAATTCAGCCTCCTTTCATAATCAAATGACTTCAGAAATCTATTCCCTCATTATACCATTTAATTATTATTTTTGTGTGTGAAAATAGTTGGTTGCCATTTGGAGTGGCCTCACTTTGGTTTGTTGTAAGCTTATGTAAAGAGCCCTTTACTCTTTGTACTAAACTACTTCAAAGAACAGTGGTACCTTGGTTCTCAAACTTAATCTGTTCCAGGAGTCCCTTCGACTCCTGAAACGGTTCGAAAACCAAGGCACAGCTTCCAATTGGCTGCAGGAGCTTTCTGCACTCAATCGGAAGCCGCGGAAGCTGCATTGGACATTTGGCTTCCGAAAAACGTTCCCAAACTGGAACACTCACATCCTGGTTTGCGGTGTTTGGGAGTTGATTTGTTCGGGAGCCAAGCCGTTTGAGTACCAAGGTACCACTGTAGTTAACACATATGCTGTGTACACATTGCCATTTACTGTGACTCCAGGGCACTCTCACTGATGATGTTTGAAGCCAAGCACATACATTAGCCACAATCCATATCTGTCCTGAAGTTTCTTGAGCTATATTGCTGTTTATTGCACTTTCCCCAAAACCACTTCCCCCCAAACCAGCTTCTGATTTGAAAAGGTAAGCTGCAGTAAATCTGAGGTATGTGATTTGAGACACGTGTTGTGCATGTGCAAATGATAGCACATGTGCAGATGGCAGCTTAATTCAACAAGGGTTCGGAGGGGTTGCAGATGTGGAGAAACGAAACAGGTAATGCTCATCAGGGGAAGACATTCCGCTCCCTCTCTGGTGTGTACAGTACAGCAAAGTAAAAATGCAACCCGAAATGCAGTGAGAGGGAAACAACTGTGCTGAGTTTTAAACTGCTAATGTATACGTAGCCAATGCCATAGTCTATCAACATGCTGTTTTTCAGCATGAAACCTCAGCATGCGTCTGGCTGAAAGTCTAAACATTCAGAACTCTGCTTTTTCCCATCAGAGCTATAAATAGCTGGCACATGAATTTGTTTTATACTTGGCGTTCAGCAGTGTGATGATAGCGAAGGAGAAAAAACCCTCAGCAGAACACTGAGCACCAAAGAAATGCAGCCCATTCAAGTCCATTTTTATTCCCCCCTTGGTTTTTACAGTTTGTTTTGTTTTTATTGGGTTTGGCCAATCTCTGCTAGAAAAAAAGCAATGCTTAGATGAAGTTCTGCTCATCAACTCGGGAAAAAGTTCAGTAGAAATGACTGCATGGACTGAGGTTCCTTTCCAAATTTCATGATGCACAGGAATATAAATGGTGGAAGAAATAAGCTGTGTGGCACAAGCGATAAATCTCATCAGGGTTGCCTGAATAAAAGGACATGACTTTCGGAGGCCCAGAGGGAAAGCTTCTTTTAGGTTCTCCCTATGGGGAAAAAGCTGGAGACACCATCTGCTGACAATGTCATTTGCATAACCATAATTCCCCGGAGTGCACCAGATGGCATTTTGTTAGCCACGTTTGTTTGGACACAATGTTCAATTTTGTTTGGTTAACCTTTAGGGAGTTGGACAGTTTCCCCATAGTTAAGAGATTTTGTGCAAAGGTAAGTTACCCCAACCCACAAGGCATTCTGTTGCAAAGTGTATGGTTGTTTTTCAGGAACCCTGGCCAGCATTTCGACAGTGGAACAGGATTAGAATTAGTCACTTGGTTCATGTTGGGTAGACACATTACATTCTTGCAGTATTTGGTCTGGGGTTAAGGTATCTTTCACACCCAAGGTGTCAACTCCCTGTGATGTTAGTGACAGACTTATTGTTCTGTCCCAGCCTGTATTTCAGAATGCCTCTGGTTTAGCCACTGATAAGCCTATGCCAGGTCTTATACTAGGCTGGGAGTGTCTAGAATAGGAGTTGGAAATAAACCCAAGCATTGTAAGTCTCTTCAGATCATTATGCACCCAGATTCTTTTTTTCCAAGAGAGTCCTAGGCCCTCTAATTACAACACGCACCTCAGCATATCATAGGCAAGTTTAGGGAAGTTTTTAATATTTAATGCTGTATTGTTTTTAATACTCGATTGGGAACCACCCAGAGTGGCTGGGGAAACTCAGCCAGATGGGTAGGGTATAAATAATAAATTATTATAATATTATTATAGCGATGCTTGCTCATTCACTGATTCCCCCCTGCCGCCGCCGCCGCCCTTAGCAGGGAAATCATAGACACCTCCATCTTTCCATAATGCCCATTGAGTGCATGGAAGACAAAACTAGGTAAACAGAGCCTTCCAGTGCCTCTACACAAGTCTCAGTTTTGCATGCCAAGACCACATTTAAATTGAGGGTGATTTCTAACTTACTCTGGACTAACCTGCCATTGACCAACAGACCAAAGTGCTGACTGACAGGCTCCACTAAATTCTGACCATCACTGGGGAAACCAGAGGGTGGGAGTGCTCAAATATAACCCACCCTCCTTCTACTCTCCACAACACTCTGCCCACCAGTGCAAAACCTTCCTTTGCCTGTCACTGTGGAAATAATCATCCACAGGCACCTGTCTTCCTCTAGACCAAAAACATATGATTTCTGTTTTGCACAGAACACCCACCCATTGGGGACTAAGTGCACAGAATGCAAAGACAAAATCAAATAGGAGAGGAAAAAATATTGATTCTAAGACTGCAGTTAAAGGAAACCAATAAGCAAACAACAACAAAAAGTGCTAAAATCTAAAGTGCTTATATTTAAAGTGCTAATGTATAACATGTAAGAGAAAATATTGAGAGAGAAAGCAGTGAGTGCTAATAGATCTACAATCAAGTTATGATATTTCACCCCATCCTCCTCCCAGCCTGACCTTACCATACAAATCAGCCATCTCCATCTGGCTCCCAGGTCAGCACACTTCTTCTACCTGGTTCTCACCCAGGACGCTAATCTCCAGTAGTCACACCTAAACTATCATCTCAGGGACGGTGACATATTCACTCCTGGGTTGCCTCCTGAGCCAACTTTCACTTAACAACCTCTTCGGTGTCATCTCTTTGGTGGTTCCCCCACCAAGTAATGCCTGCCAATGGCATCCTATTTGCCCAAGGCAGGGATTTAATTTATGGATAGATCTTGAGTGGCAAACCAAAAGTCCTAGTGCAGGCATCCCCAAACTGTGGCCCTCCAGATGTTTTGGCCTACAACTCCTATGATCCCTAGCTAACAGGACCAGTGGTCAGGGAAGATGGGAACTGTAGTCCAAAACATCTGGAGGGCCGAAGTTTGGGGGTACCTGTCCTAGTGCCAAGTAGCCAAAACAAGAGACTAATTGAGCCCATGGTGAGACTGTTGTATGTGTACAATGGGCTGGTTGGTTTTGTGAGTCAGGATGTTGCAAGCCTCGTGTACCATGTGAACCAGTCTACACATGTGGGGATGAACAGCTGACACTGCAGCAAAGAAGATTCTTGCTGTCTGCCATGATGGTATCCCTCTGTTCAGGACAGTCATGCTCAATTTGACATCCTGCTTTTCCCTGCCAATGAAAACATTGGCCTCTCTGAGCCTTGAGTTACAAGGAACAAGTTAGAGGAGCTAAATTAATGGCACCTCCTGTGTTCTCTTCTACTTATTAGAAGTTAAACGACAACAAAATATGCAAATAAAGAACATGTTATAGCTGTCTCCATAGCACTGACATAAAGAGACAAAGAGAGGGGAAGATATCTTCCTCTGCCTTCTGCTCCTCTAATTCAGAAATCTAGCATTTATTTAGCACAAGGATGAGAAAAGTTACATCCAAATAAGGTAAGATGGAAAAACTTTGGCACAGCCTGCAACTGAGAGTCTGAAATGTAATGTGGGGTAATCTATAGAAACATGAAGAGAAGTTTGTGCCTCAAAGGGAAAAGATATAAATCAGAAGCTTGCTCTGGAACAAACAAATAGAGTTAAATAAGCTAAGGATAATAATAACAAAGGTTCTGGAAAGTCATTATGGAGAATTAGATAAAAAGCAGAATAGTCAGAATTGGGCACTTCAGGGCCTTGGCCAGAATTCCAGTATTAGATACAAAGGAGAGCTGGACACCAGATTCATCCAGAAAAGGTGAAAGAAAAGGGTGTGCACTGCAGGAATCTAGCTTTCTTTGTACAATGAAATGGCTGGTAAACTCTACCTTAGAGCAGTAACTACCGTATGTACATTTAAGCATTTGTACAGGATATATTTTTGAGTTGCTGTCTTTGCTTGTTCGTTTACATGTTTGCTTTTATGGCATTTCTATCCCACTTAACCTTATGGTTTAAGGGCAGGAATATTGTAAAAACAAGAATAAATGACACCGAATCAATATTATATAAATTTAAAATAATAATTAAAATAGCCAGAGTTAAAACACTATACAAATGCAAGTGAATTAAATGAGCCCCAAAGACATGGGCATACAAAAGGTCATTCCAAGGATGGAGCAGCACTGCAAAGAAGGCTCTTTCATGTACTGCCACCCACCCCTGGTGGTGGAATCACAAGTAGGACCTCCCCTGCAGAACTTCATGCACAGCATAGGAGGAGATAGATTTCACATGTATGATAATATTGATAGTATGAGGGAAATATACACAGAGAAGGAATGATTCACATGTACAACCAATGATACTCATCTGGTTCCCGTTTAATGTGATGCTTGCATCTGAGGAGATGCACAAAAGGTTTGGGGCAGATGAATCCATGAACTTAGGTTTCTCTATTTCACATTTTTCCAGTCTTAAGGTTTCCATAATTCTTCATGAGTTTGAAATCTGTTTTTTAAAAAAGTCCTCATGAACATTCACCAGCATTTTAGGGCAAATTTCTCCGGAGTTCAGCATGGTCCTCCACATTATGTGTCCCACAGCAACCTCACTCAATGTGAACAAAGCAAAGGTACAATAGAGGAATTTGCTGCTCCTTTCAGTTCCAGTTTTTCTTTTCATTGGCAGCTTTACAGATGTTCTGCCATGGGAAAAATTTACACCATTCCTATTCAATAGATGTGGAAGAAAACCTTACAGATTTCAAGCACTGTTTTGAAATTTATTCAGCTTGTTGTAAGCATTCTGTATCGACCATCCTTCTTTTAACTTTCCCACTGGCCTGTCAGCTGCTCTACAAATGTTTTGCCACTGCTTTAAATGATTGTTTATTAGAAGGAACATGAATGCTTTCTCTCTAAAGGAAAAGCAACACAATATAGGAGTTTCCTGCTCATGTATCGCCTTAGCTGATTCGGGACCATGCATAGACAATCACGTATGGGTGCATATGGGGGTGAAAGGCATCTAGTACAATCCACACACAACATCACTGTTTGAATGTGGATGTGCATTCTTATTTGGGCTATTCTAACTGCAAAAAAATTGCTGGCTGCAGCTACATTTGGTGTTTTGAATATTGCCCATCCAACTAATCCAAATTTTGCAATGAAAAGAAAGCTGAATAGTCTTATACTGCACAATTCTACTTCTGCTGTCCAGTAGCCTCTCTAACTACTAGATTGCCTGGCTAAATTCTTTCTGAGTCTGATATTTCAGCAGTCACTGTCATGCATTTTCTCATGTATCTTTGTAGTAATAAAGAATAGGAACTTCATTTTTTTAAGGCAAATGAAATTCTGGGGATGCTGAAGCCATTGTGTGTGTGCTGTTTATGTTCCTACTTCCATGTTGAAAATTATTCAGGATACAACAGGGCTTTGCGAATGAAAAGGCAAGAATCGTTTTTCTGCTTGAGTAGTATATATATTTGTCCTATGAATATGACCTTTTCTTTGTGCAATGGAAGAAACTGATGTAATGGTGCTACATCTAGTACAATGAAGTGCATTGGGATCAGAGCCAGCAGAATATTTCCTTCCAGCGTCTGCTTCTCCAATCAGCTTAATTATGAGCAATTGTTTGGGTTGTTCTGCAAAGAAATATTAGAGAATGGAAAAAAGAAGCATACCTCAAACCTTTATTTTGCAACTGATTCATGCTTTGGCAGGAACCACTAACTAGATTTTCTGCTTTACAGCTCTGTGATGGTATCGTTGTGGATCAGCCTTGCCATATAAGCACAAATCCACCCTTTATTTTGACAAGGTTCTAGTCAAGGCATTTGAAAAATGAAGAAATCACATGAGCCATTGGCTGGATTTCTTTACTAATCACAGGCATCCTCATCTCCAAGAGATCCAAGACTTGCTATTGTTAGCACCTCCAACATTCAGCTGCCATGCCCAATTTTAGTGATGATCTTTCCCTCCCCCCTCCTAGACTTTAACAAAAAAATCTCATTAGTGTCTGCCTGGAGAGCAAGCCGCTTGTTGTGAAAAGGAGTTAGAAGAACAGTTGCTGGCATATAGCAATTGCTTACTACCGGTACTTATTTTTGAAACTTGTAGCCTAATTGAACAAAAGTATTTCCTCCATGCTCTGCATGTGACTTTTCCCCTACAGGTTTAAGGTAGAGAAGCACCTTCTCACCCCATGGAATTGCCAAGGAGTGAATAGGAGAACCTATGAAGATATGTTAACAGCTTGTTTGTTTTAAAGCACTTTTATTGTCTTTCTCTCACAATATCTTGTCCTTCTCACAGATGCTCAAGAAATAGAAAGAACTACATTTGTAACCAATGAACCAAACAATATCTCATATGTGTTCTGAGTTCCAAGAGAGCAATTACACATTTACAAGGTTTCATCATATCTAAGATCACACTGAGGAAAGCATATGTCATAAAGATCTTTCCAAAAGAGACATTACAGCCAGGTATGTTGCCAGATATGCCAGACTTGATTTGCAGGTCACCTTGTAAAAGGCCCTTTTGACACAAATTCAATAAAGGAATGGCAAATCGCAAAAGACTCTGGTGTTCTTCAGTTGATTTGTCACACTGTCACACACACACACACACACACACACACACACACACACAGAGAGAGAGAGAGAGAACTGCTATGTTGCACAACAAATGGTAACAGTGGTCTAAGAACAGATCTTGGTGTGTTTTCTATTGGCTACATAGAAAGAAATGTGTTGCTGACACTATATAAATTGTCAGTTAATAGTCTTAACGATGTACCTCAGATGTTTTGGCTGAAGAGCGCCCACTATTGATTCTGATTTTGTTTTTGGCTATAAGGATGATAGCATTTTGGTTCGCATTTTGGTGAGGTTTCCCTTTGGCAAACTGAATTGAAATTCTCCCTGATCCCTGCTTAAGCAAATTTTCTGCCTTTGGGCCTGGTTCAATGAGGTCATTGTGGCCTATTTCAAGGAGAAAAGAAACTTTAAAGTGCCCTTTGTCCCTGCACTGCATTTTACTGTCCAGTCCAATGTATGCCCACCTGGAACCAAGTCTCATTGAGATCAATGGGATTTCCTCTCAGGTAAAGTGTTCCTTAGATAGACAAGACCCCTAGCTGAAATTAAATGCAGCCTTTATATGAGGAAATGCAAGATGAATCTTGTGAGAGCCTGAGGCATAGCTGTGCCAGAAGAGGGAAGAAAAAAAAAGAGTTTGTAGGCTTTGGCAAAGGTCTCCGATAACTGGGTTTGATGCTATATCAAGCCCTAGATAATTGCTAATTGAAAAGTTGCTGGCCATAGAGCTGTTCATATTTTGAGAGTGTATTTTGAAAATAATATGCTGGGAATTGATGAGCAGCTGTGCATAAGAGACTTCCACTGCTTAACAAGAAAAAATATCCCACTGCAATATTGTGCCAACAAGGACAAGAGTGTTCCTTGCAAAGCTGCCTTGCAAAAACTCTTAGCTACAGGCTATTATACAGTTTCATAATCCTTTACTTGGGTGTAGTTATTCCCTGCAATGGTTTGTTCGAGTCACACAGCAGAGAGGCTCATTGCCCTCTGAAGACAGAAGCTGGTTGGTGTTTAAAATTATTCATCTAGAGCCTTTTTTATTGATGGTTGTGAGAAAGCATGGGGAAATGTCTCTCTCCCTCCCCCCCCCCATCCCTGCTCCTCTCAGAACAGAATAGACTCCACCTAATGCTGAAAAGAATTAGATTTAAAACCTACTGCCTAGAGCTGCTTTTGAGATGAAGATTTGTGGGCAGTTTGACCTGCCTGCAATTTCTGGGGTTCTATTTGGAGGTTTTGTTGACTTGGTCGTAGACTAAAATAGCAGCTGGCGTACAAATATTTGGCAATTGAGGTCTTCTCTGTTAGAACGCTGGGTTTTGTCCAGGCAACATTCTCCTGTATGTCGGCTGTTTCTAGCGTGCACCAGTAAACCTACAGTTGTTAACTATTAAGGCTGTGACCTATACCTTTTTAAGATGAAATAGCTGAAGCCTGGTAGAGTATGGCAAATGTATTTGGTGCAACTCATGGCATCTCCCCTT
This sequence comes from Zootoca vivipara, assembly GCF_963506605.1. Taxonomy (NCBI): domain Eukaryota; kingdom Metazoa; phylum Chordata; class Lepidosauria; order Squamata; family Lacertidae; genus Zootoca; species Zootoca vivipara. The sequence goes on along the minus strand of NC_083278.1, from coordinate 31,040,661 downwards.
AAAAGGCTCTTGGGCAGCATAGCTGACAGGACCTCTGCCTTAATTTGCCAAATCTTTAAGTCCTGTGCTTTTAAAGCCACTTCAAACCATGGGTTATGAATCCGACTCGCTTAAACAGACCACAGTCAGCACTTAACCACAAAGCTTGGTGCCCATGACATGGCAAGCTGACATTAAGGAAAAGGAAAACCAAATCCTTTCAAAATCTTCCTCATGACCATGCAGGAGGAGAGCTGAGGAGGAGGGGAGAGGCATATTCTTGCTTTTGTACATCGGGCTAAACCATGGCTTAGCATGATCTGAAAACATGGCCATAGAAAAGCAGTAAATCAGGGCAAAATCGAGGATAGAAACATTATTCCCTTGACACCTATTGCAGGTATTTTATTTTTTGTTTGGGGGGGAGAATTTAGCTCCCAACTGAATCTCACCTACTATGTGAGAGAACCAATTCATATAGTTCTCTCTGTTTAGGTACATAGAATCGTAGAATTGTAGAGTTGGAAGGAACCCTCGAGCATGTTTTGTTATATTATGATACAGTGGTGCCTCGCTTAACGAATGCCCTGCTTAACGAAATTTCCGCTTAACGAAAGGATTTTTCGAGTGGACGTTGCCTTGCTAGACGAATTTGTTTTATGAAAAATTCGTCTAGCGAATCACGGTTTCCCATAGGAATGCATTGAAATTCAATAAATGCGTTCCTATGGGCAAAAAAAAATTCAAAAAAATTTCAATGCATTCCTATGGGATTCGCTAGAAGAATTTTTCATTATAAGAAAAGACCCGTGGAACGAATTAAATTCGTCTAGCGAGGCACCACTGTATTCCTAGCACATAGTCCATTGAATGAGTACTACTTGGCAAAACCTTACAAACAATTCACACCAAAGAGTCTCTTCTCTTTGTGCCAAAAAAAGTGCTTTGGTGTTTTCACATTATTTTTAGAGGTGGGTTGCTGTTCTTTTGCTTCTCCAGAACTTTTCCCATTTGCACAGAGCTCCTCTGTTTCTTTCAGTGGAGATTCAAAGTCGAGCAGTGGGGGCTTCATTTCCAAAAATTGGTGGGAACCAAGCATCTGTCTCCCCACTGCATTGCCAAGGGTGAATTTGGTGCTGAGAAACAGTTTCAGTGCACAGAATGAACAGGCAAGGCAGGGGGCAATAATGCAAACTTCCTTTATTTATGCATATCCCATTTATTTAGATTTTTTACTCCGCTTTACAACTAGCTGAAGTCCTCAAGGCAGCTAATGACGTTTATAAAACACAAGAGATGCACCAAGGACTGGGAGCTCGGAAAAACAGCCACACTGTTCCTTCCCTCAGGGCAGTTAATGACAGTTGGCCCTGGGTGGGGGGAGGGGCAGGATCAGTCCAGCTGGAGCAGGGCCTAACAATTTTCCACCTTCCCTGACTACTTTATGCCATTACTTTTGTATAATTGCCTAGTACATTATGCTTTACTGTTCCCCACAGAAATCTGCTGGAAATCCTGTTTCCTGGACAGTAGGGAAAAAACATGTTTGACAAGGAGTCTGTTTTTTATATATATATAAAAAAACTCGCTATAAAACATGTGGCAAGCTTTTGGTTGGACCTCATTGATGAGGATAATGGTCTCTGAGGACATGTGTTCTCTGGGAGCCCATGTGCATGAATGCCATGCATACATCCCAAACGCATCTTCCTCTAAAGCCCAGGCTGAAACAACACAAAGGAAATGCATCCTGAGGGGAGGGGTGTTAGCCAAGGAGGAGAGTCAAAACCATGTATTTATATTGAACACTAGCTGGCCCGGCCACACGTTGCTGTGGGTTTTGTGTTAAATGAACCCTTTTCTGTTAAACGGACCTTCAGGGTCTCCCTTTAGAGTCCCCTCACCTGCCCTGTCCCAACCCTGACTCCCCTACTGTAAATTTCAAAAATAAGACTCCCCCACCCCACGCGTGTTTCTGAAAATGTCCCCACCCCCCACTGCTTTGGCTGACTCAGGGTCCTACCTCCCCCCCCATGGCTATGTGTTTTCCCCTTCCCTTTGTTGTGCCGCATCCCTGTGATTCCCCCACCCTGTGAAAGGCCCATATTCTGTTTGTTTTTGCCTGTGGCCTACTGGGCAATGTTGCGGCCTACTCAGTTTTCCCTGTCCCAACCCCCCCCCCACTGCTTTGGGTGACTCAGGGTTCTTCCTCCCCCCACATGGCTATGTGTTTCCCACCTCCCTTTGTTGTGCCTCATCCCTGTGACCCTCCTCCCATTGTGAAAGCTTCATATTCTGTTTGTTTTGCCTATGGCCTACTGGGCAATGGTGCGGCCTACTCAGTTTTCCCGGCTTGGCAATGCTGCAGCCTATTGAAAAAGCTGGGCCTTGTTGCTGCAAAAGGACTGTTTTCAGTTGGTTGCTGTGGAATTTTGTGATGTCATCTGGCGGCGCAGCTTTGGAGGCGGCAGCATGCGATCTGCCTTTCTATTGGATGCTGCTGGAGTCTTCAGAGCTTCTGGTGGTGATGTCTAATTTGGGCGCCACTTTTTTGTGTTTAATCATTATTTTAGGTGTGAAAGGTGTGGTTTTTTGGGGAAAAATTATGCCAGATCCCTCCCTGATGGGCATGGAACATTGTGGCCAAATTTGTTACATTATGGTTCAGCGGTTACGGAGAAAGGCTGTGACCTCCACGCACGCAATGCCTACATTTTTATATATAGAGATGTAGTTCGGCAGTTGTGTTTTCTTTCAATAGCTGGGGGGAAGGATCAGAGCCACAGAGAGGAGTTTGATCCTTTCCACTCTGGTCTGGTCCCAGTGGAAACTACCCTCCTTGCTGCAATTTGCCTCAGGAGGGAAGCTGACATTGTTCTCTTCTTTTAGGTCTCAGGCTGCCAGGAAGCATGGGGCAAACACTCTTGCCTAACTCCCAGCACCAAGGATAAAGTATTTTCTTCTCCGTGTTTGAGGAATAAGGAATCAAAATCATGGTGTGCTGGAAAGATTGCTCAGCAATGGATATAAACCCCTGCTGAGTGAGCAGCAAGATTTCCTCAAGAGAGCATTTTTAAGATTAGCATTTGGATGCTCCTACACCCTGCCACAAATGAAATATTGATGTCATTTATAAAGAATGCCAAAAGTATCACTGCAGAACTATTTGCACAGAAACCACTGCAGTTTATAAGGGGAAATCTCTACTTTTATCATTACAACCAGTTTAGGAACACCACAAACCAGAATAAATTGTTCCAACCTGAGCATGTTTGTGTCCTTGCCCTCCCTGTCTGATGGAGAACTTGAACTCACAACTCCGTTTCTGCCAAAAGGCTTTAATGTGTGGATAAGGCAAGCTACAAGTTATAAGGGTAAGCAGGTTTATGGCAGACTAAATGCAGGGCTAGGTGCGAGCTCAGACATTGAGCCAACAAGCACCACCCTGCAGTTTCCTTTTGAAAAGCAGGGTAGGCACAGCTTTAGTACAGTAAGCAGCTGAAGTCCTGAGACTGGGGAAAAGGAATCACAAGACAGAGAAACCAGTAGGAGAACACTTCAATCTCCCAGGACATTCTATACAAGATCTCAAAGTAGCTGTCTTATTACAAAAGAATTCCAGAAATAGACTGGAAAGAGAAGTTGCTGAATTGCAACTTATTACCAAACTTAAACTGCCAACCTAGCAGTTCGAAAGCACGTCAAAATGCAAGTAGATAAATAGGAACCGCTACAGCGGGAAGGTAAACGGCGTTTCCATGTGCTGCTCTGGTTTGCCAGAAGCGGCTTTGTCATGCTGGCCACATGACCTGGAAGCTATACGCCGGCTCCCTCGGCCAATAACGCGAGATGAGCGCGCAACCCCAGAGTTGGTCACGACTGGACCTAATGGTCAGGGGTCCCTTTACCTTTACCTTTTTACCAAACTTAAAACCATGGAGAGACCTGGTCTGAATAGAGACATTGGATTTTTATCTCATTATACATGATAAAGCTATTTTTAGCCATCTCACCCCTTGCTTTTTCCTGTAAGACCAATTGCAGTCGTTAACAGTCGTCAACAAGTTTACCACACCTATCAGCCAATCACCCATTCCCACCACCCTTCTTAGTAATACCCCTCCCCACCCTCTCACTATATACAGTGGTACCTCAAGTTACAAACGCTTCAGGTTACAAACTCCGCTAACCCAGAAATAGTACCTCGGGTTAAGAACTTTGCTTCAGGATGAGAACAGAAACCTTGTGCCGGCGGCACGGGGGCAGCAGGAGGCCACATTAGCTAAACTGGTACCTCAGGTTAAGTACAGTTTCAGGTTAAGAACGGACCTCCAGAACGAATTAAGTTCTTAAACTGAGGTGCCACTGTATCTGAAGACGTGTGCATGCACACGAAAGCTCATACGAATAACAAACTTAGTTGGTCTCTAAGGTGCTACTGGAAGGATTTGTTTGTACAAAAAAAAAAAGGCATCCCTTTGAGTGGGTGGGCTATGCTAAATTTGATTGCTCTGGTGCTGGCATCTCCATGGAAATGGAGGCAGGGTTACTCTCAACCACCTCTCCAGAGGGAGAAGGCTTGTGAGTGACAGGAGGCGGCACAAAAGGCATATTTGGAAGGAGAGTGCTGGGACACTCTTCTGCTAGCCCACTTGAGCCTTCCCTGGGGTCTAACTCTCCACCCTTACCCCCTGCCCTAAGACTGGTTCCCTCCTGGGGGATCAGACACCTCTTGAGGCCTGGAATCACCAACCTGCAGCCCACTGGGTCCCTCCAATACAAATTCTTAGCGTTCCTCCTACTCTCCTGTGACACCTCCAAAGGAGTTTGAGACTCAAGGGAAAGCCAGCTATGTTTAAACATGTTGCAATGCCATTAATTTCAATGGTACGGATTTAAGCACACACTTAACATTCCAAAATAAATTAATGAGATGGGTTTGGGTTCAATAACATCCCTATTAATGAATCCATTGCCCATTATCCTAATATATTCCTTACGCAAATATGTAATACTTTGATGCCCTCTAATGGGCTACTATTAAAAAGCATCCTGGGGGGGAAATCATCTGACTTTTTAAGAAAACAAAAACCCTGTGGTATCCAGGCAACTTTCTTTAACAATGTGCACACACGGAAAAGTTGTTTCACAAGCTCAGCTTTGCCCTCTCCCATGTCGGCAGAAACATGCCTTTGTGTATGTTTAAAAAATAAACTGTTTCTACTTGAGTGTGGGTATGTGTGTAAGCTATGCAGAGTTCTGATTCATGCAGGCAAAGAGGATGCCACTCCAGCCTGCAAGTCTCAGCTCTCAAGCATAAGTAATTCTCTTCAAATGTGCATTGCCGTCAAATGGCTGCAGGCAATACTGGTTGTATTAAGATTACTTTCAAGTGTACATATCTCTGGATCAAGCAGTTATTCTGTTTACCATAGCTTCTGTCAGGGCCATCTTTATACAGGGGTGTGGGGCACCCCGGTGCCTAATTCTGGGGCGGCGGCAAATGTATTCTGGGGGTTGCCAAATGTATACTTACTTGTGATTAAAGCTGCAAACCCTTAATCCAAAGGGGAGTCTAACAGTTTAAGCTGAGAACCAAACCTCAGGGGGGGGGTGTCTTTAAAAGTTGCCCACAAGGCTATCAGTTACTCTGAGGGTCTCCACAAGTTATCAGTGGCTGCCATTTGCAATTCTCCTGCTATTATACACACACAGAGTGAAAATGAGCACATTTTATCTCACACAGCATAGAATGCTATCTCTGAGGAACTGCACAAAAGTTGCACTGTGCCCGGAATGCCTTCCCTCCTACCATGGGATCTTTATCTTGGACCTAGTGAGTGCTTATCAGTTCTATCACACTTTCACTCACAGCCCTTTGCTGTAACAAGGGTTTACTTTGTGGATGAGACTGAAATTTTCACACAAGTTTGGGATCAACATTGGCTGCTAGTGTCAAACCACTTAGCGTACTCTACAACAGGCATAGGCAACTTCGGCCCTCCAGATGTTTTGTGACTACAACTCCCATCATCCCTAGCTAACAGGACCAGTGGTCAGGTATGATGGGAGTTGTAGTTCCAAAGCATCTGGAGGGCCGAGTTTGCCCATGCCTGCTGTACAATAGCCCCATCAGTTTCAATATTGTTTCTAGAGGTGGGTTGACCAGTTAATTTTGGTTTCTCTCCGTTTCTCACTTTTCCCAATCTGAAGTTCAGTTGTTCACATTTCCCAATCAGTTGTGTCCTCATAAAAATTAATCTGCAAATTCATACACATTTCTCATAATATCTTCATTTTGATATGCAATTATGCCTTACATGATGGATGCTTGCATGTTATGTTCATTAATATATGCATTTTTGTACTCATTACTTTGCTGGAGAACTGCATTGCATAATTCAGAGAAGTGCACATTTTTGAAGAATGCCTAATTTTCACTTTGCATATGGTTTCAGGAAGGGCAAATGAAGTTGGTTCGCCTTTAAATATGGACTGAATTGAATTTCTTCTCCCTCCTTAGCACACTTTAGTTCGAAGTTAGCTAGCATAAGACCAATTAATTTGGATCCTTCATATTAATTTGCACATCTATTGTTTCATTTACTAGGCTTGCACAATGTTAGGATGGAGCAGGAAGTACTCACAGGATGATGGAGGATAGCGAGGGGATGGAGGTCAAGGCACAGGAACCAGAGCAGTAGGACCCATCACCAGGAGGTCCCTGTTTCTACAAACACGGTGGGCTCTGAGGCATAAGGAGCAGCGGGAGTGGCACTCTAAGAGGCTGAGACAGGCAAAGTCCCACAGGTGGGGCTTGCTAGCTCTGGGAGGAGGGTGTGATTCCTCAGCTGGAGTAGGCTTGAAACAGGTGAGCGTCACATGCCTCATCAAGCCCAGGTGCTGCCATCAAGTGCAGAAGGAAAGCAGAGCTCAACTGCCCATGTTGATAGACCTTGGCTTGATGAGGGTGTGCCTGGACCTCTACAGGACTGTGCTTTTGGTTTGCTTCTAGACAGCATTCTGGCTGCTGGACTTCAGACTTGGCTACTTTGTTGACCCTGGACTTTATTTGCTGAACTTTGGACTTTGCTTGTGTGGCTTGACCGCCAGACGTTGGACTTGACATTCTGACTTGCTGCTAGGTAGGTCGGGGGTTCTGAACAATTGTTCAACCAGGCTTTTTCAGGGGCGCATTATCTTTTAAATAACATTGTACACCTACATGTGTTCACCTGTGACAGTTAGCTCAGACTTCAGGCTTTTGGACCTATTGCCAGAGAATATGGCCAAGTCTAGCCTTGCACCATAGCTGTGTTTTCCCTATATACCTAGGCAAACAGATGGATTTTGCATCCCTACAACTACCAAAGAATGCAGAGTTCCGCTCCCTTGGACACACTAAAAACATTTGGCTTTGCCTGAGGTAAAAAACAGCAGTGTCAGGGAGAGAGAGTGTGCGACTAATTTTATTTTTGGTTTTGTTAAAGCGAGTGGTTGTATCAGAAGCTCTTTAAAATACCTGTTTGCCCATCCTTGTAACAAAGATGTCACATTTTTATGGACGAAAGAGTTTGTGGGGAAGGGATATTGACAATGCATGGCTCTCAGCAAGGACTTCCCAAACACTTTCTTTGGGAAGCATTTCTCCCAGCTAGGGTTGAATTGTAGAGCAAAATAGGAGTTTTCTGAATGAGCCTGGCAGTGAACTACCTCAGGCCATCTGTGGATCTAATTTCTGCCCATCATCCATGCAGACATGGTCTGAGAGCCCACCTGAATGTTTCCGATTTTTCTACTGGGCCAATTCTTTTGCTTCTGCTGGGTATGGTCCCCTCCCCACAATTTTTTGTGGTTTTAAATGTTTGCTACCTTCAAAAGTATTGCTGCTTGAAACATCCTTTAATACAAAACCAAATGGAACACTGATTTAAATCATGCGTTTTGTATTTTCACTGCTGGTATATTCTTAAATTTATCATCTCTGCAATATGTCTCCTCTTTAAGAAATTGCTCTATTGACATGTGTGTAAAGAATCAATGTTTCTTATAAAATTTTGCAGTGAGGCTAACTATTGATCTAGGATTAATCCTTAATTAATTTCAAAGACAGCAGCAGTAGGAGGTGGAATGACCTATTGAAGCGTGTTTCACTTAGAATTGCCTACTGACTTTTTTTAATAGAGCAAGTCAAAAAACCAGCTAAGTCAGCATATTTATATATATGCTAGCCTGCAGAGTGCTGGATGATAACACTGGGCTGATTAGATATCTTGATTTTAAGCAACTAATTAGTTTAATTGCACAATGAAATATAAAACAAACAAACAAACACACACACATCACAGCATTATACAAGTATTTACTAAAAAAGGTAGCATGAAATAAGGTGCTGCTCTAAGTAATACAATGTTTTATTTTAGAGGGTCATCTTAGATTGAGCAGCATTTAGTTCATTTAGTTCAGTCCCCTGCAATGCTGAAGTACATTTTTTTAAAAGGAAAGGTGGCAAAAAACTCAAACACAAAGAAGTCTAATATTGAATCCCTGATTGAGGAGGAGAATGGACTACTAAGGGGGAGAAGGGGAAATGGAATAGAGTGCCCTGGAAAAGAAGGGACGTGGGTGGCGCTTTTGGTTAAACCACAGAGCCCAGGGCTTGCCGATCAGAAGGTCGGCAGTTCAAATCCCTGCGACGGGGTGAGCTCCCGTTGCTCGGTCCCAGCTCCTGCCAACCTAGCAGTTCAATAGCACGTCAAAGTGCAAGTAGATAAATAGGTACCGCTCCAGCAGGAAGGTAAACGGCGTTTCCGTGTGCTGCTCTGGTTCACCAGAAGGGGCTTTGTCATGCTGACCACATGACCTGGAAGCTATACGCCGGCTCCCTCGGCCAATAATGCAAGATGAGAGCCGCAACCCCAGAGTTGGTCATGACTGGACCTAATGGTCAGGGGTACCTTTACCTTTATCCTGGAAAAGGGCATGGCTCATTGACTGGAATAAAGGTAAAAGGTAAAGGACCCCTGGATGGTTAAGTCCAGTCAAAGGTGACTATAGGGTTGCGGTGCTCATCTCACTTTCAGGCCGAGGGAGCTGGTGTTTGTCCCCAGACAGCTTTCCGGGTCATGTGGCCAGCATGACTAAACAGCTTCTGGCACAACAGAACACAGTGCCAGAAACCAGAGCGCACAGAAACACTGTTTACCTTCCTGCCACAGCAGTACTCATTTATCTACTTGCACTGGTGTGCTTTCGAACTGCTAGGTTGGCAGGAGCTGGGACACAGCAACGGGAGCTCACTCAGTTGTGGGGATTTGAACCACCAACCTTCCAATCGGCAAGCCCAAGAGGCTCAGTGGTTTAGACCACAGCACCATATTGAACAGAATGTCACATTGCTACACGCAAAGGGAGTGACAATGGGTATCTTCTCCCTAATCTCGACTATTGTATCAAATCCCCTAATTGCGTGAGGTTTTTAGTCTCTACTCACTCCAGCATGCATTGCATTTCATTGTTGTGGAGTTTTGGACTACAGCTACTTTCTCAGACAAATTAGATCAGACATTGATTGAAAATTATTTTTAATACTGAACACTTTTTTAAAGCAGATTAATATCAAACTAAATACACATCATTTATCACTGCTGCTAAGAATTTATGCTGGTATATCAATATTGGTTCAGGGCCCCAGTGTAGAAATCCTGTCATGCTGCCGTGTTGCCCTAATTCATTGTGACTTGTGGCAGACTCCACCCTAAACAGCTATGCAACTGACCCAGAAAAGTGTTTCAGAAAACACCATTTAATTCTGATTTATTAGTTAATCTACCACACAAGTTAATCAGTTTCATGTTTTACACTTCAGTGATGCTGTAATTGTGCAAGCCTAGCCTTGTTCCAAACAAGACCAGCAACTTCTGTATCATTACCTGACATGATAACAAAACAGAACATTTTTAGTATCCATTGTAAGGCAGTAATTATATAGATTTCAAAAATTACCACCCCTCCCGCCCTGCTTTACAAGGATCCTCATAGATCAGGATAGTGATGGAGAACAAGTTTGTATTACTCATTTTTGTTTATATTTCCAAAGTGAGTATTCCCCTTGCTGCTTTTTACTGCTCTGTCCCAAGAGAGAGCTTGTGTGCAACTTGAAATCTCAGAATGTCAACCATGGCCTCTTGATAGCCTCATTAATCAAGTGCTTGCCACACTTCAGTACGCTTCATCTTGCAGGTGTTACAGAGCTGGACTAACACCCTGAATGCCGATTCAGTGACATAGTTTTAATACCTATTCCCCCCCCCCCCTCGCTCCCTGTGGTAATCCAGTTTGGAGAAGGGTTCTATGTGACTCCCAAGAAGAAATAATCTACCTTCCTGGGTTATTTTTAGAACCACAGCCTGATTTGGGGAAATCCAACCAGCCCACCATGCCCCATCTCCTTTTAGCCTCTCAGAGGATTCTTTTTGGAAGTTGCATGTGACTATAGGGGTGAGGATGAGGATGAGAAACATGTCTTCCAAGAACGTTCACAGACTAACTGAAATTTGGGTCCAATTGTTGATTAATGGCATTAATACCAACCAGTATTATTAACTATGTGTTGCATCTCCTTTTAGGTCCATCTGTTCAGTGTTAAACAATGAAAGTTCCAGTCCTTGTTCCTCTGATGAGTCTCTTCATTGTGTCAAGGAAGGTATGTGGATATCCTCTACTGGAGATACATAATAATTGCAAACCAGCTTTTGTCTGCACCAGGTATTTTTTTAACCTGTCCTTTGATGACTTCTTGATGTGGATCCAGTTTGCATCTGAGCTCCCAAAATTAAAAACAGCTGGCGTTCTTCTTGAGCAGCAACTCACTTCTAAGAGATGTCCTGATGCATAGTGGGGGGAAGGGAAAGAAAACTGGAGCTTTCATTTAGTTCTACAGCGCTCAAAACACATCTCATTCATTAGGCCTGAATACAGGTCAGTGTCATGAGTCAGAATTTTATTTCACTGGGTTTAGAACAGAAGACTAAGGTTCTTGGTCCTCATTGACCCATATATATAAAAAATAGCAAGCACTGGAATTCAAAGGAGGGCTTGCCTGATGGAATGACTCCTCCTCCTCCTCCTCCTCCTCCTCCTCCTCCTCCTCCTCCTCCTCCTCCTCCTCCTCCTCCTCCTCCTCCTCTTCCCATCATATGTGGTGTTCGGGAGGTTTCTCCTGATGCCCGGAGCAAATTGAGAAGAGTGGGGAAAGCCCCATTGCAGTAGTGGGTCTCCTGGTGCTGGCTTACGCTAATGCAACTATTTAGTTGAATCCGGTCCAAGGTTTGAAGGCTGCATGGTATGGCTTCAATTTCGTAGATTCCTTCTTAAAAAGTCCACAGTGTACTGGTCTGGAGTTCTGTGTACTCAGAAGTGCTCTATGTGCATGTAAACATGCCAGTTAGCTCAGCACTGTCGGTTCCAACACAGCTTGCTGTATATTCACACTCTACATTATTAGGTGCACAGATATAACATCCTAAGTGTGCACCTAAAGAAACAATGTGTGGAGAGGCGTTTAGGGTGGACTACGTGTCCTGTCTCTACTGTGTGTCTTCAAAGTCCAGCTGCTGCTTTTTCTTTGCAAAGGCACAGTTCCCAGCAGAGACCAGCAGATGGGAGGGGCAGGGGTGACAACTTAAATAAAATATTGGGGGGGCATGTCCATCAACTTTGGGGGCCTTGGCCCCTTCAAATATTTTATGGGGGGAGTAGAGCTCATGGAAATTAGCTCCTATGGGGAAGGGAATCCTTCCACCTTCCCGCACCCACCACTCTCTCCTAATTCCTCCATACTAGTAATTTTTCTCTCCCCATCACCTGGATCTGTTAACTGGGGCTGGGGGAAATCTTCCAGGAGTGACAGCAAGAGACAGAAGGGAATGGCTGAGGGATAAGGAACCTGTTGCCCTTCAGATCTTGTTGGATTCCAAATCTCATTGGCCCCAGCTAGCAAGGGCAATAGTCAGGAGTGATAGGGGCTATATTCTACCAATATCTGAATGGCCAGGGGTTCCCCACCCCTGGATTAAGCACTCTCATTTCCCCCCACTGTTTCTCCACTGAAAACTATTCCTTCTACCCCCCTGCTTTGCAAGGGAGAAAGTCTGGGCTTTGAAGACATGCACTGGAGGAAGTACATGCTGTTCTGCATTAAACCCACCCAGAAAAGTGAGCAAGAATTTGGTGCTGTGTTTTGGTTTATCAACTCCCTTCCTTCAGGACTCAGCACAACTTGTGCACAAGCTGGGGACCTTACAAGTGCCATATTAGAGGATCTGAAGTTGGGGTGTTATCAACTCTTAAAATTATACCAGTTTCAGGGCCTTTTTTTTTTGTAAAGCTGGGATTTCACTGTGGGGCCAATTGAGTCAAATGAATGGTAATCTTGACTTGGTGCTCAGCCTTTCCTGGCTCACAGCATTGTTTAAAATACCGGCCTTTCCTTGCACTTATGGCTTGAAGTGGCTTTATTTGAGCAAAAGGGAAAGCAGACTAGAACTGGGAGAGGGGGGGGATGATAAATGGTGCCCATGTTGTGCACACGTGTGTTATACCCTTTACTGCAGTCCAATAAATGTCCTGATAACTTACAACAGAGCCACAGGGTCACACATCTGTTAATTAAAGTTTTCCATCTGCGCCATCTGATGATCATTGAGCCTGATCCGTCTTACTCATGCAAAACACCCATTATTTATCAGTAGACTTTTAGTGTGCATGAATACAAAATTCACAATTAATCCATCTATGAGAAACTTGTCTGCTGTCCGTCTGGGGTTATTAGTTTGCAACTTCATTAATGGAGTCTTCTGTGGAGCAACCTATTCACTGCATGGCTGCATTCTACCACAAGAATGAGGATTTTTGGCCTCATCTCCATATATGACAGGAGATAGGCATGTCTGGATTGCAGCTACAAAATGGGGGGGAGCCTCTCTCCCCATCTCCTTTCCCCCTCAAACCCTGGTTTCTATTTTTCTTTGGCTAGGATTCCATATACTTTTGCTGGTTAAGGGGATTTGTATTTCTGCCTGGCCTTTTGCCATCATCACATAGACCATATATATTTGGTCCTACACTTGTTTTTAGTGGGATGGCATAATAGTAAGGTCTGTATAAATCAGGTGTGAGGTTTCAAGGGAAAATGGTGAGAGTTTATTCCTTGCTCCATTGTACTGTTATTGGATAGAGGTGTGGCGGTTACCTCAACCTGCACAGAACCCCCAGACATTTCATGGTCCGTTGCACCAACCACGTTTTAATTCCGCTGCCACCAACCAGTATATGTCTGGTAATCTCTCCACTCACTCCAGTCAGGGATAACGTTGGAACAAACTATGTTTATTTAGATTTAGTACATAAGCATGTGGTTTCCAAAAGATTAGTTCTTATTTTCTTTCATAACAGTTCCTATACCAGCCTATACCTATAGCTTATAATCAATAACAGTTCCAAACTCTCTCTCCCTTCTGGTTACCTTGCTACCTCTGCCTCACCCTCCAACTCTCTCAACTGCCCCCACCCCAGAACTCTCAGCCACACCTCCTCAAACCTCCCACAACCAGCCCCAACAAACCCCCCTTCTCCTCCCAGGGGTGGGTTTATATAGTCCTCCTAACCTTCAAACTACAAGAAAGAAGATTCCACCTAAACATTAGGAAGAACTTCCTGACAGTAAGAGCTGTTCGACAGTGGAATTTGCTGCCAAGAAGTGTGGTGGAGTCTCCTTCTTTGGAGGTCTTTAAGCAGAGGCTTTGTCCATGGAGTTTTCTTGGCAGGGATACTGGAGTGGCTTGCCAGTTCCTTCTCCAGGTGGATCACGTTTAGTCAAAACTCTCCACTATGACCTGTCCATCTTGGGTGGCCCTGCATGGCATAGCTCATAGCTTCTCTGAGTTATTCAAGCCCCTTCGCCACGACAAGGCATTGATCCATGAAAGGAATTAAGAATTCCTTGCCGGAATTAAGATTGCCGGAAGAAATATCAACAACCTCAGATATGCAGATGACACAACCTTGATGGCAGAAAGCGAGGAGGAATTAAAGAACCTTTTAATGAGGGTGAAAGAGGAGAGCGCAAAATATGGTCTGAAGCTCAACATCAAAAAAACCAAGATCATGGCCACTGGTCCCATCACCTCCTGGCAAATAGAAGGGGAAGAAATGGAGGCAGTGAGAGATTTCACCTTCTTGGGCTCCTTGATCACTGCAGATGGTGACAGCAGTCACGAAATTAAAAGACGCCTGCTTCTTGGGAGAAAAGCAATGACAAACCTAGACAGCATCTTAAAAAGCAGAGACATCACCTTGCCGACAAAGGTCCGTATAGTTAAAGCTATGGTTTTCCCAGTAGTGATGTATGGAAGTGAGAGCTGGACCATAAAGAAGGCTGATCGCCGAAGAATTGATGCTTTTGAATTGTGGTGCTGGAGGAGACTCTTGAGAGTCCCATGGACTGCAAGAAGATCAAACCTATCTATTCTTAAGGAAATCAGCCCTGAGTGCTCCCTGGAAGGACAGATCGTGAAGCTGAGGCTCCAATACTTTGGCCACCTCATGAGAAGAGAAGAATCCTTGGAAAAGACCCTGATGTTGGGAAAGATTGAGGGCACTAGGAGAAGGGGACGTCAGAGGACAAGATGGTTGGGCAGTGTTCTCGAAGCTACGAACATGAGTTTGACCAAACTGCGGGAGGCAGTGCAAGACAGGAGTGCCTGGCGTGCTATGGTCCATGGGGTCACGAAGAGTCGGACACGACTAAACGACTAAACAACAACAAAAGCAGAGGCTTGACAGCCATATGTCAAGAATGCTTTGATGGTGTTTCCTGCTTGGCAGGGGGTTGGACTGGATGGCCCTTGTGGTCTCTTCCAACTCTATGATTCTATTATTCTAACCCCGCTCCCTAGGATTCTAACTGGCTAATCCCTTTAACTCCTTCTATGCTGTCCCTAAATTTGGTTGATCGTCACAAGAGGGGTTGGAGAGAATGGTGTATGAGGAAAAACAGACTGCATACACACCTTCCATTTAAAGCACAAAGAATAATAGGAACTGTAGTTTACCTCCACAGAGCTACGCTTCCCAGGAGCCTTAAACTTCAGTTCCTAGGATTCTTTGGGGAAAGTAATGGGCTTTAAATGGATGGTGTGTATGCTTCAAAAGTGTTGGTATGTTTTGAAGATCTACATATGTGTGGGAATGTATGTTAATGCCTGCATCTATTACTGGACCACTGTAATTGCTTTCTGTGTTTCTGATATCCACAGTGAAGAACTCCAGATAGCGCGTACATAATACATTATCCACCCAATGAATGTCAAACTGTTGAGTGTTAAAACCTTTACTGGTATTCATTGGACTTGGCAAATATAACCCTGGCCAGATACTACACAGTACAGATACATACATGTCAGGAAAAATTACAGGGTTGCTGCAGAAATTAGCATTCTGGTGCCAAAATCCCCCCACCTCCGTAAAAAGCAGTAATACTTAACTGCCATTAACTTGTGACCTCACTGCACTGTGTGTTTCTTCATACGTACTTGCTCTACATAATAGGCTGCTGATGAAGGGAGAAAGGATTCATATAAGATTATGGACACAGAATCAGGGTTAGTACATTTATAGAGAGGGGATTTGGAGAACTCAACAGGGGGTGCTGGTTTGGGACGCAACCCTGGGCTTATCATAACATGTAGTTTTGCAGTATGAAACATGAATAAAAAGTAATAAAGACCATGTGTGTGTATGTGTGACCCTGAGAGAAAGTCTGCCTTTCAGAGGCAACCCAGTGGTCCAAAGTAGTTAATGTGTACCCTACCTGGAAAGAAATGTTCCTGCTTACACAGCCAAGTTACCAAAACATTATACAAATATGACTTGAATGTATTGATAAAGCATTTCACACTGAATATGTCACACTGAAGACGGGTGTAAGCAGTCTCTACTAATACAATGGTGCCTCGACTTACGAATTTAATCCATTCCGAAGGCACCTTCATAGGTCGAAAAATTCATAAGTCGAAAAGTGCCATTGGAAACGTGATTTCCCATAGGAATGCATTGGAAACGGGAAAATTCGTAAGTCGAAGCAACCCCATCTAAAAATTCGTAAGTTGAAAAAACCCTATCTAAAACCGCCGTGGTTTCCGTTCGGATGTCGAGAAATTCATAAGCGTGCGGCCATTTGCCCCATTCGTAAGTTGAAAAATTCGGTTGTCGAGTCATTCGTAAGTCGAGGTACCACTGTATACTATACAAGTGGGTTTTTTGTGAGTGTACGCTAGTTGATTTTTTTTCTTTAGCTCAGCTATTGCCTACACAGGTTACACTGGTACATGGACTGTACACTATTTGTGAACACCCCTTACTTTTAACAAAAGCAAATGAGTCTCGTTTACTAAACCAAGGGCGATTTTAAGAATTTGTACTGTGGTTCCTTTCATCCAGATGGAATTTATCCAGGTAGTATTCCTTCAGAATGTTCCATCATAATTACTTTTAAGATGTCAAAACACACACACACACACACACAACCTTTGGCACTGGTGGCAAGTTAATAACTCTGTAGGCAATGCCAAAATAAGCATTCGTTTTCCAGAACATAAGAAAGCTCTGTATGCTCTGGATGCCTCCTTGCTTGATAGCAGTCCCATAATCAGGATGTTCACCAACATTGGTCAGATTTTCAGTGGTTCTTGGCACAAATAGGCTTTTAGTGTGACTGCTGGAGATAATGTGCAGTTATTGATTGTCATGAGATTAGTGCAATTCCAGGGAAGGGACAGGCCATGGAATGCTCTTCTCTTGGAAAAAGGCCCATTGATGAATCTGGCATTTTGGTAAGTAGGGTTTTTGAGTCAAGTAACAGTTAATATAATCATCTCTTGGGGGTGGGGGTGGGAAGCCATCTGGGAAGGCTAGCACACCTTGATAGAGTTTATAGATTTTCTATTAATCAATTTTCTTAATAGGTTTACAGCTGCAGCTCTTGCTATCTTTGGGAATCCATCCCACTTATTATTTATGCTTTGTAAAACGTGGCATAGACAAGCCCATTCCTATTGCATTATTAATTTCCCTAAGTGTTTTATGCTGTGATCTTTCTCAGGAGGGTGTTTCCTGTTCGTTAGCTATCCTTTATGCTGCAATCTGTAGCTACCGGTAAAAGAGAACAGTCTCAGCCTCGTTATCTTACTGAATTGGAGCCCCCTCTTGTGGTGATAATACAGCTCTAAAAACCTTGATGAGAAATACCGGTATTTAGGTCTGGCATACATAGAGTAAGCATGAGGACTGAATAGGGCCCCCTACTGACTATTTTGTGCTTCTTTGGGGACTTTCCAAACATCTATTGTTTGCAGTCTATTCTCAGCTTTTTCTGGGAATATCTGGAGCCCACACTGGACCATCAGCAGCAGGGGGTGGGTTGGAGAATATTCAGTACTGCTTTCCCTCACCTTGGATTCAATGGCACGTAGTGAGATATTTGCTTATTATTTATACTCTCTGTTCCCCTCATGCACCCCATATCACCCCCAAATATGCTCTACAGGGTTGGGGGAATATTATAACAGATTTAAGGGATGCACAGGGGGAAGAGAGGGGGAGAACATTTCATTGCACGAAGAGAATGTTTGCTTGAACACTAATAATAATAATAATAATAATAATAATAATAATAATAATAAATAATAATAAATTTATTATTTATTCCCCAGCCACTTCCAACAGAAAACTGAAATACAATAATCTATTAAACATTAAAAGCCTCTCTAAACAGGGCTGCCTTCAGATGTCTTCTAAAAATCTGGTAATTGTTGTTCTCTTTGACCTCTGGTGGGAGGGCGTTCCACAGGGAGGGCGCAACTACCGAGAAGGCCCTCTGCCTGGTTCCCTGTAACTTGGCTTCTTGCAAAGAGGGAACTGCCAGAAGACCCTCGGTACTGGACCTCAGTGTTCAGGCAGAACGATGGGGGTGGAGACGCTCCTTCAAGTATACTGGACCGAGGCCATTTAGGGCTTTAAAGGTCAGCACCAACACTTCATTGAATTCCACCCTTAGAATTAAGGACAGTAAACCATAATTGCTGAAAATAAGCCAAATGCATCTCCTTTCTGGGAAACTGCCTAAAGCAGTATCCAGGAACATCAAGATCACCAAGCAGCTTGAAAGGCCACTGATCTTCTTGTCATCAGCTGGTTGGGGTCAGGTTTCCATTGGCTTATAACCACTTCTTGGATTGACTTGCATCTAGATTCGTACCTGGCTCCTCTGTGTGCATGTAGGCTGTGCAGCACATTCACTGCATCTTGACTAAGCAACCATAGTAGCTGGGGTGACTCCTCTACTATCACAGGCTTGTGGGACCTGTGGCCCTTCAGACATTGCTGAACTATGACATTGACTGCACTTGCTGTGGCTGCTGGAAGAAGTTGGACAGATTCCCAACTTCTGTTGCAGCACCTGTTTTACAACTTGTCCTTCTGTCTGCCATGGGAAACAAAGCATGCATCACTTGCTCTTCCACTTTGCCTCATTTCAGCATAACAGGATGTGAACCAGCCAACCTGCAGCTTCAAAGTTATTTTGCTAAATTCATTTGTGGATATATTGTGGGAGAGAGGGGCCATTAGTACCTATTAAGCAGTTTCTGAATTATAGGAGGAGGACAGAGTGTGTCCAGCCCTCTTACCTTTTGAAGTTGCCACTTTTATCTACTGTTTTTAGAAGGTGAAGAGGGAATTATTTGCCTAAAATTGGGAAGAATCAAGTGGTGGGGTATATAGATTTCATTATGTGTTTCCCACCACCACTGTTCTTCTCATAAATCAAGCACTGCTCTGAGGATGCTGGAAAAACTAAAGGGAGAGGAAGAACTGGATCAGAAGGCAATATTTCATTATGAAAGCTTCTTTTTAGCAGAAGGCAGTAAATGAATGTTAACAGGCAATGTGTATGTATGTGTTGATGTGCATGCTTAGCTCATGTATATTTATTGTGTAAACGTTCATTGCTTTGCATGATGACCACCTGTTTTGCACATGAGGTGGGCTTATGACAGCTTCATCTGTATGTATAATGAACCAGATAAAGCTTACTCAGAAGGATGCAGTGAGCTTTCTGATATTGCAAGTTGTTGATAAGGAAAGGGTGTTGTGGTTCCTAAACCTGTGAGCTGCACAAAGTTGTGTTTGTAAGCAGAACACTTTGTGCTACTTCCCCACCCCTGCACATTTTGAACAGCCCCTTTCCTGTCACCCCTATTCCTTTGTCTAGTCTCCCACACCTTCTTGCCTCCAAAACCACTTACTTGGGGTCTTACGCATATCTGTTTTCAACTGTCTCTACCTTAAGTCACCCAGGAGCCACATCTCATGATCTACTCTTGAAACAGTTTTGGTCCCTTCAGACATTACTCATGTGAAAGTGGGGCATGGATAGGATGGGAAGTAGGACTGCTCCTCCTGGCCCTGCCCCCAACATTACAAAACTGTCTTTGCAGCCAAGGTACATGTGCTGAGCACAGATGTCTTCAGCTGGGAGACCTATGTGTGTGTGCTTGACGGTGATCATGTAGTGCTCAAGATCACATGGATGCCTGTGTGTGTGTGTGTGTGTGAGAGAGAGAGAGAGAGAGAGAGAGAGAGAGAGAGAGAGAGAGAGAGAGAGAGCACTGTACAGATAATTCACAACAACAAAAAGCAGAATCTGCTAAGCATTTTATTCTTGACTCAAGCCCTAATAAGCATTCATGGAATCCACTAATAGCTCCCACAGCAGCCCAATTGAAATGAAGTGTGTAGCAGTGTGTGTGTTTGTGTGTGAGAGACATTAAGTCTTAGGTCTGTTTCACCCATTAGGAGACAGCAAGCCTGGGGTTGCCACCATGCATGCACATACTTTCAGCAGGGAATGGCACCCAATCCCCACTACCTGACAAATGCATGTGTAGGTCCATGTGCATGTTTCAAAAGACGTGTTGAATTCACACTTTATGCTCTACCTTATATCTTAAAGTATAATCTTGAAACGTACTGGGTACATACCTAAAATGTGTTTACTGTGAAACAGTTCTCAGAGCATATTGACAAGAGGAATGTAAAGTTGCCATAAATGTATGGAGAAAAAAATTGCACAGCTAGAAATATATCACTTTGTATGGATTTATTATGGGCTATCCCTTGTCTTATTTTTCAGGGTGAGAAGGCTTCTCTGGAGCAGATGGCTCACATGGTCAGAAAGGCCCATGGGTAATATAGTCAAACCTCGGTTCCCAAACGCTGAAAACCCAGAAGTAACTGCTCCGGGTTTTGAATGATTTTCGGAAGCCAAATGTGCTATGCAGCTTCTGTTTTGAGTTTCCCTATTGTATTGAGGCTTCCACTTTCAGTTTTTGGTTGTCAAACGTTTCGGAAGTCGAACAGTCTTCCGGAATGGATTATGTTCTACAACCAAGGTTTGACTGTAATGGCAAAATGTTAATTTTGAAACGCTTTCTATAAGCTAAATATTTGCCATTTCTAGCAATTCGTTGACTTGATTTTGCTGCACTACAGCTCCAAACATCCCTGACCACTGTCCATGCTGGCTGGGGTTCATTTGAGTTGGAGTCCAACAACATTTGAAGGGCCACAGGTTCCCAATGGGTTTTATTTGGGTAGCTGTAAAGTAGAACATCACCTGAACGACACCTACTCCCATATCAATCTGCTGGAATGTTCACATGGAAGCCTGTGTGCTTCATTTTCTTAGGTGAAGTGGTTGGCTATCAGAGAAGGAACCTTCTCAGTTAGCAGTCCCTCACTTGTTGAACCCTTTCCTTTCCCTTATCTGGCACTGAATCTGCTGGCTTTTAGGTCCCAGGTAAAAAACATTTCATTTGTCCAGACTTTTCATGGCTTCTTGGTGTCTTTTGACGACTCCTGTGGTTTTACTGCTGTTTTAAATCCATGTTGTGCTCTTTTAGTGCACTTTTATTGTTAGCTGGATTTTACAGTTATTAAGTGCAATATTGTAGGACTCATAAAGAGACAACCAGAAACCAATGAAATATGGCAAAATGTGTTTATTGGAACAATTTTATTTTGAATGGCCAATGGCCATAATTGTACTATGCATGTTTAGTTTGAATTGGCCATTGTTGTTGTTGATACAGAAAAATTCAATAATACATTTTGGGAGGAATTCAACATCACTTTTCTGATTGCTCTGTCAGAGCAAGCATTTCAGCTTGACAGAGGGAATGATCCCCCTCTCCTCTCCCTGTGTGCTGTTTTGGGGATTCTCCCCAACCCACCCACCCCTGCCAATTTGGGAACGCAGGGACAGAATGTGGGGAAGAGAGAGGAAAGCACCATTTTGCAGGCAGAAGTCCTTGCACAGTTCACGAAACCATCTCACCCATTTATTTTATTTTTTTAATGAGCAATTAAGTAGCAAGTATACTAAGAATCAAAACTTCCTTTTAAAGGGCCGTATAGGGCTACAGTACTTGGATATGCTGGATTTAAGATATGTGAAAATACTTTTAATGAATGCATTTTAGTTTTGACTTCAGAATGAAAGACTTAAGCAGGACAAAGGGTCTTGTCCGCTTCTCCTGTGCCCAGAAAGCACGTGTCTGGACAGTTTTCTGCTTGTCCCCATGCTTTCTAGGCCATACTGGTTTAACAGGGTACCTGGGATCTAGAGGAACTCCAGGTATCTTCACAAGACGCTGTTCACTCATTTCTCTCCTAGGCCTGACTAAAAATTTGTTATAGCTTTGGAAGAGCTAGTCTCATGGCCACCTTTGATGTGCAAGGTTGGGGAGAGGCTGGAGGAGGAGATTTTCACAGAAGAAGAATGTGCCCTGTTTCCTTTTAACGTGAAAATCCTTGTACTACAGTTGCAAGCCAGTCTTTAATTTGGAAGTAATTTAGCTTCCTGCAACTGCTTGTGGAAATCTGTACATGATTAAAAGGCTTGTAATCCTCTCACTCCCTGTCTCACCCGTGGCAAGGGATTTCACATAATGACAATGTGTTCACTAAGGCTTCTCGTGCAGTTAATTATAGCAAACACGTTCAATTAAAGTGCAAGAGTAAGAAGAATTACACTTTAGTTTCAAACAACTTTTTTTTAACCATCCAAGGTCTTATAAGAGAGCTTGAGGGGTGGAAAAACTACAGCTTGGTATAATTTTTGACAGCTCTACTGTTTCAAAATACTAACTTGTATTTGACACCCGGACAGTCCTTTCACTTAACCTTTTCCTGTCCTAAGAATGGCTGCAATTATTTTTCTTGTTCCCTTGTCTTGTGCTGTGTTTTCTCCTGTTTCTCCCTCTGCAGAATGCTAAATTTTCGAGTTCCTCATGGCAGGAACCTGCCTTTTCTTGTATTACTCTGTAAAGCACTATACCAGGCATCCCCAGACTTCGGCCCTCCAGATGTTTTGGACTACAACTCCCATCATCCCTGACCACTGGTCCTGTTAGCTAGGGATCATGGGAGTTGTAGGCCAAAACATCTGGAGGGCCGCAGTTTGTTGGATGCCTGCACTATACTATATACATAAACAGTGAATAAAACAAACAAAGCAGATCAGATAGGTGCAGGGAACCTTGATCCCTTTGTCATCTGAAAGGCACTCTTATGCCACTACACCCCAAAAAGTCCAGAAGCACAAGAGTTAAACAGGCCATTTTGATTTTGTTGAGTGGCAGATTAGCCCTCATTTGTGAGTAATCTACTTATTACCTCTTTGTGATTATGTGGCTTCACGGATCCCCCCCCCCCCGACAATGCTTAACAACACTTCTAAGTTCAATAACCTTAGCAAGACCTCAGTTCCTTGACACATTTGCTGAGGCAGCTCATATTTACGTTTATGCTGGGTCACCGTGACTTCACAAGTAATGCGTAGGCAGTCTGTGTAAGCCTCCTTGGTGTGTTCATTGCATGACAGAGGCATCCTGTGATTAAAGCAGTGCAAGCGGGCACAGCTGGCCCTGGCATGGATGCCTGCAGTGAAGAAGCAGCCTATCCATGAAGAGAAGTTTGTGCATGGGCTTTCATACACTTTGGGCACTGCACAATCATGCTTAGGCTTTTCCACAGCAGACATCCATGCAAACACATGTGGACATTCAGGACCAACTGTGTGCCTTGGTAGCATGGCCATCATTGTGTGATGCCCCCTCCACGTGATTCACAAGGGAAGGAGCTAGAAGTCGGCTAAAAGTGAATGCAGTTAAATAAGGTAAATAAGATAAATGTTTTGTGAAGAGCACTTCAGGGTACTGTAACAACGTCAAGGAATTCTTAGCTAATTCCATCCTAGAATTTTCAAGTGGGAAGAAAAGGGTACTGAGATACAGTTCTCCATATGAACTTATCCACTGTGGGGCAGCACAAGATTATAAATGCTGCAGCAGTATTCCTGAGTATTCCTATCACAGAGACACACCAAAATAGAACCCCTTCGTGTATCCGTGAAAAGCTTATGTAATTAACAGCCCTTGATACTGCAGTAAGTTAGTGTAACCTGCCCACACATTTATCAAGCTATTTCTAAAACTTTGCAAGTTTGTCGATTCAATATGTATGTAAAGTTTTAACTCTCCGTTCCTCTTTCCCTTTTCCAAATGGGCACTTGATTGCAGTTCCCACATTATTCATTGCTGCTGCTGCATTTTGTATTATGGGAAGATGGAACCAAACAGGCTCTAAAATAATCAGTTAGTGTAATTAGTGACCCAATATCAGATGGGCCAAACATCATGTTTTTGTTATAAAAACACAGAAATCTGATGTCGGCTAGTGCTAGCTGGAGTTCTCTCAACCTACAATAAGCACGCATACTCAGATTGGGCTTTAATTGTTACCCACCCCTTGCCCCCCGAATGGCATGTTACTTATTAGGAATCTGATATTTGAGACAGTGATTTAGAGGGCAGTGCTCAGCATTGCACCTCAACTTGGGTTTACGCTTACCTTTGACAACCTCTGAAATTCAGCAGCCCCTTCTCCTTGCTATCTTGTTCAGATACCCTAACTCTGAACAGCTTTGTTTACCTGTAGTGATAACAGTAGGTAGCTGAGTCTGACTGGTTGTCTGATAACCTAACTTTAGAAAGAGCCACCTTTAAATAATAAGAAAGTGCATAAGTATCAGTGGTTTAGGTCGTCTAATATCGGTGAGCTGTACTGAAAAGGGGAAGTGTTTGGGGGCACATTTGGCTTCCCCATAATCTCTTCCTTCCCCCTTTTCCACATATGGAATTGTTGTTGTTTAGTCGTTTAGTCATTCCCGGCTCTTCGTGACCCCATGGACCAGAGCACGCCAGGCACTCCTGTCTTCCACTGCCTCCCGCAGTTTGGTCAGACTCATGTTGGTAGCTTCGAGAACACTGTCCAACCATCTTGTCCTCTGTCATCCCCTTCTCCTAGTGCCCTCCATCTTTTCCAGGGAGTCTTCTCTTTTCATGAGGTGGCCAATGTATTGGAGCCTCAGCTTCAGGATCTGTCCCTCCAGTGAGCACTCAGGGCTGATTTCCTTCAGAATGGATAGGTTTGATCTTCTTGCAGTCTGTGGGACTCTCAAGAGTCTCCTCCAGCACCATAATTCAAAAGCATCAATTCTTCGGCCTTCTTTATGGTCCAGTTCTCACTTCCATACACTACTACTGGGATGTATGGAATTATCTCCTCCTAAATTTCTCCATGGATGTTTGTTTAGAATTACTAGAAAGCAGCAAGTTGGCATCTGCAGCTAGAAAGGCAACCCATTTTACTCACTGAAAGGAACAAGCATGTCTTTCAGCGAAATAGGTCTTGTTTTACCCAGCAGAAGGCTTGGCAGGAGGAAATCCAAAGTCTTTCTGGACATTTGCTGGCAGGACAGAAGTGAGGGCAGAGGTTTTTTTTAAAATTATTATTACTCTTTCCTCCTTGTTGGGAGTAATGAGAAGGAAATAGGAGGGAGAAATTCATGTCTAGAGCTGGCAGTCGTCTCCCACAATTGGGGGCATATTGGGTGATTATAAAGGTACTGGATCCAAGCATTTTCCTGGTTCTCCAACACCCCTGCAACCACTCCAACCCCCCCCCATTTCCTTTGACCCTATTGATGTCTGAGCTCTGACTTTGGTAGCTATTTCTCACCTCCCAACACATTGACCTTGCACTCTGAGAGGTGGTTTCACTTGGCAGAATTCCTATTGGAATTCTCACCCACACTTGGATTAATTGTGAATCAATTAGCATTTAAAAGCTTCTTCTTTTGTTGCCTTAAATGAAAAGTTGAATTCCTAGCAGGAGAAGGATTAACCTTTTCCTTCCCATATCCAGGCATGATGGGGGAACAGCAATTACCCCCGGTCTGTACTGGCTCTGTCAAACTTAAGGTTGTGCTTGGCTTACTAAGGCTCAGCTCCTGAACCTGCATTTACGTAGTACCGTAATATCAGAACTTAGCCATGAGATGTAATAAAGAAGGGTGTTTCGGAAGATGTTGAAAGTGCCTTTGTCTTCATTAGGGAGAAGTGTAAACAATCTAGAACTTCAGTAGCAACTATGCTCCCACTCTTAATCTATGGCCCCTACACACACACACACACACACACACACACACACCAGGCATGTGCACCTTGACATCATGCACCAGGCCTCTTCTATTTCCTGGGTTGCAAAAATCTCCCACAGCCCAACACCTCCATGCCTTTTGCTCCTGCCTGGCTCAGGATTGTACCAGCCCAGCTGTTTTGTTCTGAATTGTTTAGAGCTGAAGGAGAGAAGCTGAGGTCCAGTGGTGGTGGGATGGCAATGAAGGCAGAAAACAGTTTCTCCCTCTCCACCCCTCCCCCCGCCCACTACCAACACCACTGGCCACCATTGGCCTTCCTCTTCCTCGGGTGGACAAGGAAGCAGGTCTTTCCACAGAAGCTTACATTTCCCCCTGCTACGGCTGCTCTTGGCAGTGGTAGGGTAGGGGGCAGAAGTGCAGATCTTTGCCTCCTAGGGCAAAATGTGTAGATTTGACACTGAAGCCGGCTACAGCTCCCATAATCCTTTACCATTGGCCATGTTTTGCTAGAGATGGTTCTAGCTGTGGTCCAAAACATCTGGCATACACCAGGTTGGGAGAAGGCTGTGCTAAACAGTAGCACTCTTTACCTGATTCTCATGCTCCTCTTCTTCCAAGGAACTCACGGTGGGATATGTGATGATCCACCCTCCCTCCATTTTTAAACTTCATAACCCTGTGTGGATAGGAGAAGTTGAGAGATGGGTGATTGACTCAAGGTTACCATGTAGGTTTTGTGGCTGATTTGAAACTGGATCTTCCCAGTCCTGCTTCAGCACTCTAATCACTACACCGCACTGCATTTCCTAGCAACAAAATAAAGTATAAGAGATAAGCAAAAATTTTCCTTTTGTTTGCTTAAGTTTTCATTATGGGAAAAATATTATAGGACTAAATTAAAAGCATCAGTTTTCTCTTCTGGAGCAGTAGCAAAGTGGTTTGGAACATTACAGACTGGGGGTTCTAATCCTGCTGGGTGGTGCTCCCCACCCCCCGCTCTACAGTATGCCCTTTCTGCAGTTAACATTTTAATACAATTTAAACTTAATACGTATGTTGCCAAACACTGTCATTTTCTCCAGATGTTAATTATATTCAATGGAAACATTTGGAGAAAATGTCAAGTTTTGTAGGCAGCGGGATCAAAACGTAGGTTTCTTTGCTTGGCAGAACAACACATAAGCAAATAAGGAGAGGCGGGCTGGATCCGGCCAAGGGCCCTGCTAGTCCCGCCGCCTGTCTCCAACAGTGACCATAAGTTAATTATGCATTGTGTGTAGAAGTTGTTTATTTTGTCTGCCCTGGAACTACTGCCAGTCAAATTAGTTGAGAGACCCAAAGCTCTGGGAGCAGGAGTGAAATTTTATCTGATTTCATCACATCATTTGGTGAATTTTACAAGCCTTTACATGGGACGCAGGTGGCGCTGTGGGTTAAACCACAGAGCCTAGGGCTTGCCAATCAGAAGGTTGGTGGTTCGAATCCCTGCGACAGGGTGAGCTCCCGTTGCTCGGACCCTGCTCCTGCCAAGTGGGAAGGTAAATGGCGTTTCCGTGTACTGCTCTGGTTCACCAGAAGCGGCTTTGTCATGCTGGCCACATGACCTGGAAGCTGTACGCCGGCTCCCTCGGCCAATAACGCGAGATGAGCGCTGCAACCCCAGAGTCGGTCATGACTGGACCTAATGGTCAGGGGTCCCTTTACCTTTACAAGCCTTTACCAGAGCTCTCTCCCCAATCCCACAGTGTCATTTCTCCACCCCTGCAATGCCCAAATGCTTTAGTCATATGTGGGTAGGGCAGAGATGAGAGAAGGCTGTTAAGTAGGGAGGAAAAAGACTTTTAAGGTGGATTAGCTTTTGTTTATAGATGGGCATATACACTACGTGCATACATATTTGCACTAAGTGAAGAACGCTTCAAGTCCATATGTGATGCAAACAGTTGCTACATATGGTCAAATTAGTACCCACAGTGCAATCTAACTGTGCAGCTTTCAAAAATATAGCAGTCTCTGGGTTGTGTGACAGATTTGATCCAGCAGTGGAATGGGAAAAGGTAGAGTGCTGCTTTCTCTCTGGCTCAGCCTTTCTATGTACCATGGTATAAAAAGGAAGCATCTGAAAGCAGCCAGACCCAACCCAGTTTCATTGGGGAGATCAATCCAATCTGAGAGAGGAAACTGACCTTTATTTAGATTTCAGGTCTCTGCCAAGGTTTCCATAAAAGTTTGCCCGAGATGTGGAACTAGTTGTTCCACATGGCTTTATAGGGTCATGGGCTAATGGATAGGATAGCTTTGATTTATTCCCACCAGAAATGTTCCCAAATAATTCCCACCCCCCGGAAAATTGATCAATTTAACCAAGGCATATGCTTCTTCAAAAATTGTCTCTTTACGTTTATTTATTTCTTTTTAAAAAGAAAGAAAGCAGTATAGTGCGGGGGAGGCATCCTGCACTTTCCCTCTTTTCAGCTCCAGTCTCATTATGACTGCTTATTTTGTGCAGTTATAATTTTATTGTGGAAATATCCCTTTATCGTGGAAATATCACTGAATCAGACAAAGACCACCAAAGAAATTGCTTGCCACACAGCTGGACATGCAAAATTGGTCCTAGAGCATGTGACATGTGGCACATACATAACCTAAAGTTAAGGTCCACTGAGTTCAGTAGGATTTACTCATTAGGATAAGTGTGTTTGGAATCGCCCTGTTAAGCAAGTTGAAGCCCAGTTCATACAGTCAGGAGAATCAAACTGGTCAAGTGGTAAAGTTTTCCCCTAGGCAGAAAATACTGAGGCAGAAGATTAGGTGACTGAATACTTGGATATTCTTCCTAATAGCGGAAGGGATATCTCCCTGCACATAGAAAAATGGAATGTCAGGGGAAAGGCTACTTTTCTGCACACAAGGTGGTTTCTCCCCAAACTCAACCATACAAATTCAACGTGCAGCCTGGCTGGGTGCCATCAAGGAAAATATTCACCACTTGATCCTTCTGTTTGTACAAACAGGCATTGAGCTGAGTTGCATGCTAATAGGGGCTAGCAAACCCTTAGGATCAGTCTTCTTCTTTCTTTAGCGATCACTCATAGCCGAGTAAGATTGTCTTCCACAAACACGGTTTTAAAAGTGAGTCCATAAGTGACTCTGGGGGCCAATTCTGAATCCACACGTCCTTCCCCAGTGGGGACATAGGTTTCCGGGCAGGAGTTGATCATGGTGAGGGTTTGCCAAGCATGCCTTCCTCTTAGCATGTTTCTCCCTTTCATTCTGAGTTGGAATGTCTTCAAAACCCATGACACCTTTGGTAAAGGCTGTTCTCCAATTGGAGCGCTCGCAAGCCAGTGTTTTCCAGTTGTCGATGTTTATACTACATTTTTTTTTTTGCCTTGAGAGAGACTTTAAACCTCTTTTGTTGACCACCAGCATTACACTTTCCATTTTTAAGTTTGGAATCGAGTAGCTGATTTGGAAGACGAGAATCAGGATCAGTATCCGGTATGACATGGGGGGGGGCATCACAACCTGACCATGAGCAAAGCCCATCCAACAGATGTTTATTAGGTAACAGCTGGGTTACCATGCAGAGTTTGTTAAGGGCGCCAACTTCACAGAGCTACAGTTCTTGGCACTCTTAGCAAACTACAATTCTCAGGATCATCCACAACTGTTATTTATTAAAATTGTATACCACCCTCCATTTGTAGTGTGGCATTACAGTGCTTTAAATAGATGGTGTTGATATGAAGGAGCGTCTCCACCCCCATTGTTCAGCCTGGACACTGAGATCCAGCTCCAAGGGCCTTCTGGTGGTTCCCTCATTGCGAGAAGTGAGGTTAAGGGAACCAGGCAGAGGGCATTTTCGGTAGTCATGCCCGCCCTGTGGAACGCCCTCCCATCAGATGTCAAGGAAATAAACAACTATCCGACTTTTAGAAGACATCTGAAGGCAGCCCTTCAGATGTCAAAGAAATAAACAACTATCCGACTTTTAGAAGACATCTGAAAGCAGTTTAAGTTTAAGTTTTAAATGTTTGAGGTTTTACTGTGTGTGATGTTTTAATCTGCTGGAAGCTGCCCAGAGTGTCTGGGGCAACCCAGTCAGATGGGTGGCATAGAAATAATTTATGATGATGATGATGACTGACCATATTGCACCATCACAATCATTAAGTAGGGTTGCCATACGTCTGGAACTTTCCTGACATTGCTGGTATTCAGCCCCCTTAAGCAGCATCTGGGAAAATCTGGATGTATGGCAGCCATGTCGGTAGTGTAGATTTTGGCAATTTTCATTAAAAATAGCTTGGAAACTTTGCCGAAAGAAAGAAAAGGTCAACTCCAGATTTTCACTTTTGGAAATATGGCAAGACATCGGCAGAACACCACAAGTTGTGAGATTGTGCTGGTGCTGCATTCCAGAGAGGCAGAAGTGCTTGCATCTAACCAGCAGATGCATTTGCCAGCACAGCAGGTCACAGGATCAGACCATTAGACTAATCTTCTCAATGTTTCTTTAGCAGTAAAGCCATTTTCTCTAAAGTGAAAGGGGATAGTGTTTGGGTCAAAGGAAACAATAAGTTCCAAAGGGCCTTAAAAGCCTTTAAATGGATGAATAAAACAAGAGAAAGCCTGGGAACAGTTGTAACTTTTCTGGATTCAGGCCATTTGGCTAGTGGTATGTGGAACAGCCTGTTGGATTTAAAAACAATCACATGGTTTGATATTGTTTCTTACTATTATAGTAATTGCACACAAGCTGCAAGTAATAATTGGTGTGGAAAGCCAGTTTTTAGTTAGGAAAGAGTTCTGCAGGAAGAAACGTTTCTGCAGCTATTTCCCCCTCCTCTTTCCATATACAGCAAGTGAAGATAGTTGAAACCATGTTGTTATTTCAAGAAGTGAAAGAAGACCTCGCCACCACTTCCTTCCAATGGGATTTGTGTCCATGCCATCAGTGAAGGACACAACAATGGGGCAAATACTGCTCATCATCTGTCTAAACACTGGTGATGAAAGGTCCAAAGTTTCAATTAAGGAGCATGTGGATCCACAGACATTCAAAGAGCCAAATTTGAATAGCAGCAATCATTTCCCACTAGAATTCTGGCAATTTTGTGGTTTCTCTATGGCAAGTAACTACCAGAATTGTTATATGTAAGGCCTAGGAAATAAAAAGAAAGGAAGGCACTGTCTGCTAGCTAAGCAGCAAGAATATTCCAATGAACAATTAGAACAATAGGATAGCAGAATGCCGGTATGTTCCAACAAAGAACTAGCCATTTGAAAGAATTCATAATAATTATACCTTATAATGCTAATATCATAATGTGGTCAGACTGTCTAGCCAGAGTGGTACATGCTCTAGTTATCTCTCGCTTGGACTACTGCAATGCACTCTACGTGGGGCTACCTTTGAAGGTGACCCGGAAACTACAACTTATCCAGAATGTGGCAGCTAGACTGGTGACTTGGAGCAGCCGCCGAGACCACATAACACCGGTCCTGAAAGACCTACATTGGCTCCCAGTATGTTTCCGAGCACAATTCAAAGTGTTGGTGTTGACCTGTAAAGCCCTAAACGGCCTCGGTCCAGTATACCTGAAGGAGCGTCTCCACCCCCATCGTTCAGCCCGGACACTGAGATCCAGCGCCGAGGGTCTTCTGGCGGTTCCCTCACTACGAGAAGCCAAGTTACAGGGAACCAGGCAGAGGGCCTTCTCAGTAGTGGCACCCACCCTGTGGAATGCCCTCCCACCAGAGGTCAAAGAGAACAACAATTACCAGGCCTTTAGAAGGCATCTCAAGGCAGCCCTGTTTAGGGAAGCTTTTAATGTTGGATTTCTGTATTTTAATGTTTTGTTGGAAGCCGCCCAGAGTGGCTGGGGGAACCCGGCCAGATGGGCGGGGTATAAATAATAAATTATTATTATTATTATTATTATTTATTATTATTAGTGTAGCCATGGGCACGCTATCTCTCATATAGTTATTAGTTCCACCAGCTCTTTGGGTCAAAAAATTCAATATGCTATCATTTGTTCTTGAGTGTCTTTTAACTCTGGCTCAGTGACTCGGCAAATGCATTTCTGAGCTGGACAGAGGTTACCAAACTTTTTTTTTTAATCCTAGTATTCAAGTAGTCTTCTCTAGTTGTTTGCTCCTGAAATGTTGGCTCCCCGATCCTGCTGCATCCATCATATTGCAGCTCTAACTTCTCAGCTCTCTGATATTCCAACAGTGAAATTTGACAAAGAAATACAGGACAGACAAAAATGTGGCAAAGTTCTAGTTCTCTGATGCCCTTCATACAATGTGGAGTGGTGCCATGTGGTATGGTGTGTGTGGATTGTCTTTTTTAATTATGGGAATCCTGAATAATGCATGAACACTATCTGTGGTCCTCAAGGATAGCATTTGCTGAAGCAGCATCAGTACAGCAGCTTTCAGGCTATTGATTTAGCACTGTACAGTAGTTCTAAACTGGAAATCCAGAATGCATACAGGGAAAGAACTCATTCTTTCAAAACACACAGACAGTTATGTGGATGGCATGGGCAGTGCTGGTACCTTGCTGTGTATGCAAGGTGGTGGTTGGGAGAGCCAAGATGCTTATACAGGACTGAGCCAACCCATTACCATCACTGTTGTGTTTGTGCACTGCAGCTTTCAAAAGTACAGATCCTCTGTGTGGATGGTTCTATGAAACCCAAGTAATGGATGCACGTCATTATTTAGCACCCAACTTGGGTTCTTAGCCTTGCCTTGCCTTGCTCTGTGTTTGTGTTACCAAAATTGATTATAGCAAACCAACTAGGTCATCTGCATGCAAATTCTTCCAAAAATTCAATTACTCCGTTGTTTGTAAAGGCAGGTATATGTGATGGTGGTTCATAGATTTACAGGGAATATATGCTCTCTCTTGCAAGATACTTACTCTGTCCTTGGACTATAGCAGGGATGGGGAACCTCAGGCTCAGGGGCTAAATGTGATCCTTCAGGAATCTCCATTCCCATGCTCCTCCCCAAATCTCTTTTCCATTCTGTAAGTCTTTCCCGTCTCCTACCATTTCAGATTGTTTCCCCACCACCTTCCACTCTTTCATGCATCATGTTTTTAGATGCAGCACAAAATGTAAAGTGACTGTGACAAATGTGTCAGGGAAAAATTGTGTTCATAAAGCTGTGTTCTTTTAAGAGCTGGGATTGGCTATTGTTGTATTGAGTGACTATGTCCTAGGAGCCCAGGTTGTTGTTTTGTCCTGTGATGTGTGAATCCAAGCTTGGTTTGTGGCTCTGCCATGCAAGGTGTCCACTTTTTAGCTTGAGCTTCATGGGGGTTGCCCCCCCCCCAGCTCTTTTTACTACAGTGGTACCTCGGTTTATGAACACAATTGGTTCTGGAAGTCTGTTCATAAACTGAAGCGTTCATAAACTGAAGCGAACTTTCCCATTGAAAGTAATGGAAAGTGGATTAATCTGTTCCAGACGGTCCGTGGAGTACTTAAATTGAAGCGTTCATAAACTGAAGTGAACTTTCCCATTGAAAGTAATGGAAAGTGGATTAATCCGTTCCAGACGGGTCCGTGGAGTACTCAACCTGAAGCGTACTTAACCCGAAGCAGGGGTGTAATTGGTTCCGGAAGCCTGTTCATAAACTGAAGCATTCATAAACTGAAGCGAACTTTCCCATTGAAAGTAATGGAAAGTGAATTAATCCGTTCCAGATGGGTCCGCGGCGTTCATAAACCGAAAATTCATAAACCGAGGTGTTCACAAACCGAGGTTCCACTGTATTCACACTAAGTTTCCCCACTGAATTCCCTGCCTGCCTTTTTAAACACCCCTTTTGCAGGTGAGCAGCTCTGCATCAAATCTTCCATACAGGTGCCTATAAAACCATTTCGCTTTAGAGTCATACAGTGTGTGATCCTATGTCTCATCTTTTTACATCCCCAAGGTTAAAAACACCTGGAATTTCCATTTTCCAGATTATTTCTTTTTATATGAATCTTCTACATTCTGCAAACTTAATGGCATTTTTGTAGATTCTGGACAATGACACTTTCCCCCAGTCACTGAATTCCTAATGTTTCTCAAAATCACTTGATTTTAAAAAACTTAATGTGGCATTAAGATGTTGACATATGCGTTTCAATCCTATATTTTACACTTACCTGGGACTCAGCGCTGTTCAATTCAGTGGGGCTTCTTTCTGAGTAGATTTAAAGAGAATTGACTGTTAAAATGTAATTTGCAAATATTGGCAGTCTAACATTCCCCCCGGCACATCAGCCAGCACATAAGATATGATTTGGTTGGCATTGATTCAATCCTTGTATTTGGATCTAAGTACTCTCTCAGATTTCCAATTCGAACACTATCCAGTAAATCCCTAGGATTGTGTCTTGAGTAATAAATGCTCACAGAGAAATAGGGGAGCTTAGCTTTCACTTGCATCTGCCCCACGTCATAAAAAGTTGATCCAGGAAGGAATTTACCTCAATGTTTATGTCCCCCCCCCTCTCTTAATGCATATTGCACTGACCTTGGATGCAAATCAGTTTGGATGCTGAACTCTTACTGATGTCAGTGGGATTCAGGCAACCTAAATGTATGCAGGATTGCAGCCACAGAATGCTGGTATAAGACACATGGGCAAACCCTCTTCTCTAGAAAAAATGTCTGATTTTTTGCTTGAATCTTGGCTGTGGCATTAGAAAAAGTAGGACCTTCTTGGGGTATAAATGCTGCGAACCTCATTTGTGAACACCTTCATTTAGGTCTTCCTGCAGGCTATCGGTACTGGAAATTCCATAGGTGGCATTTTGGCTTGCCTGCCCATCTGACGGGTGGAATAGGGAATAAGGAGTTCCAGGCTAGAGGAATGCATTACTCTATGAAGGGATGCCACCAGAGCTGTTTTAGGTTGGATGTAGGGCAAACACTGCCCTGTTCAACCCCCAGCACAGCAGACCGGGCCTTTGGATTGCAGACCTGCTCCCTAGAAAGCATGTATAGAATTGCAGACTTTATGTACTGTTTTAAATATGAATCAGATGCCCAGCTTTATTTTCAGATGATAGCAATTTAATTTTACATTACAGCTTCTTCCACAATACTGTAGTTTTCTGTCCAAATAAATTTGGCCATCAGCCAAAAGCAGTTATTGAATCACCAGGAACTTTCCATCTAGCCACAAAACTTTTAACTTAGGTATGGAAATATTGTATTTTTTCCTCTAAGTAAAATAATTAAATATGATATGTCAACTGGGCTTGCTGTGGCGTATCCTGAACACCGACAAATAAGGCAGTTTAACAAGTATTGTACAGTAATGAGATTTTTATTCTTCATTTAAACTGGAGGCCCTCCAATAACATCTGCCTAAGTCCCATCAGCCCAAGATTATGGGAGTTGTAGTGCAGCAGCAGAGGGCCGCCAGAGGTAGGTTCCCCATCGCCGAGTGCAATGGCATGGGCAAAGTTATGTGGAAGTTTCAAGCTGATATCAGTGGAGCTAACATCTATGGGCTAGTTTGGACAACTAGCCAACTATCTGGCCAACTGCATGGAATCTCCATCTCTCACCTCTTCCTTAGTGAGTTTGCCTGTGCAGTGCACAGGCATACTTGGGACCCTTCCTGTCATGTCCTTTTGACTGCGCATTCATGCTAACGTTTGCTCATGATGTTATCAGGATGGTCATACACGGTCCTACTTCCAACGCTATTTGCACCTGCAAAAGTTTTGGGTTGGTCATGCTGCTTCATTTCCAATCAGTGTATATCCTGCAACTTCCTGCTGTTATTCCTTAACTTTTAATAACCCAGATTTGTGTGTGTGTGTGTGTGTGTGTGTGTGTGTGTGTGTGTGTGTTTGTTTGTGTGTGTGTGTGTGTTTTGTGCATGCTCGTGTGCTGTCGTTTTTTGGTGCTGGTTTGCAATACAGCCCATCTGGAAAGCATCAGTGTGGTGGCATTAGCGAAGCATTGCAGAATAACTAATAAAGCCTCTGGCCCCATCCACCCAGCCAGCAATTTATCTGCATGAACTTCATTCTTCACAAGTGCTCCGTCCTCGCCCCCCCCCCCGCCCCCAGCAGTCTTACCACCAACATTCTCCCGCATCCTTTTCTCCCTCCTGCCCGGCTACTTTCCTCATACAGTATTACAGTTTCTCCACGTGGAGGCGCAGCGTAGATGGCAGAAAAGCCTCCTCCCTCTCCCCCCTCCCTCTAGGGCTCCTTATCTCCCAGGCTCCGCCCCCACCCACCTCCTGCGAAGTGCCGGCCCTAGCAAGAAAATTTCTGCGTGAAGTTGCAGAGAGGCTCAGCAAGCTGTAGCTGTTGGATACACAAGGGGGCAAAAAGAGGCAAACACGTTATCTGGACCCCCCCTCCCACTTTTATTTTGGAAGATAAGGCTCCCACTTGGACTGCTTTCTTTTTGCTATTTGTCTTTGTGCACATAATACATCGTTCTTATCTCAGCTTGGATCTAACAGCAAACTCATTGCAATCAGCCGCTACTCTGTGCACTCTAAAGCAGGTAGGAGATCCCTTGCAGTCTGGGTTTTTTTTTTGCAAGCTGTGAAATTAAAGGTGCCCTTTTTATTTATTTACCTAATCAGTTAAATGTAAAGACTGCAAACTGCATGCTAGGGGATTGTTGCCGAAGTAGACTAGCGAAGTTTGTTGCCTTTCCAAAAAAGGACAAACATCACATATTTTCCTCCTCTTGGAATCTTGTTTCTTTTCTTTCCTATGTTCTTTTTTCCCCTTGGATGGGGCATTTATTCCTAAGTAATTGTGCAAACGAGTGAAGCCTCCGCTGAATCTCTGTTTTCAGGCTGGGAACTGTGTTTGGGTGGGTATGTCAGTGATAGCGAGTTTCTTTGAACTCTCCGGTGCCGTGCTTTAGACTAACAAAACGCAGGAATGCAGTAAGAGCGTTCGCTGAAAGCTGAAATTTGGAACACTTTGCGCTTGGATTCTCTGCCATCAACACCCCCCCCCGCCCCCGGGCAAGCCTTGTTCTAGTCGCTGTGCATCCATCTCTTGCGCATGTTTCCCCAAGACCCTTGTGTTCAGTGAGACTTTTGCTCAAGTTAAGTGTGCAATCCGGTTAGGGTTGCATCTTGATGTACTACAGCCTTGGAGTCCCCAAATGTTGGACTACAACTCCCATCATCCCACACTATACTATAGCGTTCTGGGATGATGGGACTCGTAGTGCAACAAACGTCTGGAGACCCAATGCCGAAGATTTCTGGGTAGAGAAGTCACTCTCTGCCCCCTGCTTCTTGTTTGTAAAATGTAGGGACTTTATTCAAAAGGCTGTTTTAAAGATGAATGAGCGCAGCTTTGCTCAAAACTGAGATATATAAATAGTTACTGTGGACATTTAACTGCATAGCAGTCTACAGGATGATGGGAGAAGTACCTTTCTGTATTTCAAGGCTGACATCTCACCTATTATGTGGGGAAATCACTGAAGCCTTAAATGTTCAGCTGTTTATCTCCTAACAGAGGGGATACTGAGGCAAAGTTGAAGGGTGGTGTCTAAACGGAGCTAACCAATATGTACGAAACTTGAAGAACTCTTGGCAATGGTATTCATTTTCAAACAGTGACACAGTGGGAACACAATGAGTTACTGAAATCCATATATCATGGTGTGTTCTTAATATGAATTTTGTTTGCCAAAATATGAAAATGTGTCCCAGCTCATAGGCACAAGTGCTTGATTAACATAAACAAGCAGCCACATAGTGATTGCTTGAGGTTTGAAATCCAAACCTTTATGGCAACTGATTCACATGGGAATTCACATTTGTGCGTGGCTGCATGCCAGGTGGATGTTTGCCCTGTGGATTTTGCCATCCCACTGTAGACGATCAAAAACGATTTGTGGTGGCAAATTGTCAGATCTGTGCAATGTGTGGTTATATAGATTGCTGCAGAAATCAGTGTCCATGTGGTTTGGATTTCAAGAGACCTCCCTTGCATTGCTGCGTTGCTTAAGTTGATGTATAGACTAACAGGCTTTCGGAAGACCAAAAAAGACTTTTATGTTCCTCTGATCCCAATGATGTAACGAGAGTTGTTTTCATTGGGAGTAAGGAGACCAAATTTTTGATGATTAATGGTTGAGGGACCAATGGTGGTGGAAGGATCGTTGCAGATACAACATGGTAATGGGTGGGGTTTGTGCGGTTGTGGGTATTTTAAACAATTCCTATCCCCACACTATTATATCCGGTCCTATAGTACTGAAGCAATAGACTAGGGAGAACTGTAAAAACAGACTGAGTCCTAGGCTGTAGAGTCAGCTTCCAGTTCCAACCAGTCTGAAAAGTGTGTGTGGAGTTGGGGGCAGGTACATTTTTTTCCTGCACTGCCTTGGTGAGCCACAACGGGTAGCTTCTCTCTCCTCTTATCAAGGCAAAATATTTCAGTATCTTCAAGAAGAGCCCTTCTGGATCAGACCAAAGGCCTATCTGGTCCAGCTTCTTGTTTCACACAGTGGCCAGCCAGATGCTATGGGGATCTCAAAATCAGGACACGAGGGTGACTGAGCTGTTCTACCCTTATTCTCCATTCACTAGTATTCAGAGGCAAATTAACCTGCTTTAATTTGTCAAAACCCGTTTTAAAGCCATCCACACCTGCTTCAGAGATTGGTTGTAAGGTAAAATTGGAAGAGAGAGAACCATGTATGCTACAGCTTTGAGCTGCTTGGAGAAATGGTGGGATATAAATCAATCAAATGAACAAACAGGGAGCTGCTCCAACCCCTGATAATTTTGGTTGTCCTTTTCTGAGCCCTTTCCAGTTCTTATGATGTCTACAGTTGGTAAGCAGATCTGTGCACAGTAGTCCATGTGTGGGTGTCCCTTTGTGACTCTCAGGGTGTCCCCAGACTATGCAGAAACCTCAAACCTTGTCTGTGGATGGTCCCATGTTGAATCTTATGGGTTATGTGAGATGCGGGTGGCACTGTGGTCTAAACCACTGAGCCTCTTGGGCTTGCCGATTGGAAGGTTGGCAGTTGGAATCCATGTGACGGGGTGAGCTCCCGTTGTTCTTTCTCAGCTCCTGCCAACCTAGCAGTTCAAAAGCAAACCAGTGTGAGTAGATAAATAGGTACTGCAGTGGCAGGAAGTTAAGTGGTGTTTCCGTGCACTCTGGCACTCATCGTGGTCCTCTGTGCTCCAGAAGCAGTTTAGTTATGCTGGTTACATGACCCGGAAAGCTGTCTGTGAACAAATGCTGGTTCCCTTGGCCTGAAAAGTGAGATGAGCCCTGCACCCCATAGTCACCTTTGACTGGACTTAACCATCCAGGGGCCTTTAGCTTTCCCTTGCGGGTTATGACTGGGTATCTACTTTACCTTTAAATACAGTGGCAATGATTATTATGCAGTTCAAAAATGCCAGCATTCATAAGGCTATACAAGTTTGGCACCACTGGTGACACCATTCCTCAGAAAAGAGCTGTAATGACATGCTGGAGAAATGCACATGTATCAATTTATAAAGTCCCTATTAGTTGTACACGAATCACTCTCCCAGAACCGACATCAGCACTGGGAGAGCTTTATAAAATGATATACATCAGGGCCTACTGGTGCTGCTGATCTCTGCCCCAGGCAACTATGAACCACCATTTTAAATTTCCCATGATGCCCTGGAGTCCCTAATGTAACATTATTCCAGTGTATTGGGAGAATCTTAAATGACAGTTTGTAAATGTATGAGAGGCAAGCTTGCAGCCACGTTGGCATTAATGATGTAGGAAGGGGCCCATGGAAGGCATTGTGTTGGGGGTCCCTTCAAACCTTGAGCCAGACCCCCTGTGTTGTGGAGTGCTGGAGGTTGTACATCTGATGATTATCAGTGTGTTTGTGTTGGAACCAGGGGACTTGGCAAAGAGAAGGAACTGAAGCAGAGGATGAGCTGACATTCTCAACAAATAGATCAAAGAGAACATACTGAAGGTTGATGGACATGGAGAAAGCCGGGAACTTGTTTCTTCTCTCCATCACACACACCAGTCTTTGCCAATCTGGTGCATTCCAGATGTTTTGGATTACATCTTTCATCAGCTCTTCTCAGCTTGGCCAATTGTCAAGGATGATGGGAGTTGTAGTCTATCCCTTAGTGGTGCTTCTTGCCCTGACCACTACTAGACTTTTAAACCCAGTTCCTAGAACTTGAATATGGTTGTAAAAAATGACTGAAACTCAACCATGGAATGAAAAAAAGGTCACTGTATAACTTTGCTGGGTCAACAGCATATTTCTGCACCATCTGGAAAATCCTGGCTCGGGAGTTCCCTTGGCTGCTTGCCTTGCAAAAGTATATGGAATCCTGGCAAACTTGTATGCAGTTTTGTAACATGGGTAGATTTGGACTGAGCAGGACACTTAAGGCTATAGTGTTCAGAGGAAAATTGTATTGGCAGGGTCGGGGCAAGATGACCTAATGGGTTTGTTTCAAAATTGTGCCCTAAGATCTTGGATTGCCAGATGTTTAAAAACAAGAAAGTTATTGAATGTTTTCATGCTGTGTGTAAAACAACTCACTAATATTTATGCTGGGCAAGTGATTCCTGCAATGCAGGGGGTTGGACTAGATGACTCTCGTGGTCCCTTCCAACTCTATAATTCTATGCCTCTATGAAATAAAATTCATTGTGGGCTATTTCATCGTGAAGTTTTTTGGCTTCTGGCGCAGTTACTCCCTTAGTTACCTTAACAACTCACACTTAGCCTGGCTATTCCAGGAATTTGAATCCTTGCTTAGATTTTAACACTCGCTGGATCCAGGGTTTAGGCATACAGCCAACACTTCCAAAAACTCTTAACAGTATAGAGCAGGGTGGTCCAACTTTTTGTACCAAGTGGGCCGCAATACTGCTGCCGCGTACTGCTTTGTCAAACTGGGGAACGAGCCCATAATTTGTCCATCCCCCCCAGCCATCACACTGCCCTTCGCAAAGATGGCTAAGTGTGGTGCTGGGCTTTGAGAAGGAGGTGTGAGGCTCTAGCAGCATTGTAGAACCCTCACACCTCCTTCCTGAAGTCCAGCACCTCACTTTTCTGGCTTTGGGAAGGCAGCTTAAGGGCTGGGGGGTGGGAATGCCACATGTTGCTGAGGGACGCCAAAAAAGGCCTCAAGGGCCGCATGCGACCTTTGGGCCATGCATTGGATCACCCTGGTATAGAGAATTGATGGAGGCATTGAATCTGGTAATGCAGTATACTAAAAAGGAATTAGAGATTTCAGGGAGGGGGTGATAGGCTATATAAGATTACTAAA
Organism: Zootoca vivipara; assembly: GCF_963506605.1. Taxonomy (NCBI): domain Eukaryota; kingdom Metazoa; phylum Chordata; class Lepidosauria; order Squamata; family Lacertidae; genus Zootoca; species Zootoca vivipara. The sequence continues at coordinate 30,999,733 of NC_083278.1, read as the reverse complement.
AAGTAGTTGTTAACCAAATGTACTTCTTCTTTCCAGGAAAGAAATATGGCACGATGTCAAATCTAAACATATTTTTAGTTGTAAACTTTTGTAAATATTGTCTATGTTGTTAATATAGCCATAATGTTGTTTTGGGTGGAATCTACACACATGTTAAAAACGTCGTGGGAATGCTTTTTTAAAAAATCGTTTTGAAAAATGCATTGAATTTGCTATAACTCACAGTCGCCACCTAGTGCCACAATTGTATGTTGCACTTTACAACACATTCAAAATGTTTTATTTGCAGCTGTGTAGCTGAGTCCTTGTTATACTAGTACAGGGGTCGGCATCAACCAGCTTCGACTTCGGAAAGAAGGAGGGGCTGGGGGCACTGGATGGAAGCCCCCGAGATAGTCTGGCACTCCTGGACGCTGCTTTTACGAGCGAACCAAGTTCCATAGCTTAAGAGTAATAATTGGATTTAAGTTTTGGACATGCTTCAGATGAAGAGGGAAGATTTATTCTGCTAAACCTAGCCTCTGAGGAAATAAAAGATAGCCTCTGAGGAAATAAAAGATAACCGAAGAATGATTATATCAGAGCTAGAATGGTATGTGACGGAGCTGACCGGGGGGACAGGGACTTTCTTTTGCTGTGCTTTAATATCTACCTAACAAAACCTCCCTTGAAGAATCATCTATAACATTTATAAAGCAAGCGAGATTGGAAAGTTGAATTTATTGTGACAATATGGGTTGTTTTTTTAAAAATAGAATGTGTCGAAATGAAAATATAAACAATTAAAGCTTTTATTTTTGGTTTTGCTTGGAAGGTGATTAAGATTCCCTAAAACATGAACATCAAAGAGAAGCAATCTCATTAGCAGCTGGAGCTTGGTCAAGTTTCTTGGATATGACGCAGTTATAATTGGGTTCCACCATGTTGCAGTCAAGATCGGGCTACGAAACTGTCAAAGGGGGAGTGAGCCATAATTATACTCATTAGATGTGTGTTTCCAGTTTTGATCCGGCAATATCTCTCCTGAAAAGGTTGTACTATGTAGCCGGTTTTGAGAAACGAATGAACAGAGGCTTGGTTTGATTTATTGGAATCGTTTGAAGATGGCGGCTGCTGGCTGTGGAAAGACTGTTGGACTCCTGTATTGACTTGGCAAGATACCAGCGTGTGAGGAGACACGGCTAACTCACAGATGGGAATGATAGGCATAAAATTCACACAGAATCATATATTGTTTGGTTAAACTCAATTGCTGGAATGACTCAGGGGCTTGAAGAAGAAAAAAGATAGAATAATAATAATAGAATTATTGGAAATGATTTGGACTATATTGATTAGAAATGCAGTATATTATAAGATGATTAGGCCCTCAGAATCTGAAGCATGGAAAGTCTGATTAATTTTTTTTTATAATTTGGCAGAAGATTTGGATTACTTGTTTAATTGATATTTGTATAATTTGCGTAATTTGGAATATGATTGGATGTTTAAAGTGGAAAATGTAATAAAAATGATTTATTAAAAAAAAGTACAGGGGTCGGCAACCTAAGGCCCATGGGCCACAAGCGGCCCATGGACCCCTGCTGCCCGCTCGGGGACCCCCGCCGCCTGCTAGGTCGGCTCCTGTGCGCTGCGCTAAACCGACGCGGAGCAGAGCGGGGACCACCTTCTGTGACACTGGCTGGCTTCCCATTGGCTGCAATGGGAAGCTGTGCACGCCTCCTCTGCGTTGGAAGGAGTGCCGGAAATAGCGTTTGCGTATGCGTGCATGCGCACACACTCCAACCCACCACGGCGTCTGTGGGACCGTGAACCAGCCCAAGCCACAAGAACTTTGCCAACCCCTGTACTAGAATGATACAATATTTTTCAGTCTATTTACCATAATTAATGTCCTCAAGTTTTAAAATATTGATTTTAATGTATTTTTAATGTTTTGTTGGAAGCTGCCCAGAGTGGCCGGGGAAGCCCAGTCAGATGGGCGGTGTATAAATAATAAATTATTATTATTATTATTATTATTATTTATTTTATTGAGTTATTGGTAAATACAAATTATGTTGGTGTTAAATATTGGTTAATATGATATTGGTTAATACAAAGAAAGTTGTGAATTATATATTTTTATCTTTGGAATTGCTGTGGGTGGCATCCAATGATGTTTGCCCTGTGATGGACGGAATCTGTTAATGGAACAAGGGATGGAATGCGCTAAATTGCTTCTAAATATTTTCTAGCTCCACAAATCTGGATTGTATAAATTGGTATATTTTCCTTTGCAGGGGCAGAAATAGCTGAAAGTGGGGGGAGTGATTCTTATTTGGAAAATGGTGTGAAGAAAAAGGGTTAAGTAGTGTCCCTCCACCACTTAGGCCACCTTCAAATCTGATGCATCAGCAGCTTCACTGTGTGCTTTAAAAAAACCTCAAAGAAGGGGGAATGGGAAATCATGGAACTGGTGCAATGTTTAGCTTCACTTAGTGAACGTAGAAGACAAAAGAAGAAAAAGTAATACTATAAAGCTGGCCAGGCATGATTTTCTCTAGCTGCATGTAGAGTACCAAATTATAAAGCTTTAGTACTGTAAGATCAAAGATTTCATGAAAAGTCTTTTTTTTTGGACATATAGAATAAAAACTATTGCAGAGCAAATGATGCATAAGAATAGAGTTTCTTAATACCAGGCATCCACAAATGTTGCTGTCTTGTTGTGCATATTAGGCAGTTGGTGTTAACTTGTATTTCCTTTGCTCATGACTTCCTTAAAAAAACAGATTTGGAAGAACATCGGCTTCTTATAGGCCTGTTATAACACATTTTCCAAGATAGAACAGCCATTTTTTGATCATGAAATTCTAACTACATTTAGCATTCATTTTCATATTCTTAGTTGTGGCTCTCTACTACGTTTACTGCGAAGTGCACGATTCGTAACTATTTGTAAATAGCAATGATGCTTTAGGTTCCATGGAGATACACACAATGAGCTTTGCGATGTAGTCTTATGGTTAGACTCAGATGCAAGTCACACTTTCTTGGGTGGGCTTTCTTGCAGGATTGCAACCTCAATGGCCTGCAGAAAGCAGCTACTGAACATAAATTTACCTTGTCTTAGTAAAGAAAATGTAGACATTGCCATTGATTATATAATCTGAAACTGTTCACCCATCAGTTTCTTGCTGATGTAGGGCACTTGATGGCAGTAGAAATAACCAGGTACTCATGTTGAAGTTGCTTTCCCTAGGAAGTTGGCCAAGCTCTGCAACCTGTAGCTATAAGGCAGCATCAGAAATAATTTGCAGTTGCAGAGAATCATGTCTAGAATCAGCACTGAAGGAAAGTGAAAAGCTGTTTGAAAGTTGCAAGATAATTTGTTCTTTTACATAAATTAGTACGAGTTGGCACCATAGATTCCAAAATAATATATGTGCCTGCTGTGGTTTTAATAAGGAACTCCACCCATTTTTCCCTCTCTCAGCATAATTTAAATGAGCTCCAAAAATGTGTATGAAAATGCACTCACCACCTTTAGTAATGTCAGATTTCTGGCATGACAAGTGTTCTCTGTTCCTCTCAGGTTTCCAGAACATTGTGTATTTGCAGTCACAAAGCTGTCGTTCTAACACTGTAGAAAGTTCGGGATTTACATGAGTCACTGCATCTCTGTACAGGCCCAGAGCCGTGGAGGGGCCAGGTCTCTGGATAGAAGCTAGACTTTTAAATGGGAGCCTCACAGTTCCCATAGGCAGGACCACCCACTATTGAATTACCCAACATGCAATTTGATAAGCCTTACTTTGTTCTTGAGAGCCTTGGTCAGTGTGGCTGAAAGTAGTGACAGCCCCTTTTAGTGAGTAAGCCATTTGAAAGCACAATGCTAACTAGGTCTACTCAAAGCCCTAAAGTGAAGCAGAGGGTCACTTGTCAGGGAGAAACAGTGACAGGTGCTTAATGCTTCTCTTACTCGTTGGTTGTTTCTTGCAAACTTACCCCTCAACAGCTTTTGAATCCCCCAAACTAGCTATACTAGTAAGTCAGGCTTCCTCAACCTTGGCCCTCCAGATGTTTTGAGACTACAATTCCCATCATCCCTGACCACTGGTCCTGCTAGCTAGGGATACTAGCCCAATGCTTATCAGATGGCAGGAATGTACTATAGGGAAATGTGGCCTTAAATGTTCAGGAGTGAGTTTTAGCCCCATATTCCTTTCTCCAGCTGTCTTTCTGCCACGTGCCTCCCATCTTAGTTCTGCTTCTCCTTTCTCTGTTCTGCGGCAACTTCCAACTTTCCAGTATGTAGCAACTCCCTAAGGTTTGGGGTCTTTCCAATGCTGCTTATACAGTACTCCCTTTTCAACTGGAGCTTCTAGGGATTGAACTCAGTACCTTCGTCATGCTAAGTATACACTCTGCCATTGAGCTTTGCTTCTTCCTCCTCAAAACAAAATGCATACACTTCAAATTTTAGTGTGCCTTTGTGTTGAAAGCAGCCATTTCTAAGCATGCCTCTTGCTTAAAACAATGCCCACAGTGTGAAGAAAGTGTATCTTCAGCTCTCTTGAATCTGTGCCCATTCCCTCTCATTGATTAGCATGTTTTATTTTTGTTAGATTAATTTATGAAGGGAGAGCACTGTGGAATCTCACATTCCTTGACAAAGAGAAAAATAACATCTATGTTCTCTTTTGCATAGGCTGTATGAAATCATGGTTTCCAGGGAAAACCGTTGACTTAACTGGTTAACAGCCAACATCCTGAGCTTGCAATTCTGGCATGTTCATTCACCCTACAGCGTACATGTTTTTCAGTAAATCAAGCATATCAAGTCAAGGGTCTCCTATGTTGTGGTTAAGACTTGCCCCCTTTCCACCCTCTTAATGACTAATGACTAATTTCATTCTAGCACAATGTAATCTTAAAATGGGTCGACTTTAGCAGGCGGGATCATTTGCCAGAACAAACTGCGTTTAGCAGGACAGACCTTCTGTGTTGCTTCAAACATTAGTGCACAACAAGAACTTCCTCTGTTGTAGACAAGGAGTCTGTGGGTTCAGTGGCCTCGATTAAATCATATCAGAAATAAGCTCTGTCTCTCCAAGAGTTGTTGTTTTTTAATAAAAAAACAACAACATTTCACTGAATGCTTCCACGAATCCAAAACATTACTACCAACTCATCCATACACTTTGTCTTATGCAATGGAATGCAGCTATCCCTGAAGATGTATGCGAAACTATGACTTATCAGTATTCCTGTATCAAACCTGAAGCAATACTATGACTGTGGGTACTAATTGAAGGGGTGCTGGTATGAGTTCTGTTGGTCCAATATTTGTTCATTGCTGTTTTGATTTCTTGTCTTTTCTTTTTGCACATCACCATAAATAGATGTATTCCCATGTGCTGGGTGCCAAAATTAGACAGTGCTCTGTGTAAGTGTGTGTGTGTGTGTTTTCCTTATGTTGTAACTATGCATGGGTTTTTATTGTCCAATGTGGTGAACGAAGTTGTTGGCATCAGTCTATCTCAAGAGGCAATGGAGTTCACCTCTGAGAATGAAGTCAAACCGCTAGAGAATCACAGCACCTGCTGTGGCTGCAGAGACTTGTATGCAACTTGTAGCTGCTGCCTCCCATGTTGCTTTCGCTGTATTAGCAGCACCAAAGTGAGCTCTCTGTGGTGCAAGCCTGGGCATTGTGTATGACGGTCCTAGGCAGTACATCAGACATAAGATAATTCTAAATCTGTTTCCTCCTTTCATTTTCTATTGCAGACATTTTTAGGTTTTTGTGTTTAAGCCAAAGGTAATGGCCTGATTGTGAGAGCTGTTCATGTCATAGTGCAACATGAGAAAAGTGTTAAGTTTCTCTTGGGACACAGGCTAATCTAAATGACCTTTAACATACTTTTGGAAGACTGGAAAAAGGTTGAGATCATGCTGCTTTGGCATTAAACTTGGGAAGATTATTCAGCAAAAGGACACTAAGGAACTGAAGTACAATACTTTTTAAAGCTCCTGTGAACCAGTTGGATACAAAAGGCTCAAGCTGGAAGGAGTGAATTAGACATCATGTGGAAGCCAAGAAGAGACTCTGGTTTTGCTACGTGTTTCATGGATGTGGGCTATTTTGAGTTCCATTATTCATAACTGTGGTTTCTGTTTTGTTTCAGGGGCATTTGTGTGTTAGAGCAGATTTACCCTCAATGTTCTTGCAAGCTTCACATAGTTTTCTTCTGCTGATACTTAGATGTGCACCAGGATTTGGGAGGAGGGCGATTGGATGTCCTAATCTTGGAGGAACTTCTCGCTGTAATGTTTATGCTTCTGTCAGGACAGTTTAGTGCAGTGATATTGCTGAAATTTTAACCAGCTGGTTCAGTGTATGGATTTATCCAGGTCATAATGCTCAAGTGTTTTGCAAATTGACTGGCATTCCTCCAGAAGTTTTATCCAGTTTGGAATGTTACATGAGATCGATGCATGCACAGTTAGCATTCAGAAGAGCAAGTGCCCCAAAGACAGAAGTTATTTAATATTAAGCCTTATACTTGATGACCATGGCCTGACAAAGCAGTATTTAGTTGGGTGAGTATCTTCTTTAGTGAATTCTCTTGATTGCTTCTTGCTGCAAATGTTTGATGTGCTTGTGGTCCCTTCCTATCCAGATCTAAAACCACTTCTTTTACTTACGGGTGTTTGTAGGGGGAGGGGAGTTGAATTTCCAGATAGTAGCTCCCCATGGTGGCAAGTGAAACTAAACTTTGATTTCTCAGGAACAGTACAATAACGCATGCAGCACCATGAATGTATGTGCTAACATTGTACCTGGGCCATAGCTGTCAAGTTATCGCTTTTTTAAAAAAAGGGAAATTCCCTTATGCCGAATAGGATTCCTCATGAGAAAAGGGAAAAGTTGACAGCTATGCCTGGGACTCTTGAGAGCAAACTCTCAAAAACATACGAGCAGAGAGAGCTCATAAAGTACAAAGTTAATTCAGAATTGTTTTGTGGGGAATTTGCCTATCACTTATTTAGGACTGAATCAGTACGTTTCAAATTATCAATGTATAGCTTCTGTGGTAGATCCTTTCAACTACAGTGGTACCTCTAGTTACGAACTTAATTCATTCCGGAGGTCCGTTCTTAACCTTAAACTGTTCTTAAGTAGAGGCATGCTTTTGCTAACGGGGCCTCTTGCTGATGCTGTGCTGCTGGCATACAATTTTCGTTCTCATCCTGGGGCAAAGTTCTCAACTTGAAGTAACTCTTCCAGGTTAGCAGAGTTTGTAACCTGAAGCGTTTGTAACCTGAGGCATTTGTAACTCGAGGTACCACTGTATTGTCTTCTCGGAGATGCTTTATCTAGAACTCTCATTCTAGATAGGCTTTTTGTGTGAGGGATGTCTTAGAATCATAGGGCAAAACATAATGGCTGTAAGAACAAATGCAAGAGCAGATTTCTTCAACAACCCTCTCTGCGCTGTCACCCCCCCCCTTTTAACTATCAGCAAAATGGGTGTTCTGATCATCACGATGCTGTTGTCATAGGTTTTACTGAGTTAGGCTGCTGTGCTGCTGCAGCTCTTAATGAATCTCATTCCACACTTACAGTGCGATCATTAGCAAATTCACTCGGAACAGTCCTATTGAACTCACTCTATTAGCTGTGCTTCAGATTGCAACCTCGGATGGTCTAAACCAGCCTCCCACAAACTGGTGCTGACCACGCATTATGGATTGCAAATCTCCTCAACCACAGCCAGCATGGCCAATAGTCAAGGATGATGGTTGTTGAAGTTGGGAACATTTAGAAGAAAGTAAAGGAAGAGTGGTCTAAACGACTCCTTAGTTTAGAAGTATATAAATTTTGTTATCATAATTTTCAAAATGGAACATAGGCCTTGGGGTAGATGGCATTTTAACTCCTCATTCTGTGCTTTTTTTCCTTTCTAACCCACATACCTGCAGTGCTGTTTTCCCCAACAGAGAAAAATAATATAAATACCTCCAGCAAGCCTGTTTTCTTCCTCAGTCTGCTAATAGCAACTTATAGGGTTGAGAGTGAACTCAGATACAGTGGTACCTCGGTTTGCGACCGCAATCCGTTCCGCAGAGGCGGTCGCTCCCTGAAGGCACGCTTCTGCACGTGCGCAAAGTGCCAATAGAGCGCTGCGCAGATTGCTTCTGCGCATGCGTGAGCTGCGCAGATCGCGTCTGCGCATCCGACGCCGCGGAACCCGAATGTAAACACTTCCGGGACCGCGGCGGTCACTCGCCGAAGCGGTCAGAAACAGAGGTAGACGTAAACCAAATGCGTTGGGGTCAAACTGAATGGTATTCCTCGTCCACTCAAAACTGGAGCAGTCCTGTTAGCTGCTTTAAAGTAAAGAAACAAAATGCTGATAAAGCTTCTCTGGCCTCATGTTTTAAAATGTTACAGGTATAATTTCTTTAGAGTTCTCTCTTGTTACATAAATAGCAGGAACTTGGTTTGAGTGGAAATGAACATTGCGTGTAGATTTTGTTACTATTCCCTTTCATATAGTCCCAAGTCAGCAGTGAAATATACAAAAGCTGTTCATAGAGAGAAGTTTTTTTAAAAAAAGTTGGACCATGATGGATTTCATATAATTGTATAAAAATGTAAAAATCCAAAATAAATATATGTTGGCTTGCTATCAGAGACTGCGTGCAGGATTGGAGCCTCAATGTGCAAGTTAAACAAACAACAAAATGCAGTCCCCTTTGCACGCCCAAACTGGCTAAGGCTAGAATCCTGTATGAAGTTTAGGCTGCTTAAATCTCATTAAAGTCTGGGAGTAAAACAATGCAAGTTTGTGCGGAATTGCACGCCAAGGCCTGGTTCAAATAATAATGACCATGGCTTATTTAGAATCTTGCTCTAAGTCCCAGTACTCTTTTATTCACACATTAGCTTTAGCACTTCTATTTTCCTTTGTTTAAATTACATTTGAACAAAACAAAACAAAATGGGTTAAGGATGCAATCTAAACCTAGTGGTGCTGTGATGGGAGCAGGATGAAGGGCTTGATTCTTGCTCCAGCTCCAGTTTGGCACAGCAATTGGGACTGGAAAGAGCCTGTTGTTGGCTGGCTGTGGCTGTGAGACCACCTTGAGATCCTGCAGATCCCAGGACAGTGCAGCCCCACCCTCTCCCTTGGAGTGCCCATTCTGTGTGTGTGTGTGTGTGTGTAAAAAGTATAAAAGAAGTTTACTCACACATTCAGTTCACAGATGGATCCCTGAAGGCAGATTTAGGTTACAAAGTATATACATGTGGCATCTATCCCATAAGGAGATAGTTCCTTTGTCCTCTGTTGCCTGAAAGCCAACAGGACATCTCTAGCTAATGTTGCTTCTTCGACAAAGGGAGTCAAGGGGGGAGGGAGGCTGTGTGCCTGGTCCTTTTGTCACCTGGGCATTTTCAAGTTTGATGGCTGGCTGAGCAGGGTGAATACAAACTAAAGGCTGGATTGCTTTGCAAACATTTACTTACAAACTAGGATGTGGAATCAGCAGAAGACTGAGATTAAATCACACAGTTTGGACATAAGGGGAAACATTAAATAAACCATACCACAAGTGCCAAAGCCTGTACATTTGGGGATCTTACTTGGTCCCAAATATGCAAGTTGAAAAAAATTGGCACATTTTATTTATTTACTTAATGTAAAATAGTCATTAACTGCTCTTCATGGAAAGAATGTTACTCTGTATAATACTTGTTAAATTCACAGAGGTGTACAAAAACATGAGACTCGTGCACACAACATGTTAAAACCAACAAATAAGCATTACAAAATATATGCAAGACAAAAACAAACAAAAAAACCCAGGCAGCTAAAAGCAGAATCAAATATAGATCCCAAAATCATATTCCCTAATCTGTATTGCTCGCACAAATAGGAAAAGCTTCACCTGAAAATCTTGTAATGCTGGTGCTAGCTGTGCCACTCTGGGGTGTCAGCACAGAGAAGGCCCCCCCTCATTTGTAGGGGCGTATTGTACCCCCATTAAAGAGGACAGTTGGAGCAGAGCCTTAACCATTGTTAACTGTATTTGCACCTTGTGTTTTCCTTTCCTGTGCTCTATAAAACTTTATTTTGCTCACTGTTCTAATAAAACCCTGGCAACCGTTGTACTGGTGTTTGTGAAGCCAAGGGTTTGTTGAAGGTGAGGTTTCCATCTGCTGGATGGCTGTATGTATGTTAACGGCAAATCAATGGCATTCTTTTCATTGTACTTCCCTGGCTGCTCTTTGCAAAGGAAATAGCTATTGGTTTCCATAGACGTGCACCCCCGAGGTTGCTTGCAAATGCCAGACTGGAGCTTGGCATCCTTGAAGCAGATTCTCAGATTTTATGCAGCTCTTTGAGAAGTTCATAACAGGTCACTGGCATGCCACTTGTGCAGCCGTCTCTGTATGGACTGTTACGCCTTTCTGGAAAACCCAGTAGGAATTCATCATAGAGCAGTGTTTCTATAATATACATTTTAAGGAGGAGGAGGAGGAGCCATAAGCATGCTGCTCCTTGTTTTATCCCCTCTTCTAAGCAGCTTTCATGTGCCATCTGGGTATACTGTGGGACTTTGCCAGGGCTGAAGACTCAGTGGGGAACACTTGCACAATACTCTAGCACAGTGGTCCTCAACCTTGGGCCTCCAGATGTTTTGAGACTACAATTCTCATCATCCCTGACCACTGGTCCTGCTAGCTAGGGATCATGGGAGTTGTAGGCCAAAAACATCTGGAGGCCCAAGGTTGAGGACCACTGCTCTAGCAGACTGAACCCACTGTAGTGAATTTCTGAGTCTTATATCCCCAGTGGCAGAGAAGCCATGTAGGCCAGAGATGGTGAACCTGTGGCCTTCAGAGGTTGTTGAGCTGCACCGCCCATCACACCTGACCATTGGCCATGCTGGCTAGAACAGATGAGTTTTAGCGACCAAAAACATTTGGAGGGACCACAGCTGCACCATCCCTGATGTACACTTTAGTTTCTTACATAAGTGCTGGTTTTGACATATAAAACCTTAAATGGCCCAGTACTGCAATGCTTGAAGGACTGCCTCTCCCCAGGTAAACCACCCCAGACCCCTGCATTCATCATCTGATATCCTTCTTCATGTGCCTCCTTCACATGAAGTCCAGAGGTTGGCAACACAAGAATGGGCCTTCTCTATAGTGGTTCCCCATTTGTTGAATGCTCTCACCAGGGAGGTTTGCCTGGCATCTTCGTTATATACTTTTAGGCACCAGGCTAAAATGTTCCTCTTCAACCAGGCTTTTGGCTGGTTAATATTCTACATCCTTTTAAATGTGTTTGTGGGAAGGGGTGTGTGTGTTACTGTTTTGCTGTTTTGTTTTACTTATTTACTTGCTTTTTTATCCAGCATTTTATTCTGTGAACTGTCCTGAGATCTTATGATGAATGGCGGTATATATAAATCTCATAAACAAGTAAAATAAATAATTTTGAACTCTCAGAAATGTATAATACATTTTAGCTCTATTCATTTTGCTCATGAAATGCACACAGTAGGACTAGTTCGGCTACACCCTGTAGAAAGCCAAAACAGTTCAGATAATCTATATTTTAATGCAATTGTAATAAAGTAACTTTTCTTTTCCCAGTTTATTTTAGGATTTGAAGTGCTGGAAATACTGTATACATGGCAAAGAACATAAAGTTTCTGCAGGCATTTTTCATGTTGTTGCTGCGTGATTACATATCGGCTGAAGATGGTGATGTAAGATCAAGTAAGAATCAACTTTATTTGCTAACCATGGTTATTTAATAAATTGTGGAGGCTTCTCTAATGGTCCCAATTTTCTCTCCTCCATGAGGCTCCTTCTTTCCTTAAAATAATGTGTAAGCAATTTTTCATTGTAATGGTTTCATTTAAAATATTTTAATGCGCTTGATAATATCTTTGGAGATAGATTTGCATACCTTATAAATGTACTTTTAGGGACTATATTAAGGTACCATATCTAAGCTACGTAGCATGACAGTTCAAAAGTGACAAGTTCAGACTTCTTACTCCGCTTTCCCCCAGGAAGGTAATGTTGGTTTCGTACAGCTTGGATCAGAGATCTTTACAAACCTAAGGTCCATCTGCATGATATATTTAAAGCAGTATCATACTATTTAAAACAGTTGTGGCTTCCCTGAAATAATCATGAGAAGTATAGTGTGCTATTCCTTTCACAGAGCTACGATTCTCAGAGTAGCTCTTGTGTGGGCAATATGATTCTTTAAGTGTGGGGGGGGGGGAGACTGCTCCTGTTGCTTGGTCCCAGCTCCTGCCCACCTAGCAGTTCAAAAGCACATCAGAGTGCAAGTAGATAAATAGGTACCGCTCCGGTGGGAAGGTAAACGGCGTTTCCGTGCACTGCTCTGGTTCACCAGAAGCAGCTTTGTCAGGGCCGTCTTAAGCATGCCTGGCGCCCTGGCACAGCCGATCCCTCCGGCGCCCCCCGCCCCGTTTCCCGGCGCGGCGGGTGGCCACAGCGCACAGCGCTGCTGCCGTCTAGAGGGCCAGCGCCCTGCGCCATCCAGCCTGGCCGCCCCCTGTCGCGATGCCCCTGCGCGCAGCGGAGGCGGCCCCAGGCCCGCGTGCCTCCGGAGAGCGGCCTGAACAGCTGAGAGGTGCGCCTAGGGCTGCATCCGGCGCACCTCTCGGCGGGCGTAGCGACGCCCCTGATGGCCTGGCGCCCTGGTGCCACGCGCCACCGGACTCGGGCCTAGAGACGGCCCTGAGCTTTGTCATGCTGGCCACATGACCCAGAAGCTGTCTGCGGACAAACGCCGGGTCCCTCGGCCTATAAAGCGAGACGAGCGCTGCAACCCCAGAGTCGGACATGACTGGACCTGAAGGTCAGGGGTCCCTTTACCTTTACCTCCCTGTTCAACGGACCATAGTCTGTTGGACTGGGGATACACAATGTGCCTATGTCGTCTCCCTCCCTCCTCTCCCTTCCACCTTCCCTCATATACCTGGATAAATCAAGCCTTCCTGTTTGTTTGTTTTTTTAAACTACAGTTTGCATTAACATCTGATCCAGGAAATTGCTTTGTGTGCTCCAAACAAGGCACGTTGCAATTCATGTTTGAAAACCTGGTTTGTGGGGAGTATTCACACCACAGTTTCCTAGTTTGGACACCATAGCAAACTGAATTGTAACAAACCGGGAAAGCTTACGGGTGTGTGAAGAGGGGAGGAAAGGGGAGAGAGTATTTGGGCGCATGGCAGGACTATGGCACCTGAATCAAGTCTTTGTTGTTTTATGTGTAACTTAACCTTTTATTTAAAAGGAGCATACACCTAAAATGTAAAGAGCAAGTGCACCAAGCAGGTGTTCTAAAATATATGCATCACAAATGGGACCTGCAACAAAATGTTACAGTGCTCAGTGATTCTATTTTGTTTTCTGGCCAATCAGCTGTTCCCCCTTCCACGATAATCTCTTCTTTCCCCTGTAAGTTATTTTCTGCCTTACATGTCACTTGGCAGTCTGTGGCAAATGAGCATGCCCAGTGTTCACTGGACTGTTTTGGGCCCCTCGCTTTTGTTTTCCACCCTAAATAATTTTTGTACTTCTTCAAATCCTCCAAGCATGCTTATACATCCTTCTTGTGTTTAGGTAGCACTGTTTTGAGGTCTGGAATTGACCTTGGATGGTCTTTGCATGTGTGCTTTGTGGCAGAGCTAAAGTTTTTTTGGTGTTTTTTTGCTGAGCAATATGCAGCCCATTTTTATCTTTATTTTTTAGCTGCCCTCAGTGAACTCTAAATCATCTCAGAGAAAGTTATATTGAATGATGCTGTGGGGAAGAGATGTGGCAGGCTTGAGGTTATTTAACAGTACATTGAAGCTAAGCTGGGCTCTGTTTTATACATTATAACTGGTTGAAGCCAGCAATAAAAATTGTGGAATTCAGGTTCACTAGTAAGTTATCTTCAAAGGATAGGTCTGTATTTTCCCGTAGGATTATTTTCCTTTACAGTAGGATTTTTTTATTTACTGTTGCTCAAAAGATTTAAACCTCAGACAAACAAATGGTTGATTGATTTAAAAAGATGTATAGACCACCCTTTAATGTAAATATTTTGAAAGTAGTTTACAAGTTTTTTTTAATAAATAAGATGTATACGACCAAAGTAAAGTAAAAGAATACTGTAGTAGATAAAAACATTGCAAAAATGGAAAAGCCTGGATTTTTTTTAAAAAACTATTTGCTTAGCACCAATGAGATGTCAGAATGGGTACTATGCCAGTCTCCCTCTGGAGAACATTCAGAAGCAAGATGCTACCACTAATTAACCCCCCCCCCAACATTGTCACTTGCTTCACTTCATACACAATATGTACCTGAAGAAGGGCATCCAAATATGACTTTAGTGGAGGGGTAGCAAAATCCAGGTACTTTGGACTACATATTCCATTAGCTTCAGCCAGCATGGTCAATGACCAGTGTTGATAGGAGTTGTAGTCCACTCTGCTGCACATTGGCTGCTGTCCAGCAGCTCTTGAGACACCCTCAACATCTAGATGGGAAATGCCTTTGCATGTGAAGAGTGTTTTCCATGAAAAGCAAGAAAACCTGCATATGTACCAGGCTCTGGATCACTGGCCATGTCTTCTGACTTAATTCAGGGTAAGCAATCAACTAAGTATCTCATGCCAAGTGATCAGTGTAGTGGATACAATAACAAATGGAGGCACAGGAGAGATATTTTTAGGATGTGTGTTAATCTGGTACACTTTTGAATTTAGTTAAATACTGTGTGGTTAGACACAACCAGATGTGGTTAGGTGTGACCATTTACTGATGATGTCTGAGAGCTTGTGGTTTCTCTCCAGTGCATTATGATAACCACAAACCACTCTGCAGGGTTTTGAATGGTTTAAAGCACTCCCTATGTATGATGGAATAGCAATGAGTACTCCTGTATTTTGTCCTCACCCAAATGACTACCACATCTGTTTGAAAGCCCTCGTTTCTCGATGTAATAACCCAGCAATATATACCACCCCAGAAAACTGTAAATGTATGTGACAAATTATATACCAACAATTAAAAAGCAACGAAGGTCTAGTAACACACACACACACACACACACACACACACACACACACACAAAATCCAACCACCTGAGGTATGGTTTGCAAGCAGAGAATACCTATAGACATATAAACTTGCAGGTGCCTCCATCATCCATTCTTAGGCTACTGTTTCTTTCCTTTTCCCTGCCAAAATCATTGCAAAAAAATTTGGAGCCCAAATCCATTGGAAAATCACTAGATGGAAATGGGAAGATATTAACTCAATGCACATCTTTCGGAAAGGCTCACAATACTCAGGTGACAAGACCACAAACAGGAAGCACAGGCTCCAACTCAAAGAAAGCTGGTTTTCCTTAAATCCGGGTGAACCTTTTGTAGTCATGAAGCCTGTTAATTTTGGTGAGAAATGCAGCACAATCCTGTGCATGTTAACTGCACTGGGGCCGTGGGGGTGGCACTTGTTGCCTCTTCCCAGGGTTGTCCACACCACAGCTGCCTCAAGGGCATCTTCTGGGGCTTTAGGAGTGGAGTGCGTGTATTTCCTGCCATTTCTGCCCTTTACCCATGAGCATCTTGTAGGCTGCTTTCAGTGAACTGTCCTTTGGCATCTCCCTGTGTGTGCTGCCATTCTTTAGGGGTGTGCGGCTGGTGGCAGCAGCCTGTGTGGATGTTTGAGGTGATTGTCAGTGGTGCAACGTGGGGTGCAGGGTGTGCTTCACATGTGTTCGTCTACCTGGTTGTCCTGTGTTGCGCTGTTCCTGCTTGTGACAGTGCAGTCGGTGTGGTGAGCGTGCCTCCCGGTGTGTGGCATGCAGTGTCTGCTGTCTGGCTGCTGGAGTGAGTGTCTTTAGCAGGCACCCCCAAACTTCGGCCCTCCAGATGTTTTGGACTACAATTCCCATCATCCCCGATCACTGGTCCTGTTAGCTACGGATCATGGGAGTTGTAGGCCAAAACATCTGGAGGGCTGCAGTTTGGGGGTGCCTGGTCTATAGGGATGCCATGTGCACTCTGTCCCCTGTTTATCTGCATGCCTACACTTGCACTTTTGAGCTGCTTCCCATGAGCTGTCTTTGAGCATTATCGCAGTCCATATACTCCTGTTAAGGGCACTTGTGGACTCTCCTCTGTGCACCAAAAGGTGGCTGCAGTAATGATGGCTGAGCTGGCTCTGTGCTTTGCTGGCTCCTTTTCTCTCTGCTGGGCTGGAGCCAGCTCATCTGGTGTTTACCCCTCCCTGGGGCTCCTGAACAGAGTTTGGATCTAGCATACTTCACCAGTTTATTTTAAGACAACGTAATTTATGACAGCTCCCCCTATTTAGGATTTCTCTGCTGATTAGTTGAATTCAGTACCCACTGAAATCAGTGGGGCTTAAATCATGAATAACTTTCCCTCATTGATTTAAATGGACCCTAACTTCAATTAACTTTGTTTCGATCCCACCCAATCATGGCATAAATGTTTGCAAAAATATCATGCCCTTGATAGAACACTGAGATTACATTCAGTACAGATTACTGAATTTGATTTCCGTTTCTCTCTTTCTCTCTCTTCTCTCTCTCCATTTTTTAAGGTTGTCGAACTGCCCCAACGGATCTAGTGTTCATATTGGATGGCTCCTGGAGTGTTGGCCCAGAAAGCTTCGAAATAGTCAAAAGGTGGCTTGTCAATATTACAAGTAACTTTGACATTGGACCAAAGTTCATTCAAGTTGGAGTAGTTCAGTACAGTGATTATCCTGTGCTTGAAATCCCACTTGGGTCTCATGATTCAAATGAAAACCTCGTCAGAGGAATGGAATACATACAGTACTTGGGTGGAAATACAAGAACAGGGAAAGCCATTCAGTTTGCAATCGATCATCTATTTGCCAAATCTGCAAGGTTCCTTACAAAAATCGCAGTGGTACTCACTGACGGAAAGTCACAAGATGACGTCAAAGAAGTGGCAGCTGAAGCAAGAAAAAACAAGATCACTCTGTTTGCCATTGGAGTTGGGTCAGAAACTGAAGAGGATGAACTAAGAGCCATTGCCAACAAGCCCTCGTCAACATATGTGTTCTATGTTGAAGATTATATTGCAATATCCAGAATAAGAGAAGTCATAAAGCAGAAACTCTGTGAAGGTAAATATTAGTGCCTCTTGGCAGAGTCATTAACCTCCTTTTCCTTTAAGGAGTATGATGTGCTGTAGTGGTATTCTGACCTCACTTACTTTAGTAGCTTGGATGTACTTGGATGTATAGGAAGCTGCCATGCCATCAGGCAGGCCATCTAGCTCAGGGGTGGGGCATCTCTGGCTGTTGGATGTAATTAGGCCCACCAGGCCTCCCCATTTGACTCAGGAGGCTATTTTCGCCAATTCACGCCCACCTGCTATATAGCTGTTTTCAGGTAAAGATGCAACTGGGCTGAAAGGAGGTTTGCAGACACTATCAGTTAGCGGTGTCATTTATAGAGCCCTTTGCCCATGTGTGAGCAAAACCTGACATTGTGACATCATGTGATTGACAGGGGGTGTGGGATATATATATATGACCCAACAGCTGGGTCCAGTACCCTACCCCTGCTTTCCCACAGTCTTGTCCACTGACTGCCAGGAGCTCTCCAGGGTTTCAGAAATGGGCCTTTTCTAGGATTTACATATCGTGTATCCTTCCACTCAGTGGGAGATGTATGGATGTGCCTGCTACCCCATTATGTGTACAGGATTCTTGATGGTTTGCGAGCTGTCTGTTAAAAATCAGAACCCTGATAGTCTAAGAAAAGAAGTTGGATCTGATTTTTTGTTTTTGTTTTATTTCTGACAAATTAAAGGGCAGGTATAATTTAATTAATGCCACTCAGTAGATCTGAACAAGGAACCATTGTGTGCAGCAGAAGGAGACACAGGTTTGGTATGAAAGAGAAATGCGTTTGCATGAGAAGTGATGAAATGAAGCTCACTGCCAAGGCAGACTTTGTAATCACCGCATCTGGCAATTCCCAAGTCTAGACTAGTGGTTAAGAATATGAAACTTTTGCTGGCTGACCTTCCCCAAGACTTTGCAGCAGCCTTAGCGGTGAACTGGTGACTATGGGGGTGGGTGGGTTACTGGGTTGTTGTTTTTATATTGACTATATTTGTTGTGGTTTTATATTTTGATATTGTTCTGTGAACTGCCCTGAGACCTCCAGGTTATAGGGCAGTATATAAACTCAATAAATAAGAATACTAGATAAATAATATGGCTCAGCCATTGTGAGTGGAGAGGCCCAAGACGAACTGGTTACTTGATTGAGTGTTGAAACCACTGGTATGGTCAGAAACTATGGTCTTCGGTTGCTTCAGAAACCGAAAAGGCTGAGATGCGGGCAAGCCCTCATCAACACAACACAATGTTCCTCATCCTAAGCAGAATCTACCTGTGCTTGTGGTAGGGTTGTGCTCCTACTTACCTTGTCATGGTTTTGTTTTAGTCTAGTTTCCCATGCTTTTGTGGTATCGTGCATCAGCAGAAAACAACTGCAGGGCTTGACCTTTTCTGACTCTGCCAGTGGAATGACTGAATCAGGGATGAGGAACCTGTGCCTCTCCTGATGTTGTTGGACTACAGCTCCTATCATTCCTGACTATTGGCCATGAAGGCTGGGGCTGATGAGAGTTGGAGTCCAACAACACCCAGAGGCTCATGGGTTTCCCATCCAGTCGTGTTACTGAAAAATCTTTCTCTCCCTCCACGTACTCTCTCTTTGCAGGGAAGTTGTGTGTAGCTACTGTACCACAAAGTTGTTTTTGCAATGTCCCTCAGATCATCAGAACCTTTCATGCCCACCCCTCTTGCTCTTTCCCTATGCTTCAAAAGTCTGCTGGCAAAGGATACTTGGGGCCGTTTCAGAGACATTCAAAATATTCCCCATATAATGTGCTGCAGCTATCCCTGGCAATGCAGAGACTGTCCTCTGGGATTTTAAAATGAACTATATGACATAGCTGTGTTTCAGGCTTGATGTGAGATGAAATTTAAGCCCTAGCACTTGAAGTCTGCTCTCTTTCTATGTTTTGAAAAGAGAAGGTCCTGGGTAGGATCCAAAGTTTCTGTTCCATTCATGGAAAGAGTCTTCTGTGACTTGAAAGTCGCCTTTGGATCCAAACCCCAGACTTGTGTAATGTACCTACTGCAATGCATAAGATTTCAGAAGGTTCTCTGAATATTTATTGTAATTTTAAAAAATACTTTAAACAAGTCAGAAACAGTGCTGTTCCTAAAGGTGCTGGCACTTTGCACACTTAACAGAAATAATGACTGCAATTCTCTCTAGCATTGCCAAAAAGGAACAAGATGAGTCAAGGCAGCTGTTCATCCATGATGGATGCACCATTTGTTTGTTCTTTTAAGGGTAAATAGAGCCCTTAAAAAGGGTGAAATGAGCCATAGAGAGGGCCCAGCTTGGACTGGGCTCTGGTGGAAAGGGATTAACCTAGGGGACCCAGGTGGCGCTGTGGTTAAACCACTGAGCCTAGGGCTTGCTGATCAGAAGGTTGGCGGTTTGAATTCCTGTGACGGGGTGAGCTCCCGTTGCTTGGTCCCAGCTCCTGCCAACCTAGCAGTTTGAAAGCACGTAAAAATGCAAGTAGATAAATAGGAACCGCTACAGCGGGAAGGTAAACGGCGTTTCCGTGTGCTGCTCTGGTTCGCCAGAAGCGGCTTTGTAATGCTGGCCACATGACCTGGAAGCTATACGCCGGCTCCCTCGGCCAATAATGCGAGATGAGCGCGCAACCCCAGAGTCGGTCACGACTGGACCTAATGGTCAGGGGTCCCTTTACCTTTACCTAGCCAAGTGATGCTCTCCAGATGTAGTCCAACTACACTACAACTCCCAGCTCCAGCTAGGATGGCCAATGGAGAGGACATACCATTAACTACCCCTGGGTTAACCCTTTTCCTTATCTGCTGTTTGCAGAACTGCTGTTTGCCTTGTAGGGCAAAATAGATATGTACCGTGTGGCTTCCTTCCCCAGCTCTGATCCGAATTCCACTTCCTAGCTACACTTACCCTACAGGAGATCTGATCAACGCCCCCCTCACCTTTGTATCTAGTTGTGCCTCAGTATCAGAACCTTTTAATGAGGGTGAAAGAGCAGAGCGCAAAATATGGTCTGAAGCTCAACATCAAAAAAACCAAGACCATGGCCACTGGTCCCATCACCTCCTGGCAAATAGAAGGGGAAGAAATGGAGGCAGTGAGAGATTTCACCTTCTTGGGCTCCTTGATCACTGCAGATGATGACAGCAGTCACGAAATTAAAAGACGCCTGCTTCTTGGGAGAAAAGCAATGACAAACCTAGACAGCATCTTAAAAAGCAGAGACATCACCTTGCCGACAAAGGTCCATATAGTTAAAGCTATGGTTTTCCCAGTAGTGATGTATGGAAGTGAGAGCTGGACCATAAAGAAGGCTGATCACCGAAGAATTGATGCTTTTGAATTATGGTGCTGGAGGAGACTGTTGAGAGTCCCATGGACTGCAAGAAGATCAAACCTATCCATTCTGAAGGAAATCAGCCCTGAGTGCTCCCTGGAAGGACAGATCGTGAAGCTGAGGCTCCAATACTTTGGCCACCTCATGAGAAGAGAAGAATCCTTGGAAAAGACCCTGATGTTGGGAAAGATTGAGGGCACTAGGAGAAGGGGACGACAGAGGACAAGATGGTTGGACAGTGTTCTCGAAGCTACGAACATGAGTTTGACCAAACTGCGGGAGGCAGTTGAAGACAGGAGTGCCTGGCGTGCTATGGTCCATGGGGTCACGAAGAGTCGGACACGACTAAACGACTAAACAACAACAACAACATCAGTTCTTTAGGTCAGGACTACTTCTCCCCATATTTCTTGCTTTTGCTACTCTTTAAAGAATCATGAATATGGATAGTGCAATCATTTGTTGTTTGATGATGATGATGATGATAATAATAATTATAAGTATTATAATAAAAAGATAATAGTAATAATAACAATTTTATAATATTTCTTTTATTTATGGGTCAGGAACTAACAACCATCAAATCCATGTATGCCTTCTCTTAACCTGCAAGTGACTTGCTACTTCCATTGTAATTGAATGTAGAAACTGGATTTGTTTTAAAGGACTTAGTAAGATGAAAATAAAATATCAAGATTCTTAAGCAATGCAATAGCAGAACTACATTCTAAAACTTGCAGCTGTGTTCTGATGTTTAAAAAATGGTTTGCGGTGTACAAACTGTACTGGTATCCTTATTAATCAGATACCTTATTATGATTATTTGTACATTCTGTTTTAAGTAGATGTTTGCTTTCATGTGTAATTGTAAGCATTCCATTGTCATTGCCTAATATGTTACTGTACAATGACATATTTGGGAACAGATTATCTGACCTTAAATTCATGTCTCTCAACAGGAATTCAGATTAAAAACCCATTTCCCCAACTAGTTTCAGAGATATGATTGTTGGTCTTGCTGACTGCTGAACTGCCATTACCATGATGAGAAGGAGTTTGATAATGGCATATATGCAGAAATTTAGGGTGGGGCTGGGGGCTGGGTTTAGTATTTCCTGGCAGGGGCATGCCAAAACTCAGTTCTGAACGCATCCCCAGTTCTCATGTGATTGCTTGCACTCATGGCACCAGTGGCTTCCAGTATGAACAGCAACTACCATTCTGGAGCTGATTGTGAAAGTGGGTGGCTGGTCAACTCGCAACAAAAGAGTGGGTTGCCTATTTTTGTATCTGAAACAATACCCATTTTATGCAGTGCTTTGAATGTCTGCATCTTAGCAAAGCATGCTACAAAATCATCATTAGTTCCACATCTTCATTTCTCCATCCCCTAAAGTCTTAACAACAGTTTCCCCCATTAATTCTGTGTCAGTGCAAAGAAAAGTTGGCACATTCCTACTTTTAAAAATTCCCTTTTAACATTGTACCTTAAGCGCCCAGTATTGTATTTTGTGTTATTTTTTAAGTAGCATTCAGCCAGCTACAATTTTTTTTCATAGGCACATCACAGTCTTTTAGAATGAAATTCATTTCCAGTCTGTAGCAGTCTTGGTGAATGCAAAGAAGTCAAAACACAACTCGTTGAATGCAAGTAGTTTGTAGTTTGCTTGACTCTGGGTCTGGCTCTTGATTTTTTGTAGGGTCTGCAGAATGGGGCTTCAGTGAATCTCTTTTGATCCTTATTATACCAGGAGGACTGTAGAATGAAGGGCTACCAGCACAAAAGGTTAGAATGGATCCTTAGGATAGGAGCAACAGAGAGGAGTTAGTAGTGTCTGGCACAAGATCTGCCACTTTTTGGCTTGCCAATAGCTCTAGAAGGGGAAGTGTAAACAGTGGTCTAGTTCAGGTATATTATCAAACCATGGTTTCCTGTTATGAGAGTGAGCTGTGGCAAGCTTTGGATTTATGCACACCACCCTCCATTCTCCTTTCCACCTTCATGTATGAGCAGAGCAGACTGAAAGCTGTAATTTTTACAGTATTACCTTCAAACTGAGGAATCCAAATTCGTCACAATGAAGAATAGTAAGCTTAAACTACAGATTCCTGAATTTGGAGATAACAGAAGACTGCAGTTTATTATAAAACAAAAGTGGAAGTTTCTAGTGTCCTCTGCTTGCAGAAAGAGCAGAGGGAGAAGTGCATAAACTTGAGGCTCATAAAGCTAAAGCAAGGTTTGGTGCATTTCAAATTTAATGACATTGTGTTTCTCAGTCCCTTCGCAGCAGCAAAGTATGTCTTTCACCCTCCTAATTTAAATTTTAAAGCAGGTGGCTTTCTGCTTTTAACCTGCACCAGTTTATGTGACAACATGGCAGCATCGTATAGGATTAGCCTGTTTAATGCTTGCACCCTCCCAGTGCAAGAAGATGAATTCTCCATTTGGCAACGTGTGGCTTTGGCCACAGATTTTAATCACACCAGCAGAAATAGGCCGCCTGCTGAAACAAACTGTCTTGATATCCCTCCATGTTGGTGGCCTCTTGCACGCGCACACAGAACCTCTCTCAGATAGTTGTGGTACAGGTAGCTGCCCACATGTGTGGCTTCATATATGAAAACTTAAGAGTACTGTAAAATGCTTTTTAGCATCAAAACTATACAGGGATGGTCAATGACAATGGCAGTCCAAAAGTCCTGATATTTCACATAGGAAAAAATATGATCAAATAACCATAGTTCACATTTATGTCAGAGGTGGGAAGCTTTAGGTAGAATGGTTGAATATGACCCTCCACACCCCTCTGTCTGGTCCACAGGACTTGACCCAAGCCACATCCTCCCAGACCAGATCTCTCAGGGTGCCCTCTTGTTGTGATTTTTAGCTGGCTAGAAATGTCCTCTTGAACTGTGATTTTACATCTTCCTTGCATGGAGAGTGGTATGTATCTCTCTACGTCTACTGTTGTTATGCCCATCACTGGGGTGCCCCCTAGAAGGTTCCCATTGGGGGAATGTTTTCCTTGGCCTGCAAAATAGGTTCATTATCTCTGATTTACGTAGCACACTAAAGTCAATGGTGAGCTTCTCATTAAGTGTTCCAAAGGATGCTTTGAACTGGACTCTGAGCTCAAACATCACAATAATTTAATTACTCGTGCACCAGCCTAATGGTATAAAATTGCACCTCATGTTTTCAAAGTTATACATTGGTTACTACATCTGTGAATTAAACATTGTGTGTATTTTGGTTGCTTTTCAGAATCAGTTTGCCCAACAAGAATTCCTGTGGCATCACGAGATGAAAAAGGATTTGATATACTTCTTGGTTTAGGTGTGAAGAAAAAGGTGAAAAAGAGAATCCAGATTCCATCTACCAATGCGAAAGCTTATGAAGTAACCTCACGTATTGACTTGTCAGAATTGACAAGGTACAGTTTTTGTTTTTTTAATAAAAAATTTTATATCATTTTTAATTAAAATAAGACTTCCTTATAATGGACTAGATAATTGTTTTGGAATTAGGACTTCAGAGTGTGTGTTCTGCTAATTTTTTAAAAAAATTGCTTTCTAGGAATGTCTTTCCAGAAGGCCTTCCTCCATCATATGTGTTTGTATCCACTCAGAGGTTTAAAGTCAGAAAAACATGGGATTTGTGGAGGATTTTAAGCCTGGATGGAAGGCCACAAATAGCTGTTACTGTAAATGGAGAAGACAGAACGCTGTCATTTACTACAACAAGCCTAGTAAATGATACGCAGGTTGTTACTTTTACTGCACCCCGTGTGAAGGTAAAGAAGACATCAGTCATGTGTTGATATTTCTGTGATCCATACTGTGATTTTGAATGTGAAGTGATCCACTGTTTCATTGTTGGTTATAACAAAGCATCAGGGATTATTCTCATTTTTTAAAGTTAGTGCTTGAATACGGATCTCTGAGGACAAAACGTTCATTCCTCTTTGTCACGTCTGAACGGCATGCCACATAAATTGTGGCCTGTGTTCCTTTAGAAAACTTAAGAAGTAGACCAAAAAACCACCTTTGGTGGCACATCCCTGCTTATGTTGTACAATGGATTCCATCATGGCACTGTTTGGGAAAACCTGTAATCTGAAATGGTGCAGTGTTAGCTGTGCTGTTATCTTTCCCACACAAACTAATTTAAGCAATTAGTTTTTATATATAGATAGATTTATAGATGCCACCTGCAAAGTGTGTGTGAGTGCGCGCATGTGTATTACAAAAGCAAACATAGAGGTTGCTCCTACTTCTATTTTGTTATTCTATTTTGTTATTCATTTACGGACTCATTGTTAAAACCATGTTTATGGAAGACAATCTTACTCGGCTATGAGTGATCGCCAAAGATACACCCCTTTCTATGCCTTTGGTATAGAAAAGTATGATAGAAATACAAAAATAGATACATAATCTCTATAAAGAAGGTGATCAATGATATGCCTAGCTATCTTCTAGATAAGCACAGGCTGGACAGATGAAGCTTGGCATGGTTATAACTCACCTACATGTAATAATGGGAAAATCCAAAAAGAATTTTGTTTTTTTCCCCCAGTCTGATATAATTATTAGGCCATTTCTTTAAGTTATAGTAGACAATGCACCCTTAATTGAGACTGGTGGTAGCAAGTTTTGAAACTTGTATTAGTTTATGTCTTTACATTTAGGAATATCTATATGTTGAATATATATTTACAATTCTCTCACTTTTTTCTAGACATTGTTTGATGAAGGCTGGCACCAAATCCGTCTCTTAGTAACAGAAGCAGATGTTACGTTGTATATAGATGACCAAGAAACTGAAATAAAGCCATTGCGTCCTGTTTTAGGGATCTATATCAGTGGAGTAACTCAAATTGGAAAATATTCTGGGAAAGAGGAGACTGTACAGGTATGTATGCTCAGAATACTACATTTGTGGAATGCAGTTACACCTACCCAATGCTTAGATTTAAGCCTGATCTTAAGCATGATTATTTGGAACAAGTTCAGTTAAGTTCAGTGAATGAGGGTGAACAGATGGAAAACAAAAGCAGGTTAACATCAACAAACAATAAGCCTGTTGTATGTTTGGTAGCTCAAACTATCATGTGGATTCTTAACTATGGTTAGCATAAACCATTATTTAGTGAGATGTCAGGACTAAACCAGTCTTTGCCTTGAATGCTTTTGAAGAACAGAATGCCCAGTGTGAATTGTTTGCACAAGGGGAGTATAGGAGTTGTAAGCAGCTGTTTCCCTTTTGCATTCATTGATCTTGGTATCATTACAGAGGACTTGGTGTACAATAAGTAAATGCATAAACTACCAAAGTGTGAGTCTGAACTGTTTTTAAGGACCTTTCAGCACTTCCTGCCCACGTTTGCATTCTACTACAGTGGATGCTCGGGTTGTGAACGTGATCCGTGCGGGAGGCACGTTTGCAACCTGCATGCGCGGGTTGCGCTTCGGCGCTTCTGTGCATGCGCAAAGCACGATTTAGTGTTTCTGCGCATGCGTGCGCGCCAAAACCTGGAAGTAACCCGTTTTGGAACTTCCGGGTTCAGCGCGGAGTGCAACCTGAAGCAGCTGTAACCCGAGGTATGACTGTACACAAATACAAGCATAACCTGCCCCTTTACAAGTAATTCCTTAGCAGTTATGAAATGGACTTTAGAATATAAGATGTTCCAAGGGATTATGGATGTTATTTCTGATGACCTTTATATGTTTCTAACTTGTAAAATAGTGCTGTAAATCAATATGAGTAAGACAGAATGAGTTATTCCCCTTGGACCACCTGAGGCTCAAGATACTTGGTTGGAGTGCTCATGAGTATGAATAGAGGGTTCTGTCAATTTCGGTTCTATCTGTTTCTCATTTTTTCACTCTTAAATCCAGTTCTCCCCATTTCTCCATTTCTGTGATTTTTAATAAAGCATCAAAAATGGGTTTCTAAAGAGTTTGTCTTCTTTGTGTTACAGTTCGATGTCCAAAAGCTAAGGATCTACTGTGACCCAGAACAAAATAACCGAGAAACAGCCTGTGAGATCCCTGGATTTGTGAGTATGATGGGATTTTTTTTTTTGTGTAAAGCTTGTTTTTCATTTTCATAAAAAACAAACGAAACCATATCATAGTGCTATAATTGTTATCTGTCAAGGATATATATATATTTTAAAAAGGCTGCTATCTGTCAGCCTTCAAGTTCTTTCAGGACAGAAATTTCTGCAAAATGTGTTTTGGAAAAATTGTTGCTTACCATTAGAGGTTGTTACAGAAGTCTCTCTATGCCAGGGAGACACTGGTAACATGCGACTTAGTGTAATTAAAAGGTTCATATTTACACATACCTACAACTATATATAGGGACCCAGGTGGCACTGTGGTTAAACCACTGAGCCTAGGGCTTGCTGATCAGAAGGTCGGCGGTTCGAATCCCTGTGACGGGGTGAGCTCCCGTTGCTTGGTCCCAGCTCCTGCCAACCTAGCAGTTCGAAAGCACGTCAAAATGCAAGTAGATAAATAGGAACCGCTACAGCGGGAAGGTAAACGGCATTTCCGTGTGCTGCTCTGGTTCGCCAGAAGCAGCTTTGTCATGCTGGCCACATGACCTGGAAGCTATATGCCGGCTCCCTCGGCCAATAATGCGAGATGAGCGCGCAACCCCAGAGTCGGTCACGACTGGACCTAATAGTCAGGGGTCCCTTTACCTTTACCTTTACAACTATATATGCTTTGATTTTAACAATTTCTGCACGCTTTCTAAAGTCTTGAACTGATTTTTTTTTTATTCCAGAATGGAGAGGTAGGCAAAATCATGCCTATTCATATGGACTTTAAGGTAGTATTTAGTATCATGGCCCCCTCCCCCGCATTCTTCCTTTGTTAATATATCACCAGGTAAGAGCAAGATGTTTGTCTGGGATAGTGAGGATATTTTTGTAAAACATTTTTTTTTTCAATTTTCAGCTTCTGTGCTCAGTGAATAATATGTGCAACCTTTTTTGGGGGGAGGGGTGTTAAATTATTTTGGACTGAATTTGACATGCAAATTATATGCTTTCATTCAGAATTAAACTATTTTTTACACAGGTAGTGGCATTTAGTTCTCACATTGTTGAATCTCTCTCATGTAGTCTGCTTTGTCATAGAAGGAATATACTTAAATTTAAGAAAAGATATGCACTCTTAAGTGCTAAACCAAGAGGAGTCCAGGTTCAGATGGCATGCTATTCCAGCAGCAAAATGGTGAGGGAGGAGAAAAGCAGTCACATTCTCCTCTCCGGGAGCCTGAACATTTGCTTGTTCATAGTTCGGCTTAGCATTACCTGTAAACTGGGCCACTCTGATTTCCTCATCATACATTGGTATCATGAAATCACTGTCAAGCCAACATGGTAGATTTCAGCAGGGATTTCAGGGGGGAAGGACTTTGTGGAGTAGGTTGTTAATAAGCATAAAGTTGGTTTGGTGTGCACGATTGAATTTTGTTTTTGGTTTTTGGTAGTGCATGAATGGACCAAGCGATGTAGGATCTACTCCACCTCCTTGTATATGCCCTCCAGGAAAACAAGGACCACCAGGCCCCAAAGTGAGTGGAGCTCTTCATCATGTATAGGTGCTTTCGTTGTGTTTAATTCTGTGGCCATAACACAAATTATGATGACAATGCCTTATTTATACGCCCCCTTCTGGTTTAAAGGCCCAAAGTGAAAATTGTATTTATTATTTATTAGTTTACAGTTTTATATACTGCTTTTCAGGTTGACCTTACAAATCCGTTTACATATGATCATTGCAACAATAAATGTCAAGTTATAAAGAAGAAGTTAAAATAGAATGGGAAAGAGGATGGCTGTTTAGAAGAAGCTGTTACTGTTGCTATCAGTTCCTCTTAGCTAGGGGTCAGTTGGTGAGTGCATATACCCTTAACCATTGGCCATGCTGGCTGAGCTTGCTTGGAGCTGGAGTTCTACAACATCTGGAGGGGCAGCTTGTTGACTTTCCCTAGAATAAACTTTGTTAGTTTCTGGAATCTACGGTAAGTGTGTATTAGGAGTGGAGGTGGGAGAATAAAATGAACTGAGGCATGCTTCATTTGGGCCATCGTCAGCTAGACAGAGATCTTAAGTGTAGCTTCTAAATGTAATGGGTTATTAGAATAATGTTGGATTAGAACGTAGCAATTACCTCGTTATTTGTTTTCTGCATAGTACTAAGACTTAATGCAGCTGCAAGATTAAGGCCAAGCAACTTTGCCCAGGTTTTGGACCACACAGTTGTAACTTAAGACATGGCCCCTGGCAGACCCCACCATCTTTGGTTTTTCACCCAATGTTCCCTTCTAATGGATGTTCTGACACTCTCATATACTCTAGAAGACAATGATCTCAACTCAGCCAACCCCTGAGTCTCCACTTGAACATCTTCTCTTCAGAGCATGTTTATGTAGTTATGCATGTTATAAAAGTCTGTAACATCTTAAATATGAAGCAGAAGAACATATCTTGTGAAAAAAGAACCACAACCAGTGAGAATGTATTGCGCTGAGAGATTAAGGACTCTGTTATAAAGGCCAACTGTTGCATGAAATATTTCTGGGCTTCCCTCCAAGTTTTTATGACTTTGAAAGTATAATTTCCTGAAGTGCCAAAATATGGATGAACAGCAAATGGGTGCATTCACTTGCATCCCACCACCCCAACTTGGCAACATGCGATCAGGTGACAGAAAATCAGTTCTCTTGTGGCTGAAAGGCCCCTGTGGGACATATTAGACATGGTGTTAGTCATGTCATGTGGGTACAGTTAACGTGCAAATGTTTACAAATGTAGATGTCAGCCTCAGGGAGGCTGAAGCTTGCCATTGTCCTGATCAAACCCCCCCCCCCCATTTTTACATTGGCAGGGAAGTCTACATTGCCACCAATGTAAATAGTACCTTCAGGGGTGATTTATGTTGGGGCCATAATGGGATGGGTTAAACTCCCCCAGCCCATATCCTGTGGTCTTTCTGCTGCTTGGGTCCCTCTGCAGTGGTAATTAATAGTTTGAATTATTTTTGCAGATTATTTTAATCCACACAATTAACGTTAGCTACAATTAACATTAGCTACAATTAACATTAGCTTGGCCCTCCATGAATGAACAACAGATGGAGATAGGAGTTGGTTGGTTAGGGGTTATACCTGCCTAAGCTGCACCAGGCGTATGGATGGGCTAGAACAGGTATCCCCAAACTGCGGCCCTCCAGATGTTTTGGCCTACAACTCCCATGATCCCTAGCTAACAGGACCAGTGGTCGGGGAAGATGGGAATTGTAGTCCAAAACATCTGGAGGGTCGAAGTTTAGGGGTGCCTGGGCTAGAATGACAGGCTTATTTCATTTTCCAGAAGAAGCATGCGTGGCTGATGTTAGATGAGGCAACCCTTTGGGGAAACACACACACATACACAGAGAAGGCAAGATGGCCACACCAATTCCGCTGTAGTTTCCGTGCAGATCTATGGGTTGTGAGCTTCACACAAAGCAGAAAATTTGTGCGTCAGAATTTACTATGTCAGAATAGAGTGAGGCAAAGCAACCTTTCCTCCCTGCACTATTTATGAGGAGGTTTCAGAAGGGAGAAGAGGAAAAAGGACATATTTGCCTTCACACTCTCCAGAAACCTCCCCCATATTTATATATAAACACCGGAAGGGTTAGGGGGATATGTACTATAATGTTAAACTCCTCTTCTCCGTGTTATTTCAGAAGATTTCAGGAGTGGAAAAGATATATTTTCTATAACTTTCCCAGGAGAAACACCCACTCCTTCCACCTGTGGAAGCAATAAAGAGTTTGGTTTCAAGGCTGACAGCTAGCCCTGAACCACGAGCCCTTTACCACTTTATAGGACAGTGTGTGAAGGTTTCAGAAGAGCTGGGGGGGAGGAGGAAGGGCACCAACTTCCA
Source organism: Zootoca vivipara (assembly GCF_963506605.1). Taxonomy (NCBI): domain Eukaryota; kingdom Metazoa; phylum Chordata; class Lepidosauria; order Squamata; family Lacertidae; genus Zootoca; species Zootoca vivipara. The sequence goes on along the minus strand of NC_083278.1, from coordinate 30,969,212 downwards.
TTCCTTTGTCCACATCTGAAACCACCTCCTTCCTTTCAGGAGCCCTGTACAAGGCTCCTGTTCAGGTTGATTGAAACTCTGAGTAGCATCTGTTACTATGGTTGTTGTGCAGCATTTAGTTGCTGCAACCTCCTCAGTTCTATACTGTTCTAATATGTTTGCCTTCTCCCTAGGGGGATCCTGGACAACCTGGGAATCATGGTTATCCTGGAGAACCTGGTCGAGATGGTAAGCCTGTGAGTACTAAAAACTTAGTCATCTATAGTAATTTTAATGCAAAACTGACATTAGAATTGTATCAGAACATTATTAAGGGTGGCAAATGCTCATTATTAACATCAGGATCACGAGTAAGGGGTGACAGTTGGAATTCCCAATCAAGCAGAATTCAGGGAAGATCCATACCTTTTGTTGAAAAAGCCACACAGAAGTAATATGTCAATGCTACCCTTTCCTTTAAATTTGTAATTTACTGGGTTTTTTGTGCAGCAGTTAATAATCTTACAGTCGGGCGTCATAAATTGTTAATCCTACTATTATGGAAGGTGCATAGAATGTCAACAAGGATATATAATCCAAGTTTCAGAAACTGAAATGATGGCAAGTTAAGATTAGTTTTGTCTTTTCTTTAAAATAGTTTCAGCCATTAAAAAAAAAGAGTTCTGGATGCTGTGCTGGCTCAGTTCTGATGTGATATCTTCACAATAGCATTACGAGAGCAAGCTGCAGTGAGCCCTCGTTCACATGGCTGATTTTTGTTAAGAAAGAGTAGAAGGAAGAAGAATGCAGCTAATTGCTCACTAGCTAGTGGCTTCCTCCTTGGGGTATAACAATATGTAACTGTATCCCACCCAAAGAGAAATAAGAAATGTAATGTCTTGTTCCTGTTAGTTCTTGCAAAAATGTGGTTGGATGCTTATCATTAGTACTGCGGATTAGTCTGCAGTCCCCATACTCACCCTGGGAGTAAGCTTCTCTGCACATAACTTCTGAATAGTACATTTATAGTACTGTGCCATGAAAGTGTTAGAAAGGAGGCTTTAAAAGGTTCAAATGAGTTCAGTTACTTTACCAGACAATTAAAGTAAGGGCAAATTAAAACGCTGAAGCAGAAGTTTGGATCTTTTCCCAAAAAAACATTCATCTCCTTTTGACTTTGGTAGTAATGAATTCAAAGAATTTGGTTTTAATTCTTATGGGCCTTTAGAAGGTTTCCAGAAATTTCAAGAAAATGAGCTCCAAGTTAAGCAACATGGCCTTTATTATTGTTAATGCCACTTAAGGCATTCGGTTCTTGCCCAGAATGTATGAGGCCTATGATTTTATTATTATTATTATTATTTATTATTTTTACATTTCACGTTCTATTTCTGGTAAAGAGTCTTTTGATGGTGGTGGTTGTATATTTGGTTTTCTGTATCAGCTCTGTATGGAAAATCTAAGCAAATCCTTGCTGGAAACTCTGTAAATCTTAGGAAAATTGCCAATTACTTGGAGAACTCCATGTTGCACTTTATAAACTGTCCAATTTCTTATTTTGGTTGCTTAGCTACATTTTGGCCATGTTCGTAGGTATAACAGATGGTTGAGATTATTGTGGTGGTTCCCTTTGGATGCTGACACAATTCTAGTATGAAGAGCAGTAACACCAAAAATACACTTCTTTCCACATACTGGAAGATTATATTAGGGAAGAGTCCAATAATTTCAATAAGCAATACTGGAGCCATGTTCAAAGAGAACTCCTACATGCAGAACCTGGGATCTATTTAAAGAACTAGTTTCATGGGTTCATTTTGAACCCTTCATAAAAATGATAAATCTACCATTTCATCAAAATGCTGAAATGCTCTAGAACAAAAGAAGAAGAAGCAACTTCTAATGTAACACAATTTTTTTCTTACTGTTTGCAGCAATCCCTTAGTTAATTATCAAGTAATCCCTTGATAATTATGACCATGGAAGCAAGAGTAATTGGAAGCAAAAAAAAAGCAGACCATTGTAGCCCTCCACTGTACATGAGTGGAGCTGTGCCAGCTACCTAACATCTGGCCACATATTCCTGACTAACACATGAGATAGATAGTGTGTAGGTAGTATATTATTGAACAGAGGCCAACCTTTGAGTTTCCTTTGCCTTTAGGAGTTAGGCAGGTGGTGACCAGCGAAAGAACTTTTTTGGTTGTGATACCATGTACATGAAGTGCACTCTCTAGAGAAACTTGGGTGTTGCCAATTTTGATGTCTTCTCTGTACGTACCATATACTGTAAGAAGAACATTGTCCAGGCTTTCCACAATGTGTTGTATCTGGTTTTCAGTGGTCTCTTGCTGTACTGTAGAGGTAAGTACCTATCCTGCAGCTCAGTGTGCTAAAATATGGATTAGCTTGACACCCAAATATGTCCATTGTGGAAAAATCCATTGCACTTATGCAAATAGACTTCCTGTCTATTTTATGTAGTCTTCTCCTTTTGCAATTGGATTTATCTGGCCACTATACCAGGAAAGGAAATTTATTTCCCCACAACAAAACAAGCTGCTTGCAGCAGGTTTGGATTTGTACAACTCCCCTTTTCATTGTGTTACCAAATTTTTTGTACTTCTCAGGATTGTTGTGTTCTTGATCAAGCAAATATAAGCTATATTTTGGGGTTTATATGATTACTCGTGATCTAACATTGCTGTATGCAACTACCTACTTCCATTCAGTCTTTCCCCCACCCCACTAACGGAGAAAATATACTGCTAACAAAGACTCCCATAATTTAATACTGTATCTCAGCCGTGACCAGACAGCCTTCTGCTATCAGTGGTGACAGCCTACATTTTTTAAAAGAGGAAATCCACATCTTTGCTGTAGCTTTTGATTCTAGCTTGTGACATATATCCCTAGTTGTGATATAAATAATAGCATAATGAACCGTGGAGGGAAAATAAATCATTTTTGTAGCCTTGTAATGTGGCAGCTATGTACATCTATATATCTTCCTCAGATGCCAAATTGGTCATTTTCCGAAGTGAAGAAAAGTTTTAGAAAAGAATGATAGAAAGTGTGGGTATTAAGGAATAGTAATGGAAATGTCAGAACACCGAAATATTGCCTTATCTACTTAAAGTTAGTGATGACTAAGGTTGCAATCCTTACCTCCTCAACTTCAGGGCTTTGCAGAACCACCACTGCATTCACAGCCCATCTGCTCATGGTGGCCACAGCAGAAGATGGTGGTGGCAGGATGATCAAGCTCATCACTGCACCAGCTGCTGGTTGGCATAGCAATAGAGTCTGGATTGAGCCTGATGCTGGCCTGTGATGACTTTGATCCTGGGGATCCTAGACTGGCTCATCCCCTCCACACCTTTGAAACACCCCATTATGGGGCCATCTGCTGAGCTCCACCGGTACAAATACCACCACTGAGTTTCCTGGTTCTAGTTGGGAGTAACTGTGCTGAACTTGAAGTCAAGTTCAAACCTAGATTTCTTCAGCATTAGCTTGTGTCTGTTCATGATAGGCTGAGGGAAGTGAAGTCTTCATTTCAACCTCTTTCCCAGCCAACTTTCCATATACAAATTTCTGCTTTTGTCAATTTGTTTGCAGTGCAATAATTCCACTGGATCCGCCCCCTCTCCAACACACACATATCGGAGTGAAATTTGGTACACATGTTTGGGGCCCAGTTCTAATACCATCTTGGTCTCCATACACCTTTTTAAAGAGGAGGGGGGAAATGCAAAATACAGGACAATGCAATATCTCTTGTTTCAAATACAAACATTAAACACAACATAATGCACTAGCTCCCTTGAAGATTGAGAAAGGAACTGGAAAGTTAGTGTTGTGTGTCCAGGTCAACCTTCTGCACTGTAAGAACCTCTTCTCAATCAGCAAAAGGTTTAATGGTGGAAGAGCCAAGCAACATCTGAAGTGCAGCCTTTCAAATCCCATGCTTTGCTAATTTTAAAATCAAATCCCTACAGTCCGGGGAAAAAACCTATAAATAAAGTTCAGGTAGTTTGTAATTGCACAGAGAAGTTTGCTCCATAGGTAGGAAAAAAGAGGACCAGTAGTACTGGTTGTGTTGAAGTTCATGCAGTTCAAGATATTGGCATCTGCTTATAGAGCGGTACAAGCATAGGCTTGTGCTGCCAGGCTTAGTGGATTGCCACATGCCCACACAGTTATACTTCAGGCTGCACTATTATGTTCACTTACTAGGGTGTAAGTGCCACTGACCTCAATGCTTTTGAGTAAACATGGTTAGAAGATTGCACTGTTGATTCCACTGATTTCAGTGAACTGTTTTTTCTTAAACAGACCTTTCTATGAGTCATTAATGTAGGCTGAAATCCTAAACACACTTAGGCACAATGAACTCGATGATCCCATGAGTCATGACTCGTAGGCTATAGTCCCAAGCACACACTGAACTCAGTGGAATTTGCTTTTAACACAGACCACTCCTCTGAGCAGATCACATAGCCAGAATGTTGTTGTTTAGTCTTTTAGTCGTGTCCGACTCTTTGTGACCCCATGGACCAGAGCACGCCAGGCACTCCTTTCTTCAACTGCCTCCTGCAGTTTGGTCAGACTCATGTTGGACTCATAGCAAGAATAGAAAGGGCTATATGAAAGGGCTAAAATGTAGCAATAAAAAAACTCCTACCCTTAAGTGGTATGATGTTCGACGCCTCTCCTGATGAGGCTTTCCAGAAGTTCTAATAAAGCATACAGGCCATGTCCCATAAAACTTTAAATATGATGGAATATTCCACTGAATTAAAGTCATTTTCCTTTCATGCATGCAGACCTAACTTTCCATGGGTAATGTATGCTCAGAGAGACATGTGACTGGCAAACCATGGATGTAATCAGCAATTCCCAATGTGAGAGTTTGTGTGGAGAAGACTGTTGTGGAGGGGAAAATGTATACTGTAGTGTGTAAACTTGTACTCGGATTTTGGTAATTTGTAACTAAGGACATCACGTGGACTCAACTGTGCATTCCTTTTCTTGTGTACATTAATTTCCCATGTCAGTAGCCAAGAATATAAGCAAAAGCAAAATATATGCTGGATCTCATACCAAAGGCTTCTCTAGTCCAGCAGCTTATTTTCCATTGTGGTTAACCATATGTTTTTGGGAAGCCCTCAAAGCAGGTCCTTTTTCACTTTTGTCCCCCAGTAACTGGTGTTAAGCCGTGGTGTCGCTGTCCCTGGAATCAGCAGATAGCCATCACAACCAGTTGCCATTAATAGCCTTAGTCATAGTGGGTTTGTCCCTGTTTAAAGTCATCTGAGTTGGCTGCTGTCACCACACTGTTTGCAAGTGAATTCCATACCTTAACTATGTGCAGTTTGAATCGGGGAAATGGTGTTGGAAACGGGGGTAGGACTCAGCCACTGTTCCCTAGCAATGAAGTCCCAGTTTAACTGCCCCCCCCCCACCTAAAAAAACCCCCACAAAGGAGATCTGATGAGGGAATTGCCTGATATACCTGATTTGGCTCTGTTTCTGAATTGTGCATAATTATATTACGATTATGACCATTGGTTTTGCAGTGATTGAATGTAGAAATTCAAGTGATTTTTTTAAAAACATGGCAGAAATAGGAAGTAATTATTCTTTTCATCTAAGATTTGTTTTTGTTTTTTTTAATATTTTATTTTCAGATTTTATAATTACAATAATTCATAAATTCAATGTTTTTCCAATCAAGAACAAAAAACAAACAAACAACATAGACCTCCCCCCCGATTCCAATCTTTTCCCATCTCATTTTATCTCAAAATTCTTTGTTTTTCCCTCTTGTTTATCTTAATTTCCAATTACAGTATTAGGTTACATAAATGTTATATCAAACCTGCTAATGTTTTAATATATTTTCAGTAGTCTTTTAAATAATCTATAAATCTCTTCCATTCCTGCTCAAACTTTTTCTCATGCTGATCTCTGATCTTCGCAATCATCTTTGCCATTTCGGCATAGTCCATCATCTTAATTATATCCATTCTTCTTTTGTTGGTATCTTCTCCTGTATCCAATTCTGGGCCAGCAAAATCCTTGTGGCTGTTGTTGCATACATAAATAACCTTTTTAGGTCCCTAGGTTTTCCATCCCCTGTTAGTCAAGTAAAAAGGCCTCTGGTTTTTTAGGGAAAGTTATCTTAAACTTTTTTTCCAATTCATTATATATCATTTCCCAGAAGTATTTTACTTTTCTATAGGACCACCACATGTGGTAAAAAGTACCTTCCTTTTCCTTACATTCCCATCACACATTAGCTTTTAATCTAAAATGTAAGGCTATCTTGAAAGTCATATACTTTAAAGGTTGGGTAAATGTTGTAAATAAACAAATTTGCCTTATTTATTTATCAGAATAGTACCATCAGCAGAAATATATGTTAGGCGTTTCAATATAAATGAGAGTTTCATTTATTTATTTATTGGTCCTGCTTAGGTTCTTTGCTATAGCAAACCTGTTTCCTATTCAACAGCTTGCTTAAGTATGTCAGATAGAAAGTGTACCATTGGAAAAAAAGAGGACAGTGTTGTTGTTGTTTTTTAAAAAATACAAAGTATATTCTGTTGCTGCTCTTATATGGAGGAAGCACAGGAAAAATTATTCTTGACATGCCTACTGGAAAATAAGGTATCCAAATTGAGAGGGGGGAAATGAGAAGAATTTGTCCTCCGGAAGAGATGTGCACCAACATCCCATATTGCACCCTTTTCTGGAATTTTGTTAAAATATTTTATTCTTCCTTCATAGTGTCCAGTTAAGTGCTGTGCAGCTTAAAAATGGCCTGGCAGACCTAGCTTTACTGAGATATCCAGATGCAGACTCTACACGTGGAGCATTGTTGCTGACCTTCTTAAAAGAATATCAAATGTCTCACCTAATAAAGTACTTTTTTTTCTTCTTCTGGTGGTGCCAGCATTTCCTTGAACAAAGAGCTGCAGGATATTGTTGCTGACTTTCTGCCCAGCAATTTTGTGCTTCTCTCCCTGTTAAGGACCTAAAGAGGAATCTTCTTCACACTGTGTACTTTGTATAAAAGCCAGATACATTAACACCATTTTAAGGCTTAAACACCCCCCCCCCCCCAACTCCTCATCTTATCTTCATTGTCTTCTATACATACAGTATGGCCCATCTTAGCACACCACTATTGGCTGCGTTTTAGGATCCCACTTAGATGCTGTCTGAGATAGCCCAAAGAGAATTCCTCAAGTGCCTTATGGAGGTATTCCTACCACAAATTTTACAAGCAAGGAATTCATTTAGAGAATGATGGCCCTTTACATCTTCCTTAATTTAGTTAGTATTGGGTACGGTTTTTCCTACATTTTGTTGCAAGAATTATAGGCATTAACCAGTACCTGGTCTCTGTGGCACCATGTGATCTTTACTTGCACAGGTCAGGCTTGGCGGTGACCCTTTGTTTTGGCCAGGGATGGGGTAATTGTGGCTCTTTAGATGTCGCCATACTATAACACCCACCATCCCTTACTACTGAGCATGCTGACTGGGACTGATAGAAGTTGGAATTCAAAATGAGGAGTGGCCACAGGCTCCTGCCAACCTCTGCTTTAGGTTGAAAACTGAAAGGAATTATCAGCCATTTTTTAGCTAGATCTTTTCTGTCTTCTGTCAAACATTTTGGACCACATGGTGAATGGAGCTCTTATGTCTAATGCTTGATCTGTGTGGTTGGCTGTTGTTTGTTTGCTTATTTGTTTAATGTGGACATTTCTGTTAACTTAATTTTCTTGACAATATTCATCGGTTTCCAAAGGATAGTACTGTATTGAACAACGAACCATTTTCAAAACAGGTTCTGATAGCAGTAGCAAAAACATCAAGACTGCAGTTCTAACCCCACATTTACTTAGGACTAAGTATATTGAATTCATTTGGACTTGTATGAATATTGATTATTTGAGTAGCCGAAGCCATTGCAAGAAATAAAGTACAATTGATTAAACAGTTGAAATAATGATCGGAACCTGGCATTCTGCAATGGGACTTGCTTTTGAGGAGAGATAGTTAGGCTCGCACTGCAGGTTTGTACATTCAGTGAACACCATGAAGCTACTGAAATGCCTTTGGCAAATCCATTAACGCTCCTTATTTCTCTAGAAAAATGAGAGCAATAATGCCATATACATACAACTACACAAACAGCTGTTGCAAGGATGAATTAAGTATGGATTGTGGCATGTTCTGTATACTAATTAAGATATGAACGAACATTTGCTACAGATAATTGGTAATAATAAGTTTGGTCACCAAAGGGATACTTGTGGCAGCCTTCTACACCAGTGTTGCCACAGTTTCTACAGTGGGGATGGGCAACTCTTTTTGAGGTGAGGGGACCAGAACTGTACACAGTACAGTCATACCTCTGGTTGCGTTTGCTTCATGTTGTGGATTTTCGGGTTGCGAACGCGGCAAACCCGGAAGTGTATGCTTCTGGGTTTTGCCACACGCGCAAAAGCAATCTGCACGCTTCGTACATGGGCAGAAGCGCTCTGCGCGCTTCACGCACTCGCAGTAGCGGTGCTCTACTTACGGACTTTTTGGGGTGCAAATGGCACACCGAAACGGATTATGTTCGTAAGTAGAAGTACCACTGTATTTCAAATGCAGTCGCAGAATAGACTTGTGTGGTATTATGATATTGGCAGTTTTATTTTCTATTTCCTAATCATCCGTAGCATAGAATTTGCCTTTTTCACAGCTGCTGCCTCATACTAGCTTGACGTCTTCATTGAGCTATTTACCAAAACAACCCCAAGGTCTTGTTCTTGATCTGTCACCGCCAGTTCAGACTCCATGAATGTAGATGTGAAAATCAGATTTATTTATTTTTGCCCTGACAATCATAGTTTTTGCACTGCATTACATTTGCCATTTTACTATCAATACATTCATAAAATGTGAAGAGGTTGTTTTGGAGTTCTTTGCAATATCTTTGTATTTTAACAACTGAATGCTTTAGTATTGTCAGCAAGCTTAGCCCGCTCAAGTCCTAAGCGCTTAATCCAGTTGCAGTGGGTTTTACATCTGAACTTCAGAAGTGTTGCTTTTGAAGTACACTTTGGTGTAATGTTTGGGTTTCTCTTCTTAGGGCTACCAAGGAGTAACAGGAACTCCAGGGATTCCAGGATCCCCAGGGATTCAAGTAAGTTCACGGCATCTTTTCATAGTTCTAAAGCGAAGTCCTTATAAAGAGGTTAAATGAATTATAACTATAAACAACATTAGTAATATGTAATTGTTCCTTACAAGGGACCACGAGGCCTTCCAGGTGTGAAAGGTGAAGCTGGGTCAGATGGGGCAAAGGTAAGCCTAGTTTTGATAGCTGTAGTTTCTGTACATTAACACAACACCTTTCTGAAGAACTAAATATTTAGAATGTTCCAAAGATGAACTTACAGCTGCCACATTATAACTACTTATATGACTATTCATATATGCCTTTGTGTAGATAATAATACTTCTGGAAGAATTGTGCATTTGCTAAAAAATTGTTCTGCATTTCTTTTCAAATCAGTTCCATCTTCCACCCTTGCTTGATTTGCTTTGGTTTTTTCCCTATATTCCAAATTTCCATGGGTTCACAGGATGGAACTTTCATTACATCTGTTTGCTTAGATGTATTTTTGAATGCATTTAATTAGTAAGCAATGTTTCTAAAAGCTTGGCTTACTAAAAAGTTATGATCTTGGTGTGTGAGGCTTCTGGGTGTAGCTGTGCTCATGCCAAAGTGGGTGTGATTTTATTGGCTAGATTTCAGCTCTTTTTAAAATAAACATAATTCTACGTGTGTGGAAAATCCAGATGCTTCAACTTTCTGACATGATTTTTTCCTGGAAATGTAGCATGCTTTTGTATAACATGGAATCCTTCTAACCATCCTTTTATATATGATAGTTCTTGTACATCTACAGAAGTATGTAAAAATCATTGACTGAATCAAATTCCAGTGTGCACATAGAGCTGCCAATGATCACATGATTCTCTATAATGTTGCTGTTGTTTAGTTGTTTAGTCGTGTCCGACTCTTCGTGACCCCATGGACCATAGCACGCCAGGCACTCCTGTCTTGCACTGCCTCCCGCAGTTTGGTCAAACTCATGTTCGTAGCTTCGAGAACACTGTCCAACCATCTTGTCCTCTGACGTCCCCTTCTCCTAGTTCCCTTCTATAATGTTAAAGGGAACTTAACATGCATAGTGAAGAGGTACGCTTGGAAATATCTCCTAACAGTTGGGGCAAATGAGAAAACCCATGAGTTGTTTGGTCAGCTTCCTGAGTATTTGTGCTTCTAGGTGTGCCATGAGCTTTTAAATCAGATGCTTAAATTCGTCATACCGTGTGAGGCAGGCTGCCATTACGATTTAGCTCAATAATACCTGTAAAATTCATGTCTGAACTGAAACTTGGAGCCAGGTTTCCTGAGTTGAAGCTCATTTCCTTAATCCAATGAGTGGGAGCAACTGTTGGGAGAACTTCTTTCTCAGTGAAGTTTGGTGAAATGATCCCTTCAATTTCCATATCCACAAATGGAGCACATAATTTTAAGAGGAGAATTTGCATACATCTCTGGTTGCTACCAGATTCAGGCTGCAATTTTCTACCCACTGAATTCAATGGAGCACAGATCCTCTTCTTGCTCGAGGTGTGGTGCCTTTGGGTGGCTTATATTCTTCTGCTCTTTTCCTTATCTTGTCTCATGGTTCCTTTTACCTCCTTTTTCTAGGGTGAACGTGGACTTCCGGGTTTCCCGGGATTGCATGGGATGCCGGCATCTAAGGTTCAAAACAAATGCTTCTTGTAAAAATTGGTAGGATGTTAAAAAGTATCAAGGGATGTTCAAAAGCGGAAAATAGTGCCTAGTAGCTCGTTCATTGAAAATACAACTGGTGAAATTACTTTATTCAAGAACTTTTGGCTTCATTTATTTTCAATTAGTGTAGGCGGGCAGCTATACTTACTTAGGATGATCATCTTTTATCTACTCTTTTCCATCACAGGGGCCACGACAAAGTGCTAAGCAGACAATTCTCTAGTATACACCCCACCCTGGCCAAGAAAACTGGCATTCTCATTTAATTTATATTGTTTTAAACAATTTTAAATATTGTAATTTAAATAGTTTTAACCTGCTCTGGGACCTTATGTTGCAGGAAAGGGGTTCTGTTTTAAAAAGAACTCTGGTAAGTTTTATAGCACATCAGCTTCAAACCATGGTTTACAAAGCGGTCTTGTTAAACTAACCAGACTTCATTTGACCTTTTGCTGGAACATAATGACAAACTGATGTTCTGTGAAACTGAAGGTAGAGGCTAACAAAGTTGGTTTCCTGGCCACACAGGAAGAAGAGAGAAAAGGGGGGGGTGCAGGGGCTTGGTGTTTTGCTTGGGCTTATCCACAGAACCATGGTTTAGTGTAACATGTAGATATGTTGCCCAATGTCAGTTCAAAACCTGTCTTTTGTGATATATTCCTGAGATAGCCTTGTACTTTAGTATACTTCTGATAACCTACAACATGCAATTGTTTAAAATTTTGCTTAGGCATTTGTTTGAAATTTAGCTTTTCTATATTGAACTTGCTATAAATTGTTACCAATGGATTTTCATACAGTGGAAGACCATGGGTTTTCATTTCCCCCTGCCATTCAGTTATTCGGTTGAGGTGCAGAGCTGCTTCCCCAGCACCAGGCATTGTTGCTGTTTACTGGGGCAGTATAGGGACAGAGTAGGGTTGTTACAAAGTTGTCGCTTTGTTGAGTGCAGCAGCAGCAATGTCAGATTGGTTCTGCTGGTGTGCCTGAGCAGCTCTAACCTCGCTGCCACCCTGACCTTATCCCACCAAGCAGCAGTGATGTTGGTATTTTAGAGGGCAGGTGTGTGGCACCGTCCCATCATGCTGGCCAATCTGACTCCATGGTGAAGGCAGACTTGCATTCTGTAAGGCGGTTGCTTGAACATATATTTGCTGCAGTCTTAGGCGCTGGTTTCCAGGACAGCAAATGTGTATTCAAACCACATCCATATCACTTAAATTGTTCCTTCAGTAGCACCTTAAAGACCAACTAAGTTTTTATTTTGGTATGAGCTTTCGTGTGCATGCACACTTCTTCAGATACAGTGAAATGTATCTGAAGAAGTGTGCATGCACACGAAAGCTCATACCAAAATAAAAACTTAGTTGGTCTTTAAGGTGCTACTGAAGGAATTTTTTTATTTTACTTCGATCCAGACCAACACGGCTACCTACCTGTAACTTAAATTGTTGCCTATCTCACTGATTCCCAATATGTGGAACATCCTGTCCTGAACAATGTAAGTTGTTCTCTTAAATCAAAATGATTTCTGTATGCACATTCTTTAATCCAGGGTGACAGAGGACCTAAAGGCGACCAAGGGCTACCAGGAATTTATGGGAAAAAGGCAAGTATAAATTTAATATTAAATTCGTATTGCCGGTAGAAATGCAGGCAGAGTTCCCTGAGCTCAGCATTGCATACAAGCTTTGGGGTTCAAGAAGGCTTCCAAAGGAGAGCTGAATGTCACTAGCCCCCAAATTCTTTCCTCCCACCTGCCCTGCCAACTCTCTTTAACCCCACCACAGCTAGCCATCTTCACAACATGTTCCTTCCTTCTGTGCTTTGCACAGGGAGAGGGAAGTTCTGTCCCCCTACCCTAGTGCTCTGGCTTCCTCTCTCCATGGCTAGCAGGATTTTACCCTGTGATCTGTCCTGGTCTTTGCTTTAGAACAATGGTTGCAAATGTGGTATCCACCCAAATGCTTAGAAAGTTGAGGTAATTTTAATCCGCTTTAGTGTTTTAACTTTTGTATGTTTTTAAGAATGGTTGCACTTTTTTCTTGGTTTTATTATTGTACCTTTTTCTGGGCCACTTTGAGGTTTTTGTGGTTGTTGTTGTTACAATTAAACACTGTATAAACTTTGTGAAATGAAATGAAATGAAATAAAATGAAATGAAATAAACTCCCATCAGCCTCAGCCAACATCACCAATAGTTAGGGGTAGTAGGAGTCCAGCAGGATTTGGAGGGCACCATTTTGGCCAGACCTTGGTCTAGAAGACGTTGGCTGAGGCTTTCTTTTCCCCGCTGTAGTTGTGTTCAATGTAGTCCTAATGCTACGGTCCTGTCAGTGCAAGGATTTCTCCCCCTCTCCTTGTTTCACGTACCTGCTAAATCTCTTCCCACAACCCTCCAGAGCAGATTTAGGGAGGTGCGGGGTGCGTATGGGGAAAGAGGTTGGAAATTCTTTTATGTTAGGGCTAACTCTTGTACTAGCACAAAAAGTTAATAGAATACCTCCCTGTGCCTTTCAAACAACCTCCCTCTCTGTTACTGTCCTACACCTGCAGTACTTGTGGCATGTTTAAATCCCTCATTTTCGTTATTGCTCTAGAATTAGCAGGATGATGATCCTTTCTCTTGTGATGGAGGGCAGAGCGTGCAATGATGTGTTCCTTTCACCTTTCCCCCCTGGTGTCTCCTGCCTTAGCTTTGGCAGGAGCTCTGTATTCTCCAGTGAAAGGCTGCCATGCCTAAAATCACTCCAGATATTCTAGTATACACCAAACACACCCTACGTGCCATTCAGCTGTAGAGTGTAAGTGCTCCAGGTTTATGAACAATGGGACAATAATCCTGCCATGGTCATGCTAGGAACTGATGAGCTGGCTTTCCTCACTGCATGTGTATGGATGTTGTGCCATGGATTAATCACTCTGGAATTGCCTCAGGTCGTGATGACACACTGGTTTACTTTGCTGAAACAATACAGTTGCCTTGCTTATTGCCTTCTTTTATTCTTTTGACAGGGTGCAAAAGGAGAAAGGGGTACAGCAGGTTTTCCAGGAATGCCTGGGAGGCCTGTAAGTTTCATGTTGTTGCTTTCCCTTTCCCTTTTGACGGTTCTCTCCCATTACATAATGTGCATAATAGCATCTTCACTGTATTCCCACAGGGAAATCCCGGGAGCAGCGGGAAAGATGGCATACCTGGAAATCCAGGTTTTAAGGTATTTGAAATATTGAATCTATTCAAATGCAATAGGACAAATACCTTGTACTGAGAATGAACTTGCATTAAGAATCTATGAGCTTGGGCTTGAGCTCCCTGTGTTTTATTATTTGTTTATTATAATTTTTATCCCATTTTTCAGGTGCATATTTTCTCCCCAAAGAGCTCTCATCAGTCAAACAGGCTTACAGACTAAAAAGACAAGGCAAACAAGGGAAGGGGAGTTAGTGGGAAAGGACAGAGGAAGGAGGTAAATTTGACAGTGCTGGAATGCATTTGCTTTTCAAGCAGTCATTCCTATTCACATTCCCTATTGTCATTCATATTCTTCCTCTGCTGGTGTTCTGGTTTGGATAGAAGCAATGCAGCTACCTGGGGACCCAGGTGGCGCTGTGGGCTAAATCACAGAGTCTAGGGCTTGCTGATCAGAAGGTCAGCGGTTCAAATCCCTGCAACGGGGTGAGCTCCTGTTGTTCGGTCCCAGCTCCTGCCCACCTAGCAGTTCGAAAGCACATCAAAGTGCAAGTAGATAAATAGGGACCGCTCCGGCGGGAAGGTAAACGGCGTTTCCGTGCGCTGCTCTGGTTCACCAGAAGCATCTTTGTCATGCTGGCCACATGACCCGGAAGCTGTCTGCGGACAAACGCCGGCTCCCTCGGCCTATAGAGCGAGATGAGCGCCGCAACCCCAGAGTCGGACACGACTGGACCTGATGGTCAGGGGCCCCTTTACCTTTAATGCAGCTACCCCCACCCCTTCCCTTCGCTTCTGCAACCCCAAGGCAATTGGCAGTTAGAGGAGAGGATGAAAAGATTTAGCACACATGCCCCATGCAAAGAGCTAGCAAAGATTTCTACCAGGAAAAAAGAAAAGAAGAAAGGAAGCACAGTATTTACTTAGTCCCAGGAGAGGTTGTCTGGGATCTCCCTTGTGAAGGAAAGCCTTAGTAGCCTCCCTGGAGTTGGGGAGGAAACTGATTGCAGGCAGGCATGGTTTTTTGCCCAAAGCAGCCTGGCTGTTTCATTTCCTATAGCCAGATGTTATATTAGAGAAGGGGATAACATTTGTGAAACTTGCTGGGTCCTGTTAACTCCTGCATGCCCAGCTCATTAGTTGTGTGATGCAGCAGCTAAAAGGGTGATGCAGCAGCTAAAAAAGCCAATGCAATTCTGGGCTGCATCAATAGGAGTATAGCATCTAGATCAAGGGAAGTAATAGTACCACTGTATTCTGCTCTGGTCAGACCTCACCTGGAGTACTGTGTCCAGTTCTAGGCACCACAGTTCAAGAAGGATACTGAAAAGCTGGAACATGTCCAGAGAAGGGCAACCAAAATGGTCAAAGGCCTGGAAACGATGCCTTATGAGGAACGGCTTAGGGAGCTGGGTATGTTTAGCCTGGAGAAGAGAAGGTTAAGGGGTGATATGATAGCCATGTTCAAATATATAAAAGGATGTCATATAGAGGAGGGAGAAAGGTTGTTTTCTGCTGCTCCAGAGAAGCGGACACGGAGCAATGGATTCAAGCTACAAAAAAGAAGATTCCACCTAAACATTAGGAAGAACGTCCTGACAGTAAAAGCTGTTCGGCAGTGGAATTTGCTGCCAAGGAGTGTGGTGGAGTCTCCTTCTTTGGAGGTCTTTAAGCGGAGGCTTGACGGCCATATGTCAGGAATGCTTTGATGGTGTTTCCTACTTGGCAAGGGGTTGGACTGGATGGCCCTTGTGGTCTCTTCCAACTCTATGATTCTAGTTCTCTTGAGACAGCTTGCACCCACGAGAGAAAGCAAGTAGAATGATCCTACAGGTTGTTTTTTTTGGGGGGGGGGAGAGAGCTTGTATTTGAGGGTGTGTGTGCATGCCTGTGTTTCAGTGGTTACCCTGTTGAAGCTGCAGCCTAACCAAAGAGCAATACAACTCAGGACCAGGTTACTTGAGAGGCCGCCTCATCCCTTGAATACACAGTAGGACACTGTGTTCTGCAGGAGAGCTTCCCCTGCTAGTTCCAAAGAGATCAGAGGCCCCACTGCATAGTAACTCAGAGACTTTTCAGGGTGGCTGTCCCTGTTGCGTGGAACAGCATTCTGGTTAAGATACGACAGGCACTCACTATCTGAACTTTCTGGTCAAGCTACGACAGGCACCCTCTAGCTGCACTTTCTGGAAACAATTGAAGACATTATTTGTGCTGTTTTCAACTATTTTAAAGCTGTTTTTATATTGTATACATTGCCTTGAGACATATATATGGAAGGTAATTAATAACTAATAATAATGAAATGTATATGAGAAGGAGGACTGAAGTCATATGCAGTTACTTGCATTTCATTTATCTTTTTAATGCTGCCATTGGTGCCGCCCCTGTACCGAAGCTTTCTTTGTTGCTTCAGTAGAGGCTCTTGTAGTCACCCCTGTTCCTGTAAACTCAACACATGTACAGTCCTCATGGATCCTTTTCCTTCATGGGTGGTGCTGGTTTGGCTGCATAACCAACAACACTCAGTAGCTGAAGATGAGAAATAGAGGGAATAGGGACAATGTATTGGATTGTCATCTGAATGGTTTTTCCTGCTGGTGATGTGGGCTCAGTGCATTCTTTTAAAATTGTATGTCTTTATGTTTGAAAAACATTACATTCTCGAGTCACTCTTTGATAACAAGAAGATACAGAAAAGGAAGAGTTTGCTGCACATGTTCTCATTTTCTTTAAGCTATAAAAGCAGTAGTCTCTTATTTCTGCTGGAGTAAAATGTTGTCAGCTTGCCTTTGAACATCTGCTCTCCATAAAACACCACTTTACTTTGGGCTTTATTGTAATCAAAATCAGAGGATTTTTACAAGCATCTTTGGAGATTTCTGCTGGAGCCTTCCTTATTTTCTTAGAAAAATTCAGAAACAGATTTATTCTTGGAAACAGTAAGAAATACTTTGCTGCACATCAAACCCATCCTTTCTACAATTTGGCCTCTGTGTGGTCACACACATGGGGATGCTCTTCTGTGGAATGATCCAAATGCAACCCTTCTTTGTGAAATGGGTGAGTTTTTTCTCCCCTGTCTCTTTCCATTGATTCTAGAAATGCTGCAAAAAAAATTAGATTCAGCCAGCCTCACCCTTCTTGCTGCAGACAGATCCACATCAGGCATGATTTGCAAATTTCTGAATCATGGTTGCGGAGTTTCAAAGCTTTGGCTAAATCAAGCCTGCACAACATGCTCCCTATAGTTTCTTATGATAACCAGTGCTTTACTTTTATCATGCTGGCTCTTTGGTAACTATAGTTAACAAATTATGAACCACAATTGAGATCATGCACTCCCATTCCACAGCTCCTTCCCCTTGCAGAAGGAAGAACACACCCAGTCCTTAAATAACCACAGCTAAGCAATTAGTCATTCAGCACCGGCGCTAACCATGGTTAAGGCTAGCTAGGATTTCCCCTCACAGTAGTATCTGAAATGCAATTTAAACTGCAGATTTGAATTCTGGGTGAAGGGGAACTGGACAGCTTTAATGTTCGCACTGGCAGTGCTTAACCATGGTTCAAGGGGGGAGGAGTGTGTTTGCTTTGGGGATGGGTGAGGGCAAATCACAGCACTTCTGAGACTGGCTCCTGATTTCTTAATTGTCAGGGAGTCACTGTAATTCTGCTGCATCCCTCCTTGTTCAGAGGTGATTCAAGCTGTGGTTGCAAAGGAAGGACCTCACTTCGTAATTCAAGCCAGGGCTACACTTTCCTTAAATTCAACCCACAATTCAGTTTTATCCTCACAACCCTGTCAGTTATGTTTAGTGTGAGAGATGGTGACTGATCTAAAGTCACACTCTCAGCTTTGTTGCTGAGTGGGGATTTGAGCATGAGTCTCCTTAGCCCTTGTCCGACAACCTAACCACTGTACCCCAGTCTCCCTTACAATGGATATCAGTGACTTAAGGAGTCTGTAGTATGAACCATCACAGCTAGCAGACAGAAAGACAGCCAGGCTTTTAACAGGTTCCATAAAAAGAAAAAGAAGTTTGGCAGCATTATGCCCAGAGTTAGTTTTACTGCCAAGGCTGCCAAGTCAGCCTTTCAAATCAGTTTGTTTACATTTGAATAAATATGTCGAAGTACGAGCAAGGCAACCTTCTTCCTTTGTTCTCGTATTCAGAGAAAAATAGTGACTGGTGCAGTCAACAATTCCAAAAAAATAATGAGGGTTTAGAGATCTAAAGGACATGTTTGTGTGTTTCTGAAATTTGAGTAAAGCTGCCACTTGCCCTGCACTGGATGCCGTTCCCAGAGGGTTCTCTGACATTCAGGAGCAGCTCTTCAGGGTGGGGAGGATGAGAGGCTGTAGTAGGGAGGAGCTTTAAGATATGACTAGTAGTCTGAAGACACCTCTTTGGATCTCAGGCAATGTCTGCAACTCAGATGAGTGCAGGAGGATAACCTAAACAATGGCTTGGCGTGGTGGGAAGAAATGTCATAGCTATTCATGGCGGTGTATTATTTTTCCAGCAGATTTTGCTCATTTCCTCTATATTGGCTGAAGAAAGCACATGTCCTTTTGTGAAATAAAGCCCTGCACTGAAAGGCAAACATTTTAACTAACTAATATTTTGAACTACTGTAATCTTAACTGATTGTTTGTCATCAATATTAAGGGAGAAGACGGACAGCCAGGTTCTGCAGGACTAGAAGGAAGACGGGGAGAACCTGTAAGTTCACCCCCATGTTTTATACTTCAGTTATATTTTGCACTAATATTTTGTTACAGTTTTGCAGGGGTTCAACATTTTTCTTGGAAATATATGTTTTTAGAGGTCTGGTGTCAAGGAAGTTTGAGTCCAGTTTGCTCTATTATACCGATGAGTAGATCAGGCTTACCCTCAAAATAGTGGCTCACAGGCACACACAGATGCTTAGAATCAGGGAACAGTGGAACCCACTTCTGAGTAAATAGAGGTTTGTATTGCATTTCTATGTAGACCTCAGTGTAAGGATATCACAGTGTGATGAGCAGAGATGGAAGGGATCTGTCATTTTCGGTTCTCTCCAGTTCTCATTTTCCCAATTTTAAATTCAGTTCTCCATATTTGCAAAAATACATATTTTTAAAAAAACCCACCAGCATTTTTGTGTGAATTTATTTTAACAAGCACATTTTAATGCAGTTTTGTATTTTTGCAAGCAATTTCTCCTAATACAATTCATTTTTGTATGTTCTTTTCGCTACTATAGGCATCTTTGTATTTGACTGTATTTGGCTTCTTATATTGTTCTGGAAAGTACAAATTCAATAGATTCAGATTTAAATGTGAACTGAATTGAATCCCCCCCAATCCCTAGTGATAAGACAAAGTAGTTCTCTGAATTCACTTGCTGACGTAACCAGAGTGCACCTGCGCTTGGGAAAAAAAAAGAAATTCTGAGGCTGCACTTCAAATTAAGATTCTGCCAATGTGAGTGACCTCATAGTCTAGGATGCATAAACACTGAATGAGCAAGAGAACTGAAACTTGCTTCTTCTGATCAGCAGTCTATGTGTCCTAGATAATGACTACTAAATATATAACAAAAAAGTTGAATTAACTGAATTGCCCACTCCTCCTATAATTCAAAATCATACACGTGTTTAAATGTTAGTTTGTTTCAAACACTTAGATTTACAGTTATTCATGTGAGCGAACATCACAGAAATTATTATGTAGTTACAGTGGTCTGAAACTAGTGTACAGTGAGGATAAAAATTGGGTCAGTAGAAACATATGATACCATTCCGTGTCCAGAAATCTCTGCTAGTAGGAGATGCTTGAGGAACATGCCTGGACCGCTGTCTGCATTTTTGTTCATTGCGCTGACTTCAGCCATGTTTGGTGCCAGGAAAATCAGTGTTTGTATTCCCTATAAACAAACAATGTTATTCTTCTGCCAGCAAAATTTGGAAGCAAATGGTTTAAGCCCTTCTTAAAATTTAGGTCTGTGCTTTATTATCTACTAGCCCCTTTGAGTCTGTAAAAAGGTAGAATATAAATCCTAAAATATAGCCAGGTAGGTAAGTTGCCATGTGACTCTCAGATCTTCTTTCTTATTCTTGAACTTGCAAAATAACAGATGCATTGAAATACAATTTCTGATGTAAGTGGAAACCATGGTTTCTCACTACATGAATGTGCTCCGTGAATGTGTTCCCCAATCATCCAAAACAGATGTTAGAGGGGGGGCTGATAGGGAGGGCATGGGGGTAGGAGAGGAAGAGGAAGTCCAGCAGTGCGAATGGAATTCCATTGGATACAACGCTAAGACTGCTGAGCCATTGGTTGGACTGTGCCCAAGTTTTTTTAATGGATAATTCTTCCAATGCAGAAGAGAATGTAGTAAGAAAGTTTGAAGAGCAGCAGACTAGACATGTCATCAATAGCAGCGATAACTATATCTTAACACCAATCCCTCCATCTGCTAACAACAAGAGCAGATTTGGTGATCTGAGTATTAGCCAAGGAAAGATTTCAAGGATATTTATTTTCTCCGAAGACTCTTAGGTTTTTGAACAGAGATCAGATACATAAAATGGCACATTTGAGCTTCTATTTAAAAGTACAGTAGTGTTTATCCCTGTTGCTCCTGCAGAAAACTTCTGAACAGAGAAAAGAAAGATATATTGGAGATGTGTGTCCTGTTGAATAGGGTTAATTCTACAAAGGACTTCCCCATTGGCTATTTTCCCCTTAAGCCAGTGAATCATGAATTATTCCATACAATTTATTCTAACACTCCCAGAGAGTGGCACTTTTCCCATTTGTAGTGCTTCCAAAGATCCTGTTTCCCTTGGTGGTTTAACAACTGCATGAAAAATCTGTTTTGTATTACCGTTTGATTAGAGACAGGCATTCCTTATCATTTCAGTTAATGCAACCCTCACAAAACTTGGGTTTTTTTAATGACACAGATTGAATTTAACAAGTTTTGTGGCAAGGCTTAAAATATAGGCCTGATCTTTTGATCACCCAGAAATATTACCCTGACAATTAAGGTAATGTCTGCCTTTCCAATCAACTGCATACAGTACAAGGCTGTTAACTTACTTTGGCTATGAATCTGTGTGTTGCATGTAAAGAATTCGTTTAGTGGCTTTCTAAAACAATTCCAGAACTCAAGATGGTTTAAGTGTGAAGCAAACTTTTAAAAGGGGTTCTGAATGCCTTTCTTGAACACCTTCCTTTGGGACTAAGCCAGCCCTGTCACTTAAAATGAATGCAGGCTAGGAAAGAGAGTAAACTATACCCGGAAAGCAAAGGAAGAACACAATTTTGTAGGCCCTTCTGGGGTTGAACAGACATTAAGTAGCCTTTGCAGCTGCTGGTAAGTGATATTTGAATAGGAAAACAAGGCTGATGGGAAACTACTTTTATTTTAGCAGCCTCTAAATTCTGCAGGGCATTTCTCAATGTTCCATATATTAATCATTAACTTTACAATGCTTTTTTTTCGGAGATTCACCGAGATATTCCAGACGTGTCATTTATTGGTGAGTCATAGGAAAGTGGCTGAATTCAGAGAGGCTTGATCCAGATACCTCTCTAATTGGGGCTGCTCTGCCAAAAAAAGCTTAGGATAAAGTCTAATTCCCATAGGTGATAATACGCTGCAGCATTTCTTCTGCTCATTTCAAGGGCTTGCTTCATTCCGCCTTCTTCCCATCTTACTTGCCCTTATCAGAGATCGTCAACTTGGTGCCCTCCAGATGTTGGACTACAATCTGCCACAACCAATGTGGGCAGTGCTTGTAGTTTCCCACCACCTGGAGGGGCGCCATATTGGCTTCAGAACAAATGCCAGATGTGTATTGTTCAAGAACAAGTGACTGAATGCCTTGCTAGTGCCCATGTGAAACTCCCTTCAGGAGATAATCGCCTCTCCAAGGCAACCTTTGTCAGGTCTCCTATAGAGCTATTTCTCAAATTCCCACAGGCAGCCCATGTGCCACCTGCACGCACAAATCTGTGGATTTAGGACACTGATCAAACACTGACATTTAGAAAAGTCAGTGTCCTGTTCCAACAAGACATTTCTGACGTGCTCCTAAAATTATTAGGGAACAATAATTTCAACAACTACAATATAGAATTATAGATCAACGAGGAAGGATCCTTTACTGGGGTAGAGTCGGCACACCAGTCAGTTGACCTGTCAAATATAATTTGGCTATGGCCACCCACTGTCAAGAATTCCATGAAGCCAAGAATACTATGTGTAGGTGGTGGTGGACTAGCTTTGACAAGCACCTCTATGGTGTCATTAGCAAGGGCAGGAGTGAGACTAGTTTGTGTCCAGGAACTGTGGCTGGTGGTGCCATACCAAGCATGGCAGCCTGGCAAAGGTTCTTCTACTGGGGCTTTGCTTTTACCTCAGGCATCTCCACAAACAAGCCCAGAAACAGTCACCATTGGAAAAGTCACACCAGCAAGGGCCTCCCATACTGTTTTGAAACTGACTTCTATTTATTTAAATAATTGTTATCCCTAGTTTTATTTCTGTTTAAAGTTCTTCTTTAAAATAAAGAAGAACTTTGTAACTATAGGCTGACCTGGATGTTCCTCAGTAAAAGTCAAATAGAGTAGCTGTTGAGTACACTGTTTGTATTTACAGAAACATTTACCTAACATTTTAGTAATTCATTCTGATTTTTCAAAACTTGGTTTCATCGTTTCACAGTAGCTGCTATTTTGATTTTTTTAAAAAATAGCATCAGTATAAAAACTGTTGGTGGTTGAAGTATCTCTGCTTGTTTTGTTCTTGTTATGTTCATGCTTTAAAAATACTGGTTCATTATTTGATAATGGCCAGTCAAATATCCAATACTACATAGGGATTCTTCATTTAACCTACACAGTTTTAGGTGGGAGGCAGGGTGGGAGGAGGAAAGAGCCCCCTGTTGCAGGCTCATTTCCATCAATGGATCTCTTTGCCCATTTTCTCTGTGTCTTTCACAACCCGTTTAAGGCTCACCCCACAGTTTGAGAGCTTATGCTACATTTGAAACTTTCATTGTTGATCTTCTTGCCAAATGTTCCATAGTCTGGTTATTTTCCTGCCAGCCTTCTGTGTATCAAGGAAGAGGTATTGTGTAACTAGGAAATTTAATTTTGAAGGAAAAAGTAAATGTGTCTGGCCTGTTAATAAAATCCATCCAGATGATGACTGATTCTTCCATCACTTGTTCTTCATACAAATGTCTGTACCAACAGCACCAGCCTTTATTGCACATTATCCAAATGGGGATAATGAGGAGGGCAGTGGGAACAAACATGTGGGTTTTGCCCCCTTCCACCTTGCATCTTTGTTAGTTGCTGAATCATGGAAGATACGTAACTATAGGCAGGCAGGGAGCTGGTTGTATCCATGGAAGATCCCTACACATTTTGGAACACTTGAAGTCCTTCCACAAACTGGAATGATGAAAATCCGGTAGCTTTCTTGTCCCTGGTGCTTCCCTTCATGTTTTTACCTCTCCACTTGGATACTTCCTTGAAGACAATTTGTTTCTGTGTGTGTGTGTGTGTGTGTGTGTGTGATCATCTCACTTTTTAAAGGTGAATTTTACTATTTTGCTGTTGCTGCTGGTGACCCTGCATTTATCCTAAACCAGCTTTCAGAATTACAATAATTCCTCAGAAAACAAAAATGGTTAAAGCTAATGAATGAATAAAAAACACTTGAGTTTAAGCCTATTGGCTATTACCCCACCTAAAAACAAAATAATGTAAGCCACGTTTAATACCATGTCGTGGTGTTCATGGATTACAGGGTATTGGGGCAGGACCAGTTTTAGGAGAATATTGTAACTACGAAAAACCTTCAGAACTAAGAAAATGAAAAATCTCTGTTGCTGCTCTTTTTGTCCATGTAGTGGTGAATCAACCAGAAAATACTTATGGATTAATTTACAAAGTGTTGCCTGGGCCTCATTTTTCAGAACATCTCACTTGAGTTTGTTCAGTCTTCGTTGGCTACAAAATAATTTGTGAATTCAGTTCATGGCACTGGCTTTTAAATCTAATGCTCTGGTTTGAGTCCAGGCTTCTTCTTTTTTTAAGGAACTCCTTTTTCCTCACGAGCCTGCCAAGACCCTGCCTGCTCCTTTGCCACCAGAAACCTGGCCTCTTATAATGCAGAACAGGGAATTTTTGGTTGTGGGACCCAAATTGTGGATCTTCTTGCCCAGACGCGGATGGCATGGTGGAGCTGTGCTGCTCTCCTGACCTCCCTCTGGCACAGTCACTGCTCCATCTGGCAGGAGCACTGGGTTGGCTTGATTGGCAGTTTTGCACTGTGCCAACCTTGCGACTGCCTCTGCCCTCTGCCTGGTATGCTGCAGTGAATCAGCCAGAGGACAGTCAGATGGGCAGCACAGTTCCACCCCACTGTCCCCTGTTATCCTTACCTCAGCAGGTCCTGATTGGCTTTTTGAGATTCTGTTAAGAACTTGTTTTTGATTTTTGCCAAGCCTTGGGTTGGTTTAAGATATTCATCCAGTGCTACTGTTAGTTATTTTTAGTTGTTTTTGGTTTAAAGGTCTGTTTCTGTTTATTATTTTCACATTGTGTTACATTTTTTAACTTGGTTATGAAGTGCTTTGGGGCCCCGTGGAGGGCTGAAAGGCAGGATATATTTTGTTGAAGAAAAATATAAAAATAAAAATGTACAATGGGGGAGAAATGGAGAGTATTGGGCCCTTCAGTATAACATGCAGATGGGCCTGTAGATGTACTGTTGTTGGTCATGATTATTTGTCCTGTATCAGCCATGCTCGCTGTAAGAATAATTGCTGTAGCATTGCTTCTGTGTTTGCTTACCATAACTCCCCCCCCCCCAATATTACCACCACGTTCCTACAACTGATGTAGTGGACTCTAGTCCATGAAAGCTTGTTCCATAATACAATTTGTTAGCCTTTAATGTGCCACATGACTTGTTGGTGTTTTTTTTTACTTTGCACTGAAGCACATTTTAGTTTTATTTTCTTTCCCTGGCAAAGGCAGCTAGACAAAATGTGTTTTCACCTTACTTAGCTCAATTCATGGGCATGAAGCCCAGTTGCTATTGTATTTGGAAGAGTCAACATCAAGAAATTCTGCACCACGCCGAGATTTCTTGAATTGCTGGAGTCCCCAGCTTCAATTTATATTTTGAACTCATAGTTTCATATAATGCTTTGCAGCATCCCTCTAGTAATTGGTTTGTTTGTTTATATTTAGCCTACAACGTTTCAGGTGGAATTCAGTATTGCACTGTTCCATTCGTTACACCAACATTCTTGCTTGCCAGACGGAATGATAGCTCTCCTCCCCCACACAATGTTCTGGGGGGTGCTCTCAAAAAAGCCAATTGTGTTTTTTTTTGCACAGGGCTTCTGCTGATGGGCTGGTTAGGTCAAGATAGCCTGTTCAAAGAATCAGTTTGCCATTCTAGATTGAACCTTCGTATACATTAATGTGCTTGACATGGTGAAAAGTCCACAACTCAGCACTAGGGTATGTGTATGTTAATCACTCTGGTTTAGTTTCCCATCCGTACAATAGACACAGTAGTGACTTACCTCACAGGGTTGTGAGGCTCAACACAATATTATAATAATAATAATAATAATAATAATAATAATAATAATAATAAATTATTTATACCCCGCCCATCTGGCCAGGTTTCCCCAGCCACTCTGGGCGGCTTCCAACAGAAAAATAAAACACAATAATCTATTAAACATTAAAAACCTCCCTAAACAGGGCTGCCTTCAGATGTCTTCTGAGAGTCTGGTAGTTGTTTTTCTCTTTGACATCTGATGGGAGGGCGTTCCACAGGGCGGGCGCCACTACCGAGAAGGCCCTCTGCCTGGTTCCCTGTAACTTGGCTTCTCGCAACGAGGGAACCGCCAGAAGGCCCTCGGTGCTGGACCTCAGTGTCCGGGCAGAATGATGGAGGTGGAGACGCTCCTTCAGGTATACTGGACCGAGGCCATTTAGGGCTTTAAAGGTCAGCACCAACACTTTGAATTGTGCTCGGAAACGTACTGGGAGCCAATGTAGATCTTTCAAGACCGGTGTTATGTGGTCTCGGCGGCCGCTCCCAGTCACCACTCTAGCTGGATTAGTTGTAGTTCTGGATTAGTTGTAGTTTCCGGGTCACCTTCAAAGGTAGCCCCACGTAGAGCGCATTGCAGTAGTCCAAGCGAGAGATAACTAGAGCATGTACCACTCTGGCGAGACAGTCCGCAGGCAGGTAGGGTCTCAGCCTGCGTACCAGGTGGAGCTGATAGACAGCTGCCCTGGACACAGAATTGACCTGCGCCTCCATGGACAGCTGTGAGTCCAAAATGACTCCCAGGTTGCACACCTGGTCCTTCAGGGGCACAGTTACCCCATTCAGGACCAGGGAGTCCTCCACACCTGCCCCCTGTCCCCCACAAACAGTACTTCTGTCTTGTCAGGATTCAACCTCAATCTGTTAGCTGCCATCCATCCTCCAACCGCCTCCAGGCACTCACACAGGACCTTCACCGCCTTCACTGGTTCTGATTTGAAAGAGAGGTAGAGCTGGGTATCATCCGCATACTGATGAACACCCAGCCCAAACCCTCTGATGATCTCTCCCAGCGGCTGCATGTAGATGTTAAAAAGCATGGGGGAGAGCCCAGGGGTCTGAACACTCATCCCCCCACCACCACCACTCTCTGAACACGGCCCAGGAGGAAGGAGCGGAAACTGGGAAATGCTTTGCAAATTTGCTCTAGAAATGATTCTCAATGCTTGTAGCAATTTATCCATGTTGCCAATATATAACAATACAGATATTTGAAACCCTCCCCCAAAAGTTGTGTAGGTCTTTGTTCATGTTGTTCCATAGCCAAATGTCAAAACTCTCACTAGTAGCATCATTCCAATCCTGTTAGGTCTTGCTACTAACTTCTGAATACAGTCATACCTCATGTTACATCCGCTTCAGGATGCATATTTCCAGGATACGGACATGCTGAACCCAGAAGTCCCAGAACGGGTTACTTCCGGGTTTGACAAGCATGCGCAGAAGCGCCGAATTACGTCACGCGCCTGTGCAGACGCGGCGCTTCAGGATGCGGCCTTTTCATGTTGCGAACGGGCCTCCAGAACAGATCCCGTTCGCAACCAGAGGTACCACTGTATAGTGCTTGTTGCTGCTGAGGTCAGTGAGGCTTGCTGCCTCTTCAGTGCGCTTAAATTGCAGACCTTTGAAAAGCCATTTCCCTCAGTGTTTTTATAATCACCACCTAATGTGATAGGCTAAGTCCAGGTCACATGATCAACAGGTGCCCTTCCAGTACAGGACAATTCTTGGCAAGCAGGTCACGTGACATGTTCACAACAAGCAGGATCAGTTTTGCGTGTTGTCATTTCAACAGGGCTTTGCGGTAATGATGGCAGCTTCTGCTTGTCAAAAACAAGTCATGTGACCGGCTCATTTGCAGCCTGATCCAAATTATGGTAGTGAATGAGTCACTAGAAATACAGTGTGGGGAGATAGTTCATGGCAATATTGCCAAACCAAAAAGAAGCATTATAATCAGGTAGTAGAGACACTGAGTACTTTTCTCAGTATTCCCTTGCCAGTGTTCTTTGGTGTAGGCGGGAAGGGTCACAACCCAACCCCCAGCTACAGTGGGGGTGGGAAATGGGAATAAAAACAAAAATCCTCACAGGAGCAGGACAATAATAACGGTCTTGTTTCTCAGAAATTTTCCAAATAGAAAAGTAAAAGATGACTAACCTAGCTGCAACTGGAGCTTCAGATAAACCAGCTGCTTTTTAGATATTTTTTTTAATAAAAAAAATATTCTCCTCCAGGCCAGTATTTCACAAAATGAAAAGGAAGTTTCTTACAAAAAATATAAGTTCACTGGTAGTGGGCTTTCTGAAACCAAGAAAACAAACAAAATGCCATATTGGTGCAGCAACAATTTTTACACCGAGATAAAAGATTCATAAAATAAAATCCAATAGAGCATGATATTTAATGCCAAAGGACTGAGCCAATTTTAAAGTGGGTAGTGTAACTTGATAGGTTAGAAGCACAAGATACAAACTGTTCAGCAAAGTAAAATCTAGGCAAGAATATTAATATACCTGTAGTTGGTGATGCGGAAATTAGAGATTTCCAATGCTATATGCTATATCAGGGGTCCCCAGACTACGGTCCGCGGACCAGATGCGGTCCAATTGGCCTCCCATTCCGGCCCGCGACGACCCCCGCCGCCCGTTGCCGCCGCCCGCTCTTGCAGCGCGCTGCGCGGCGGCGCACTTCCAGATCGGGAAAAAATCGCCGAAAATCGTTTCTGCGCATGCGTATGGGCCTCTCCCGACCCAGAAGAGGTCATTTCCGGTGCACTTCCGGGTCGGGGGAGGCCCATATGCATGCGCACAAACAATTTTCGGCGATTTTTCCAGCCTGGAAGCGCGCCACCGCACCAGTAAATGGTTTTGCGCATGCGCACTGGCGCGCACTCCCCCACCCTCCGGCCCACTGCGCGCGCACTCCCCCGCCCTCCGGCCCAAAGGCGGCTAAGTCTGGGGACCCCTGTGCTATATGCATTGTCAATAATTATGGGCTGGTTCATATGTACACAGTTCAAGAATCTTGTCAATTCACTGAGTGAGTGTGTACCCTGCCTACTCATCATATAGAGCAATGTGCAAAGTTGTCAGGATGCACATGTTTATGATCAAGTGTGATTTTTCTGCTTGAAAATTGTGATGGACTAAGCAAATTTTGGGGTGCAACACACTCAAATGTATCTTGCACCTCATGTTGCCTCATATGCATGTGCTTGCCTGTTTCCATACCCATATCTATGAGAACCCTGCACAGTAAATGTGTAAGCAGTCCTAAGTGACAACCTTAAATAATGTTGTTTCATTAACTTTCAAAATGTTTCATCTTCTTTTCAAGGGAATGCCTGGGATCCCTGGAGTTCAAGGAATAAAGGGAGAAAAGGTATTCATAAAGATATAGAATTATAATACTGCACTTTTTACACACACACACACATTCTGTGACTGCTTAAATTCTTTGGGTGGGTTCCACTGATGCCCCTTTCACTGATGGAAGACATCTGTCAGTGGAATGGATGGGGAGGGTGAGATCCATGAAACAGCAGGCGAGGTGTTGGGGGGAGGAGAGATTGTGCTGACATAACAATCTCCTTAGCACTACAGTGGTACCTCGGTTTACAAACACAATTGGTTCCGGAAGTCTGTACTTAACCTGAAGCGTACTTAACCTGAAGTGAACTTTCCCATTGAAAGTAATGGAAAGTGGATTAATCTGTTCCAGGTGGAGTACTCAACCTGAAGCGTACTTAACTCGAAGTATGAGTGTAATTGGTTCCGGAAGTCCGTACTTAACCTGAAGCGTACTTAACCTGAAGCGAACTTTCCCATTGAAAGTAATGGAAAGTGGATTAATCCGTTCCAGGCGGTCCGTGGAGTATTTAAACTGAAGCGTACTTAACCTGAAGCGAACTTTCCCATTGAAAGTAATGGAAAGTGGATTAATCCGTTCCAGACAGGTCCATGGAGTACTTAAACTGAAAATACTCAAACCAAGGCGTACTTAAACCGAGGTATGACTGTATGCTGAATTCAGTACTATGCTGAATTCTAGCTCTTACCATAGGGATGCAGTCTAGTTTATAGCCTTTAGTTTTAAAAGGTAATTGTGGGTTGTCACTGGTGTAGATGTAAAAAGGAGGAATGGGGTATTCTTTGGAATTCATTTTAAAAATGCTAAATTTATTTGAAATTTGTTCTTGCATTTCAGGGTGAAATTGGACCACCAGGGCATGAAGGAACAAAAGGATCACCAGGGACACCTGTATGTCTGTGGTATTGTATTTTAACAGTTTTTTTATTTAAAAAAATAGAATTATGGAATCAATAAGTTCATAAGGCTGAATCAAGCAAATGGGACAACTGTACAGTATAGACTTGATAATCAAATCCACTTTGTTGATCCTATTATTACTGCAGAAATTACAAACAATATTCACTTTGTTAAAAAAAAGGCAAGTGTTACAGTCCATTGAATATAACTGCACTAAATCATGCCTCAAGAATTAGAACCTTTAGGTCAATACTGTAAGCACACCATTCTGAATTGTATTACATTTACGGTGGGTATTGCGTGTAAACTTCCCCTAAAAAGGGGAAGCTGTCTGTTATCCCAAAGATACGTCGAAAGGCTTGCGTGTGAGCTTTCAAGAGGACAAATGTCACCCATTTATTTGGGAACTTGAAAACGATTGTTTCCAGTTTATTATACTCTTTTTATAACTACGAGGCGCCTCTGTTCTGATCTGGTAATAACTTCCACAAATGATCTCTTTTCCAGTGTGGATGGTATTAATTTTCAGCAGATGCTAGGCCTCATGGCAAGTGGTACATCTTTCATTTTGATGGTGGAGATGGTTTTGGAGGAGCTGGAGCGTTAGTCAGCTTTACAACTTGCGAATATGACTTCTGTTTGAATTACACTTACGAGAGACTTAATCAGCTGGAACCTTGATGATATATATAATATGGCACTAAGAGATTGCTGTTGCGAGTATCGGAGACAGTGGCCTGGCGCAGACATCTTGCTGGCCATCTCCCAGCCTTGGTCAGCAGATGGAGCTGGGAAGCGTGCTCTGTGTGTGTGTGTGTGTGTGTGTGTGTGTGTGTGTTTATATGCTCTCTCTTCCGCTTGAAAATCACTCCAAGTCTTCTTTGCTCAGAGTTATATTGTTATGCATTATATTTGCAATGCTCCTAGCTTCTCACCGGGAATGCCGTCTAGTTTATATCCTTTAGTTTTAAAAGGTAATCATGGGTTGTCACTGGTGTAGATGTAAGGAGGAGGAAATTCATGAAAGAAGAGGGGCAGGAGAGCAAGCGTGTGAGATTGTGGCATGCTCCTAATCTCCTCATGTACTTAGGTTGCTAGCTCATTAAGTCTGCACCAAGCCAATAAGGAAGCCAAATGGAGCGTAGGCTCTTGTGTGTGCTCTGGAGCACAAACAGGAACTTGGCATCAAAATGACAAAATTAGT
The DNA here is from genome assembly GCF_963506605.1 of Zootoca vivipara. NCBI lineage: Eukaryota > Metazoa > Chordata > Lepidosauria > Squamata > Lacertidae > Zootoca > Zootoca vivipara. The sequence goes on along the minus strand of NC_083278.1, from coordinate 30,938,042 downwards.
TCACACGTGGATTGGAATTAAATTCTGCTCACAAGTGTGGAAAGCTATGAGAAACAACCTAAGGCTTGCAAATTTATCCAGCCAGCCAGCCATCCTGCAACCCTTTACATATAACATTGTCCTTGCATGTTGCAGCAACTTGCCTGTCAACCTTTATTTTCCTGGAGAAAAATAGGAACAGTTTTCAGTAGTAAATAATGTTGCTGTCATCTAGGCTGTTATGAGTTGGTGGAGGGTGGCAGACCCCTTTAGTCTCTGGATCCAGCAAAGGTTGAAAGCTAATCAAGACTTCTAATTCTGGGAAATGGCCAAGCTAGCTTCCTGCTGAGGCGATGGGGGATTAAGGGGCTTGGTGCCAAAAAAGGGACATGGGTGGGGGCCCTTCCCTCAAGAGATGAAGCCAATTGCAAAATTTAAAGTAGCAGTGATGTGAGCCAGCGAAAGGGGAATAAGCTGGATTAAGGGCCAGAGAGCAATGTTTGATGTCTGTTTGAATCCAAGGCGTGGCAATGGGAGAAACAACACCCTTTTGGGGGGTTGATGCTGTGAACCTCTCCATCGCAGGCTCAGGTTTTTATTTATGCATAAATAAACCAAATATCATAGAGACACTCTGTCATGCCTCATTCCCAAAGGAAACACAAACCCTGGGTAAGCTCCTGGAAACTATCCCTGGAATCTCACACTGCTTGGAGATTGGGATGGCATGCAAGATGGACCGTAAATATCCCACAAGTTTTATATTGTTTTATTATTGTTAGTAATTGCTGTCTGCAAGCTTTGCATTGCCTGTGTTCCAGGTTTAGATCTGCCCTGTGCTGTTGTGTTCCAATATGATTTCTATTTTCCTAATGTCTTAACTGACAGCTATTCTGGTTCCTATATTTTTGTGGGATTCATTTCCTGGAGGACTTATTACTATTTTTTATTACCAATTTAATTACCGAGCCATTTCATTGAATTACCAGTTCATTCCCATTTTATTCTGTCTCCATTTCCCTTTTAAGCATACATGTACTCACAATGCATGGAATATTTGAATATTGTGAGTGCCACAGAGGAAAATTGACCAAAATATAGAGTGGGTTTTTCCTTCTATTAGTCACAAAGTTTGTTCCAGAAAAGAACAGATGGAAATCCTGCTGACAGTTTATATGTAATACATTAGGGAAATTCAGTAATAAATTATTATTAAGTAACAATTATCCTCATTATGGTTGCCAGTTTCAATAATTTATTGATTTATCTGCCATAAGATTGGAAGGCAGTGTTGGTTAAATTATTTTGTTTTTACTCAAGTGGAAGCCTTACATATGAATTCTATTAAGTGATGAAACAACAATTTAATACATTTTATCTTATTTATTAAATTGTTGTTTCATCACTTAGGATTTCATATGTAAGGCTTCCACATACTGTGCAAGAAAAAGGATTTTAGTAAAGTACTGATTTTTTTAAAAAAAACCTTAGACTTTTCCTTTTAAGAAGTATAGAGAGCTACCTCTCATGACCTCATAAAACTCACAGGGATATCCTTATTTCAATTCCTTGTGCTTCAGTTGTGTGATAGAAAGAAGGCAGAACTGCTCAACACCTACTTAGCCACTGTCTTGACCCTTCGGGGCCAAACTAACAGAATGAAATACAATAGGGACAAATGTTAGATCCCGCATTTAGGCAGAAAGAAACAGCTGCACAAATATAAGATGGGGGGACACCTGGCTTACTAGTAGTACATGTGGAAAAGACCTAGGGGTCTTAGTGGACCACAGGCTTAACACAAGTCAACAGTGTGATGCAGCAGCTGTTCTAGGCTAACACTATTCTAGGCTGCATCAACAGAAGCCAAGTACCTCTACAATTCTATGATTCTATGAAGTATATGCTTTAATTCTGTCCCTAAATTTTAAGATCAAGACACAGTTTGCATATCTATTAAGATTTGACTGGGCAGGCTCTCCCTCTGATTATTTACTGGAGACTTTTATTTCTGTTTCTTAGGGTCTTCCTGGACATGAAGGATCATTGGGTTTACCTGGAGGGCCTGGGCCGAAGGTATGCTGTATGCCTCTAGGCTGAATGTTTAATGCCTTGTGATTTTAGCTTTTGAAGACATCAGTTTTAAGAAAGTGAGAGGGAATTAAAACATATAAGGAGCTCTGTATGCTGTGTAAGCATATTGAGTTTAGTCTTTGGGAACAAAGTTCTGGAAAACATGGCAACATCAGCAAATTAATGTGAGAAGCGAATGCTTCTTTGGTCACTATATTGTAGCTTACAGTAATTGCATGAAGGGCTCCATGCACAAAAAGGGGTTGCGAGGCCTCACTTCCAGCTGTATCCTTGAGGTCACATGATTCCTTAGTGCTGCTTCCTGATGTCCACATATTAATCAGGTACATCCCAGCTGACACAATCTGCACAGGGAAGCCTGTCTGATCAGGGTACCAGCTCCTGGGCCATCTGTGGTTTTCCCAAATCAGCATCTATGTTCATTTCCATGACCAGTAGCAGTTGGTAGGATGGTTGGCATGACATTGCTCACCTGGCTTCCCAGTGCTGAGCTTTGCTGCCAGTTACTGAGAGCACTCGAGGAGAGGTGGCAGGGAGGCACTACTTACAGTTCAGAATTCAAAACCCTGAAATTTCTGCCTAGTCTTAGCCACAGTTTGACAGGCATTTTTTTTTCTTGTAAGTTAACTGTTTAGGTAGGCGGTTCTCTTCCCAAGTGACTTCAAAGATTGCTTCATCAACCTGTCAAAATCATTATATTCACAGGGCAGCAAGGGTGAACAAGGGCAGCAAGGGAAATCGGGAGTGCCAGGTATTAAGGTAAATGTGGCTAAGTTTCAGTTTGTAATGATAACATCTTTGTGTTGAGAGCATCGATATAATACGAAAACTCAATTAGTGACTAATAGAAAAATTAACATTCTTGGTCTAAATCACAAAATATGCCTGCCCAGATTAGTTGATGAACTAACTTTCATTTAGTAGTTAGGAACTTGATCCATGGATTACACTATGATTGTGATCCAGTGGCTTGTCCTTCCAGGCATGAAAGAAGAGAAGGGGAGAGCCCAGGAACCCACGGTATGATGTAGGTTGTACTCAACGCAAGAAACCATGGTTTCCTACGTTGGTCCATTTCACATGCAACTGTAAGCCAAACAAACAAATGTGTGGGTTGCTGGAGAAAAGATCACCTCTGTTTTGCTCTTCCTCCAGACCTGCTACTGTTGAGATCAGCCATCGTTTGGCTTAGCATTACATCTCAACCTGACCTCATGGAGTGAGACAATCCATGAACCCTGGGTTCAGACATAATACAAAGCCAAACCATAGTTTAGCTCACAAACAGCATGGTAGCAGCAGGACCAGAGGAGTAACAAAGTGGCTGTGATCTTTTCTCCAGCAACCCACATATTTGCTTGTTTGTGCCAAGACATGGTTTGGGTTAGCATTATGTGTGAACTGGGTCTATGTCTTAACAGTCCTTTGTTCTGACATGTATAAACACCCAATTCAGTCATTCATTCATTTATTTATTTTTAAAAAGATTGCGCAGCAGAACAGGTTATCTTTACAAATGTGTATTTCCAAACCACTCTTTGCTGAGACAGCCCAAATGTACAGAACCCTTCCTTCACTCACCAATAGGCAGAGCTGCTCATAACTCTGCTGGATTATGAACCAGGTCCTCTTTGTAAAATAGTTCAATGTTTTTCTTAGATTAGTATTTTCAGTGGCTTAAGGAAAGCTTAACAGCAAAGCAAAATGTTCGTGATTTTTCTTTGGTACATATAGGATGGTTAAAGCAATGCATACCTTAATCATTCATTATATAATCTCAGATTTATAGAGCTGTTGTATTATTCAGGGAGAACAAGGGAGACCAGGTACTTCAGGTGAACCAGGCTATCCCGGGATACCTGGCACACAGGGTTTAAAGGTATGTCTGCTGCTGTTTAAAACACTCTGATATATAGAATAACTGCTAAGTGGTTTATGTTTTACAAGCACTCTGATTGCATTGCATGGTATTGCATGGTAATTACCTTTAACTATAAGAGCTAGATAACAGTCACCTCCATTCAGGATCACAATTTCTGAGTCTGTTGCCAGTTTCCATGCTTGTTCTGCTAACTTGTATTGATGAAAAATAGACGCAGTCCTAACTACTGTATACCTCTTAATCTCTGGCAATACTCTTCCTTAGTTCCTGTCAGTTCTTTCAAAAGAAGATACAACAAGAATCAAGGGCTGGATTATATGGTATATAATCAGAGACTGCAAGATACATGCCAATGGGTTAATTTTCACAGTTAATTTTATTTTATTATAGATTAATTTCATAAAATTTATACACTGCTTGATTGTGGGGGGACACACCCTCAAAGCTGTTTACAAAAGGTAAACCAGTAAAATCAAGGAAAATTCACTACCATACTTCAAAACATACAAAAGTTAAAATACTAAAACAGATTAAAATTACCTCAACATTCTAAGCATCTGGGTAGACTTGTCTAAACAATAACGATTTTCATTCAAATTAATTTAAGTTTATCTGTGCTAATGAAATAGGGACCACAGACAATTAAAAGGTTTTCTTCTTGATTGTATAACAGCTAATGAAGTTAAATGACATATATAGAAAACATAATTTTCGGGAGGGGGGGAGATGACAGCATTATGCTTCCCCTCCCCCATGTTATAAATGATACATGTGTTTTACTATCGACAATATTACTGACATTTTGTGTTTTATTCTTATTCATACTTTTTTAAAAAAAATATGGACTTAATTGCATTAAGAGGAAGGGGATCAAAGAGAAGCACAATTGATTATTATTTTATTACAAAGAATCAGATAGAGGGGAAATTACTGGCTGAGATTCTAGATGAAAGTTGTCCATTCTTGGACATTTTGGATTAGTGAGACTTCTAGTGGCCATTATGTGCATGAGATTGCACATTGCCTTGCCACAAACAGAAACACACTTATGTTAAGATTTCCATTCCCGTTTTCTTTCACAAGGATTTTGTGTAGTTGGAGAAAGCCTCTGTGGCTGACAGTTTGATGTTTTGTTGCTCTAGTGTAGTTACATATATTATTTTTATATATATTGTACGTGTGTATTACTTTTATTTCACCTATGTACATAATCATTGTAAATTACATTTCAACAAAAGTTGTTTTTTCCTCTTATTTTCAGGGAGATAAAGGAAACATTGGGGAAAGAGGCATCCAGGTATAAACTTTTCAACAGTTAAAATAACTTGGAATGCCTGGTTGCTGTAGATAGTTCACTCTATATGGCATTAGTATTTTTAAACGAAAATAATTACTCTTAACAAAATGTCAGAGCATGGTATGTCCCACAGACCAAGCAGTAGTCAATGTGGTGTCCTCCATATGTTCTTGGATTTAAACTCCCATCAGCTCCTCAGCTGTAATGACCAATAGTGAGGGATGATGGGAGTTGTACTTCAGTAACATCTGGAGGGTAGCGTGTTGGATACTCCTGCCACAGATCACATCAAGCATGCTGAGTTTTCCTCAGCATCATGGTGCAGTAATGGTGTTTGAATAAACCTGGATATAAGTTGCCCAAAGCCTGATCTAAAGGATTAACCACATCAATCTGAAAATGAAAAGTTACAATCTTTACAGTAATATTTTTTAACTTAAAAAAAATGGACGGAGATATAATTCTTTAATAGCCCAGCTAGGTTTAGGTTGATTTCTAAAGGAGAAATTAAGCCGCTACTACTCAAAACAAAATTTAGTTCCTAAAGGCAGTTGGGTAAAACAGGCAATTTATCTTCAGCTTCATGGAATATTTGACCATTGTCAAATAACAGAAGATTGACTGAAGGACATGCCAATTCTTGATCAATGTAATGTTTTGTATGTGGTGCTGCCTTTCGAGACCAAAATGTGTAGTGTGCGTGCGTGTGTGTGTGTGTGCGCACACACACATACACAAAAAACACACATTCAGAGCTATTTTTCTAGGAAAAGAGGTGCTGGAACTCACTATGAACACCTCCCTTGTTCTCTTATAATGGCAATGGAGCCTGCCTGAAAGGTTCCAGAACTGGGTTCCTGTGAGTTCCCCTGAAAAAAGCCACACACCCCCACACACCCTACACCTTCAGTTTGCATTTCAAACAACTGGTTTTCATCTCTAAAGCACTACATCTGAAGGATGCTTGCCCCAAGATGACTCTGCCTATCTGCTTGATGACATCAGAGGGTATTTTACCAGTCTTTCCACCTCTGGAAGTGAGGTTTGTGGGAACCAGAAAGAGACATTTTTTGTGGTGCTGATACATCTCCAAGGAGATGTCCAACTTGTGTCTTTTGTCACCTAGTTTAAATGCTCATTCGAAGCAGGCTATTTCTAATTCGGCTGTTTTGTTGTTGTTTTTTACTTGGCGGGCTTTACATTTCTGGTGTGGTGGTTGTTGTTTTCTACAGATAGTGGATGTATTGTATGATTTTGGTTTGCCCATTGCCAGCTGTTTCAAAGTATTGGGGAAAGGGGCATGTTAATAAATGCAAACAACACACTTTACTTTTTCATAAAATTGAAATAATTATTTTGTAATGCCTCTTTTTTAAAGGGTCAGAAGGGAGAAAGTGGCAGATCAGGTACTGCAGGCCAGAAGGTAAACCTTTTCCCTTTTTTAAAGAATTGACAAAAATTGCCTCATTACCTTCCTTTAGCAAAAGCACCTTCTAAGCAGAGTGATACTAATAGATCTGGAGCCAACCAGGGCACATATCTCTGAAATAGGGTGGCCTTCCTTTAAAATTAGTTTGGGGGGGGGGAATGTTTTGAGCCCTTAGATAACAGCATCAATAAACATTACATATCACTAGATGCTTGGCTAGCATGAAGCTGTGTTTTGGAGGGTATTTATCTAGCATATGACATTTTAATACAATATATATATATATATATTAGCCTTATGTTTGTAGATTTGAAACAGCATAGCAATAATAACTCAGCATCTGCTTATTAATATCTTCTGAAATTTTGATTCCCAAAGGGCGACACAGGATTAAATGGAGCTGAAGGACAGGTATGTGTTTGTGCTGCTGTTTTATATGCCCTGACACCTGCTTTCCCTGTGTCTGACTGCTTCATTTTAGCATACATTTTGTGCTGGCTATTGGTTTTGATTTTGTTGTTGAAAATACTTTTTATATAGAAAAGCAAGATACATGCTTTCAATAAATAATAAATATGTTGCCAGGTCACAACCCCTACTTTTCAGTATTATTATTTGATTGTAATTTATGATGGTTGTGAATAGTTTTTGATAATTTTATCATCTGTATGCTGTGTAAGTGAATATAATATATCTGGAAGACCATTTCAGATGGCATAATTCACATGTGCTCTGTGTTTTGCCTTTGTTTAATCTGCCCTCAGAAATACGTTCAGAATGAAAGGGATTTTTTTTAAAAAAACTGTATCAACTTAAGGATGTGTAGGGCGATGGAAGCTTTAACATTTTATAGAATTCATCAGGTAGAATGGAAAGGGAAAAAATGTTCAGTTATGTGCCAAGCATGCTGGCTTCCAATTGATTGCAGAAAGTTCACATTTAAAAGTTGAGAAACACATTCCTGATAGTGGGACATTGTAGACACAGCAGAAAGGAAGTTAAAAATACTAGATTTCGACAACTTTACTAACAATCCTTGTAGCCGGAAGTTAGTCAGCACCTAACGTTAAATGATATCCAACTAAGTCATACTTAGAGTAGATCTATTGAAATCTATGCAGTTAAATCTATGTTCGTTGCTGTCCTTAAGGTTGGAGTTAAGCGCATGTCAGGGGTTCTGGTGGAAGCTGGTTTCCCTTTTTCTATGCTCCCCACAACAGCTTTCCTGGCCTCTGAAAATGCTCCACCGAGGGTCAGAGGACCCTTTTGAATGGATGGATTGTAATGCTGGGGATTGGAAAGGGATTCTTCTAATATCAGGTGGCGACACCTTCCATGACTGGAACTGCCATTTCTGGAAATTGCCTCCCTCTTTCTTTTAAGTTCACAGCAGCCTTGCAATGTAGGCTAGGCTGAGAGACAGCACCGGGCATCCAGGGAATGGCATAGTAGGCTTTAAACTTAGTCTGATGCTGTGTATACTCTTAAATAAATATATCCTGTGCATTATTAAGTTGCGGTTTTATTTTCAGATTTTATGTCAATATTTTATTTTGAATTTTTTTTAAATATGCAGGAATCTTTCAATGCACAGTTTTGTTTTGTTTTCAAATCAGTAACAAGTTTAGCATTTTTAAAAAATGCATCTCTTTTTTTCTCGGCCAAATGGTAAAGCGTCGCTAAGAAAGGTCATGAACAGGATGTTGCTAGCTATTAAAAGCCAAGTAAATGCTTCTGAAAAATATACTTTCAGCAAACTTCTTGGCAAGTTCTACAAGCTGTTACAGTTTTCATTCACAAGCCTCACAGTAAACACTCTTCTGTTTGGATATAAATACTGTAGTTCTAGGAGCTTCTTTCTGAGACTTTTCCACACTGGCAAATAAACAGTAAAGAGGACAAAGACTGTTGGCCAGTAGCAGAAAGATAACAGAATCTATTATTACTGTGGTTTTTGTTTCTGCAGAAAGGTTTAAACTGTGTTAAATTTGTTTTGCCCTTTGTTATTTATGGGTGCTGCACAGGGGACCAAAACACTGGCAGTCGGGGTATAAATTGCCTGCATAAATGAATAGCACTCCTTTTAATAGCTAACACAGATGGTGAGTGCTGACAGGATTGCAAACAAAGTGGGAGACTTTGGATGAATCAGCACGTTCAGAAAAACTTGCAAAAGTACAAGGAAGCTTGCTTTTTTAAAAAAACAAAAACAAAAACAAAACAGAAACAGAAGACCCGAGCATGGTCAGTAACAGTGGCATATATGGGAAAACAGAGAATGTGAGGGGTAGGAAGAGTAGAATCGCTTGTTTTCAGGGAATGACTGACTGGAACCCTGAACAGAAGCACTCTTTGTAGACGGAAGAACATACCAAAACATTTTTTGAATGCAGGCCCCACTTCTGTATACGTACATTTGCATGGCTTACATCCATTTGATAAATAGTCAGTGCGAAGGGGGCTAAACTAATCTGTAAGGAGCTACACTGGCCTGGTTTGCACATTACACTTATCTATGGTTTACTGAACCACCTTTAACCCAAATTTGCATCTGGGGACCCATTATCTTCTTTTTACCATACAATTGAATGGTGGTAGTGCTGCTGTTGTCACCCACTTCAGACTACTAGACCATGACCCTGCAGTGGTCTCGACCTACTAGCTGAAGACCAAATATTAATTCGATCATCTGAACCTAGCCCAGCAGCTTTTGCTGTGGTTTAGTAGCCATGACAAACCACACTCATAAGCCATGATTTGGTTTTGGTTAATAAACCTTGGCTTACGTTAACCATGACTTAGCATTATAAGCTAATTAGTTCACTTTGTACAAGTACCTCTTCTTCAAAGCTTTTTTTAAAAAATGTTCTTAATGTCTCCTAAGATGCTCTTCAAATAACCACCAGGTGTCTTATAAGCAAAAAAGTCTGTGTAAGGTCTGCCTTTACATTATTCCATTTGGCTAGAAAATTGAAATGGGGTTATTATACCCAACTAATAAGATATATTTGAATAATATTAAAGCTATAAAAAGCCATAACAAAACAAAATATAGAGGTTGGGAACATTGTAATGATTATAGAATCTAATCCATTGCAACTGAAGTGGCTTTGGCTTTATTTTTAAAAATTGTAGAACTCATTGTAGGTCACAGTCCAGCACAGAAGTTAAGGACATTTTGAGCCTGTGGAAAAACAATGAGCTTAAACACAGGCAACTCACTTTGATGAGGCTTTGTGGCTTTAATTATTCCCCCTTTATTAACATAACTTCATTTAGTAATGTCCCCTGGATACGATTAATTATCTCGGTGGTTTTCCTTCCGCATCACCTGTGCCTCTGGGTTTTAATCTTTTCCAGCTTCCATGACAGGCTAGGTGGTCTCCTGTGGTTACTTTAATTGGCACATCATGAAAAAGAGTCCACAGGGATTGGGGAGACAACAATTCATTTTCTTGTTCTTGCATCATTCAGGGATGTTTAACATTGATTTAGTATACCCTTCCTCAACCTGGTGTCCTCCAGCTGTTGTTGGGCTCTCAACTCCTATCAGTCAACCCCATCCTATCCCATTGGACAGGAATGATGGCAGTTGTAGCCCAAAACATCTAGAAGGAACAAGGCTGCAGGAAGCCTGGACTAGTATATGAAATGGTTTCATTGGGATTTAGATGTTACCGCATACATAATTAGAGAGTGAAACTTGCTAATAAAAATATTTTCTTTTTTGTTCATTAGCTGACCATATTATAGCATGCATGTTTTTCATTTTTAAAAAAATGAAAACATGCTCACCGTGAGTTGTCAGGTGTTGGCTATTGCAGTTATTACCTTTAATTTCAGAAAGGCGAGAAAGGAGATCCTGGTATGAGTGGCTTCACTGGGCAGAAGGGAGAACCAGGAGTTACTGGTTTGATTGGCCCACCGGGCCCAAGAGGAGGACAAGGAGAGAGGGGATCTCCAGGAACTCCGGGGGCAGATGGAAAACCTGTATGTATGCCACCTGAGATGACTTTTTCATGCTGATCAATTTCTTTTTTAAAACGAGCTCATGTAACCTTTTTAATGCTTTTCTGTTCAATTTAGGGAAGAGGCTTTTCTGAAGAATTTATTCGGCAAGTCTGTGCAGATGTGCTGAGAAGTGAGTCCTCCTATTGATTCACAGTGCTGCACTGTAGTCACCTTGCTGGAATGCACCTGTGTGAGCTTTAGGACATGTGCCTAAATTTCCTACAAAGGGGTGGAGAACCTTTCTGGCCCAATGAGCCAGATCTTTATCTCCCTGCATACCACCCTTGGGGTCCAATCTTGACAGGTGCTTGACACTTATCAAAGTTGATCTGTAGGTGTGAGGAGAGATAGTTGAAAGGGCTTGCTCAGCCCTGTGCACAAGGTTTCTCAAATGTCTGAAAACCAGCTGATGAGTGTTTGGGAAGCCCTGCATGCAAAGCTGAGCAAGCTTTTGGCAAGTGCCAAGTGTAGGGGTGGCAAGGTTTTTGCACAGGGTTTGGGAAGCAGGGTTTGGCAGTTCCTGCAAATCCCCCTTTGTTCAAGCCCTGCATCCATCATATATGACTTCAGGGATAAAGCAGGTGAGTGTGGCTTGCCTGGAAGAGCCTTGCAGACCAAGTGGGGAGACCGGGTTGGCCAAATCTGGCCTGTGAACTGGAGGTTCTCCACCCCTGCTCTACAGTGTGCAGAGGTTTAAAGGGAATACATGATCATGAGCCAGTCAAAACTAAGGGAATTTAAATCTGACTGATCTCAAGGGGTGAGCATATGCATAAATTTCCCACTGTAATAAGTGGAGCTTTTTTATTACATGGCATAACTAGATCTCAATTTGACCAAGATGCAAAAGTATTTTCAAACAATTTGATATGGTTTGGTGTTTGGTTAGCTTTGTGTATTGATGGTGAGACCCTTTGGTCTAAGCATTTTTATCTGAATTCCCCTTAGCCCAGTTGCCTACAATACTTCAGAATGGGAGGCTACAACACTGCGATCATTGCCAGTCTCGTGGCCCTTCCCCAGGGCCTCCTGGTCCACCAGGCCCACCTGGCCAAGAAGGTCCTCGAGGGTTTCCTGGCTTGCCAGGAAATGATGGTGTTCCGGGCCTCACAGGAGCTCCTGGGCGTCACGGATCTCGTGGACCAAAAGGTAATTGTCTGTATGCCTCATGAAACAAAATTCTCTGTCCAGCCTAGAGGATGTGAAAAACTTGAGCTTGCACATTGTCAGTCAGCAGGCTTAGCCACAGGCAATCCATAGAGCCCCCAGGTTGCATCATCTCTCCATTCTCAATCTGGCTCCTCTTCTTCTTTTATAAAAAAAACTCAAAGGGATTGAAGCTGCCTTATACTAAGTCCATAGCTGCCAAGTTTCCCCTTTTCTTGCGAGGAAGCCTATTCAGCATAAGGGAAAATCCCTTAAAATAAGGGATAACTTGGCAGCTATGACTAAGTCCATCTAACTCAGTGTGGTCTACACTGATGGGCAGTGGCTCTCTAGGGTTTCAGAAGGAGAACTTTTTGTTATTGCCCACACTTCAATGGACCTAACCATGAAGTAAGTCTGTAATATGATTGCTATTCTATAGCTTGATCCTATGCTGTCTCAATGGAGCTGAAACCCAAAAAAGTATGCATATTTGGAAAGCTACCTGTACAGTGGATGCTCGGATTGCGGCGCTTGCAATTTGGTGCTTCTGCCCATGCGCATGTGCTGAAACCCAGAAGTAACCTGTTCCGGTACTTCTGGGTTCGGAGCGCAACCCAAAAAGACGCAACCTGAAGCAGCTGTAGCCCGATGTATGACTGTAGAGGGATTTAGGGCCTTTGAATTATAATCTTCACCATACTGTCTTCACATCAGGCACAAGGGACCAGCAAGTTTCTGCAGAGCTGCTGTTTTAAACATTCTGATTGTCTGTTTTTTTAAGACAGTGTCTTTTACTAAAGACGGGGTTCTATTTTAGTGAAGGAATATCTTACCCCCCCAAAAAAAAACCCTACTGCTAAAAAACACGTAGATTATAATGTTTGTCCCGCCCCCAAAATACATTCCATGAACCAAAAATTGTGGTGAAATGGTTGCACATAGCTCTGCTTACCATTAGTAGGAGGATTACATTAACACTTTAATTTGAAGTGCATGAAGGTTTACATTTCCGAATCCTGTTCCTTTCACGGTTCAATCCTATCATATCCATTAGGATACTAGGAGGAAGGTGTAAATCAAGAGAAATGAAAGTGTTACTATCTTTTAAACTGTCACAGCTTGGGCTTTGTTCATTAAAACACACGTGTTTGCCCATTTTATTGACAAGTGAATTGATCAAATAAAGAAATAGTGCTTCTGTAACATTGCAGGTGGCGCTGTGGGACGCAGGTGGCACTGTGGGTTAAACCACAGAGCCTAGGGCTTGCCGATCAGAAGGTCGGCGGTTCGAATCCCCGCGACGGGGTGAGCTCCCGTTGCTCAGTCCCAGCTCCTGCCAACCTAGCAGTTCAAAAGCATGTTAAAGTGCAAGTAAATAAATAGGTACTGCTCCAGCGGGAAGATAAACAGTGTGTCCGTGTGCTGCTCTGGTTCGCCAGAAGCAGCTTTGTCATGCTGGCCACATGACCTGGAAGCTGTATGCCGGCTCCTTCGGCCAATAACACGAGATGAGCATCGCAAACCCAGAGTCAGTCACAACTGGACCTAATGGTCAGGGGTACCTTTACCTTTACCTTTAACATTGCTTCAGGTATTGTCTGTTGTTGTGTGTGAATTCATTTGAATTGTACAGTTTTATACATACAGTTTTTCTAGGACATTGGTGGCTAAACTTTTTTTGGTTTGTTCAGGGACCACATGCACTCCTTCCGAGGGTCACATGCCAGTGATGAGTGTGGCTGAATGTAGGTGTGACCACACCCCACACTCCTACTTGAACACATGCACACCCAGCTAGGCACCCAGTCCTTCATGCTAATCAGCTGAGAACGAGGGATGTATCACTCCCCTCTATTTATCACATCAATAAGATGACTGGGGAGGTGGTGATTTGTACCCCCATCTGGGTGCTGGGCTCTACATACCCCAGTGTTGTGTCTTTTTTAAATATATCTATATATAATTATTTGTTGCTACTGCCACCAAATTTGGTAGGATCAGGGGAGGAAGAGGAAAAAATGCTTTGGTAGGCTGGATGAGACCCCGAACTCGGCGTTCTAAGGGAAATTTGGGGACAGATTCATTCTCCCCCCCGCCCTGTTAATTTTTATTCCATCTACTTGAGGAATTGGGTGCATATGTTTTAAGCTGGAAAGCCTGGGAAATCTGCCACTTACCCCATGAGAGCTCTTTTCTTCATTAGCCAAGAGGGAGCAATTATGTGGAAAGTATTTTTGATGAAAGCAAAACCACCAGAACATATATTTTTAATCTGTTTAAAGAGGTACTATAAACTTCTGAACTTCAGATACAATAATAACAGTAAAACAAAACAAAACACCATTAAAGCAGCCCAACCCTAAAAGGGAACAATTTTTTACATATGTCTACTCAGAAGTAAACCCCATAGAGTGCAGTGGGGCTTACTCTGAAGCAAGTGGGTGTAGGACAGGCATCCCCAAACTCGGTCCACCAGATGTTTTGGGACTACAACTCCCATCATCCCTAGTTAACAGGACCAGTGGTCAGGGATGATGGGAATTGTAGTCCCAAAAACATCTGGAGGACCGAGTTTGGGGGTGCCTGGTGTAGGGTTACAGCCGGAATCTTATATTAGATTCTAGTAGAGGCCTACTTACCATTTATATGAAAGATTCCCCAAGAGTACTGAGATTCCTATGCAACAATAACAATGTTCTTATTCAGTAGCTGTCATTTCTCTCAAAGTTTTATGTACCAATGTACTACTGTATTCTTAAAACTTGAACCTTCTCCAACGCTTATTTCAAAAATTTTATCTGATGATCTTCTGTCTTCAATGCATGTGAAATATTTCCACACCACTTATGATCTTAGCCTCTTTTATCATGATAGTTATATTATTTATTGGGTTTATATTCTGCTCTCTCAGAACTGTTTCCTTCATTTGATCCTCCTGTGAGGCAGGTTACAACTGAGTGTGAGCCCAAGGTCACCCATTGAGTTCCAGTTGGGGTTTTCACTTCAGTCTCCTGAGTCCTAGGGCACAATTATATCATACGTCGCCTCTCTAATTATGCCTTTCTATCCTGAAAAAATAGTACCATATACTCCTGATACATGTTGACACACTTTGTTCCTGAATTAAAATTGGAGGCACACTTGATTTTTTTACAGGGCCAAAGGATATTTTTTATAATGTGAAACTTGCCAGCACTCAGAAAAGCCCACCACTGGATTTCTGCAGAAATTACTGATTTTGGCACATCTCTTATTGGCAAGAGGCGACACCAGAACAAGTGACTCAGGCAGACCTATGGACAGGCTCCTCTGAGGCTGCAGAATTCTGGTGCATGTTTGCATGCAAAATGGTCCAGTGGTCAAATCACACCCAATGCAGAAAAGCAGCAGAATTTCCCACCTCCCCTTCAGCACCTAATTAGATGGAGGCAGGGTGATTAGTGTTCAGCCATGCCAAAATAGGAACTCTCAGCTTGTGGAAATTCATTTTTTTTCAGTACACCGTTATGTCTTAGTGCACACTTTGGGAACTACTGACAATATGTATATTATGTCTGCCACTTTACAGGACTACCCGGGAAAAATGGAGCTAAAGGAAGCCAAGGAGTTGGGGTTCCTGGGATGCAAGGACCTCCGGGACCTCCAGGTATTGTTTGGAGAAGCCAGATAGCTTTGGAGCTAACGTGCTCTCTAAGATTGCACTTCTTAGCTGACCCTTTCAAAGAGTCACTTATGTTGGCTTTAGTGGGACTTTTCCACAGAAGCAGCCATCAGTACTACGGCTTGGAATTTAAAAATCAAATCAGTAGATCATCTTAATGCATCTACATAGCTGGTTGTTCCTCAGGGGAAAGCTGGGTGAACAGATGAATTTTAAGTAGGCACCTTAGTACCAGTATCGTAGCTGCCTGATTATCATTGGGAGGGTAATAATAATACCTTTATTGTCAATGTACAACCTGTGTACAATGAAATTAACCGAGCTCCCCTCCCCTCCACACAAACACTCAATCTCATTGCACTCTGTGTGCTTGTCGCACAGCACACCAACCCGGAAAGTCAATTGCACTATATTATTTTCCATTCAGCAGCCTAACAGCCCACAGATAGAAACTGTTTTTTAGCCTGTTGGTACGACTGATTATATTTCTATATCTCCTGCCTGAGGGTAGAAGATTAAAGAGGTGCTGGCCGGGGTGTGAATCGTCCCTGAGAATTTTTCTTCCTCTCCTAAGGCAACGATCCCTTGCAATGTCATGTAGCAGGCTGAGGGGACAGCCCATGATATCATGTGCTGTGTTCACCACCCTCTGTAAAGAATTTCTGTCCGTGGCTGTCAATACAATATGAGAGGACACCTTCTATTGTGGATCGGTAGAAGGAGGTCATAAATTGTTGTTTAACGTTGTTCTTTCACAAGACCCTGAGAAAATGAAGTCTCTGTTGGGCCTTCCTAACCACCTGAGTTATATTGTTTTTCCAAGTGAGGTCTTCACTAAGGTAAACTCCCAGGAATTTAAAGGAAGAGACTCTCTCCACACACACACATACCCTGATATACAATGGGGCTAGTTCTCCTCTCTTCCTCCGAAAGTCCAATACCATCTCCTTTGTCTTGCTAATATTTAGGTGCAAGGTATTCTCTAAGCACCATGTAGATACTTCTTGAACCTTCCCCCTGTATGCTGATTCATCTCCACCTGTAATTAGACCCATTATGGTAGTATCATCTGCAAACTTAATAATTACAGTGGATGGATCAGATGAAATACTGTCATATGTATACGAGTACAGGTAGGGACTCAGCACACAAGGGTTATGTATGTACTGTCAATAGGGCAATTCCTTCTTGCTGAGCATTCTGCATTAGCTACAGTACCCAGGCTAACCTTAAGGAAAGCTCCACATAAGGTTGCATTGCAGAAATCCAGTAAAAAACCAGTGCCTCGACTACCAAAGCTAAACTATCCCAATTCAGAAACAACCGGAGCTGCCACAGTGGTCAAAGCTTGCAGAATACACAATGAAGCTAACTGGGCCTCCAGTGACAAAGAGGAAACCAGGAGGGAGCACTCCCAAGCTACATATCTGCTCCTCAAGGAGGAGTGTAACCCCATCCAGGGCATGCAGCTGGTCTATTTATCAGACCTGGGAACTGCTCGCAAACATGGTCTTACCAGGATTCCATCTCACTTTATTGATGCACATCAAGTCCACTGCTAAACCTTAGTAGAGGTCCAGATCTTTTTGCTGGGTGATGGACATCAGCCCAGGTGCTCTGCTTTCTGGATGATGCTCCTGTGTACTAGGGCTGCCTGGGTGGCACACACTCCTCTCTTACTGCAACACCCAAGACACCTTCATGTGTTATTCACTTCAGCGCCTTTAAACCTAAAAAAGTAAATACTTAATCAGGCAGGGTGGATTATGCTAGAAATCTTTAACAAATTGTGATACCTTACTGGCACTAAACACTCTCCATGTATATATTTCATACATTGTTAAGGTCCTGAAGGTCCGCCTGGAATAAGTAAAGAAGGATATCGTGGAGAACCTGGGAAGCCAGGTAAAGATGGAGACCGTGGAAATCCTGGAATTCCTGGACAAACTGGACCGCCTGGCATCTGTGACCCATCTTTATGCTTCAGTGTAATTGTAGGAAGAGATCCATTTAGAAAAGGACCAAACTATTAATTTGGGATGTGTTAGGGGCAGACTAGACCTGGTGCTTGTCTTCAACAATCTTTCAAGTCTCAGGAAGATGACTGGCAATAATCCTCTTTCCCAGAAACTAAAGTACCTCTGATGTGTAATGTAATATGGTAAAATATTCCATATTAAATTTAAGACTCTAAATATGTGTTGGGCCTATGGGCTAATCAAATAACATGTTTCCCATCCAGTTAAGCTTAGTTATCACTGTACATTTAAAAACAATGAAACCATAGTTGTCTTTTATTTAAATCCCATTGCTATCAGTCATGACTAACTTTATCTGGACTGGAGAGTGAATTTTAACTGAATGATACTGTTGAAGTCCATTGGCAACACTGCTGGAAGCCGGATTGGGTCCTCAATGCTTCTTGATTAGCTGTATACCACTGTGAAGTATTTTTTTTATCCAGCCTAAATATACAGCATCTGAATTTTAATGGAACATGGCTGGTTTTTATTTCATATGTTTGTCTATTTCATCCATTTGTGTATGTTTCATATTTTTCTGGTTATCAGTTTTCATTTGAAAAATGTATGAATTCAAGTCTTTTTTAAAAAATAAAAAACAACAACCCCCATGTTGTCCTCAAAACAACCATGAAACAATCCAATCATACATTTCTATCTGCAAGTAAAGAAACCTCTAGAGGCACCTTAAAAAAACTTAAAAATGCATTTTATATATATATAAAAGGTTTCTAATTATATTCTGGCCAAGGTTTTATTTTTTTTATCATACTGTTGCACAACCAAGCTTAACCATATTTAATTTTTTTTCAGCTGACTATAGAACTGGGTATTTTTGCTATGCTCCATAGGACTGCAGTTGTCAAACAAAAGTTTACAAGCTGTGCTTTATGCTTACTACATAATTACAGTGCTTTTTTACGCTGCTTCTTTGTACATTTTAATGAAGGCATTTCTGTGTTTATTTTGTAAAATGAGATGCAATCAAGAAGCACTGCTGGCATCCTAATTCAGTTGTACAATTTCTATCCGAAGTTGACGCTATTTTAAGCATTAACGCAAAAAGTATTTTATTGCACCTACGCAAAGATTTATAATTGGCCTTTGGTTGTTGTTTTCCGTCATTAGTAATATGCTTGACATTCAAGGTAAAACGATTTTTTAAAGATTTTTTGGTAATAAAAGCAGTTTTTTCACTTGTTGAGCTGAGTTTTATTATTCACGTGAATTATGTTCTACAGAGCATTATTCGCCCAACTGCATATGAACAAGATAAAGGCAACAATGTCCAGACTGGACAGCATTCTGCTCACACATTCTGATTCCCCCTGGTAGAAACAACAGATATTGGTAATATTAAAATCACAGACCACGCCCCAGTAGAAGCTACACTCAGGAGAGGAAGCACAAACTACCCCCATCATGGTCCTTCAGCCCCATCCTAACCACAAACCAACTGGCTAAAAAGAGTCTCTTCAAAACTACTTTAAGGACAATGATGTGGGCGACATGACCCCCACCCTCTGGGACACCATGAAAGCAGTAATCAGACGAGACTGCATAAAATAGGGCACCCCTTTAAAATTGGTAGATTACATTACAACCCTCTCGTCAGACTACAAACAGGAGCCAAAAAGCTCCTTAAACTCATAGAATGAAAAAGAAGGGAAATTGACTCTTAAGAAATCTATAAAACAATGATTGACATTGTTAACTCTAAACAACGCTTTTACGAATATGGAGGGGAGAACTCCAGTCTATTAGCAAACAGATGCAGGAAAAAATCACTCAAAACAAGAATACATTGTGGCACTAAAAAGAAAAGAAAAGATGGTAACATAACATTCTCTACCAAAGAAATAATCTCAGAATTTGCTGAATTTTATGCCAATCTGTACACCTCCCACAAGCCACCTGAACACCCCCACAACACTGAACAGGTTCACACAGTCCATGCTTAAAGCATGGAAGGGGAAAGTAGGCAAATTATCCCTTTCCCTTTCCCTACCCCCCCCTGACACCCCCCCAGCCTTTCACCCACTATTCCAGCACACAGCACAAAACCTCCAGATAAAAACCTGGCAAGCCAAAGGTCTACATTGTCTAAAAGACTGTTACAAAAACAACAGACCCATACCAACACAAGAAACACACAAAAAACTGGGGGACACCCTAATACCTTGGCTAACACATCACCAACTACATGCCTTCTTAAACAATCCTGCAGTAAAATCAGCAGCCATTAGGCCCTTGACCACCTTCGAAAGCCTCCCAACAGCAGGTGAACACGGTAAAGGGATGGTATCCACAATGACCGCTCCCCACATCAAATGGGGGGTGACATTTGCATGGTCACGCACAGCCCCCTGGATCCCAGTGTGGCTCTT
Source organism: Zootoca vivipara (assembly GCF_963506605.1). Classification (NCBI taxonomy): domain Eukaryota; kingdom Metazoa; phylum Chordata; class Lepidosauria; order Squamata; family Lacertidae; genus Zootoca; species Zootoca vivipara. The sequence goes on along the minus strand of NC_083278.1, from coordinate 30,918,132 downwards.
GGTAGCTCGGATTGGCTCCATCCTCCCCAGGCTGAATACTTGAGGTCTCCGCCTACCTTAGTAAACCACCCAGTCCTGCCTGGGGAGGCGTTGCCAGGGGATTGGCCAGGTAAGGGGGAGGGACCGCCCTGCCCACACAACAAAAGGTGTAGCTTACCTGGTAAGTGGCTCCAGAGCTTCTCCCACCCTCCACTCCCTCAAGTCTTCTTTTGCAGGTTAACCTCTTCTCCACAGGTATACAGGCGCTGCTACATCAAGGTCGCTGTTGAAGGGCCAAAAAGAAATTTTACTGCATTGGCAGCTTTTGCCTTTGCCATAGCAAAACATCACAACTTTGGCAGTTTCAGGCAGAATTTGTTAGTCTATCTTCCTAAATGGGGAGGGTGAAGCGGTGACCCACACCCCCTTTGCAGCGGTGATACCAGGGTTCCCCATTAAAGGGGTCTTGAGGGGAGGCATTGGGACATTGGGAATTCAGGAAGAGAGGGACCAAAGAGAAAGGGGGCTTTTAGATAACTGCACATAGCCTAGAAACAGGAGTAGAAATATGCTGTGAGCAAGAAAGAACTGTACAGGAAATGGAAGACTGATTGCTGCAAAGGAGCTGTTTTCCCAGAACCAGGGGACCATTTTGCCTGTGGGCTTGTCAATGACTGAGAAGTACGATTATTCAGTCTAATTAGTATTTAAAATGGGTTTCTGACAGGTGCTCTTTAATACTGATTGAGAATGTTATTGGTGCTGATAGTTTAGTTAAAAATGCATAATTATTTTTAAATTTCCATCGTAATTGTTTGCCTCTTTGAATGCAAATTTATAGACTATGTGGTGAAGAATCCAGTTGAAGCAACCTCTGGAGCTGTCCAGATATTATGCTTTCCTCAATACTGTTTCTTAAAATGTAATTCCTACATTTTCAAATGTCAGCGTCTGGATGCGTTTTTCTTTTTCTGACCAGAGAATAAAAGGTACTTGGTATCGATAGAGCCTTTGTGTTCCTTCATATGTGATATCCAGCAGATGGCAGCAAAACAAAGCCCTGTGGCACAGATTGCGGCCAGTTGTTCCCAATAATAGCAGCTGGGGGATTTTGGAGAGGAAACTTATACAGGCTGTGATCCAGTGTACGAGCACATGCCCGATTGGGGCCTTGCAGCTAGCTTTCTTTTTTCCCTCTGGCATTTTAAAAATAGGGGTGCTAATCATAACAAAAATAGGCTGGTCTTGATGAGTTTATGCATTGGTGTGCAGATGGGGCATATCCATTAAACAGAACTGCATGATTGCAAACTTGCAGCAATCGGTCCACAAACAATGAAGCCTATCCTCCTTGCCATACTATCAACATCACTACACAAAACACAATGTGAAAGGCCAGTTGTAGCACATGTTGTTGCACAGATACCAGCATTCCATGACGATCACTAAAAACAACGCTCGGGCTGTGTATAACGCAATCCATACAAGCCAATTGCTCAGCGAGCCAATACAAACCACAACAAAAAAGACATGCAAAGGAATGTTAACGTTGCAAATTGTGCTAGCTTTGTACATGCCAACTATTTCTTGGCTTTTATAATGTCTGAGTTGCAACTTAATATGGGGTGTTGAACTGACAAGTTTTGTGGGCTAATTACAATTACAAATGTCCTAATAATTACACAGACTGATCTTTCCGCTGCTTAGCAATGTAGGGTTTTCTTTCCTGGCAAAAAGCTCTTCTGCGTAGCAATATCTGTCATTAAGCTTGCTTTCTCCACTGTAGAGTTCATGAGGAATTGGTTTTTCCTGTATTTGTTGGGTAATTGCAAGCCTTCAGGGAGTGTGGTATTGAGTTAGAAGCAGTGACATTTCAATAGAAGAGACGTCTGTTTGCTGACATTTATTTGACTGCTATCAATATAAATCATACTGTGGATAGTAGACCCAATGAAATAAATAAACTTAAGTAATTTAAGTTGATTGATTTCACTGGCCTGCTCTTGAGTTTAATTAATTTGGAACACCACTCTTTATGTATATTTTCCCCCTCTGTACTTCTAAAACGTATTTATTTCATTAAATTTCAAAGCATTTATCTGGAATGCTTGAGCCTGTAATTGCCTCGGATTTTAAAATTCTGAAGCTTTAAAAAGATCAGTACAAAACAAAGAAACACCAAGTAACTAAAAGTTCTATTTATGTCCATCATTTCTGGACTCCAAAAGGAACATTCCAGTGGCAACTGCAGCAAAACCATTAATTCATAAACAGTATTGTGCTTTTTGCCATTTAGCTTAAACCACCAAAATTTCATGCAAAAAATAAAGATTTGAATGAAGGTTCGATTTTTATTCATACGTTTGGACCAAAGATTTCTGATGCAACCAAAAGCTTATAGTTATTCTACATTATCAGGGGCACACAGCAGCCAAAGTTAAGCAGTCTTAGGTGCAATCCATTATACATTTACTTGGTAGTAAGTCTCATTGAGAAATCTTGCCTGCAAAACAGTGGAAGAAAGCAATTTTGGTATCTATTCCCCACTTCACAATAGGTTGCTATGTCCACTAAAAATCTGATCCAAAGGGTTTGGATGGGAGGTGTTGCTGGGGACTTAAGTGGGGAGAAGTCAGAAAAAAAACTTCCACGCCCCCCCTTCAAGCGCTAGGTGCATCTCAAGTAGAACTTAAGCACATTTATTCCCCTTGAAAATAAAATTGGAACATACAAAGTCCAGCCCTGCCGTGAGATGGTGGGGATTGGACCTGGTATCTTCTGTAGGCAAAACATGGTCTGTCACTGAGCTACGTTCTTTCCCCAAGAGACTACGTAGAGGAGGAACTAAGATCAAGCTTGAACATTTTAATACTAAGGAGCTGGGAGTTTTCAATACACCCTTGAACAGGTTCTGGAATAGGCTTCTGATGCAGAGATTAAGTGGCAGCCTATAGACACACAGTACGTCTTTGTGTGCATGATGCTGGCAGAGCTTAATCTGAGTGACAGCTCAGCCTGGAAATCTGTTTCTCAGTGCCAGATTTGAGAACTCATTTCATGTGTGTGCCAATGGTCTTTTTCAGAGAATATGTCCTGGTTCTTTAGTTTCTACAGTTTATAAGCCTACCTTTTACTGGGTGGGTTGCAATGTAAAGGTAAAGGGACCCCCGACCATTAGGTCCAGTCGTGGCTGACTCTGGGGTTGTGGTGCTCATCTCGCTTTATTGGCTGAGGGAGCCGGCGTACAGCTTCCAGGTCATGTGGCCAGCATGACAAAGTCACTTCTGGCAAACCAGAGCAGTGCACGGAAACACGGTTTACCTTCCTATCGGAGCAGTACCTATTTATCTACTTGCACTTTGACGTGCTTTCGAACTGCTAGGTTGGCAGGAGCTGGGACCAAGCAACGGGAGCTCACCCCATCGCAGGGATTCGAACTGCCGACCTTCTGATCAGCAGGCCCAGGCTCTGTGGTTTAACCCACAGTGCCACCTGCATCCCGGATTGCAATGTAAGGACCAATATAACTCACAACTCACGATAAGCAATATATAAAATACCAGATGCAAAATAATAATAATAATAATAATGTCATTCTGCCTGAGCAAAGACTTCTGTTTGCACAATGGAACTCCGCCCCCCCCCCCAAGCCTCTCGTTGCAAGCCCCCTGCACCACCACCCCATCTGTTTCACAGAGCTGTGGCAGAGGGCCTTCTCAGTAGTGGCACCTGCCCTGTGGAATGCCCTCCCATAATATGTCAAGGAAATAAATAATAATAATTTATTACTTATACCCCGCACATCCGGCTGGGTATTTGACTTTTAGAAGACATTTGAAGGCAGTCCTGTTTAGGGAAGTTTTTAATGTCTGGTGTTTTATTGTGCTTTTAATTTTTTGGGGAGCTGCCCAGAGTGGCTGGGGAAACTCAGCCAGATGGGTGGGGTATAAATAATAAATTATTATTATTATTTTTATTATTATTATTATTATTATTATTATTATTATTATTATTATTATATGGAAAACCCCAGAAAAGATTTCAGTGGAAAATTGGGATGGAGGGTTGATGGGGAAAGAAATCCCCTGCCATGCAAACGGAAGTCCTTGCATGAATGCCACGACTTTGTTGACGACAGCCCAAAAGCCCACCATCACCAGTGGAACATCTCATAGGACATCTACAGCACTGAAGCTTCTCAAAGGTGTACTGGGAGATCTTCAGTTCTGTATGTGTTGTCCTACCAAGGGGACCTTTGCCTCCACCAGTGGAGGGGCAGTTATACCACTTTCTAAGAGATCTGAAGCAGCCTTCAGCCAGCTGCAGGATTGTCTAATTGGGGAAGGGCCATAGCTCAGCAGTAGAGTATCTGCTGCAGGTCCCAAGTTCAATTCCTGGCATCTCCAAGTAAGACTGGGAGAGACACCTACATGAAATGCAGAAGAGCTGCTGCCAGTCAGTGTAGATGATACTGACCAATGGTCTGACTTGGAATAAGAGTGTTCCAATGTATGGGGGGGGGAAGCAAAGTATCGTGGGGATTATTTTAATGAGGATAGGAATCCTATTAGGTAAATACCATCTGGAATTGGTATTTGCAGACATGGAGATTTGAGTCAAATCCTTACCAACAGTAGGAACATAGTCTTATTTCTACCAAAAACAACAACAAGCCACAACCAACCAACCAACCCCTTTGCAGGTTTCACCATCTTTTCCACTGGTAACAATGTGGCACCAGCTTTGCTTTGGGGCTTTCCTAAATTTTAAATTGGCTTAAAACACATAAGCATTAATTTGTGAACAGAGTAGTCATTCACTTGGCCTGAAGAACTTGGCCCCTTAGATAGCAAAGGATGAAGGAAAATAGCTCTACTGAGTGCTAGAAAATAACTGGCATCTAGGAACAGTGTCTGGACAATCGGGCAAGAAATCAGAAGGATCCCAGCACAACACTATTTCGTATCTTTGTTGGAAATTGGCAGTAAAAACTGAGGTTCCTAAGTAGTGTTTGCTTTTTTAGAAAAGCCAAAGATGAATTTTTATACATCCTTCCAGTAGTTTCACATTTATTTATCAGAAAATGGGAGAGGGCAATCATTGAGAAGATGATAAAAAGTATAGTGGCATGGTGATAAATGCTCAAAACTTACATCAGATGTGAAACAGACTGCTTTCACATTTCCACATTCTCATTTTTGGAAAAAAGATCACCTTACTTGATCCTTTACAACTGATGCTACTTAATGACTCTATTAGCCTTATGATGATAAGCCTTTATGGGCAACTTGCACAAGAGCAAATTAATGAAGTCTACAAACTACTGACTGCAGCAAGAGTGAAAGCCAGCCATAAAACACAGAACCAAACCATAGCAAAATAATAATAATGAATATAAGTATATTATTTAGACTAGAAACCAAATATTAAGCTAATGTAACTAAAAAATAGGCTCGAGGACATACGAACTACAGTAATGAATGCTGATGTAGGACTGCTTGGGGATTTTATTTTTGTGAATTATGATACACACTGACCTGATCTGCCCCACCTGGAAGGTAGATTCAAATTATGCATTTCTCTGAATGTTGTGACATAGTTATGAGCTTTTAAAAAAGTCTCAAAAGACATTGACAATTGTGTGTTTTGAAAGACAATATGTTCAAATACCATATTGGCCTGAATATAAGCCCAATCCCCCCCCCCCAAAAAAATTTGGCCATGAAAAGTTAAAGTGCGGCTTATATTTGTGACCTTACGGTATACAGCCAGGAGCAGAAAGGAATGGAGCGGCTTATATTTGGGTATTTTCTCTCCCCCCCCCCTTCCATTTTTAAAGGTGCGACTTATATTTGGGTGCGGCATATATTCGGCCCAATACAGTATATGTTTATGTGTCGGTTTTCCTCTTAAAAACTATCCCTAGGGATGATGCAGAGGTGTATTCTAGTTTCTAAGACACTTTGATGTTGAGCAAATTCTCAGGACCCATCTTGCCAACAATTCACTTCTCTGAGCTCCTCTTTGGCCTGATCAAAGCAACGTAGCATTCTAAAATGGCAGATTGGGTTGTCCCAGGTCAGCCTGCAGATGGAGATGCCACTTTTAAATGTTCACTCCCAGCCAAAATTCTCTACTAGGCAAAACAAAGCTTAAGATGGAGAGAGATTTTAGCCCATCGCACTCCCTGTGGTGCTAGTTTTGTAGCTGGTGGAGAGGTTCATTTTCAACAAAAATAAAGATCAGCATATATGTTTTCCCACCACCACCTATAGTCTGAAATGATGCCATTTATTTCTACCACATCATTACGTTATTGTTTCATTTCTCATGCTCTGCCTTATTCTGCAGCATGTGTAGACCAGGTCTTTATTTCTCATTTTTCAGACAATGGAACCGATTCCTTTTTTAGATACAATGAAGCATACTGCACCTGTACGCAGAGGGCAACATCCAAATGGGTCTCTCTGTGAACAGAATGGACTTTTGCTTACGGTACAGATTTGTGGTCCTCCTTTTCCCCTTCCCTTCTTCTCCCCACCTACAGCCAACCACATGGACCCCAAGTCTTCTCCAGATTGGGAGACACTCTGAAGCAGAATTGAGGGGCACAGGTGGTTTCAGCAGATAGGCAAGGAAGGGGAAGTGTTATTGTGTGAGTGGATGCCTGCTCTTGATTTACCTAGATTCCTCCCTATTGTTTTCTTGTTTGGCTAAACTTTCCTTCCATTCATGTCAGTACGTGGGTGGCAATCAATTCTGCCAGTATGGCGCACCTTGTCTTCTGAAAGTTTCAGATCCCAAGTTGTAAACTTCACTCTGGAGTAAGGTTACCAGATGTCCCCATTTCCTGGGGACAGTCCCCGGATTTACAAATCAGTCCCCATACAAAATCCATTGAAGTTGAAAAGTGTCCCCAGATTCATTGAAAAAAATCTGGTGACCTTACTCTAGAGACAAAATAATTGCAATGGGCTTCTTCTGAACTAAGGCTCTGACCAATAGATAATGGATGGTATTCAACGGACATCCCTCTGCTAATAGAAGGAACCATGAAGGAGGCGTATTTTGGTGAGGTGATCTCCCCCAACCTACTTCAAAGGGTTGGGAACCCTCCAAAGCAGATGGGGATGGGTTTAAAATTGCCCCCTCTCATTCAACCAGATATATGGAATGTGCTGCAAAATTCCTTCAAGTCTTACCTGAACTCTACTAGAATATTAGTTCCCAAATCTCAAACATTGACGGCAAATGTTCACTGGTAGCAGAAAGCGCACATCAGCTGAACTGCCAATTTGTCAGGTAAAGAAATTTCGGGACTGGAAGAAAACTTGGCTTCAATTTCCAGTAGAAATATTTGGATCTGCTACAATTTATGAAAGCGTAACAAAATGTTCTTCCATGCACAATGCTTAAAACAAACATTTCAACAAATTATTATCAGTTATGGGATCCCGGGGGCAGTAAGGCATAAAGCGTTGACAAATTAAAATATATTTTGCCTCGTTGTTATGATGGCAGGAATTATTTTCTGGGAACTGGTGATGTTTCAACATGCCCATAAGAAAAAAACAATTTCATGTGTGAGGTTCTTAAGTTGTGAAACAGGAGTGTATCTAGTTTTCCTCTGAAGGTTAATGCAATACTGTTTATTGGCTTTCTCCCATTTCTCATCTCCCATTTATCAAAACAGGGACAATATTTATGTAACAGTTTTAGGTTTGCAAAGTGCTTTACCATTTGTGACATCTCTGATGGGATACAATGGCATGGGTTTTTCGGGGAAGGGGGTAGGGAAGACAGGAAGGCAAGAAAACAAATAATTTACTGCTCTTGCCAAATAATATATTTCAATTACACATTGCACCATTTTGGAAACCACAGCTGGCTTCAGGGGCTGGGGAGCGGCCACTGGCCAGGGTTAGCTGGTGCTTCTGAAGTGAATAAGTAATAAAAATGAAGCAATCATAGCCTAGATGTCACCCTGTGCTTTTGATGTGCCTAATACAATTAGACAAACTGTTAGCAGACAAACTGTTAAGAGATAAAATGTGAAGTGTCTTCAATTTATGACATTGCTAAAGTCATCTATGGAAGATATTCATGGACCACAATGAAGCAAGGGGGAGGATAGATTTATTGCTTAAAGATGTTCTCTTTAAGACTTTTAAGGAGAACTTGGAGGATAATACTAGTATTTTACACTTGATGTGGATTTGCGGAACACAGGAGTTTCCAAGTGTTCCATGGAGAAAATGTTGTTTACTCTTTTTCAGCAGGGAGCAACAATAACTCCAGCAGGAATAAATAAAACAAAACATCTTTATAGGATGAACATTGGAGTTATTTCAATATAAAGACTATTAACTTCACTTCCAAGCAGCATCTGGACTAATCGTATCCATTCTGGACTAATTGTGTAATTCAAAGATTTGAATATAAAGTTTATTAACTTCAGTCCAAAACCTTGGTATATAATGCTGCAGCAATAAAATTGCTAGTATATTTGCAAAGCTAAGGAGGGTCCAGTATGGTTTCAAACTGGATGGAGAACCGCATATTGAGATTCCAGGGTTGGACAGGCATCCCCAAACTTCGGCCCTCCAGATGTTTTGGACTACAATTCCCATCATGCCTGACCACTGGTACTGTTAGCTAGGGATCATGCGAGTTGTAGGCCAAAACATCTGGAGGGCCACAGTTTGGGGATGCCTGGACTAGATGACCTTGGGGTCCCTTCCAATTCCATGATTCTATTGCCCTTTTTAAAAAACAGAACAAAACATGCAAACGGTCTGAAATTCTTTACAAGAAGGTTTTCATTCAGAAATTCTTAACAATCGCGCCACAGGAGGCTAGTTTTATCTTCATGTTATAGATTGGGGTGGTTAGCCTATGTCTCTTCATATCTTGTTGGACTGCAACTTCCACAATTCCTGACAATTGGCCATGGTAGCTGAGTCTGATGGGAGTTGGAGTCCAACAATGTTCAGAGGAGCATGCATCCCCATCCTTATTACAGATGGCAACAAAGAGATTTTTGACCTAAGGTCACTCACATTCTACAGCTGGCAAAGCAATCCTAGCTTGCAGCTGGGGAAAAGCAGAGTGGTGAATCAACCGCATCATCTGAGGAACTGCTAGCTCTGGAAGATGGGATTGAACTGAATGGAAAGGCAACCACACACAACTCTAAAATCCTAATCTCCCCCAGTGAAATATGCTCAGAGTTTAGTGTTGATTTCATGCTCTTTATTTCAGCTCATCGTCATCAGTGAGTGAGTGAGTTTCCCCCCAAAATATATACATTATTTGCACAACGGGTCCTGCGTGATTGGCTGATTCACTTCCTCCTGGAGTCGGATTGGGCGGCTCCTGCAGACCAATCAAGTTGCTGCCTTCTAGGATCCTACCTGCCTATTGTTCTAGGACAGGCATCCCCAAACTTCGGCCCTCCAGATGTTTTGGACTACAATTCCCATCACCCCTGACTACTGGTCCTCTTAGCTAGAGATCATAGGAGTTGTAGGCCAAAACATCTGGAGGGCCTCAATTTGGGGATGCTTGTTCTAGGACATAGCTGCCAAGTCTCCCACTGAAAAATGCGGGATCAGCAGTGGCGTGATACCAGAAGTCACTTCTACGCATGTCCAGACATGCATAGAAGCAACTTCCGGTGCCATTCTGCCCAATTTTCGATGCCCAGGCATGGGTGGAGTGGCACCGGAAGTCTACATGCGTAGAAGCAACTTTTGGTGCCACGCTACCCATGTCTGGGCACCGGAAATCAGGCGGCGCCAGCACCCAAAATGGAGCCTCTGGCAGGTAGGAAATCCGGTGGATTTCTGGGATTTTTTTCCATTCGGGAGAACAGCGGGAAACGGATTAAAATCCAGGGGTTTCCTGCGAAAAACGGGAGACTTGGCAGCTATGTTCCAGGATCCAAGCTCAGCACATAACATCCAGCTATTAATTTCTGGGGGATTCTGATTACACTCTAAACTAAGATGCAGGATTCCAGGTTCAGATTTAAAAACATACACATGTTGGAAGTGCAACAGCAGAGATCATTCTACATATGTGTGATTTAAGGGTTAATTGTGTTAAAGCCAGGAGGGGAATGGGTGGAGGTGTTGCTTAGCAACCAGGCAGAGTGGCATGATCTTCATTGAAATAGCACATGCCCCGATTGGATGTGTTCATCCCTAACTCTAGGTCATTTATGAACAAGTTTAAAAGCCCAGGTCCCCAAGGGGGACTCTACTTTCAACCTCCCTCCATCGGGAGAACCGCTCATTTAATTCTTCCACCTGCCTCCTGTTTCTTTACCGGTTCCTGATCTACATGAGGACCTTGCCTCTTATTCCATGACTGCTATGCTTGCACAGAAGCCTTCAGTGAAGTACCATGCCGAACGCTGTTTTGAAAGTCCAAGTACACCATGTGAATGCCATTGACCCTTCCCTGTGTCTGCTTGCCCCACACTGGGATGGGCTGTAGCTCAGCAGTAGAACATCTGCTTGGATGCTGAAGGTCCAAAATTCAATTCCAGCATCTCCAGATAGAGCTGAGAGAGACTTCTGCCTGAAACCCTGGAGAGCTTCTGCCAGTCAGTGCGGGCAATAATGAGCTAGATGCACCAGTGCTCTGACCCGGTATGAGGCAACTTCCTATGTTCCAATGGACACCCTCCCCCCAAGTCCCTCACACATTGTTCCAAGACATTTCTCAGATTAGGTCTTTTACCTCGTGTCAGGTGGAAAAGACAGTTTCCATCACTTTCCTGAGTCTTCTGGCAGAGGACTTGGAGGAGAGGAATAATCAGCCTCTCAGAAGGCTGGGCTTTGTAGACATTGAAAGTGGAATAATATCTTGGTACTTCAGTGTGTATGCAAAGCCTAGTGAGAACTGAGGGGCTGCCCCCTCCCTCATTCCATTGTCTTCTATGTTTGCCAGAGGACTCTGGGAAATGGTGGCCACAAATAATGGCTGGCTGTCAAAGGCCATTGGGTATTCTGATCCTTAGCCAACCAGGATAAACACTATATATGCCCCAAAGTCCCTTAATAAAACCCACTGTTTTCTCTCATGCATACCTGGATGTTTTTTAGTTACACAACCCCCTTTTTATATGCCATCTAATTGTTTACAGAAGCTTAATGTTTTATCCAGGTTTTTCTTTATAGCTGTCAAGGCTAGAAGCTTCATTTTAATAGTTGTTGACATTCTTATTACCCTATTGCAAACCTCCCAGTTTACTGCTTTCATACCACCCTAGTGCAAAACAAGGAACAGGAGGGGGACATAAGAAATAATTGGCACCTCTGAGTAGTGTGAGATGCCAAAAGGTTTACTGCTGATGGTAAATGTTACAGTCTGTTTCAGAATTAAATGGAGTATTTGGATTATTGTGAATCCGCTTTTCAGCAGAAGGTTATGATCTGTGTAATGAAAAGCCCATAAATGAATGAAACTCAATTAAATCACACAGAGACTACTATAGGGGTCCTCTAGTGTAGTGCATTGGCTCCTCCTGGCTTTCCATACATGGGACTGCTGAATTACCTGTTTGGTAGGGTATGCTTAGTTTCAGTTCTGCATTACAAGGAGAAATCTGTTGCATGGTTTGTTCTCTACGCAAACAGTTATGCATCATATATGGTTTTGACCTATAAAGCCTTTAACAGCTCAGGACTGCCGCACCTCAAGGACTGCCTCTCCCCACATGAGCCAACCTGGACCTTGCGATCATCATCTGAGGTGTTTCTTCTATAAATACTTTGAGAAGATAGTGGGAGTAAGTCTACTGAATCCAATAATGCAGAGGTCAGCAAACTAAGGTCCGCAGGCTGGATCAGGCCCAATTGCCTTCAGGATCCAGCCCGCGGATTGTCCGTGGATCAGTATGGGGATTCTGTTTGTTCGGGCTGCGCCATTCCCCCCCCCCCCGGTGCCATTCCACTTTCTCCCCCTCTCCCTCACACGTGGTGGCACCTCCTCCCTCCTCCCTCCTCACCCTGCCTAGAGGAGCAGGGCCGGCTCTAAAGCGAGGCTGAGTGGCGCAGGGCGCCGAGCCACCAGGGGGGCGCTGCGCGGCTGCGCCTGCCAGACAGCTGCAGTGGGAAACGGAGCGGGGCGGGGGCGCCGGAGCGATCTTCACACCACGGTGCCAGGGCGCCCGATATGCTTAAGACGGCCCTGTAGAGAAGGAAGGGGGCTGGGCTGAGCTGGCTGAGCACCATTTTAAGCAGCCCCTCTCCGGAGCCAGCCTTTTCGCGCCACTCATCTTCCCTCCGTCGCCACCGCTGCTGCCCTGGTATTCCTGTGGACCAGAGAGCGGAGCGGATGAGCTTGCTCTGCCTACCCACGAGAAGTAGCAGCAGCAGTGGTGGTGGCGGTGGCAGCAGCTCCTGGGAAGGTAAGGGCAGCAGCTGGGGCTGGGGGATGGGGAGGAGGACTAGTTGCCCCCCTTGCCTCTTCTTCCAGCTCCCCACCCCCTGGTGCCGCTTCTCTAGCCCACCACAAGGTCTGAGGGACAGTGGACCGGCCCACAGCTAAAAGAATTTGCCGACCCCTGCAAACCCCTACTTCTGAATAACCACACATAGACCGGCATGATTAGTAATATTTTTAGGAAATTCATAATCTCCCAGCCTGACATAACCTCATAGGGCAGTGCTTGCAACGATAACATGTAATAAGACCATCCTGCGAATGCTGCCCTCATTATTGACGGGAGGATGAATGTGGTAATTAACCACTGAGAGATCAAGCAACAGAACAGGGTTGTTGTACTCCCCCTATACTTTTCCCAATAAAGATTTTCCATCGGGGTGACCAAGGCCAATTCAACGCTCAAACCAGGTCCAAACCCATAATAGAATGTGTGGAATATCTCATCCAATGGCACCTTCCTTCTGTGCCACGATTCGTGGCTAGTCATGTGGCAAGAGCAGACTTTCTGTAGTCAGGAAACCTGAATGGAACCGACAGCTGCACAAATGTGAGAGTAGCAATTGCCCCTTTAACTGTCCACTGACATTTATACTGCAATGCTATGTATGTCTAACCTAGTCAGAGATAAGCACCACTGACTGAGCTCAGTGGGATTTACTCCCAGGCAAGTGTTTACAGCAGGGATAGGGAACTTCCATCATCCCTAATGGCCAAGCTGGCCTGGATGATGTTAGTTGAAAAGCAAGAAGATCTGGAGGAAAACAGACTCCCATCCCTTTAGTAGATAACTGATGTCCTGGCTAGGAAACGTCCCTTGTCCTGTCCCCATATGAACGCCAAGAAAACTTGCACATGATTTCTTAAACATCTCTGTCAATGAAACAAGGATCAATTTCCATGTTTGCATTCAGGGATACCTCAAAACATTGTTGATGAATTATGCATCCTTTCCATTTCCAGTAGTCTTACAGTCCAAAGTAGAGCTGTTCAGATTCAGAGCTCTTTGGTTTGCTTGTGCGCCTTAAATGGAAGTACGTACCGGTAGTAGATGAGGCAAGGAAGGCAACAGTGACTTTGCTTCCTGTGCACTCGTTTCAGCACATAGTATGCTACCGAGTACTAAACACACCTCAACTTGTAGAAGCAACAGAGGCAACATTTTTTTTTAACATTTAGATCAGGCATCCCCAAACTTCGGCCCTCCAGATGTTTTGGACTACAATTCCCATCATCCCTGACCACTGGTCCTGTTAGCTAGGGATCATGGGAGTTGTAGGCCAAAACATCTGGAGGGCCGCAGTTTGGGAATGCCTAATTTAGATGCTCGGGAGCTTGTACCCTGTCCCACCCACCCTGCCCTGCATTGTCAAAAGAGCCTGATAAATGCAGAGCTTTCTGTTCAATTATAGTATTCCTCTCCACAGTCCTGTACAATAACACCTACTAGCATTACTTTGCCTTTCCACTTATAATAAGAATTTGACAGGGCATCCGAATCACTGGCTATTGCATCATGCAAACGCTCAGCTTTAAGCCTTCAAAAGGTCAGAGTACAGAATTCACAGAAAATAATATTCCGCAGATGAAAATCTTTCAGCCAACTCAACTTTTCTCTGGAATGACCGTTACGGCAGCATACTTGGTTCTAATTAAAAAGCATGCTCTATATATACAATCTGAAATATATCTTTAATATATATACCCTAAAGCAGTGCTTTTTCCCTAGAAAAATAGGTGCCAGTACTCACCATGAAGTTGTTACAGCAAGTGCCACACTTTTTAACAAAAAAAGGTGTATACCCTTGAATACTCCCTGAAAAAGCACTGCCTTAAAGGTATAGCAATGGCTCCTAGCAAAGGAGTTCCCCATTTTGCTTTGCCTGTTTGCAGCACAGTGTCATGTTTTAACATTAGGCAGAAGAAATAAGTTTCCAAAAGCAAGGGCCTTAGCAACAAGCAAGAAGATGCCTTTGAGCAGCCAGGACATGTGGCAGTTCTATTAAAGTGTGGAGGTTTCAAGTAAGACTCCTTGAGCATCAGCTGCACACAGAAGCTGTTTAATTTTGCCTCAGCTGCACGGTTTTTTTTCCTTTTTCCAATTCAACACACTGCACAAATAATTTGGCAGAATAGGAGTTGATTCCTGGAATTTAATGTTCTTGGAACAATATACGTTCAAGCAACTTTCTAGCTTTTTATCAATATGTTTGAACAATTAGGAAGAAAAGAAACCGCAGAAGTAGTGGAGATGTCCAGATGAAATTGGAGACGGGAGAAGCCATCCAAGAGAATTCTGTGGAATATTCCACGGAGGCCATATTGCATGGAATTTGGAGGCTGCCTTTTCGTCACGAACTGGCAGGACAACGGGGAGGAGGAAGAAGGGGATTCTGGCAAGGGACAGGGACACACCAGGGGAAGCAGAGAATGCAGAAGGAGAGGTTGGTGTAGGAAGTACTCACAGGGTGACGGAGGATGACGATCAGGAACCATAGCAGCAGGACCCATCACCAGAGCCTGAGGTGCCCTGTCTCCACAAACGCAGTGGGCTCTGGGGCACAGGGAGCAGCAGGAGTGGTATTCTAGGAAGCTGAGGCAGACAGAGGCCCACAGCCCATCTCCCTAGTTGGCCAGGTGGGGCTCGCTAGCTCTGGGAGGAGGGGTGTGATTCCTCAGCTGGAGTAGGCTTGGAACAGGTGAGGGTCACATGTCTCATCAAGCCCAGGTGCTGCCATCAGCAGGCAAAGTGCAAAAGGGAAGCAGAGCTGTTGGGCTGTATTTGCTCAACTGCCCATGATGATGAAGCTCAGCTTGGATGCTGTAGGGACCGTGCTTCAGTTTGGACATGTGGATTGATCCTGGACTGGGGACTTGGCTTGTCACCAGGTAGGTAAGCCAGGGGTTCAGGACACCTCTATATCCCACCTCCCCTTCCCCTGCTGTCTCCCACCTTTAAATTGTAAGCTCCATGGGGCACCGACCTAATCTATTGCACTCTGCAAAAGCACTACGTGCACTGAGAGTGTAACAGCAATATTGGTAACGCTGAAGCTTGCTATAGAAGGTTGGCAAAGCACTAGGCATATTCCTCTCCCCCCCCCAACCCCCAAAAGAAATAAAAGTTCACAAAAAGTTCACAAAGGCTGCGTATAATTTACATAATTACAGACATAACAAAAGTCGAGTTGGATGGGATCCCAAGGGTCATCTAGTCCAACCCCCTGCAATGCAGGAATCATAATAAATAAAACACATTGAAAAGTACACAACCAAACTGAAAAAATTCCACATTAGATATTTAAAAACACAAAGATGAATATCAACATCATCATCAACAACAACAAAAGCCGACAAAAGATCTGAGCTGCCCTGCTAATTATCTGAGCAAAGACCACTTACAATGGAAATTGCAGTGTATAATGAAACTTATCAATTCTTGCATTTCAGTATATTTTTTGTGCTTTTGCTTATCTTCTGAATAAAGGCAAATATCAGTCATTTTCAACACCCTTCTCATAAATAACAGGACAAGTAACAGATACATAGAGATGTTTGGGAAGTTGGAAGAACTTATAGCTCCCTCTTGTGGATTTTCATGAGTCGGTTCCTGTGTCCTTAGGTGACTGAGCTTGCTTTGGGAGGGGGTGTCAAAATGCTACAGATCAAAATCAAAGTGCAGGAGGGAGGAGGAACAAACACTGGAGGTGTTAATGGCAAGAAGGCTGGAAATTTAACTGTAGCTGCTAAGGAAAGCCCTTGGAAGTGCTGAGAGGCAGTGTGGGATCTTTCTTCAGTCAACTATGTGGGAGGCTGGCAAGGAGAGTGTGCAGATAAACTGAAGAGGCTGGGAGGACGCGGGGAAAACTGTTAAGACTATGAACAAAAGTGGTGGCTCTGCTTAGTCTAGAGAAGAGACAATTGAGAGGCAATACGACAGCCATCTCCAGACATTTCAAAGGCTCTTGTTGTTGAAGCAAATTTGTTTTCTCTTAGGGCAGAACTTGAACCAAAGGGTTCGAATTGCATGCCATAAAAATTTGACTGAATACTGTATTAGGAAGAACTTTCTGATGGTACAAACCTTGCACAGTACAGGCAACCTTGGTGGTTGGTGGGTTCTTATACTTCCTAAGCAAAGGTTGGGTGGTTGTAGGAATGGGCCTCCTGTACCAGCGAAGGGTTGGGCTTTCAGGTACCTTCCAGGTCTCAGGTCAATGGCCTGCAGATAAACTACTGTACAAGGCAGATTGACAAATGGGGGCTCGGGGGGGGGGCGACTGGTGTTGTCCTTCAGCAACTCTGCCAGTCACATTATCTGAAAAATCATACCAGGAGTCATCTGCTTTGCAGATCGTTTATCTAGAAATAAGTAACAGCACCCATGAAAATGCCAAATGGCTCTCATGTTTAGTGCAAAGTGAGACATTTCTTTCACCGCTGAAACTGCTAAATACGGTATTGTAAAGAAAGCACTGCCCTCTAGTGTTCAAACTAGGTTGAACGCTTCTGTTTTACTCCTGAAAGGGAGTTACAGGTAGGTAGCCGTGTTGGTCTGACGCAGTCAAAATAAAAATAGAAAATCCTTCCAGTAGAGACCAACCAAGTTTGTCATAGGTATGAGCTATCGTGTGCATGCACACTTCTTCAGATTCCACTTCTTCAGATCTCCTGAAAGGGAAAACACCTTCCCTGCTGAATACTGTACATATAATTCCCCATGCTTCCTTGTGGCATGTAGTTTCCATGGTGGATGATGCACATTGAGAATGGTAGGGCAGAAGAAAAGGAGGCCAACAGGTGGAGCCAGGGCCAGTGAAAGGTGTTTCCATCTTGTTTAGGCTTGCCATAAGGTAAAGGTAAAGGGACCCCTGACCATTAGGTCCAGTCGTGACCGACTCTGGGGTTGCGGCGCTCATCTCGCGTTATTGGCCGAAGGAGCCGGCGTACAGCTTCAGGTCATGTGGCCAGCATGACAAAGCCGCTTCTGGCGAACCAGAGCAGCGCACGGAAATGTCGTTTAACTTCCCGCTGGAGCAGTACCTATTTATCTACTTGCACTTTGATGTGCTTTCAAACTGCAGGAGCAGGGACCGAGCAATGGGAGCTCACACTGTCGAAGAGATTTGAACCGCCGACCTTCTGATTAGCAAGCCCTAGGCTCTGTGGTTTAATACATCAGAGAATTTCCTGACATGTCCTGTTTTTTGGGTGTAAAAATGGTGATGGCGGGGTGGGGGGTATTTTGCCGAATTGGGAGAATGGCAGGGAAAACCCAGACGTATGTCAGTACACTGGGAAAAGAAGCGGAAACAGCTCAAAAAAACCTTAAAACCACTATTTTCGGGTTAGGTTCCCCCAATTTGGGTTTGTCATCCTTTGTGGGGACCCCGTTTCCTAGTATAGGACCTTTCAGCCTGGTTAGCTCAGTTTGTTAGAGCGTGGTGCTGATAATGCCAAGGTTGCAGGTTCGATTCCCAAATGGGACAGCTGCAGATTCCTGCATTGGAAGGGAGTTGTACTAGGTGACTGTTGGGGTTCCTGGTCCAACACTACAATTCTGTGACTGGAATGGAGGCAGGCAGCAGTTCCATGGCATATAAAAGGAAACCCACATGTAGTGGAATTCTCTATAAGAGGCAAGCTGTCCTAGCATGCATTTTGCTCTGGTGGCAGGATTCACAGTTTTGGGCCACTCACCTACACTTGGTACACTCTAAATTAAGGAAAATAAACACTATGAAATTGCCATCTAGAGAATAACAAGCAAATCAACCCCAATGATTGTTTGGGAAACCACCCTATCCCCCCCTTTAAATAAATGCATCCTCTCTCTACAAATTAAATCAGCAGCAGCTCCGATCAGATTTGGCAGGCAATCTCTTTTCCTGGGACTACTTTCCATTTCCCTTTTTTCTATTGCAGCAACATACAAGGTTAACAGGTCAGACTTTTGTCCTACTAATGACTGATAGTGCTTCGTTTGACTCAACACAATCACTTACTTGGTTGTTGTCTCTGGTCTTGGCACACATTTGTGATGACCTTTCTCTATGTTGTGTGGAAATTCCTCCGTGGTCGTTGTATGCCGTGACTTGGTGGCCTTTATTCTAAATTGGAATTATCTGATCGAAAGCTTATTTGAAAAAAGAGGTTTATCTGCAGAAACGGCTTTCTTGCGTGTGGGCCTCAAACTCCCTGCCCAGCATGTGCTGCTGCTGCCTGCAATTCCTGTTGCCTCTTTGGTCACTGCAACTGGAGCCGTTCCCACAGCAGCCACTGGAAGAAGGTGCATGCTGAGGCTAGAAAATACAGGATTTCCACTTGACCCAAACCCAGACCCTAGCTCAGCGGTAGGCAATCTGCTTTGAATGTAGAAGGCCTCGGGTTCAACCCCCAACACCTCTTGCTTGAAACACTGGAGAGCTGCAGCCAGCCAGTGTAGACAATATTTAGCGACTCAATAGAAGGTAGCTTCCGATGCTCCTCTTCCAGGGTGAAGGAGGAGAGGAATCTAGAGCAGCATGAAACAAGGCAGAGCCTGAAGCAGAGGGAGCTCCAAGCAGCTGCCTTGTCCATCTGCCAGCCAGCAGGCCAAAGTGTGAGGCAGGGATCAAAGAGACCTTGAAGTTAGAGGTCTGTCATCTGGCTATTGGAGAGGCTACAGGGACAGCTGCTGAAGGAAGATGGTCCATTTTTTTGTTCCTCTATATCAGGCATCCCCAAACTGTGGCCCTCCAGATGTTTTGGCCTACAACTCCCATGATCCCTAGCTAACAGGACCAGTGGTCAGGGATGATGGGAATTGTAGTCCAAAACATCTGGAGGGCCGAAGTTTGGGGATGTCTGATCTATCCCCTCGCCTTCCCACCAGGCAGATTGATGGAACTCCTGCCTGGGCTCTTTTGCTTTTGCTTCTGTCTGGAAAGCTTTGATGGTTGCTCTGTTGCTAACTTGGCTAACACGGCAGGAGGGGAGGCATCTTGTTAGGCTCAGCTGCAATTGCTATTCCAGGTGCTGAATTATGTAGTTAATCCCTGCCTAAAGTTTCATTGGTTGTCTGCCCCTAGTGACAATTTTGCCATCTGAATTACAGAGACAACTGTTTGCATTTGGCTATTGATCTTAATACAAAACTAAAGTTTGAGATACAATAGGCTCAATCTTTCCCTGTTTCATACGGGACAATTTCATTAATTTAGAATATTGATTTTTTTAAAAAAAAAATAACAGGTTGCTGCTGTTATTTATTTATTAACTTTATTAGACACTTTGAGGAGTTACCAAAGCTGGGTGTACATGAAGCACATATTTTAATTGTTATCTTTCCTCCTCACCTCCTGTTTTTGTGTGTAAAACCAGAGCTGATGCAGATACAGTATATCTTTTTAGCTGTGGGCAACAATGTCAAGTGATGGAGGTTAATGCGTATTAATTTGTGTTTGTTGCTGTGTGGGATATTCAGAGATGATTCTCTGACTGTATGGAGCTGTTTTTATCTTTGCTTTAAGTGAAAACGGTTTTTTCTTACATAAAGAAAGGAGTTTGAAAACATTCGGGGAAACCTGCAAAGAAACACCTTGAGTGACACAGAAGGCCTGATGAGGCCTGGTCCCTGTGCTTTGAGGTGAAGCCTGCTGTTTGGAGTAGGAAAACTCAGATTGCTGATATTCCCTGATAAGATATACAGTCTTCCTTGCTTTGCTCCTTTGTCGCAAATAGTGCCCACCTACCTGCCCCCCATGACCCTTCTCCAAACTACCATCTAGTAGCCATTTCAATTTCAGCTGCCTGCTTTCAAAGGCAGATAGTAACCAGATATCTCTCAGGATAGCTGTGCAGAATGCTCACCTGACAGTAACCTCAAGGGGTTGTTTGAAACCTGACTGCTCCAGGAAACAGCAGCTGTGATGTGTGTTGCAGCAGCAAGACAGACACTCAGCAACATTCATTTCAAGTGCTGGTCTGGTCTTTGTCTCCGCTTCGGGATTAGATAGAGCTCAGCAGATAGGCAACAGACGCACAGTGTTTAAGCAAGGGAGAAAATGCTGGGGGGGGGGAACGGGACGACAAGCGAGCTGCTATAAATCTTATAAACGAATGATAAATAATACAGAGTAGTGCAACTGGCTGCCTTAACTCCCATCTCAATCCCTTAAAGAAGCATCATGTGAGCTGTTTATCCTTATGATCCTGTCATATTCGGGTGCTGAGAATATGCATGCATGGCAATTTCAGACCTTAACGTAGGATTTGGAACACATTACAGCAGGAGTTTGTGGTTCTCCAATTGATGCTGCACTACAACTCCCATAATCCCTGACAATTAGTCATGCTGGCTGAGGCTAATAGGGAATTGCAGTCCAACAATTACTGCGTCCAGTAATATTTGGAGAGCTAATGGATTGCATCAACACAAAAGCAGGGGGTTTGTGTCCCATTCCAAATGATGGGAATGAAAGCAGCAGTGGCTAACTAGCTCCACTGATTTCAGTAAGAGCACAGCCGCCTTCAGTTGCTCCTCTCCGCCTGTTCCTTGAATGTATGTACAAGGTGGCACCCATTCCCACCCCCTGGCACCCATGAGCCTGCTTCTCCACCCCAAACTCCCTGTACAGTTCCCTTGTACATACATAGAGACTTGGATGCGGTTGGGAATCCTGCATCGTTAGCATTGATGCCAGCAAGCCTGATCCCACTTCCCACACCAGTTGCCCAGTGAAGATAATTCTGAATGGAAGGGGTGTGAGCCGTGACTAACTTTATCTAGAATATGGAGAGTCTATATCATATGTTGCAATATCAGGAGGGAATTGGTGTTGTGCTATTGTGGTAGTTCCGTCAGCAGAATGTTTCTGTTGGCTGGACAGAACAATCTTTCCCCAGAGCCAATTGGTGGGGGTGGGGGGGGCATTGGGTGTGTGGAAAGACCCATTGCACCAGTGTGACTCATTGTGTTGGCCCAGCTAGTGCAACGGTCTAGCTGAATCCAGCCCTCAAACCTTGGCAGTCATATCTTTGGATACCTTGCTACCATTTTTTTTTTTTGCTTTTATTCACATCCCTTTTAGTGTATTAAGTCTTCTCTAATTCCTCTGCTCCTGTATCTGAAACCTAGTTTTCCATTTTCCTCACTCCCATTTGCCTTGAACTGCAAATGTGGAGGTTGCTTGTCAATCACTCTCATTAGTTTTCTTTAAAAGAAAAGAAAAGGTGGGGGGGGGTGGAAAGGTCATCTAGGAGTTTCACCAGAATGAGCACTTGAGAAATGCGCTGCATACACACACACACACACACACACACACACACACACACACACACACACACCGGTATATATATATATATATATATATGGGGGGTTTATCCACAACAACTAAGAAAAAACGTTGCACTTAGCATGCAAACACACACAAGGTTCTCAAGAATCAAGTACTACTGTACAAATCAGTGATCACTAGATGGCAGAAAATGCTTAAGGCAAGGACAATAAAAATTTCTTGAAAGGCTATTTTTCTGCTCTTCTATTGCTGCAAATCCAATTTTGTATTTGAGAAGCATGTCAGACCATCAGCAGTGGGTTAAACAAAATACCTGTATTTTCATAACAGAAACAGATAAAATACATATAACAATCTGGCTAGGGAGTCATGCCACATATATCACGTCACGCCTCAGTAATAGGAAACATGTAGGTAGCCATGTTGGTCTGACGTAGTCAAAAAATAAAAATAAAAAATCCTTCTAGTAGCACCTTAGTTGCTCTCTAAGGTGCTACTAGAAGGATTTTTTTTAAAAATAGGAAACATGTTATTTATTATACATTATCTTCCAGTTGCATTATCCCAAGACGTCTGTTCATAGTTTGCCATGTGTGCCTGGAGGTTTGATCTACACACACACACACATACACACACACACACACACACACACACACACAATTCATGTGTTATAAAGCACTCAAATCATCAGTATTTGCTCATCACTCTGTAGCTCTTAAAGGCTTTTTTTCCAGCTTTTCTGCTAGAGCACCATTCTACATGTTATTGCATCCATCCTATATGAATGAGGTCTGGGCACTCAGCTCAACTCCTTTGCTTCATGCGACCAGCAGGGGGAGCTGTTGACTGGCAATGGCCAGCAAGGGAAGATCTCCTCCATCATAGGGAGAGAAAGCTTCAGTTCCTCAGTCCCTTAGAGGACATCTTGTTTAGTAGCCAGAAGCAAAAGTGCAAAATAGCAGTACTAAGGGTGAGGGCAGGAAATGCCACATAAATAAATCTTGGCACCAGCAGGACACCCACCCCTGATTTAAAATTATGTAAAAGATAAACGGCAAATTCATGACAATAAAAACAGCAGCTAAAAATAAATAAATCAGATCAATATACCATTGCCACCCAAAGCCAGTATGTGCAATAGTTCAGGTCAAAATGCAGCCCGAGGCCAACCCTCCATAAGACCCACAAAATCCTGCTTGGTGCTCTTCCTGAGCACATTTGCCTGACAGGAAAGTGTCATGGAACAGCCGCCATCCCTCCTGCTTGCCTAGAAGAGGTTTTCTGTGTGCAGAACCCCCTGCCGTTTGCATGGCAGAAAGGGAGCTCACTGCTGTGCAAAAGTAGGAGTCGCAATGCTTCCTCTAGCCACTTTTTATTCTGACCATCGCTGGCTTGTGTCAGGGGTGGACTTTGGTCTTTCAAGTTTCAGCGGCTCCCTCTGTGAGGCCAAAGTATCGTGCTCCCCACCCCCACCCCAACGTCTCACCCTCCATTCTGCTGAATTCACGATGTCATCGTTGTGACGCCTAGGCTCAGTGCCCAGCGTGGCAGAATCAGCCGCACTGCCCTAAATCCACCTGTGCTTGTAGCCCTTGGAAGGTTATGAGGAAATGTGACTCCCCATCCCTGGTCTAGGATGCTGTGAAGGATGCCAAATGGTGACTGGATTGCACCACTGCATGTCACTTGTCGTGGGCATAGAATCTTGGGCAAAGCGGAAATGAGCTGTGCTCCTGCCGCTGCTTCACTCCTAATAATCTGTTGAAATAATTTCTCCTGCTGCTCAACAAATTCATTGGCACGCTTCACACAATTACTCTGCTCACAAATACTGCAGACAAGTTCATGAGGTCATTTGTGCTCAGTTCATGTGTGTTTGAATCGTTGACTTGCAGACATTGAGTTTTACATACATTTTACAGAGCAAAACAGAAACCGGAAAATAAGTCAGCCCCTCAACATTTCCCCCCCCCCCGCCCTGTTTAGCTCAACTAACTATTGGGACACCTCGCTATGTTGGCATTACTTTTTAAAATGCCCCTTGCAGAATACAGCATCAAAATGTGAGAGTTGCAGGCGAGAAATTATGCTGCCCTGCATTTGTGTGTGATAGCGAAGCAAGTATGTTGAAAAGCAAATCATTAGAGAAACAGAGGCAAGAGTTTAAAACAGGCATCCCCAAACTTCGGCCCTCCAGATGTTTTGGACTACAGTTCCCATCTTCCCTGACCACTGGTCCTGTTAGCTAGGGATCATGGGAGTTGTAGACAAAAACATCTGGAGGGCCGCAGTTTGGGGGTGCCTGGTTATAAAACCTCTGAAGTGCTATTGCCTTGTTGAAGGCTGATGGGGAAATTAAAACCCAGTGAGTTATTTTTCTACCATGTAACCAAGAGGGAAATTGCCAGTGTGGACTTGAGACATCATGTCACAGACATGGAGGTGCTATTTCCCCTCCGTGTGGCAATGATGCTAACAGACTTGGGGCGATGTGGCTATTTTTGCTCACTGCAATACCAAAGAGGGAATTGGAAATGGGGAGACAGGAATTCACCAGGGCATAAGAGAGAGGGGTGGGGGAGAAACGAATTTCCCAACTTCCACTCTTTGGAATGTCCTCACCTCCAAAGTAAAGTTGGCACAGACTTCAGTGTCAACTGATGACGCACCAATTTGTCCAGGTTTATATTGCATGGCGGGAGCAGGGAACCTCTTTCAGGTGAAAGGCTGCATTCACCTCTGGGCCACCTTCTGTGCAGGGCGGGGCCAGATGCAAAAGTGGGTGGAGCAAGGGGTGTAAATATTATCCTTCCACAGTAGGCTAGTTTCTACACAGACACACATTCTTCTTGATTGTCCGTCCAGCAAAAGCCAGGGTTCAAGGATACATTCCAGCCAGGCAAAAACACTGAGGGGGATGCAATGCAGAGGCACAGAGGGGTGTGGCCTCAGGAGGCTTCTGAGGGCCAGATACAAACCCTGGAGGGCTGCATTTGGCCCCTGGGGCTGAAGCTTCCCATCCCTTCAGTATAAGTTTGTGTTTCCTACTGATCAGTGGTTTAACAATGAACCCTTTCTGACACGAAGAACTCTGTGACAGTAAGAGCTGTTCGACAGTGGAATGGACTCCCTCGGGAGGTGTGGACTCTCCTTCCTTGGAGTCCCTTCCAAAACTATGATTCTATGAACCCTTCTTCCCAGGGAACTCTGGGAATTGTAGCTCTCTGAGAAATAGGGAGTCTCCAGACAACTCTCAACACCCTTAACAGACTATACTTCTCAGGGTTATATGTGGGAAGCCACGACTGTTTAAAGAAGCACGATGCTATACAGTGATGAGGGTTAAGTTCAATTTAACTCACTGGGCATTCTGAAGAGAGATGGTTAGAGTTGCACTTTTATTCTCTGCTCTAGTGAAGCCAGGAACTAAAGATGCTCAATAAATTAAGGCATCTTGATCCAATTGGATCTAGTGATTCAAGTGTATTTACTGGACTGGACCGGATAGCAAAACAAACAGAGTTGGAATGATCTGCTTGCCTGCCTGCTTAGCATTTCATGACAATGCTGGGAATGAGTTCACAACTGCATTTACAATGAGAGAGTCCTCTTGCTAAAAAGTAATCAACCACCTGGGAGGATATAAAGCTAAAATGAATTGTGTCTATGGAGGCGGCACAAAGCTGCCAAGTCGGAAGATTTAATCCAAATAAAACATTACAGCGGTCTCAGGTGAGAGCATCCGCTGGCCTTTTGACTTTATTAGGGGGAACTGAAAAGCTCTGAGTTGTTTCCAATAATAAAGCTCAATTTAGCTGGCTAAATTAAAGCTAAACTAATCTCCTTTCCCCAAAGCGCGCTTGAGCAAGTGGAGGAAAAGCCATTATGACTCAGTAGGAGGAAGCAGCTGGCTCCCGCCTAAGCTCATCTCTTGTCGTAGTGCGGGGTGCAGGATCTTTTCCATCCCAAGGGCCACATTGCCTTCTGGGCAACCTAACAGGGGCCACATGTCATTGGCAGCTGGGTGGAGCAACGCATGCACATTTTACATGTAGAACGTAGCCCGTTTTCGATATGCACTCACATACCCTTCCCTATCCTTTGTCTAGGCAACTGAGTGGCATTATCAGATTTCAAGTAAGTGTTCCAGCTAGCCCCACTGTGTGCCTGCTCAGTCTCCTTTTCCAGGTGCTAACTGTTGATGGGCAACTTCAAGCCCTGCCCCCACCATTCTTCCTCCTTACTGTTCTTTATTTTGAAAGCAGCCTTGGATTAGTCAGCCCTTCAAACTGAGGGCTGCTGCAAACCGAAGATCGTCCTATGCAAAGTGGGACACACGGCCACCCTCCATGCCATGACTCCAGGCTCTCAAGATTTTGTGAAACGTGCCTCTCTTGGTGACAAGATTTATTGTATATGTCAGTGTATACATTTTCAAAAAACTGTGGGCAATCCAGTTGGAATTAGTGTGTTTATTTTATTGTGCTCTGTTCAGTTATTCTAGACCCAGAAGTGTAATTCCCAGGATGTAATTGTAGCCATCTGTTGTGTTTTAAAGCCAGTCTATCCAAATAGTGAAGCTGTCATGGGAGCAGCTTCTAAAAACAATGGTAATGCAAATTTACTGCGTATATATTTGGGGACTAAATAACATTGTTTCGTGTGCTATATTTGGCTGTTTTCATCCATCCGTGAATTTGCCTTGTCAGATACATAGCTTCCATGACAAGTCTGAAATTTTCCCCTTTGGTCCATGATCCCACATATGCTGATGGGTTCAACCTGAAGTTTTGCATGTTTGCAATCTTAATTTAGGTGGTATTTTGTGTGGGGTTTTTTTTTTGGCTATTGGTCAAGGCAAAGGTCGTGAGAGCTTTAGAGGTCATGGGAGCAGGTTAAACAACGCATCCCTGGAACCTAATGTATCTAGTTGATTTCCAAAAATGTCATGGAGGACATATCGGCC
Organism: Zootoca vivipara; assembly: GCF_963506605.1. Classification (NCBI taxonomy): domain Eukaryota; kingdom Metazoa; phylum Chordata; class Lepidosauria; order Squamata; family Lacertidae; genus Zootoca; species Zootoca vivipara. The sequence continues at coordinate 30,891,456 of NC_083278.1, read as the reverse complement.
ATTTTCACTGGAATTCCTATCCGTAGTCTGGTTGGTTCCTGGAACTGACTGTTACAGCCTCTTGGTATAATTACTCTTCCAACGCGCTCTCCCTGGTTTCTTCATTGTATATCAAGGGCAATAATGTTACAAAGGAAGATAGCTTAAGCACAACTGGCAGAAGACTTAAGCAGTGTCCAACTAAACACAGCTTAAAGTCCTCAGTGGTGGACATTTGCCTTTTGCATTGCATCAGCGAAGTGTTGTCTAGCGGCTTAGCATTAACTCTTTCATGCGGTTACAGGGATTATTATATTCCTTCTTGGATGGCTGTGATCAATTTGCTAAACATTTCTCCCTAAAATTACATGGGTTCAGTCTAACTTTGCAACCACTGTTTGTGCAGGACCGGTAGAAATGCCTGTTGCATTTGCATGTCAGACCTTAGGGTTCTGTTTTAGTTTCTGGTTTTCAAAAACACAGATAAGATTGGGGGACGTATGAGTGTCGGTTCTCTCACTTGCCCTTTGGACTTCTGGTTCCTCTCCTTTCCAGCCTCCTGTGCTTTCCCCAGATCTACTCCAGAGGGGTCCCCAACTTCTGGGGGTGCAGAGGGAGCTGCAAGTTGGAAGAAAAAGCATGAATGGACATTGTTTTGTACTTCATTGGATCTCACACTAAAACCTATAATACAGTGGAACAGGGAAAGATGCCAGCAGCAGTAAATCATAGCTTCCTTCAATTCTGCATTTGCCCTATGCTAAAATTACAGGTGACTTGGTGAATTATAGGCCAGTTTTAAAGGTCTGGGTGTGGGTTTCTAAGGCAAGCAATCTGGTACTAGCTTAGTGACACTGCATTCTTTGAGGAACAGTTTTTTGTGGGTAGCCTGCAATAAGTCTTTATTAAGCTACAGTCCTAGTATCATTATAGATCTGCACTGCCAGTCTCCCAAACAGCTGCCTCATTGTAGTCCTGGCTTGCAAAAATCTCCATGGGTTTTACTCCGCCCTCTCTTTTTGACCTTATATTTACTTCCTCTGTCGGCTTGCTTTCTCTGTTCTTCCAATCTTCTCTTCTCTTCCTGGAGATCTCCCCCTTGGTTGGTTGTGGTCTTTCACTTACATTGCATCATCTGTCAGGAACTGTCTGAATGAGTGAGTCACTTCCACATTTCAAATCTCACCTAAACATGTTTTTTCCTCTTGGGTAAAGCATCCAAAGAGGATGTTTTCAGCTTATATACATATATTTTGTAGGCCTGTTCTAAGCATCTAACTTCAGAAGGAATCACTGCTGAGTCCAAGCTTAGGAGAAGCCTGAAAAAAACACCCTGTAATTACCCAGTTGAATTGCTAGTAATATTAACTGTTCATCTACACTCTTATTTTCTATTCTGAATTAAAGTACTTTGGTTTCTGATAGCTCACATGCTGCTAAGTAGAACTTCAGCTCCCCATTGAGTGTATTGGACATTTTTGTGGCAAACCTGCATTTGTCATTGTTGTTTTCTGCCCTTCACCAGGAGGTTCCAGGGTGGGTTATAACAATGGAAAACCCATAAATTGGAAACAATTAAAATAAATTACAGGCATGGGAATAGGGTGGGTCCTGAAAAGCACGTGCCTCAAAAATCAAAGATCAGGGTGAAGAGAAGCGCCTTCAGCATTCACCAAAAGCTATATTGCGAAGGTGCCGGACCCACTTCTGTAGGGAGGGAATTCCACAGCTTAGGGGCTGCCACAGAGAATGCCCTTATGGTTATGGTTGCAATTTGTTACTATCGCCTTCTGTGGGCCTTCCACAGTCTCTGGCTACATATCCACATCTGCCGCAAGGAGCCAAACTGATGCACAATGCAGGTACCAACTGTTTTTCATGCATTCGATTGGCATGTGACCACTGATGTGCATGCCATTTTCTGTTCCGGAAGTGGGCAGAATGGGGTAGAATGGGACGGGCTTATGCACACTCCACCAATGTTCATGGTGATGCAGAGCCACAACCCTTGTGCAAGCAGGGGGTTGCCTGTAGCGTCAACTTTAAAAGAGCTTTGTTTAAAATGTTGAGTCAGTGGTATGTGGCTCTAGTTAAAATATACCAGGGGGTCTTGGAAGCACTATTTGACTAGGGGTACTATCAGTTGGTACTTTAAACAGTAAGTTTACCAGTGGGCTTATTTTGCCGGTTGAGGCTTGAAAAAATGATTACATATATTAAACTTACTGGCTATTATGCAATGTCGCCAGCTTATTCAAATGTTTCTTTAAGTAATTGTGTCTGCCACTGCTGACCTGGTTGGGCATGGAGGCAGGGCATCTGTAAGCTTGAATTGTGCTGGCAGGAAGCAGCATAACTCCCCATTCCTCCCCTGTGTGCCCCTGCACCGCTAAATGGTCTCTGAGAGGTTTGGAGAGCCGCTCTCCCCCAGAACAGCAGGCAGGGGGAGGAGAAGGGAGATTGTGCTATCTGGCAAGCAGAAATCCTTGTGCTGAGGGAATAGACATATTAGTGCAACAGAAGAGAAGGATGTAGATAAACATCGAATATATACCCTGTCCGAGTAGAAATGAGAACATACTATTTTAACAAACTCTGTATTCTATATGTGAACATAGGAGTTATGTTTAACTTAAGTCCAATGGAAATGGATCAATGATACGGGTAAGTGTGTGCTCTTGAAATTAGTCCTTGCAGAAATCGCAACAAATAGCAAACACAGTTATGCCCCATGCAAATAATCTGTAAAACCAAAAGGTGGCAGCATTCCATGCAATATTGTCAATGATTCCTATTATATATGACTCCAAACGCATTCGGTGGTTTTCATTCAAATTAAATGCAATCGGGTGGCCATGTGTCATTTTTTGAATATGGAGCATTGTCCTCTAGTGGAGGGTTGTCTGAGATGAGAATAGTCCTTTACATTGTAAAATGCCCTAGATTAGAAGGCTTGCCTGGCCCAAGTCCAGTTCAAAAACAAAGCACCAAAACGAGGGGAAACAGGGACGGTGACCACTTTGCCCACCAACAGTTAGCAGCTGGACAGCAGACATGAGATATAATCTGGTTGGTCTTCTCCACAGGTTTCCTGGTCACCACCGCCTACCCAATGGTGAGCTATATTGTATTTCCATTTAAATTATTATTTCTTAATTTGCATCTACACATACAAATGAACATACACAAATTTGCCACAAAGTGGCTTCCTCTTTCTCAGTGATGCATTTGCCTCTGTCGTATATCCTCTGAAAGCACGCGATGCCCTGAAAAAGGAATGGATCAAATTATCTATTAGCTACGTATATTAGAGTAATATGAACCTCAGTTGAGGGAAATGTTGGGCAAATGACATATCTGAAAAGCTGATAATTAGCTGTGAAGGCTCTCGAAAGGCTCAGTTTGCTCAAAATGTCTAAGCAGGAACGACCACTTAAGGCAATAGTTTTTTTTCTTTTTTCTTTTACAAGAGCGTCCTGGCAAAAGGGGGCAGCATAATAGTCAATTATGACAAACAAAATCCAGGTTTCTGAATTAAAACACAAAGTCGCGGGCTCTGCTGCGGAGCCTGTAATAAGTTATGTCTTGAGAAGACTGTAATTAGACTGGCGCCTGCTGCTGCTGCCATAGTAAAGTCTGTCACCATTTTCACCATAAATCCCATTTTTAAGCAATTTATAATGTAACCGTTCTTTATATATATTTTTTAAAAAATCAATGGACTGAAGCTTGGCGGTGGGAAGGTCTGAGACCCAGAAAAGGGTGTTCGTTTGTTTACATTTCTAGCCTGGCTAGTTCCAAGGCCCTGTGGCATGTAGCGAATTTCAAGACCATTCTGGGGTATGAAAATAAGTAAATAGTGGCCCCGAGATCCAGCTTTTTCTGTGAGCAACTAATTGCATGTAATAACAAAGAGCTTAAGGGCAGGGGGTGCCCATTGAGAGGAACAGACAGACAGTCCAGTGAGGTCTGGATTAGCTTCACTGCCAGTCTGGGGCACATCTCCTGAATTACCTACCCGCACATTATAGCCATTCTCTGAGAGGTTCCTTTGATGTGGCTCCTTTGCATGCATATCTCAGACTTGGCTTCATGTTGAGCGGTTGCCTTGTCTCTCACGTACCTGTCTAGACTTTAAGCTGTTTCCCAGAGGGCCTTCTCTGAGTGCCACTGCCAGGTGAGGTGTGCCAGGTGGCCACAGGTTCTCAGTGGTGGCACCCTGCAAGATGCCATCCCCAGGCAGACTCGTCTGGTGCTGAGTGGACAACATAGGCACCCTTTTTTTATTTCCCCAGGCCTTTTAGCACAAAAACAAAAAAAACCCTCTGCTCTTAAGTTTTATTTGTTACTGCCTTGGCTTGTATGATTAGTTATATATTATGATCTTTTTTCTCTTTTTGCTAAGCCAGCCTATGAACTTTTTTTTGTCATAGGGCAGCTTACAAATGTCAACAACAAGCATTCAGTGGGCTTGTTCACATTTGACTGTTTTGCTCTCAGATCACTTTCCCTCCATTCACATTAGATCGGAATATTCTACACCCACTCGTGTTTGAATGTGCATAGGGGTTCCCATTTTTTATTTGTTTCCTTCTTAAATATTTGTTACAGGAAGATTGAAAAGGAGCCCTTGATAGCATTCATGTTAATTGCACCCTTGATGGCCCGTGGCAAAAACAAACAAACAAACCAACAGCCTGGAGAATGTCTGAGATTTTCCTGAGATTAGAGAGCTGGTTGCAAAGGGTTTGGCATAGAGCCATGGCAGAGATATTAATTTCAGCTTCGAATATAAAATTGGCAAAGGGCGAAAGCCATGCAACATGGAACTTGTTTGCTGTTTGCATTAAGAGTTAGCACAGACATCCCCAAACTTCGTCCCTCCAGATGTTTTGGACTACAATTCCCATCATCCCTGACCACTGGTCCTGTTAGCTAGGGATCATGGGAATTGTAGGCCAAAACATCTGGAGGGCCGCAGTTTGGGGATGCCTGAGTTAGCATGTCTTGCCATGTCAGAAGGAAAGAGGACTGCATGAGCCTGAGACATGCTTCTGATCTCTCAGTCATTGCACCTGAAATGTGTGTATATTAATTAGTCTACCTAACATGGGAGGGAATCATTTCTTTAAAGCAAAGCAGCACAGATGCTACAACAAGGCATGTACCGGTAGTTCTCATTAAAGGAAACCGGTAGGCTGTGTGCATGTGTGAAGAGGGGAAAAGGCTGGGCAGCAGAGCCTCTCTTTCCTGTGCAGAAGGTCCTAGGTTCATTCCCCAGCATCTGCAAATAGGTTTGGGAGAGATTCATGTCTGATACCCTGGAAATCAGTTAGACAATACTGAGCTAGATAGATCAGTGGTCTGATTCAGTACAAGGCAGATTCCTATGTCCCTATGAATGCTCGCATTTTCAATTTGTAAGAGAATCAGGTTTATTTAAGGGGAAAGATCAGGGCATTTCCTCCGTGTCTCCTTTTCCTTCTCCTTCTCCCTTAAATCATGATGGAACCCCAAGTAGATCTGAAAAACTAGGAAGTGGACTCCTTGAGAGAGAAATAAGGACAGCAGTGGAGCAAAACAGATGTGCGTGAGGAAATTGTATAGCCAAGGAACAATGAGTTTAACAGGTACTACTCTGCAGCTGGAGCTCAATAAAACACTTTAGTAGGTAAGCCAAATATCAACATTTAAAGGAGTGCTCTTCGCTGCTACTTGCAAATGCTTTCTGCAGCCAAATGTTTTACATTTGCCACTGTGCAATTCTTGCACTAATCATAGCCTGAATATAAACCAAAGAGGATTTCTGGAGTCTCTTTTGGTATCCAAACTTACAAACTACAGTGGTATGATGATGGATTGTGTCATGAATTGTGTGAGATGGAGGGTCAAATGGTAGTAATGAACACTAAAGACGGAGCATAATGATTTTTCCTAGGAATCATCAAATTTCAGAAAACCATGTCCACTGTAAACAAATGCGGGTGTTCCTCCTCCCTGCATTAGGTTTCCCAGCATTTAAAAATATTCTGCTTTATCGGGGGGGGGGGGGAGTAAGCATGTGTTCTAGTGATATTTATACAGCTTCAGCAGTGAAGAAGAGGGTCACAAATGACTGGGCAGTTTAGCTAGAATAATGATCTTTGTGTCTGAATTGGCTGAAAGAGGGGTTTAGGGCACTAGGAGAAGGGGACGACAGAGGATGAGATGGTTGGACAGTGTTCTCGAAGCTACGAACATGAGTCTGACCAAACTGCGGGAGGCAGTGGAAGACAGGAGTGCCTGGCGTGCTCTGGTCCATGGGGTCACAAAGAGTCGGACACAACTAAATGACTAAACAACAACATGTCACTCCAGGTAGAAGGAGTCAAGTTGATTTTGCTTCTTTCTCCTAGCATAGAAAAATGCACACTTGAGCACTTCAGCTCCAGCTAGATTTTATAGAGGCATCATATTTATGTTATATATACACACTTGTTTCTACTGTCTGTGGTTAGGACTCTTCTAGCTTATATTTGAACTTTCACATGATATAAAAGCCACTTCCAGAAATATAGCAGAATGTACTAGGTACAAGTTTAGTACTCATTTCTCTGTTATTTGCTTTCAGAGGGGGGGGGAATTGTTTGCAAATTATACAGAAATGAGTGCTAAACTTACACTATACTCCACTACATTTCCAGAAGTGGTCTTTGTGAAAGCTCAAATATAATGTGGAAATTAATGGTTGGGGAAACATCAGGAAAATGGAATAAACCGCTGTGTAAATGCAATGCAAGTGATTCTGACCTGATCCTACTCTTTCAGTACCTTTGAAAATGTTGTGTGGAAGTAAGTTTCGAATGTAACACATTCAAATTAAAAATATGTTCCCTAAATCAATGTGTGTCTCCAACAAAGCAAGTTAAACCCATGGACAAGAATATATTATAATCCACATTTACAACTCCTTATCAAATCATGGGATATTGCATCTGACCAGTTTTTGTCTCATTGTAAGTCACCAATTTCATGCAGTCCTTATCTAACACTTGATTGCTTGTGTGTTGCAACTTTGGACATGATAAAAGCTTGGTAGGATACATGCCTGTATGAATCTACACTAAAGGATCTACACTGACTCCCAGTACATTTCCAAGCACAACTGAAAGTGTTGGTGGTAACCTTTAAAGCCCTAAATGGCCCTGGCCCAGTACACCTAAAGGAGCGTCTCTATCCCCATTGTTCAGTCCAGACATTGAGGTCCAGCTCCAAGGGCCTTCTGGTGGTTCCCACACTGCGAGAAGTGAAGTTACAGGGAGCCAGGAAGAGGGCCTTCTCGGTAGTGGTGCCCTCCCTGTGAAACACCTTCCCATCAGATGTCAAGGCGATAAATAACTGCAGTGGAACCTCGGTTTATGAACACCTCGGTTTATGAATTTTCGGTTTATGAACACTGCGGACCCATCTGGAACGGATTAATTCATTTTCCATTACTTTCAATGGGAAAGTTCGCTTCAGTTTATGAACGCTTCAGTTTAAGTACTCCGCGGACTGTCTGGAACAGATTAATCCAATTTCCATTACTTTCAATGGGAAAGTTCGCTTCAGTTTATGAACGCTTCAGTTTATGAACAGACTTCCGGAACCAATTGTGTTCATAAACCGAGGTACCACTGTATTCAGCTTTTAGAGGACCTGTGAAGGCAGTCCTGTATTGGGAGGTTTTTAATGTTTGACGTTTTGTCATGTTATATGTGTTGGAAGCTGCCCAGAGTGGCTCGGGCAACACAGCCACATGGGTGGGGTATAAATATCATCATCATCTCTTTTATTCCTCTGCCTTACCCCGTGGAAATAGATTTGATAAACATCCCTGTCATGAAAGTTGTATTAACAATTAGGCATTGAAAAAGAAGGGATGGACCCTCAAGTAAACATGGTTGGATCTGAACTGGTCAGGCTTTCCATGCATGTTAATGCATCTTGGGTCTTTACTTGCTGTGTAGATTTGTTGTATCATTTTCACGTGCTTTTTCTTGGACAAGCAAGAGCAGCTTCCAGTACTGTTATTCTCCCATTAAGGAGCTGATCGGGTTGGTACGAATGAAATCCAGATGCTGCGAGATGGCTTAGCAGCGAAGTGGGTGGTGTTCGAAACAGGGTTTTTTTGTGTGTATATTGCATCTGTGTCTCTGTGGAACGAACACGAAGAAGCTAATTAGATTAAATAAGAATTTTCCTTCTTTTTTGCTAGACATCAGATAGTTCAGTATCTTTCAGGAAAGGCAATATTCTTGCAATATTTTTTCCTTTTCCTTCCCTTTTCTTTCTTAGCCACAATAACCAAATGGAGCATCCATGTTCAGAGGCAGCACAACTCTGAATATCAATTTTGATGGGCCAAAAGGAGGGCTGCATGTGTGTTGCAGACTACTTCCCGCTAGACTACTGTGGTCAATAGGCTGCTGGTGTGAAGCAGCAATACTTTGCTTATGCTGTTATTAGTAGGTAGTGTTAGACCTAGCCTGCATCCTTAACCTCACTTAGCTGTGAGTAATCACCAGTGAATTCCATAGGTCTTCCTCCCCTCGCTCAGTCGACAGGTTTGGGATTGTGCTTGTGGGAGACCCACTGAAATCAGCAGGCAGGAACAACTTTAAGATCATTGATTTTAAAAGGTCTACTCGGAGGAAGTCTAACGCGACACCATGTGCCCAAGGGAAACCTCCCCCCACTTTAGCATTAAATTGAAATCCAAAACAGACAGCAATAAATATGAACAGGGCAATAGAAGCCCCTTGTGAGCAGGGGTGGATAGGGCAAAGGTGTTCCGGCCAGCTCTGCCCGCCTTTCACAAGCCACCACCTGCAGAGAGGTGCCAGTGGTACCTTGGTGCAAAGTTTTCCCTTCCTCCCACCAAATGTGTGTTTGGGGGGGCAGGGGGGAGGTTGCTGGTGCTAGCGGTGGCAGCTAGAGAAATCCCATGGAACGGCGCTTGCCAGAGATAGGGCAGGGCTGATCTAGTTAGGATCTGCTGGCCCTTGAACCAACCCCGTTGCCTTCACATGAGATGGCATTGTGCCCAGTCCAGGCCTGTTTGCTGCCTGCCTCGACCTCCTGTCCCAGCTGGCTTGGCCGATCCATAAATCTCTGCTGGGCTGGGGAAGATCCGATTCTTATTTATTGAGAATATTTCTTGGGTGCTTTTCATCAAAAGATTACAGGGCGGTGTGCAGAAGCGTGAATAAAATTAATTCACAAAATGTATACAGACATTTTAAAGCAACAAATAAGCATAATAAAATACAAGAAGCCAAACCCCGCCCCCAAAGAAACTGAATATAGAACACAGCCACAAATTCAAAAGGAGTTTGGTTTACATCGCGGGTCTTTCATGTGCCCGTTTTCATTTCAAGGAAAGCATCTCGATTTTGCCTTGTTTTTGTTTTTTTAAGCTTAGTGTTTTTATTTATAAGATTTAAATCTCAGCTTCTGACTTCTAAGAAGATAGGCGGCATAATCATATGTAACTCAGATGTTTTAAAACAAGTTACTGTTAGTTAGACCAGCCAAGCTGATCAGCTGCTGCTAGGAGGTCAGGTCAAACTTATGTTTATACTGTAAACTGAGGCCAGTAGTTCCTTTTAAATGATCCTAGGCCTTGCATGTACTCCATGGGACCTCTGCCCCCCCCCCCCCGGCCTGTCTTTGAGCAGATGACCGCATGCCACATCACAAACTGCAGCAATGCTCCTGGGGATCCTAAGCAGTTTGCTAAACTCTCATGCTCCTCTACAAATGTCTGCCCCCATTTGAACAGCCTTGCCACTTTCCATTCCTTTGTAGGAACATTCTCTGGGCTGGTGATCACCAGGTGTTTTCAACTCCCAACTCTCATCATCCCTGACCATGCTGGCTGTGGCTAATGGGACTTGGAGTCCAGCCATATCTGGAGGAGATCCAGTTGGGGAAGACTGCTCTGTAGAGCTCTTCTTTGGGGGGGCTTGGTCTTCAAGGGTTGTGTGGGGATGAGGTGATGTTATTTATTGGGTTGATTATTATTAATACAGAGATTGTACGTTCTTGGTTCCTTAGAACTGTCTGCCGCCTCTTATGACTCCAACCTCTTATTTTTATTTTGGATACTTTATAATATATTGCCCAAATCCAGAGATTTCTTCCTTTTATCAGCTGATAACTGAAGCGCCCATGTGTTTTTCCATTCAGTTAAATGAAGTGTGTAATTCGGTGGATGGAAACAGATGCATACTTCCAATATCTCCTTCCGCTGAAGTGGAAGGGCAGATCTATTCAGGCAGGAGCAAAGGCTGAATTGACACAAGCAGGCTCATCATCTGAGGACTGCAACACTTTGTGATGACTTCCACACATGCAATAGTAATGACAGATCAAGCACTACAAACAGAAAATCATTAACTTCAATAGAAGAAGCTCACACAGTCAGCTGTGACTTAAGGTAGCAGTGGTTGAGCAACTGACTGGAGAAACACTGAATGACATATATGTGGGTGTGACTTAGCCCTAAACCTTTCCATTCTGCCAAATGAAGTATTCCGTATAACCCAGAGGTCTGCATACGTCTCCAGAGGAAAGTTCACTGTATTGATAAGATACCTTTCTTTTGAAATTTGTGAAGCAGAAAAACGAAACAAATAATTTGGCAAACTAAACGTATTTATACATTTGCATTTATTTGACTTGACAAGATCCAGCCATGGCAAATCTTTACAAATCCAAGATGTTATTAATAATACAGAATGACAAAGAAACTGAGTATTTGTTAAATGTCCAACACATTGCTTCCAACACCTGGTAAATAATTTCTAATTTATCATTCTAAAACGAGTTTCAGCTAAGTAAAAAAAAAGAATGCAACTTTCTTTATTTGAAAGGGGTACAACCTGACCAAAGTTAAGCACGTTTAAGCATATTAAGTATATTAATTTCAGCTATTTTCTGTGTGGTTTCAACATGTTTTTCAGTCCCCACAATCTCAGATTGTTTTTAGAGTGCTTGACTTGGTTGAATCATGCTCTTCCAAATTAAGAAACACATATCCAGCACTCAAAGTCCTTGGCCAACAGTATCAATGGAATTTTAAAGTACTTAACTTTTGGTGCATCATGGCATAATTATTACAAGGAGAGAGGTGGCTTGTTGTTTTTAAAGGCTTCTTATATATTACGCTAATCAATATGATAAAAAAATATAATCCTGTGGGCCAAGGATTTTGAAAACATTTTACATGTGCCACACACATAATTATTTTCATTGATATTTGGTGCCACACTCCTTTTGAAGAGATCATTATCTCGCCCTCTTAGAGGCAGGACTGTAATCTGAAGGGGGGGAAATAGCTTTGTCTGGTAACAGAAGGGTTAAGCCATTTCCCCCCTCACTTTGCCCGTTTCAAATTACAATGAGAAGCCTCTTCTCTCCCAGCAGGGTTGTGCTTACATTAGCTTTTAGATCTCTCTTGAAGGGAGCTGCTATGTTTTTGCCTGCTAGAGGTGGAAATAACAGTTAAGGAACTCAAAGGGGTTGGGTGGATTTTCAGCAGGGTCTCTCTCTCTCTCTCTTTCCCCCTTCCCGGGAAAGGCCTTTAAATGTTTGGTACATGTTTCAGATTTGCTGGACATTAAGGAGAGAACTTGGGATGTTAATGATCTCAGCTGATTATTGGGGGGGAAATTAGATGTTACACCACCAAGCTGCTGCTCAGACCAGGAAAGAATGAAAGGTGGGAGAAGAGTCTTAAGCAGTTAATGAATTGAGTTGAAAACATTGCAGGAGAAGACTGCTCTGAGAATGCCTGTGTGACTGAAGATGGTCTGTCGCTTAATAGAACCACATCCCCAAAAACTGGTTCTTTACGGTTCTTTACAGGAATGCCTGCATCAGCTAACCAAGTTCTGGTCCTCTGCTCCATCAATGCAGGAAAAACAGTAACAACAGTGGAAAATTGGAAGTCCGAATTTCAGCTTTCTTAGAAAGAACTGCGCCCCGACACATCCTGTAATATTTAAATAAGTGGAGAATTAAAACCAGCAAGATGTTGTGCTCAGAAATGACAACGTTGACATGAAGAATAGGTAATTTACAGTTCACCCCCTTTTTTTGCCCCCTACCCCCCCAGCCACCAGGAAAGCAGACCTCATATGAAAAAGTAGAAGGTGGAAGAAAGGGATTACTTTTTTTGTTGTTTTTTATTTATTTTGCATATTGAGATCTATATATCTATATATATAAATAAATATGGACCAAACTGTGCTCAAAGTTCTGGTGAGCTTACTCTGGAATTGTTGGATTCTAATGGGTTCTGTGAAGGGAGGCATAGGAGACAATCACGTCCACTCCAGTTTCATTTACAGGAGATTGCGGAACCATGAAAGACGAGAGATCCAGAGAGAAATTCTCTCCATCCTGGGCTTGCCTCACAGACCCAGGCCATTTTCACCTGGAAAGCAAGCTTCCTCAGCACCCCTCTTCATGCTCGACCTCTACAATGCCATGACAAATGAAGAAGATACTGAAGAACTGGAGTATTCGCTCAGGGGATCACTAGGCGGAGAGAGCAAAGGGATAAGGAAGGGGTACCCGGCATCTCCAAATGGATACTCTCGGAGAATACACATCTCTCGCACAACTCCGCTGACTACACGGAGCCCTCCCTTAGCTAGCCTGCATGATACCAACTTTCTGAATGATGCAGATATGGTCATGAGCTTTGTCAATTTAGGTATGTTGCTCCTTTCTTTCTTTCTTTCTTTCTTTCTTTCTTTCTTTCTTTCTTTCTTTCTTTCTTTCTTTCTTTCTTTCTTTCTTTCTTTCTTTCTTTCTTTCTTTCTTATACGTTCCTCTGTGTTCTTTGACAAGCAAGGAGCCAGGACCTAGAAGCTGGCTTCTGTCATGGCCAAATTGGTCCCTGGAAGGTGTGTTAATAATACAAGCTGAAGTTGAGCAAATTTTAAAACAGGCTACATTGTAGGTGGCCATGGGGTGTGTAGGTTTCCCTCACTGTTTATGTTAAAGTCAGTTTTTATAATTCTCCTCTCTCGACTTCTTTCATTGATGTAATGAAGTTGTGTAGCCTTAGGCTAGTAGCAAGGGTGGTTATTTGGTTGTTTTTTTTGTAAAATCTTTTTAAAAATAAGCACACGAGTTGGTGGATTATGCACTTTAAAACAAAACTTTAAGGAATAGGAAGTTGAAGTGTGTTATTTAAAAGTTTCCGAATTGTGTGGGAGAAGCAGCAAAAGGCTAGACAGTTTGGAAGATAAGTTTTAGTTGTTTCAGAGATTATAGATAGTGATTCAGCCTTACCTTGTGCAGCTTTACTTGGACATAACTACTGTGGACATAACTAGTGTGGGTTATTATTGTTCTCTAGTAATTGTGCATAAGATTGCAGCCTTAAATAGATTTCATATCTCGTGATATTTTTGTCGCTTTTCCTATCTAATAGGAAGATGTGTGGCGATCTGTGGGATGCACTGCTTTTCCTTTGTTGTTAGTTTATAGCCACAGTTCTCATATTTGTGTAGTCTGGGGACCCCCCCCCCACATGCATATTTGAAAAATATTAATTCTAAAATATTTAGAATCAGAACATAATGAATGGAGCATGTTTAAGAGTCTTCAGTTTTTGAGCATATGATTCAGGGAGGAATATAATTACAATACACCACATAATGAAAGAATGATCTACATGCCCACCTTGTAATAGAAAAGGTCAGTTTAAGAATGTTGTTACTAAGCAATTGTTTGCCAGTTTGCCAGTTTTCAGTTCAAGGGGGGAAATATCTTGCATATGCTGTTATCTGGTAAGGAGTGTGTTCATCTCTTCAAAATAAAAATCACAATAACAATATTTCCCCTAGTATACAGCCCTTCTTTCCAGCATATGACATGAAATATCTTGCAATGGCTGTGTCTTGTAAATAGCGTCTTCTGAATTTCTTTTCATTATAGTGAAGTTACTCCAGTCCTCAGTGGCTAATACCTTATTATGTCCTAGAAAACAACAAATGACAAAAGTTCAGCTGCTATAAGAATAACAATATTTTGCCAGTTCTTTGGTAGCAGAAAGCTGATTTCAAATCTCTTTGAAAATGTACTATTGTGTGCTTTTTAAGGCAATCGCAGTCCGGATTTTTGTTTGTTTGTTTTTGTAAGTATAACTATTCCTCAGGAGTTTCATTTCTCGCATTCCTTTCAAATTTTGTCCTACTACTGTTACCTTTGCTTTGCCCTTATCTGTAGCTTGATTTAACTCCTGTGCCCAAAGTAAAGTTGAAATGGCACACGTATTTGCTAAGGGAATCTAAGGATTCCGAAAAGTACCAAGAAGGTGTTTAAATTTGCGCTTTTTAACAGAGATCCTTGATGGAGGTAGATTGATGCATCAGTTCGCATTCGTTTGCTCTCTAACTTGTGTCAGGACTGAGCTCCACTGGTTCAAACAGGATCATTCAGTAAATGAATGTGCTACGGTATTAAGGAAATACAGTACTGGTACATCCACCACTCCCGAATCTTTCATAGATCTTCAGGGGTTAGAGATTGTGCACAACACAGACAAAACTGTTACAAGATTTGCAAGATTTTTTTCTCATATGAGTTAGATGCCCACTGACCCCCCCCTCCCTAAATCGTTATTGCTTATATCCTACTAACTTTGGAAGCACTTTAAGAAGCAGCTGTGTATCAGAGTCTTTTTATGAAATCTGGAATGGAAGGCTTTTTTTTCTTGTGGTTAATATGTGCAGACATTATTGAAATTTCAAGCTTTATTAGGTTTCTATGAGCTGGCCCAAGGTATGCTACAGTTCTTCACCCCTCTGTAGTTGTGTGTTATGTAGCTTGTAAAGCACTTCCCACTTTGCAACATTTATTTCAAAATATCAGTGCATAATGTAAGCTAACTAAACATTTTAATTTTAAACATAGCCTACAATTAAATTATGCTGCAATCCTATACCCACCTACCTGGGAGTAAGCAGCATGGAATGCTGTGGGACTTTTCTTCTAAGAAGACATGTATAGAATTGCAGGGTTTATCCTTCATGTAGGCAACTATCTTCTATTATTTATTTGAAAACCATCAGGCAATCTGGGTTAAGGTGTAAAAGGGAAAAAGATGGGAGGGTCAAATGGGCAGTCCTTGTTTTAACTCCGCAAGATTTGTTTTACAAAATAATTGAAGCTCTTTGTGACTGGAAGTATCACTGAAGTTCTTTGTGATTCGAGCTATCAGTCAGTTGCAATCAAATTGCTCTGTTTTGGAAGGAGCTGACTGTGTTTAAGTGGAGGGCTATTATCAAATTACAGTGCATTAATCCCCCATGAGGTGATAAAAGAATTTGCATAAATCATGGCATTGCCAACTGTAACTGTTAAAAAACCCCATATGCTAAAAATAACAAACGTGAAGTGCTAAGTCTTAGAAATGCTGTTTTCTGTGAGCTTGAGGTAATAAAATTAGTCTTGAGGGACATCTGTATTATGAGGCATTCCCTCCCCCTTGAGGAACAAAAGGCCATAATTATTCTGACAGAATAATTTTTGATAATGTTTGCATGCTTTGCTAATGAAATTTAGAAGTGCCTGAGAGGTTATTGAAATGCTAATTTTGAAATCAAGCTAGAGGGGAAAACGAAGTAATCTGCAATTAAGATGACGTCTGCCTTTTCATCATCTCTGAATCCTGATTTCTTCTTAAAAAGAGCAAATGTACACTATTTTTTAAAAAATTGTGTTTTCTTTTCTGCTAGTAGTATTCTCATTTATGTTTATAATAATGTAACCTCTCATTCTGCTCTTCCCTTTCAGCTGACATTTGTAACACTGAAATTGTCACCAAAAGCCCTTTATATTTATTGAGAAATATTAACTTCAGTATTCTAGTACTCAGAGACAACCAGGACACCTTATTTAACAAAGATAGGTAAATCCATGCTTTTGCTACTATTGCCGTTATCTGATTATGGTAGACAAAAGCTAAGAATAGTTTTACCCCATAGTGCCCAGCTTCTCCTCTAAAAGGATCTCCTATAGACTGAAATAAAAACTGGCCAACATTTGGAGATTTATTTCCATTTTTAGCTTACATTTATTCATTAAAATTCATATCAGTAGCTGGTTGCTTTAGCACCCCTCCACTTTTTCTGTTGTGTACATTAGTTTTTAAAGAATTGCCTTTAGAAGCTGAACTGTATAACTGGCATGTGATTTTGATAACACCCCCCGCCCCCGCCCCGCTGTCAGGCAGGGAGGGGAGAGACAGTATTCTGGAAGGAGTTTTCAAAATCTGTACTAATGTGTGATTCAATCCTGGTTGGAAATGTTGATGATAATAATTGTACTTCAGCACAGTTCTATTCAGTGAATCACTGGTGAAATAAAAAGGTTGTCTAATGCCCCACTCCCAGGTGATCATTGGAGCTTTGTCTAAGACTAAGTGGATTGCTGACATAAAACTATCTACTCAGATAGAACTCAAAGGATCACTGGGGTTGGGGAACTAGGCTACCTTTTTATTTTACAAATGAGTTGTTGAATAGTGCAAGGCTCTTTACATGCTGCATATTACTTTCAACTGGACTCCTACGAGAGTGAAATAAATACAGGCAGTGGATGAATGATGCTTGGCATATTGTTCCCACGGATAATTCCAAATTGAGTAGACACTATGATTGTACTTATCCTCATTTTTTCTTTTTATTTGCCAATACCGTCAAGGTGTAGTTTTGAGGATGAAAAGCAAGGAAGTAATTTATCAGGGTAGTATTCCACTAAGTTTTATTCAGAGTACACCTACTGAAATTAATATCCATTAATTTTAATGGCTCTACTCTGATTAGAAATTTGTTGAATACCACCCTTGGTTAGATTCACCTGTAGATTTTCTGTATCAAATTCTTTGAAGGATTTCCCCCCCCAATACAAACAACAGGAATAAGCTGAATAATGGGAGTTTTTAATTCATCTTTTTCATCTTATCAACTGCTATTATTTATATACCTCTCCATAGTTCAAAGAAATTTCTGAAAGATTTACACATGTATATATCACTAAGGAAAGACTAGGATCCTGAAAAGCATTGCACAAACGCTAGGATTTACACATCTTGTACAAACTGAGGGCCAATTCACAGGGGTTTGCGGTTGTGGTGCCCCCACTTTAGATTAGCAGGGCTCTCTTATCCTAATGAGGGAAAAAAGTGGCTTTGGGGCTATGCATGGAAACAGCCAGTTTTATATACCACTGCAACTGCCAGTACAATTGGCAGCTACTGCTAGGTGTGGGATTTTTTTTTCCTCCTTGAAAGAAGCAAGCATTTCCTCAAGCAAGCAAACAAACCTGTGTTTCCTCCAGTACTCAGAACATTCTGATTTAGGCTCATGGTAGCATAACACCTGTTGCCTCTCTTTCAGTTTTTCACAAAAACATGTTTGCCACAAACTTGGCCAACTCAGGTTGTGAGGGTGGAAAGTATTGTCATAGTAACCTTGGAAAACCTGTAAAAATTGTATTCTCTTTATTTGAAACAAAACCAAGTAAAATATAGCACGTTTCTCTTACCTGGCAGTGCTCTCCCACATTTCTGATTTTGCCCCTTGCCCCCATTTGCTGGTTAAGTATTATATTCACATAAAGTGGTCAGTCAGAAAGGTCATGAATGATTTTGAAAAATTGGTACAGAAAACAGGCAATGCACATTAATGAATGAGTTTTGAGATGTGTGTGTGTGTGTGTGTGTGTGTGTGTGTGTGATTGTGTGCGAGTTATGTGTACAGTTAGATTATTTACTCTAACTGTTCTGAAGTAATTGATCCAGCAGTGTTTTGAAAACATATATTTTGTTTTGTTTTTCCTCATGGATTTGAAAGAGACTCAGCAACTTGGTTTGCCAGAAAAATATGAAAGAAATCACCAATAACCCAAGAGAAACTGATGTAGCAGATGGCTGGGAGAGTATGGTGAAGGGACATACATATGTGTAAAAATATGTACTGTTATTAATAGTTTTGCCATTAGGAAGGAGACTGATACAGTTCCGCTTGTTTTTTCAGTATCAGTTGCTTTTTCAGACTAAACACAGACTTTGGGCGGGAAGCTGTGGGTTAGGTACAATACATGTCTTACTAGGGAAAAACACACTCATGCACAAAGAAAACCTCATAGCAACCGTGAATAGCAATTAAAGGCATCCATAATAACACCTCGTGGTTGTTGATGCAACCTTTTTGTTTCCTGGAAAACCATGTGGCGCGTAATATTCCTAACCAGCATGCCTGTTCCTACACAAAGACCTCTGTGACAGCTATCCCTGGCTATGATGAATAATAAGGCAGGCTGTTAGGTATTTGCTGTGTGAGGAAAGTGCTTGCATGAAGCATGGCTCTCTAGTGGTGAGGTAGTGATTCTTTCCCTGCTTCCCAGGCTCTTCTTGCAAACTCTTCCAAAGAAGTCGTTGGTTGGTTGGTTGGTTGGTTGGTTGGTTGATAGGCCGTGCTTAACTATATGGCTCCATTAGCACTATATATTTAATGCAGTCATGTCTTCCACCAAAGACCCCTGGGAAGTGTGGTTTGTTAAAGGTTCTTAACAACAGATCAACAGTTCCTTGGGAAGAGAGATTTACTCTGTTAAACCACTCTGAGATTTGTAGCTCTGTGAGGGAAATTGGCTCCCCTAGCAACTCTCAGCACCCATAGCAAACTACAGTTCCCAGGATTCTGTAAATGTAGAACATTAACACAACAGAGCTGAAGTAGTGTTTAATAACAAGACCAAAGCCCATAATACTATAGAAGATCTAGGATTTAAAACTCTTTTGATTGATGCTCTTTGTGGAATGCCATCCAGAATCCATGGTAGATGTGGGATTCGAACTTGAATTCCAGGTGCATCTAAAATACTAGCTAATGCAACACAAGATCAATTAGTTTGTGGACCAATCATGCTACTGGTTTTCACCCTAACTATCCTGTTGCATGTAAAATATTCAGAGTCTTATCAGAAAGCATTGTGGTTGAGATGGTGTGAGATTCTTTGAAAGTGAAATCTGTGGTGTGTGTTCTGCAGTGTGCAAGTCACACTCACGAGTGACTACGTGAGGGTGGAGTTACAATGTGTAAACCACACATCTATAGTAGCTATATTTCTACCATGGAAACACTGGTTGGGATACATTTTGGATAAGCCCTGCAATTGTGTTATTTTTCTGTAATCCTTCTGTGGTTACTCATTCTTACAAATGTGCTCCCAAGTGACAGAATCAAGATACCACCACAGGAAATTAGCTTTCAGTAATTGAATTTCATGCCGTGTGTTTTTTACTTGCATTATGCAGCGGGAGAGACAACATAGGTTGTGGTAATGTTTCTGTGTAATTAGTGATCATGTGAAGTCGCCTTTAGTGTGCAGCAATGCTTGCAAAGCTCGACCTAAAAGCAGGGTTGCAATAATATCCATTTCAACCTGTATTCATCACAGCCAGCACTGTTTCTGTAGTGCTACATTTTTATTTCCACCAAATAATATTATTTTCTCTGTCCATCATTTAATGCAAGTTACATAACTTGTGTAACTTTCACCTTACATTCATTTCACTGTAAAGGAAATGCCAGAACAATGTAAAAAAAAAAAGTTCTTCTTTACATGTTGCTTGCAGCCTAAAAACAACATAGTAGCTGATTTTTGCAGACTTAAAAACAATGTAACTTGATGCAAAATAAAAAAATTCCTTCAGTAGCACCTTAAAGACCAACTAAGTTTATATTTTGGTATGAGCTTTCGTGTGCATGCACACTTCTTCAGATACCACTTGATATATTCACTTAAGTGAATTCCTTTCCTGCCCACAGAGAAGCACATGAACTACAGTACAGTAATTTCTACTGTACTTCATTTCCCATTTTTGTTGGAATTCTCTGACTTCCTTACCTAAAAGTAGTAGTAGTAGCAATCATAATAATTTTGTATGCTGCCCATCTGACTGGGTTGCCTCAGCCACTCTGGGTAGCTCCCAACAGAATACTAAAGCACAATAAAACATTAAAAACTTCCCATACAGAGCTGCCTTCAGAAAACTGGTGGGTAGTGGGATAACATGAGGGTGGTACATTGGAAAAAATATTCTAGGAAAAATGAAAAGTGAAATAAACAATAAAATATGACAGTATGTTAAAAAGAGAGCAGCTGGGGGGGGGGGAGAGATATCACAGCTTTAGTACCGGAGGGATCTGAATTGCTGAGATCTCTTAAAAGTACAGCAACCACCTCAGTTCCAGAGGCAAATCCTTTCATCCCAGCAAAGTAAAACAGACGCACCAAAAGACCCCATCCCACCTCAGTATGTGTGCATGCAGGGAGTACACAGAGGAGCTACTAATGCTTCTGGCCATAAATAACATAGTAGCTAGCTTTCTAAAAACCACAGGTTAAAGGATGAGGGCTGCCATGACGCACACAGAGAGGCTGAGATCAGAAGAGAAGCAAAAAAGGAGGTCAGTCAAAACAATGAATCCCCTTGTTCAGAGTCATATTTATGAGTGCTTCATTGCACCTAAAGTTCATATTTTATTGGCTAGGCCATGGGGTTTCCCCATTTGCTCATCTCTTAAAATAACACCCCTGGCTAAAGATTCCTATAAAACACATGAGTGCTATAGCAGGCAAAACCTGTCAGTCCTGACAACCGGTTAGTTTGTTTTGGTGGAGTGGTGTTGGAGGGACTTTCAATTTTTGCCCTGAAGATTGAGATGTTTTCTGGGCAAAGTTGACCGTAGGGCATTTCACGTTAAGTCCTTGTTTTGAGACACATGTTTATTAAGCATCATCGTTTGTTTGCAGGCTATTAGGCTACATTTAATTGATCTGTTTGGTAACCTACCTTGTAGTTTGAAGAAAGTGTGGTATGTAATAAGCAACCCATGGAAAAACAAACAACTATGCTTCCATCATGAAAAAGATGCTACCAAAAAACCCCGGCAAATATTCATGCTATTTCTATGGTGTTTAGAACAATTCTGTTCTCTTGGCTGAGGCTAAAGGTAGGTCATAGCTTAGTGATGGAGAATCTGCTTTTTCTGCAGAAGGTCCCTGATTCAGTTGCCAGCATCTCCAGGTAGCACTGCCAGTTAGTGTAGGCCAGGCCTTTTTTCAGGGGGAACTCACTGGAACTAAGTTCTAGCACCTGTCAGGTGGATGCCATTGCCATTCGAAGAGAAAGAGGTGAATTCCAGCACCCTTTTTTGAAGAAAAATAGCACTGGTGTAGACAATACTGAGCTAGATGGAACAAAGGATACAGCAGCTCCCTATTTTCCTATAGTGTGCTGTTTCTTTTTTCCATTTCTTTCTTTGTTCTTATAGTTCCCAATCTCGTTGGCTCACTGTCACTCACAACACACGGTTGTTCTGTCTCCATGCATCTGTGCAGTCTTCATGTTGGGACATACCAAATATCTACATAGGTCATCCTGGCCAACAGAATTAAAACAGTAGACTGGACAAATGTGGCCAAGGAGCTGTACTGTGATGGCAAAGGGAAAATAGAAAAAGGGCAATGAGAAGAGCTGCAGTGAAACAATATGGAAAACTGGGAGCTGCCTTTCAACATAATAAGACAAAATGTTTTAAGTTTTGTCTCAGCCTTGCCAAGAAATTCCACCCAAATAATTTGTACAACACTCCGTTTCTGCCCAAACCCGACTTCTTATTTATAAACAAAATATATCCTCCTCCTTCTGTCCAGCTGGACAATGTTAGGAGTTAAGTGCCCTTCCTATTTAGAGGAGCCAACATATTTTAGAGACCCTGTTCCCCAAACAGAAAGACTAGATTCAGTGTCTATAAAATCCCGAAGCGTAACCTGTTTCTGCTTATGAGCAACTGAACTGGGATGTATCCTTCAGTAGTTAAAATTTCTTGCTTATGTTTCAGTTATACATCCTTCCATCCTTTTAATGTATTGTTTTAATTCATTGACTTGATTCACAGAATTCTGCATACCATATTTTAGAGTAGCCTACGGTAGCGGAATCTATGGCTTCCCATACCTTGTTGGGTTTCAACTCCCGACAGCCCCAGCCAGCATGACCAAAGGTCAAGAATGATGAGTTGTTGTAGCCCAACAACATAGGGAGGGCTTCAGGTTCCCTGTCCCTGGTTATGAGAATCAAGTTTGAGCCATGGGCTGTCATATGTCTTCCTCCCCTCCCTACTGAATAGGTTTGAACTCATGCCTTTTCAGCACTAACCCTAGTTTCTCATGACACCTGACTCTGCAGATGACACTTACAATTCATTCCAAATCAAAGACTGCACTCCCAATTCCAACCATTGGATTTTGCCTGTGGTTTGGAGGGAATCGCTTAGCAGAATTTGCCAAGTTGGATGTCATGGCACACCATGGTTAGTGCTAAATTGGAAATGGGAACACGTCAGTCCATTGTCTGGGGGAATCTACTGACTTCAGCCTATATATGTGTTTTAATTGCTTAAAGTAATATAATATTCTTCTCAACAGTGCTACAAAATTTTGATCCCGGGGTTTCTAAGTACAGTATTGCGCAAGTGTCGTGTTTGTGGTGGACAAAGTTAGTGCTACCGTACTACAAGTGAATACAGAGAATGCAAAAGGTATAATGCAATATAGCTATCTGTTACACACTAGACCTTTAAAGTACATTTCTGCCCCTCCCAAGAATTATGGGAGCTGTCGTTTACCTCTCACATACCTACAATTCCCAGCATTCTTAGCAAACTACGGTTTGTACTTTTAATGTGCTGTAAAGATCGGGTGTGTATGCAGCCTTAAAGTGCAATCATATGCCTGGTTACTTGGAAGCAAGTCCCATTGTGTTAAATGTGGCTTGCTCTCTAGGATATGTGTTTAGGATTGCAGCCTTTATGTATTTAATCAGGAAGGCAAAATATAGTATACTAAATTTATGAAAACTGAATTGCCTAAAATGAAAATGCTTTGTTTTGTTTTGTTTTTTCAGTTGCTTGGTTTTTTTTTTTTAAAAAAAACAAAAGCAAAAACCAATACTGTGGATTCATTTCAGCCCTGGCCTTTGCATGATTCCTTTCTTGGGCCAATTTTTATCTGCTGACCATCTGAACCCTGTTGTTAATTTTACTTAATTGCATCCTGTTTTAATGTTTTGCAACGGGGATGAAAGTTCTTAAAGCCTTACAGAGAGGATATGAAGGCTAATAATAGTGATTGTTGTAATAAAGCCCAGTCTCATGAGAAGGTTATTTCTTAAGTTAGATAGGTAGCATAGTAGTTTCAAGATCTTAAAGTAAGGTGAAACTCTGGATCAAGTACTTTTTGAAGAGGGAGATTGTCTTCCTATTGTGATAAAAGGCTTTCCTGTTTGCTTTTTTTGGAGTTGGAATGCTCTCCAAAAGCATAGCCCCTTTGAATAATCAGCAACAGCACTTGAGTGCAGATAGGGTTGATCGGAGGCTTGTAGATGTCACAAGCAGCATCCATCTGGAACATAGTAAGCAGTTTACATCAGGTCAAACTATCTGATCACCTAGTCTAGTGCTGTCCACTCTGACTGGCAGCAGTCCTTTAGGGTTTCAGGCTGAGGTCTTTTCACATCATGTCAGATGGTTGGGGTACAAATAATAAAATTATTATTATTGTAGTTATTATTATGTGCTCTTTGATCCTTTTAAATTTTTAAAATACAGTCGTCCCTTCGTTTTCGAACAGCTTAGTTCTTGAACGTTTTGGCTCCCAAACGCCACCAAACTGTTCCGGTTTGCAAACTATTTTGGGAAGCCGAACATTCAACAGGGCTTCTGCAGCTTCTGATTGGCTGCAGGAGCTTCCTGCAGCCAATCGGAAGCCACACTTTGGTTTCCAAATGTTTTGGAAGTTGAATGGACTTCCGGAACGGATTCAATTTGACTTCCAAGGTACAACTGCTACTGGGGATGCCACGACCAGATCTGGGCTCCAGTACATGCAACGTGTGTTCTGCCACAAAACAGTGGCACAACTCTCTGATTCTAAGTATGTCCAGGATGCATTGTCTGTCTGGAGATAAGGACTTATGTGTGTGTTTCTTGGTGTGCATGTAATATTTATCCAGGAAGTCCTTGGTGGCATTTCCAGCCTCTGTGTATACTTCAAATGCTGAAACTCTTTGGCTTCAAGTCGTTAGCGCTTTGAACAAAAGAATAAAAATGGTAATGTTGTGCACCTCCAAGACCTGGATGCTGGTAAATAAGTTTACTTGAAAGCAAGCTCTGCTCATTTCAGTAGAAATTATTTCTTATACTGTATATCCATTTCACATACCTGAAACAATATGCATGCTGCTCTAGGAAGATCTAAAAATGTCAGCCCCATGTGTTTTTGCTTTACAGTCCGTTTACATAATATACAAGTGATGCTTCTCTCAAGGGGGCAAGTGTCTCTTGCATGTTATATAAACACAGTGTAAAGTGAAACCACGGCTGGAAATTTTCAAACGGTCCTAATGTCACCGTAGTCATGGAAGCGGCAGCAAGCACTTGGCTTCAGGTGTGCAAAAAAAAGGAGTTTTAAGCATGCTCAAGATCAGTCCTAAAGATCTCCATGTCCTTATGTAAAATTAAAGCATCCGTAGAGTTTAAAACAAGGGATTAGTATGTTTGTTACTTTGTACTTTGAGTGAGGGGGAGCTCTTAAGAGTGATACAAAAGGGTGACACGTATTCATTCAAAATGTGTGCACATTCTTCACTTTTAAAAAGCTGTTTGTTATAGATACAGGCAAGACTCCTCAGCAACATCACACAATGTTGGTGTTTACTAATTCAAATGTATGAGTTAATTAGCTGTAGATTGCAAGAATGCGTATGGGGGGGGGAAATTCCCCCTAATTCTGATTATCAAGGGACTGTTCTCTAGATTTTTTATTGCTTTGTAACAATGGTGGGAGGATCAAATGGCTGCTGCCATTCTTAAAATATGATGGCACTTCCCTTAGAACTGAAGTATTGTACTGAAAGAGGTGCCTATTTTTTGATACTTTATTGTCAGCGATGGGGCATCTGAGACTGGAAATCCAATTCCCAGCAGCACCAGCCGACACAACAGATGGTCAGGGATGATGGGAATTGTCAGGGCCGGACAAGTTTAGACACACCAACTAAGCACTCCAGGCATCGGTTTCTGCAGAGGATTGAGGGGGCATGACAGGACATTGTGAGGAGCCAGGGGGTGGAGCTGAACACCCTCTGAAAATTGAGGGGACCTGTCCCCCTTAAAAAGACATTGGGAGGGGGGCAAAACTGCCCCTTTCCTAGGAGTTGGCATCTATGCTAAGCACTTAAAAGATTTTGGGACACACACACAATAATAATAAACCATAAAACAAAATTTTGTTTTTCAAAATGAAAAAAAATCTACAGTAAGATAGAAAATGTTTATTTTTGTATATTTGTATAAATATTTATTTTTGTTCAGCTGCACCAAATGGCACATGGTAAATCTGGTGGTGGAAAATTTCGGTGGTGCCCCCTTCCCTTACCCTAAGCATGTGCTTAATGGTTAATCCAGCCTTGGGTTTCCCATCTCTGTTTTATGTTGACCTTCTGAAGGAGGCAAAAGTCCTTGAGAACAAGAAGTGCTTCTTAAAATTAATGTGTCCATCCTTGCCTAACTTGTTGGCCTTGGCTGTTTTCTTCTTAACACGCCCTGACATATTCTATTAGCTTCAAAACCAATGAACACTGGATCACTGGAAGGCGCCTTATTCAGAGTCAGATCATTGGTTCAATGATCTTGACTACGTAGCAGTGGCGCTCCAGAGTTTCAAAATTTCTCTTCCAGCCTTGTGCATAACTCCCAGGGATTGAACCTGGGACCTTGTGCAGATGCTCAGCCACTGAGCTATAGTCTTTTCACAAATGGTCCACACAAATTTTCAGATTCAGAAATCGTATGACTGGTTTTTTTTCTAGCTGAATGGAAGTCAAATGCTCTGGTGAGGTAGTGCATAAGTAGGAGCAGACCTTGGCTATGAAAAAATTCAAGGAAAATGAGTTATGAGTATTATTGGAATCAGTGCTTTGCAAAGAACCTGACAAATTCAATAGCAGTGAAGATTTCTGAGCCTTCATTGTATCTGGGTGGGGGGTGTCAAGCAGATTTGTGTGTGTGTGTGTGTGTGTGTGTGTGTGTGTGTGTGTGTGTATTTGTATTTCACTAATCTCCGGGTTGATTTGAACTGACATGCTCACTTGTAGGTTTTTGAAGACTCTGCTATTAATGGGTCTCTTTTTGCTACTGAACAAAAGTAAAGTCAAGTAGAAAACAGAAGACTGTAACCAAAGCAAAATAATGTGAACTTGATTTTCCTCTTATTTTTCAACCTTAGCAGGCTGAATAATTTATTTGACTTATAGGCAATTATATACTCACCTTCCCCTTTTACTAATCAGGAACAGTATAGCAGAAGCTGGCTCCCTAACAGGACATGAAGTAAATGTGGAAAATTTGACTTCCCAACTTGAAACAGGAGCTTTAGTGTATTCCGATCCATACCTGAATGATATTAATTTCTCTAAGTTTTTCTTACTGAAAAGGTAGTGTTAGCGTCATTTTTTACAGGGCTCTCTGTTTTGAGAGAGGGGAATTGGTATTACAGCCTGAGTGTACCATACTTTGCGTATTTATGACCTAGGGAACTAGTTTGTGATCTAAAGGCTTTTATTTTAATTAAATTTCAAATGTAAAATTGACTCGGATCCCACAGCAATTCAGGTCTAAGGACTGGCAAGATCTGGCTGCAAGACTTGAGGTCTGAACTATCTAGCTAATGTTTTTAGATCTATTTAAATTTGTGAAGTAAGTGTTCTTCCAAAGTTGGAAAATGAGCTGATCTGTCTTGGAAGTATGTTGCTAAGATCTGGCAAATCAGCACCTGAAATGCTTATAATAATTGCAAGTGCTGTTTCCTTTTATTTTTTATGGAGAAACAGAACAGGACAAAGCTAACATGACCCCTCAGATTTCAGGAGCAAGTGGGATTAGTCTGAAAACTGGCCTATCTTCTGAGAATTGAAGTTTTGACAGATCTGGGTTCTGTGACAGAGTGTGATCCAGAATTACACCCTCAAATGCATTCCCACCCCAGAGCACAGCAATGCTTTGCGAAAGGCCCCTAATTTAAGATTAACATAAGGAAAGCTGAATTCTTCTGACTGGGAAGAATTATAAGAAGAAACTACAGGTGATATTAATGTGAGTAGCAATCAGGAAGGAAAGAGGTGCATCAGATGAAGGTGAATGTCCTTGGAGGCACAGCACCCAGGGAAGCAAGGTTTAAGCTCTGCAGTATTGATTTAAAAATCTCACTCTGTCCTGCTGAGATTAAACCTTTTCCCTCTCTTGCTTCATTCCTGAGGACACTCCACTCCACAACAACTATTTAAGTATTTTAAGAACCTACAATGTGATTGCTAATCCTGTTACACGTAACAGGGTGAATCATTTTACAGTACTTCCTGGTCTAGAGGATGCATACCCTTCAACATTTCTCTGATGAAAATAGGGATGTCCTATTTAATAATAATAATAATAATACCCCGCCCATCTGCCTGGGTTGCCCAAGCCACTCTGGGCAGCTTCTAACATATATGAAAACACAAAACATTAAACATTTAAAAACTTCCCTTAGATGTCTTTTAAAGATTGTATAATTACTTATCTCCTTGGCTTGGGAGGTTGATAACTCCACACCCTCCAACATTCTCTGATGAAAATAGGGACATCCTAAGGAAAAGTGGGGTGTTCTGAGATCAAATTAGAAATTGGGATGGCTTCTGTAAATCCAGGACTGTTCCTCGAAAATAGGGACACTTGGAGGGTCTGGAGCAAGCAACCTTGGCTCTCCAGATGTTTTGGAACTACAACTCCCATGATCCCTGACCACTGGCCCTGTTAGCTAGGGATCATGGGAGTTGTAGTTCCAAAACATCTGGAGAGCCAAGGTTGCCTATGCCTGGTCTGGAGGATGGTGAGGGGGTTACTAAGACACCTCCTTTTTTTGCAGATCACCATACACAGGAACATATGCAGAGTAGACAGGTGTTAGGGTAGTCTAGGATTACTCATCTAGGAGGTCAAAAAAAATTCTTTGTGCTTGTATCATACAGAGCAAAGTACTGTAGTCAAATGAAAAATGAAAATGAAACCCAAGCCAGCCATGGGAGTGGTGGGGTCTCCTCTGTCAAATGTTATGAATGTGAAATATTCTGAAATAAAGCACACTGCTGTATTGCTATGGGTCAGCTACATTCTAGAACAGATGGAACCAGTAGGGTGGTCTTCAACGATTCTTGGACTGCAACTCCTGCTGTTGCTTATCTCTGGCCATAGTGATTGATAGAAGTTGTAGGCCAACAACATCAGGAGGGCTCCAATGTTGGGTAGCCCATATTGGGAGCACTTGAGAGCTTGTAGATTAGTACTCTAGGGCAAAGATCCCCAAATTGTGGTCCATGGACCACCAAGTGGTTTGCAAGCTTCTGTGGCATGTCTGTAAAAATGATAAAAGCATTTAAGTGGTCCATGGGGAGAAAAGTTTAGGAACCACTGACTAATGCTGTATGATTCTGCGATATGGATGCTTTTTGATCTTGAGACACATAACGTCATAATATAGACAGAGTTCAGCAGACTCTAAGAAATACTGTATCTATAAATATCTAGCTTTGTAGTCTCTATGTTACAGTACTAATATTTTCCTTGATTTCTGGTTTCCAGACATCTTATCATGCCAATTCATTCATTCATTTTAAACGTTCTGATACTGGTAAGGATCAGACTAGCGTAAGGAAAGACAAGGTGTCATTTCCCCCACCTAAAATCAACAACTGTAATGCCTTCCAGAGTTTAATAATTAGGGAGGCAGCTGCAACGTAGCGCTTGTTTTGACTTGCAAAACAGCTACATATGATTTGGAAAGTAAAAGGAAATTATAAATGAAATGAATAACACATGTTTACAAATTAACTTTTCATCGAAACATTGCTTTATGGGGTGGTATGGTTTCCTTAATTGAAATACGTTGTTGTTTTCACATGGGTGATTTTAAATGGGGGCTTTAAAAATTGCGAAAAGTAAAGGAAAGACACCGAGAGCACTCTTTAATAAAGGCAGGTTTAGGGTTAGAGGGTTTACAAAAGTACAGGCCTAAATCATATGCTAGTTGGAGTCTGTACTGGGGGATTTATAGATATTCACATTATGTGCAAAATTAGGGCTTTCTGCATCTGGCAGCAGTATACATTCCTCATTGAGAAGATACCTTTGGCTACAATGATTTACCATGGTTGAATTCTAGTATTTTAGTTTGTTGCACTGTTTCTACTCTTCATTTCTCCTATTCTCTGATTAAAGTCCCTGGAACCTGCTCCATTAGGATGGGGTTGCCAGCGCTTTGCCTGCAAAGGCCTTGATTGAAACAGGGGTGCCAGATTCTGAGCTTTCTTTCTTTTTTTAAGTACATCTCTTGCCCTTCTAGAAAGAAAATTATGGCGCACAATGCACAGGTACCCTTCTAAGCAATTTCTGTTAAATGAGCCAGCCTGGCTGCTCCTGCCTTTCAGTGTTTCTAGCCAATGAGTGAAATCAGAGCTGTGATTGATAAGTGCGTGGTTTGGACACTGGGCAATAGGAATCCCTTGGGTTCTAACAGCTTGGATTTTTAATTGTATAAGTGGAGTAATTTCACCAGAGCCTGTGCCATCAGGGACCCCAGACTTTCAAGCTTTCATTTAAAGGGAAAAAAATAGTTCTTCTAGTTCTTCTAGAAAGAAAGTTAGGAAACATAATGTTCAGGCAACCTTCTAAGCTGGGGGCAACGAACCCAACACAAGCAGAGGGATGAGTATAATGCTTCTTTGGGCTCTGCAGCACAGAACCCTTGATGGAGATGGAAAGAAGATCCACCCTCTTACAACTCCAGTGGGCTATGATGCTGATTCCTCCACTCCTTTCTGGAGGGAAGGATTTGTCTGAGCAGTTGTCTTGGGACAAAGATGGAGAGGAGAGGAGATGATGGATGGGTGCCACCTCTTTGGGTTTAGGGCGGGTATCAGGGTGTGGGAAGTGCTGAGGCCATTCCACCTCCTCTCCTTTGGCTGCCCATGGCAGGGCTTTCTGAAAAGCAGGGAGCTAAAGATGTCCTGTGCATGTTTGCCTTCTCTTTGCATTGCTTCAATAAGCCACGGAAGGGCTTATTGAAAAGGAGGGGAAGCGTTTTTGTCCACTGAGGAGCTTTTCAAAAAGGGGATTGGGATTAAGTGGCATGGGCTGTTTGTCTTCTCTTTGATTTGCTGCCCACGGGCCTTGTGGAAGAAGAAGCAGGTAGCAGCTCTGAGCATGGGGGAGTTTCAGGGGGAACTGTGTGCGTTTGTATAACAGTGGAGGAAGTAGTTCAGGATCCACCCATTTTCTGCTCTATTTGTTTTGCTGCCTGTCATGGAACAGTAGATAGGCAGCTACTCTTTTTAAAAAATGTACGTGTGTGGGGTGGGAACTGAAATCGTGATAATAATCTGTTGCTCATTTTGCTGCCTGCCAGCCATGTGACATGCAGCTGCTTGAAAGTGTGGTGTGTGTGTGTGTGTGTGTAGGAACAAATATTGCAGTGCTTGTTTGCTGTTATGGAGCAGACAATTATAGTTTCTAGTTAGGGACCAATAGGATTTTTGTTTGTTTGTTTGTTTGTTTTGCTGCTTTCTCCAAGAAGACCCACAGTTTATAGCTGAAGTGAAACAAATGTAAATCCACAGAAAACCCAAATGATGTTTGTTCCAGTTCAGCAGTAAACCACAGGTTTTACCAGACAACCCACACCCACCCCAATCTTGTACCCCTGGCTAGAAATCACAGGACAAATGGGTCATCAGTTGACTATGAGGGCAAGGAAAGTAATAGGTGTGCAAAACTAGGGGAAAATACTACATAAAGCTACTTCCAGATGAATCCATACTTTGTGGGCAGTATATTGAGAGAGGGTGATTATTAAGATACGTTATGAAGGTCCTATCAAATACCCACACAGTCCTCAAGTCCTCAGGACCTGCAGTTCCCCATAGCACACACAGATGATAAGTTGTGCAACATGTAAAGTCTTTTTGAGCCAGTTATCAATTGTCATGTTTGTTTCTAATTTCTGTTCGGAGCATAGGGATGTGAACAAAAACAAGCTGACCATCAGACACTGATTCCTACATACATGCATTTTAGAAGTTGTGGTCTGATCAGAATGAGAATGGAGATCACGTTTTTACCATTTGTCTCTGACAATTTGGTATGATTCGTTCAACATTCTTAGCTCTTGGTGCTGCATTTCTGGAAATATGTGTGGCTTTGCTTTTAGAGTAATCCACGTTCAACTGAGCCAGGTTGCAGCCAAATTGTCTTGCTGGCAGGTGGAGGGGCATGTAAACGGAACCTCTCTTGTGGCAGATCAGGAAACTGACCCCTATGGACTCTGGCTGACCCACACTAGAACCACCTGCAGCTGGAGGCAAGGCTGTTATAGGATTGTGGCACACACACAGCCCCAAGTTTATGGCTTGGATTATGTGGGTTATTCCTAGGGGGCCAATAGGTGAATACTTCCACCTTGGACAAGGGATTAGATTTGGTGGCCTCTTGCTCCTTTCTTAGCTTCGTAATTCAATGAGTTTAAATATTGGCAGCACGGTGCATAATATATTCAAGCAATCACAGCTCATATATTTTTGATTTAAAGTGCCTGAGGAAAAAAATAATACATGTAGTCCTTCATTCTGTTCTTTTCTACTTTGTGGAAGTTCCTTCTTTCTCATGCGTCACTTAGGATTCCTGAAGAAGAACCAAAGAGTGTGGGTGAGAGCAGGTTGAAGGTGGGAGATAGAGAAAGGGACAGAGAGCTGTTTGATGTTTCTGTCTGTTCCCAGTAACACAATAGCTAATTCCTGGGGCCTCTGCCCTTTGAGTGTGTAGGAACCAGAGTCCTTGTATTTATCTGAGACTTATCTGTCACCTACCCACATTTGATATCTCCAGCCTCTGCTTTTAATTATCATTCATCAGAAAGAGCACTCAGTAATTTCAAGAGGAAACTCTTGAGACCTTTGACCTGAGCTTGTCAGATAACCAAAAGTATTCACTGAAGATAAACTATCATTTCATTGGGTTCAAGATGTAAACATGTGCACTTTGTTCTGTGTCAGCTTACAGTAACCTCCGTCACCCAGAGGTGGTTGGTACAGACTGGTTTACTTTTCTGCTTCTACAGAGAATATAGTGAGTCTGGTTCAGCCATCCCCCATCACATAATATTTAATAGATTTAAGAGTCATATAAAGCTGTCCTAACATAAAGCAGGGGACATTTGTAAAGTGTTAGAGCTATTATGCATGTGAATTAATTTCATGTCTTGCTCACAATTGCATTTTCAGATTTTTTTTTTAAAAAACATATATAGCAGCATAATAATACATGACACATTAAAAGCTTCTCTATACAGGGCTGCCTTCAAATGTCTTCTAAAGCTTATAAGTGTTTTAAAATTCCTTATTTTATTTTCTACTTTAATTTCCCCCCAGTAACTTGTTTTTCATGTTTGTTTTATTGGCATTTTAAGTGAATATTTGAGACTCTGGTATACCTGCTTAGAGGCCTTTTCTTCTAGTAAGTGGCATTTGAATTTTGTTGACTGAAATAAAATGAATAGGCAGGGACCTATTGTTCCCATCTGCCTCCTTCCCCATTCTGTCATCACAAGGCATCATTGGAACAGGAAATATTGATATGAATGGGAGGCAGGTAGCTCTGCACACCACTCCCACCACCCACATCCCCTGCCTGGTCAGTCCCACACATTCATGTGTTGAACAGGGAAGATCTGAAGGGGGCTTCTTCTTTCAGTTGAATGCAAGTAGGAAATCTGAGTGATTGGGAAACGGGCGTTCTCAGATTTCCTGATTATGCATGCTTGTGTTCAAGCAAATGGGGGGTCCTCTTCAGCCCTACCAGTGTGGTGTAGTGGTTAAGAGCGGGAGACTCGTAATCTGGGGAACCGGGTTCGCGTCTCCGCTTTTCCACATGCTGCTGCTGGGTGACCTTGGGCTAGTCACACTTCTTTGAAGTCTCTCAGCCCCACCCACCTCACAGGGTGTCTGTTGCGGGGGAGGAGGGGAAAGGAGATTGTTAGCCGCTTTGAGACTCCTTCGGGTAGTGATAAAGCGGGATATCAAATCCAAACTCCTTCCTTCCTTCCCAGCTCAAGATATAGGAAGGTTGAAAACATAGGGCAGGACTCACGCACAAAAACTTTGTGGGTGAGGCTGGCGCACGAAGCTCTGTGCCTCCTACTCATGTTAATAGTTCCTGTTCAGCTCTAATACCTGAACAGGGTTAAGGAGAAGGGAGCACCTGACTCGGGCTCCGCTGAATTTGTCTGAACATTGTTATCTCTCCCTGAGGTCCCCTGAAAACTTGAAAAGAATCAAGGATTGATTGCCACAACAGGAGGCTTCCCTTTGAACAGCACATATCCCCCCAAATATTGAGAATTCTGCTGTATTTGTTGTTGGAACCAATAGATATATGCAATACTGAAAGACCAACAAAAGGACTTGGCACCAGCCTTACTCATAAAATATGATGTGCTCCGTTTCCTTGAACACATTGAAAAGCATTTCAGTGCTAATGTAATGTTTTAATTTCACTAGGACAGTTCTGCAGCTTCTTAAGAGGCATTTAAGTGTGGTTAAAGAGGGCAAGTTTATCTCGGTACATTTGTAAAGAGGGCAAGTTTATCTCGGTACATTTTTTCCCTTCAGTTTTGCAGCCTGAGATAGAGTTCCCAAATCAGGTGTGCCCTGCTTCTTTTCTCTCACATTCCCTATCTTATGACAGCAGGATGACCTGTTTATACATGTCTGTTGAAGTCCCTTGTTAGCAATAAAAGCAAACCCTTTTAAAAATATGTCAACCCAAGTGCCCTATTACTGTATGGTCCTGTTCTGAACAGCATAAAGTCAATATTGTTGCCTGACGTGCATAGTAATGACAAAATAAACAAAAACATCAAGGAGTGTTTTTTTTTAATTATTAAAGAGTATTAGGAAGACATTTGAAGGTGTTTCTGCTTGGGGCGTGTGTGATCTTACTGCTAAACATAGTGTTGTGTGCATTAGTTCCTTTTGTCTTCCAAGTGTGTCTTTAATTAAACTTAACAGCCCAGCCCAAATCCCAAGATCCACCAGGATGAGCAAGTTTGGAATAGGCAGAACTTTGGCTTTCCCAGCTGAGCCAGCAATCAGCTGGGCTATGCCAATGTAAGTCACTCAACCTGCTTTAGCCGAAGCTATGCTGGCTCAGTTGGAGCTCAGCTGGTGGAACCTACTCTGGTGTAAGTTCCCCCAAAAGCATTCCAGTGACATGACAGGGATGGGACAAGAAGAGTCTTACACCTATTCCAAACCTCTTTCATTTCAGTCACATGACCTGGGAACCTGGTGAAATATATGTTGGTAAAAAGAGGGTACAATAAAAATCTGTTTTAAAGGTTTGTTTCCCTTTTACCAGGCTTGGGTTAGCTCAGGTGGGAGCATAGCTGCCAAGTCTCCCGTATTCCCCGGGAAACCCCCATTTTTCCAGCCGTTCCCCGCTGGCAGCCCGGATTTAAAAAAAACGCGCAAATCCCCCGGATTCTTACCGGCCCGGGGAGGCTCCTTCTGCGCATCTCTGGAGTCTCTGGACATGCGCAGAAGCGATTCCTGGCACTGCAGCCATTTTGGAAATGGGCATAGCATGCGTAGAAGCGACTTCCGGTGCTTCTCTGCCCAGTTCCAAAATGGCTGCAGCGCGACTTCCAGTCGCAGCACGACTTCTGATCCCGGATTTTTCAATCTGGGAGTTGGCACCTATGGGTGGGAGTAGTCACACTTCTGAATGGACTCTGGAATAGGAGGAACTTACACCAGTTTAACTTAAAACCAGCATTAAGTTCCACTGGCTTCATACCCTTTGGATTGCTTTGCTTATCTGGAGTCAGGCATCCTGGACCAGCCAAGCAAACCCCCATGAGAGCAGATTTCTACAACACAGTCAACGCAAATGCACATCTGGGTGTAAATTAGTCTTTTGCCCTGTTATAGAATTATGACTTAGCCGGCTTCTTCTTTTCTTCATTCTCAAGTTCTGCCTTCAGTAATACAAACCAAGATAATCAGTAAAATAATTCCTACATGTATACAGAGCAAAACCAGACCAATGCCTTAGTTCTTCGGTAACTTTTATCTTCTCCACATTTTAAGGCCATATATTTTTGTCATATTTCTCAATCTCCCTTTAGCTTTCTGCCTTCTGAAATGTTGAATGCAATCACCATGGGCTTTCCTCTTTGACCTAATGACACTTGACTTGTATAACTCAGGAGTTGTGGTTTGGCTTTAGTCTAATTCCCTGTTGCCCCCGTTGTTTGTTTTAAAGAATGTACAATGAATCCTGAATTAACTATGGGTAATATATATATATTTACCCTTTCATTTTTTATTTTCACAGTTGAAAGGGACAAGGACTTTTCCCACCAACGAAGGCATTACAAAGAATTTCGATTTGACTTGACTCAGATCCCTCTGGGAGAGGCAGTGACGGCAGCTGAATTCCGGATTTACAAGGATCGAAGTTACAGTCGATTTGAAAATGAAACCATCAAGATTAGCATTTATCAGATAATCAAGGAGTATCCAAACAGGTGCCTTCTTTTTCAAATTATTTTTCCATTTGCAGCAACAAGAGAGCTGAATCTCTTCCCTGTGTGCCTGGGATGTAGGCAAGTGAGGCAGTGACCTGCTTCAGATGACATGGAAAGCCAAACTATGGCTTATGAGGACCTCCAGAATGTGTGAGCTCCTCAAGAGGAGTGTGGCTTCCCCCCTTCAGTCTCAAACCTTTATTGGCATATAGATAAAGTTTCAAAGTGTTCAGTACAATAAAATCACTCAGCAAAATCCGCATCTAAAACTTAAAATACTGTTGCATAACATTCACGCCAGGAGTGCCTGGCGTGCTATGGTCCATGGGGTCACGAAGAGTCGGACACGACTAAACGACTAAACAACATCATTCACAAATCCGCATTGCACGTTTCTGAAACCTAGCTACTATCTCCATCTTAGCCCCATCCTGGGTAAATGTTAGGAAGACTACCTTACATTCACCTGACTGCCACTCCCTGCTAACAATCAACTGATTAATGAACTTACTGTAGATCAAATTGTCTGATACCAGGGGCAATGCAAAAGAACAAACACAACTGATTCTATCTGTATGATTCTGTCCAAAGGGGCAATAGTCTTTTTGAGAGTTGTATTTTCTGGAATCTCCCCTGGGGTGTTGCTGAGGGTAGCACATTCCATCTCACTAGGATGTATGCCCTGACCTGTATTGATTCGGGTTGTTCAGATAATTGCCATTGGCTGTCCACACCACATCACCCCCAAACTTACAAAGACACTATTCCTCATTTGGCTACTACGTTCTTGAAATTTCTTGTCTAATGATCTGCTTTTAATTATCTCAAACACAACATTTACTGATAAGCAGGGAGTCCAGTGGCTATTTTTGCTCCTGTGATGCACTGATCCAAGCCAAGGTTTGGTTTAGTATACCATCTGTTGTTGTTGTTTAGTCGTTTAGTCGTGTCCGACGCTTCGTGACCCCATGGACCATTGCACGCCAGGCACTCCTGTCTTCCACTGCCTCCCGCAGTTTGGTCAAACTCATGTTCATAGCTTCGAGAACACTGTCCAACCATCTCGTCCTCTGTCGTCCCCTTCTCCTAGTGCCCTTTCCCAACATCAAGGTCTTTTCCAAGGATTCTTCTCTTCTCATGAGGTGGCCAAAGTATTGGAGCCTCAGCTTCACGATCTGTCCTTCCAGGGAGCACTCAGGGCTGATTTCCTTAAGAATGGATAGGTTTGATCTTCTTGCAGTCCATGGGACTCTCAAGAGTCTCCTCCAGCACCATAATTCAAAAGCATCAATTCTTCGGCGATCAGCCTTCTTTATGGTCCAGCTCTCACTTCCATACATCACTACTGGGAAAACCATAGCTTTAACTATACGGACCTTTGTAGGCAAGGTGATGTCTCTGCTTTTTAAGATGCTGTCTAGGTTTGTCATTGCTTTTCTCCCAAGAAGCAGGCGTCTTTTAATTTCGTGACTGCTGTCACCATCTGCAGTGATCAAGGAGCCCAAGAAAGTAAAATCTCTCACTGCCTCAATTTCTTCCCCTTCTATTTGCCAGGAGGTAATGGGACCAGTGGCCATGATCTTGGTTTTTTTGATGTTGAGCTTCAGACCATATTTTGCGCTCTCCTCTTTCACCCTCATTAAAAGGTTCTTTAATTCCTCCTCACTTTCTGCCATCAAGGTTGGCATACCATCTAAACCATGGCTTATAGTGAACCTCTCCCCTCATTTTATATGTAATTTTGCCTAATATAATATACACATTTTTGTCATTTTATCTAACATAATTCATTTTATATGCTGTTTTGACCACTATATGCATTTTTATCCATGCTTTATTAAAGACACATTATTCGGCTGGAGAAATGCATTGAAAAATTCAAAGAAGTGTGAATTTAGAGAAGGAAATCCCCAAACTTCGGCCTCCAGATGTTTCGGACTACAATTCTCATCATCCCTGACCACTGGTCCTCTTAGCTAGGGATCATGGGAATTGTAGGCCAAAACATCTGGAGGGCCCCAGTTTGGGGATGCCTGATTTAGAGCATTGGCTATATTTCAGTTTCTGTATGGTTTCAGAAAGTTAAAATTAGGTAGGTTTGCCTTTCAGTGCGAACCAAATCAAATCCATTCCCTGTCCCTACTATTTATGTTTACTCCAGCGCAAGGTCTGCTATGCTTAGTGGTGCTTACTCACAGGTAAGTGTGGATAGAATTGCAGCCTAAGTGTCAGAATTTCAGTTGTGTTTATTTATCTGCACACATTCCAGCAGAGGAATACTTCCATTCCTTAAATCCTAAGCACACAAACTAGGGATTACATTCCACTGAACACAGTGGGACTTAATTCTAACTAAACATACATAGGATTGTACTGCATGAGGCAATTAAACCAGGGTGGAAATTACGGGTTGCCCTTTCCTCCTGAATCATGTTTTGCTTTAGAATTTCATAGTGGTATGTGACCGACCTCTGTAAGACACCATGACCTGGCATCATTTCAACGTAAACCACTGACAAGGCTCGTTTCATTGCTAGGAGATAGCTGCTGGCAATTTGACTCAAAGGCAAATCAGATAACACATTTGTCACATTTTGATCCCTGCTGGTGCAAACTATCCCGGGAAACTTCTGCTTACAGAATCTTGCTTATGGGTACCATGGGTATGCAACCTATTCACAACATATCTGAGCATTACTTATCATATTAACTGGAACTGTCAACATCAGTCACTCAACATAAATATTCAGTTCTGCTCTGTAAGTCACTCTCTGACTCTTGTCTGCCAAGGGGCCATGCCATTCTCATGTTCATCTGGAATAGTAAAGGTACTTATGAATAGAAAAATTTAAAGGTATTACCTGTGAATTTTCCTTTAAGATCCCTTACCTGGACAGATTTCCATCCCACCTACCACTGGCATTTCTTGGATCATGGCAGTGTTTTCACATTAATGAAATAGTCTTTTCCTCAGCTCGTTATGATTCTCCTCAGCATTTTCATATTTGTTGTAGTATGTTGGGGTCAGTAACTCAGCATGCTTGTTGGGAGTGGCAAATTTTATTCCAGGAGTGGCACTGGAGGAAGGGGTATCTCTTTCCTCACATGCCCTTCTAAAAATCACAATTACCCGCAACATGGGATGTGTATACATTACTGGCTTAAAACACAGCTACTCTAGGTCATTCCACAGGACACTACAGGATAGATATGGATCATGGCTAACCTTGTGTGGACACCAGTTCCCAAACTAGCAGTAGGTGAAGAATAAATTGAGCTATGATTTCCCAAGTGTGTGTGTTTGTGTGTGTGTGTGTGTGTGTGTGTGTGTGTGTGTGTGCATGCATGTGAATGCATGTACCCCAAATGATCCATCCCCACCGCATGGATGGCAATACAACTTTTGAAGGGTGAGTCTGATCACTAGAACTTCCTCCAGAAATGACTATGCATGAGAAAGGA
The DNA here is from genome assembly GCF_963506605.1 of Zootoca vivipara. Lineage (NCBI taxonomy): Eukaryota > Metazoa > Chordata > Lepidosauria > Squamata > Lacertidae > Zootoca > Zootoca vivipara. The sequence continues at coordinate 30,852,231 of NC_083278.1, read as the reverse complement.
CTAAGCACTCTTCATCCTGTGCAGCCAGAAATCAAGTAAAAATACATGCATACGTAAAATAAACCAAGAGATTGTGGCATGTGGAACTTGAACCCTCACTGAGGTGGTAACTGAACTGTACCGCTTCCAACAACAGTTGAAAGAGGGCACACATTATTTAATGCTTCACACAAACGCTCCCTGCACTTAGAAAACAAGCATGTTTATAGGATGGCTAGGCTAGAAGCTTGAGAAGCTAGGTGTTTATGAGGAGGAGGCTCCAATCTGCAGCCTGAGGTGGTATAGCCCAAGCACAGGTTTCTCACCTCATTAAAAAATTAGCCCGAAATCACCATAGAACTTTGCATTTTTTCTCCCAGGGGTGTATGCCCAGAAAGCTTCTGTGCATAATCGTAGGAATAAATAGAAGCCGGTGCTATGGCATTTCATTTGCCCTTTAGAAGGGGATGCTAGGCTTTCTGTGAAGTATGGAGGGGAAAGTTCAACCCAGCTCTTAACACTTATTCTTTTGTACCTCTGCACAGTGTGTACAGTAGTTTCATTTAAGCCCTGGACAAAGTCCATGTGAGCCCAGCAAGTGCCTTTTACATCATACCCACACAGCCTGGCAAGTTTGGAAAAATAGGTTATATAGATCTGGATTCAAAACAGAGCCGTGGTTCCTAATACCAGCATGTCTGTTTTCAGCCTCTACCTGGAGTCTTTTTCTCCTAGTGGTTGGAAGCTTGAACAACCCATCTGTTGTACTGCTGCCCAGGGAGGGTGCCAGAAGGAAAATTCACAGGTATCCAATTTTCCAATTTCATCATGTAAATGATTAGTTAAGTTAACCGTTATGGATGAGCAAATGTAGGAATTACATGCACAATTTAAATGGCTAGTTTTGAAAAACACACATTGCCCTGAAATATGAATACGACAAGCCAAGTTTAATTTAACTGCAACAAGGGATATACTATATGGCTCAACTCTTATTTATTTTTACAGAACCAAGAGCTACATTTACTTTCTTAATCTATACACTGTATAAGACTTTTGTGTGAGAGTGGAATAGCTTGTTGGGCATATTAAGCCATGAATGAACTTTTAAGATTAGATTTGCCGCATCACGCTCCTCACCATAAGTAATTTTTAATGCAAATATTCCATTAGTAAGAAGTGGGCAAAGTGATGATCTTTAAGTTTGGTGTTTCCAGAAATATCTGTGAGCTATAGAGCTAAAACATCTAAACCGAGTTTGGAAAAGGTTTTGCTGTTGAGGCTCTAACCTCTACAAGTCCTATCTACAGTAGATTAATTGACCTCATTTTCAGTGTGGTTTTCATTGGACCCCACAGTAAACCAAATAAATATATAACTTTTCTCCTAATAATCATGGGGAGAGGGGGGAAAACTCCATTCAAAATACCATAGGCATGTTCAAAAGCCTGACGAGTGCAGGGTTTTTTCTGTTATTTTCTATGGGTTGTGTCCAATGACATCCTTTGCACACCAACAGAAGGCTCTTTGATCCAGCAGAGGTTTCCAGCAGTGTAACAGGGGAGGAGGCAAGTTTGATTGATTCATCCCTCCACCTGCATATGGTTCTGATGGGTCCCCTAACAATCATGGAACTGAGGAGGGGAGGGGACATGTCCGGAAATGCAGAAGGAGTGAGAAAATTGCCTCCATTTCACTGATGGAAGCCTCTGCTCGATCAAAGATAGATGTTTCCTGTACACACTGGAATTCTTAGTTGCATATATATTACATGGAACTAGCGGAGCGGAGCTAAGAGACACAATACAGAAACGTTTTCCCTTAAGAAAAATGAAGAGTGTTTATGAATCACCGATGACAACTTAGATTGAAGTCCTTTGGTTTGTGGACCACAGCCTTTATTTCCGATAGAAATGTCAGTGATGCCATGCACCCGTTTTCTGCATTGCTGTTGCAACGCCAGGACAAACGTTTTTTTTTACTGGCAGAAGCAAAGTCTAAATCCAAGACATAATTTGCTTTCAATTTCTAAATGTTATCTCTTTATTTTCTAAACTAGGGATGCAGACCTGTTTCTGTTAGATACAAGACGGGCTCAAGCATTTGACGTTGGCTGGCTCGTGTTTGACATCACCGTGACCAGCAATCACTGGGTGATTAATCCGCAGAATAATTTAGGATTGCAGCTCTGTGCAGAAATGATGGATGGTAAGCTACATTTACATACCTCATTCCAAAATAGATATTTTTCTTTCATTTTTTTTGGTGGTTTTCCTGTCATTTACGCACTTGTGGGATGCTCTACATTTTAGAATGTGTGGAAGGCTCTGTAAACATAATTCATGCCATAGCGACTCCACGTGGGAATCTGACTGACCATATAGATCGTTTGCATCACGTATTACTATGCCAAAGCAGCACGTTTCTGGTGTTGACTGACAGCAGTGTTATGAAGCTGGTGTTATGTGTAGCATAATTTAGATCCCAAGCCAGCAACTGATTTTGTTGGGTGGCCACTCTGAGGTGGTGGAGGGACAAGACCTATCCTTGAACCTCTACTCCTGCACAGTAGCCAGTTAGCAAGTTTCATTTCTATAGTCTGGCCTCCTTCCACAGATCTCTTTGCTCTCTTTCTTGGGGCAGAGGATGGGGAAGACTGCAACTATTAGAAAGCCAGGTTTTATACTGGGGCTTCCAGTTACTGACTCCCCTATGAACTATACTATATTTACCTGGGCAGAATTGATATCTATGCTGCAGAAGGTCCACGAATTATATGACGTTTATGGACTGTATACCCTCATGCCCTGTGATTTTATTACAATCTTCCATGTGAAGGTCCAATGGCCACATGACATGGAAACCCTACTGGGCTTAACAGCACCTTTCTCTCTCACTTCCTCTTGGTCCAGATCATGAGCAACTTGCAATGTGCAAGGAGGGAGGGTTGATTGGGAATACCAGAAATGCACACAGAGCTCTTAATAGCCGGAGCTGGTCTGATTCTTCTGGTCATGGGGAAATACTGCATTTATTTTTCTTCCTTATGCAAGGTCTGCAAGCATTGTTTAAAATTTGCCTACAATTTGCCACCCTGGACTCCTTTGGGCGAAAGGGTGGAATAAAAATTAAACATATAATTAAAGAGGCAATGCATAGAATAAATGACTTGAGAACACCCTCGACATTGGGGTTAGGGAGACAGAGTATCGGAGATTGTTGCAATCTATATATCTGTATGACAAAATTGGATGGAAAATGCGTATATTAGAAATGCAGAAAAAAATGCTAATCAACTTTTGTGAAGACTTTTTTTTAAAAAAATCATAAACTGATGTGGAACCTTGGAGAACTGAACTTAAGGCTGAAAAAAATGGGAAATAGAGAGAAAACAAAATGACTGATTTCCCACCCTGGTGGTAGTTTTGTTTTCTAACCCAGCAGCTCATTGCACATAATATTGGATAAAAGAGATTACAGTAGTCTTGGAGGCAGAAAGCGGAAAAAATGCAGTGACTCTTTCACCAGTACAACCACGGCTTTTTAAAGCCTGAACTCAATAATAATAATAATAATAATAATAATAATAATAATAATAATAATTTATTATTTATACCCTGCCCATCTGGCTGGGTTTCCCCAGCCACTCTGGGCGGCTTCCAACAGAAAGATAAAATACAATAATGGATTAAACATTAAAAGCCTCCCTAAACAGGGCTGCCTTCAGATGTCTTCTAAAAGTCTGGTAGTTGTTTTTCTCTTTGACATTTGATGGGAGGGCGTTCCACAGGGCGGGCGCCACTACTGAGAAGACCCTCTGCCTAGTTCCCTGCAACTTGGCTTCTCGCAACGAGGGAACCGCCAGAAGGCCCTTGGTGCTGGACCTCAGTGTCCGGGCAAAATGATGGGGGTGGAGACGCTCCTTCAGGTATACTGGACTGAGGTCATTTAGGGCTTTAAAGGTCAGCACCAACACTTTGAATTGTGCTCGGAAACGTACTGGGAGCCAATGTAGATCTTTCAAGACCAGTGTTATGTGGTCTCGGCAGCCGCTCCCAGTCACCACTCTAGCTGCCGCATTCTGGAGTAGTTGTAGTTTCCGGGTCAGCTTCAAAGGTAGCCCCATGTAGAGCGCATTGCAGTAGTCCAAGCGCGAGATTGGACTACTGCAATCAGTTCTAGCACCTCTCAGGTGGGCACCATTGTCATTATAAGGGAGGCGTTCATAGTGAGCTCTAGCACCTCTTTTTAAAAAATAGAATAATAGCACTGAATGGTACGCTTTGACCTTGAAACTATGAAACTAGAGCTGATGAAGAATAAACCCAAACAGGGCCTTGTCCTGGATTTCTAAAAACTGGATTGCTATCGGAATTTGTCTTATTATTATTATCAACTTAAAACTTTCTAAAAATTATTCCTGCCAGAGCTCTTGGAATCTTTTCATTTGATTTTCTCAACTCTCCAAGGACTCCAATTTATTTGTAGTGCAGGATTATGGCAGTGCGACTGAATTCATGTAAACAGGGACCCTTTGCCTATACAGTACAATCTAAGTATTAATTTAGGTTTGCCATATGTCTGGAGTTTCCTGGACATAGCCAGGATTCTGCCGTCAGAAACAGTGTCTGGGCGGAAATCACTGAAATATCAGAAGTGCAGAATTTGGTGAATTTCCTTTAAAAAATCTCAAAAACTTCTCTTTGCCAAAAAGAAAGTTCACTTATTGAAATACGGCAACCCTAATTAATCAATTACAAAGAAAAGTAATGGCTCAAAGCCCAAATAAACTCCAATAGGCTAGCTAGGAATAAGGTCAGTATAATATATCAGTATAGATGCTACTAAAGGAGTCAGATGATTGCATTGCCAGAACACAAACTGAAAACTCTATTTTTGGTTTTGGTGCTACCATTGGAAATCCTGATGGTTCAAATTAAATTAATAGACAGAAGAAAACCTCAGTAAAGAAAAAAAAATGTACTGTTGACTTTGGCCCAACGCACACAGCAAATGGGCCTGTGCTTGCTGCTTAAAAACCTCTGAGCAGGTTAATTGTGCTTTATAACATGATCAGAAAAGGTAATTAAAACTCACCTATGGAAATACAACAACAACAACAACAACGTTTATTGTGAGGACCATGCCTGTACACAAATATCAACGCAACAATAATTAAATAGCTTGATCCTGTTGTGGCCAGTGACCCCGGGCAACTGACAAGAAGCTGAACCAGACAGGCATTTTTGTGAGCCACCACTAGGGTTGCCTGACTCAATAGAGGACAGGACTTCTGTGCCTTTAATTGCCCTGCTCTCTTTTGAGTCTGGAAACCTTAAAGAGAAACCAGCAGACCCTTTGCTTGGAAATTAAACAAAGGGTCTGCTGGTTTCTCTTTAAGGTTTCCAGACTCAAAAGAGAGCAGGGCAATTAAAGGCACAGAAGTCCTGTCCTCTATTGAGTCTGGCAACCCTAGCCACCACAGGTACAGTGGTCCTGTGAAAGGGCCTTTGGAAAAACAACAACAACATTCCATGAGTTTCACCTAATTTTTAAATGAAATTTCAAGCAATTGAAGTGTCCATTCATGCATAAGGGAAACAGAAGCAGATTCCACTGAAATATATCTGATGTGGTGCTGGAGGGCTTTTGGTGCTAGTTTTTGCAGTCTTGTCACAGAGAAACGTGGGTTGACATGATCTAGTATGCAAACCGGGCATGTGCTCTGCTCTGAATGTAGGCTTTACCACACACCCAGATCACTGGTTAGCTTGTCTCATACTGTTGACAAAAGCCAGGGACTGCCTCTCCCAGTTGCAACATTGTCTGTGTAGCTTAGATTTTAGCCCCATCACTTTTGCTGTGAGCTTTGGTCCTTAAGTCTTGTTGAATTAAAACAAATTCCGTATGGCTTTCCTTTGGGATTGTGGCTCTTAACTATAAATCCTTTGTTATACTAGGAGCAGGAAAGGAAAATATGTGGTATGAAATAACCATATATTGAGAACATCTCATCTATGGGAAAATGTCTGGTTGTTATAGTTCATGTTTCTCCCCCGATAATGCTGAAAAAGTACAAAAGGCCACATGGCATTGGAATCCATTTTTAAAAATGATATTGTGTATCATAAGCATCATTTCTAAATGAAATGTAGCTGATTTTCTGCTAAAACCACATTTTATATTGAATTGTAGGTCCAAAGAGCAACAAAACACATATGGAAGCTGTCAACATACAATTTAGTTTCCCCAGGGCTGCAGTAAATTAAGAAAGGATCATGTTGTTGTTGTTGTTTTAATTCTCCCTTCTAATGTCTGCCTATCTCTTTCCAATAATCCACCGGGTACCTTGAAGTTTACATTCTAGGCTTTTGGTGACTCAAAACATTTATGGTCTTAAAGGAGAGATGATGACTTGAGAGGCAAGTTACTGAATTTCAGTGTAAAATGTATGTAGCTTCAGAAACATTTTTTTTTGGGGGGGAGGAGAAATATGTTGTACTTCTTTCTCATATACTGTACACAGAACATTCTTTAAGATTTTTTACATCCTGTGTATCAGCACCTGTGTTTTGACACATAAAATATAACAAAAGAAACTGAAATCTGCTTTTGTGGTTTACGTTTTTTTGAGGTTGTAAGGAAACAACATGCTTCTGCTGAAAAGCAATATGTATTTTTATTATTACAGTATTTACTAAGTTTGTATAGTGCCCTTCATCCAAAGATCACAGGGCGGTTCACAACATAAAAATACAAAATGAGAACACAAAATACATAATAAAACAAAAATTTCCCTCTCCCATAAGCACATTTTAAAGTCCATAGAATTTTAATCAGCCCATGGCTTGATTACAGAGAAACAATTTTGCCTGGTGCCTGAAGATATGTAATGAAGGTACCAGGTGAGCCTCCCTGGGGAGAGCATTACACAAGTGGGGAGCCACCACAGAAAAGGCTCACTCTAGTATTGCCACTATCCAGACCTTTTGTGGAGAAGGCACACGAAGAAGGGCTTCAGATGATTATCACAGTGTCCAGGTCGGTTCAAAATGTAGCATGAAATTCATCGAATTATTATGTTTGTTTGTTTGTTTTTAAGTCTAAAGCTGTAAGGTTTATGAAGATATGGATCAGTCCAGGGGTTCCCAAACCATGTTCCTTCATTCATGGCATGTCTGCAAAAATGAAATTAAAAATCATACAGGATATAGCACTGTGCAACAGGCAACAGGCAGAAAAATCAGTGAGTTGTCTGCCAAGATCCTCAGCAATTTTCAAGTGGGAAAGAAAAGTTTAAAAGGTAAAGGTAAAGGGACCTCTGACCATTAGGTCCTGTCGCGGACGACTCTGCGGTTGCGGCGCTCATCTCGCTCTATTGGCCAAGGGAGCCGGTGTACAGCTTCCAGGTCATGTGGCCAGCATGACTAAGCCGCTTCTGGCGTACCAGAGCAGCGCACGGAAATGCCGTTTACCTTCCCGCCGGAGCGGTACCTATTTACTTGCACTTTACGTGCTTTTGAACTGCTAGGTTGGCAGGAGCAGGGACCGAGCAATGGGAGCTCACTCCGCGGGGATTCAAACTGCCAACCTTCTGATCGGCAGGCCCTAGGCTCTGTGGTTTAGACCACAGCGCCACCTGCGTCCCCGAAAGAAAGGTTTAGGAACCATTGGATTAATCCATTAAAGTGTTAGCTAATGGGTTGGTTTTAATGGGTGAGGCTAAAGGCCAAAGTAGATGAGTCAATGGAGGTCTGTGATTGGATCACCATCTCTTTAATTCCTTGTTAAAAGCCACTGTGGGACCACTGGGGCAGGTGGCTAGTCTTTCTTCTCTACCCACCATTTTCCTGATGAAAATCACTTTTACTTCCTGAAGGTGCTGTTTGATCTGTTAGGAAAATATTTGTAGGTGTTCCCTGCAGGGGCAAATAACAACTTTAAGAGGAGAATTTTCCACTAGGAAAGTGGTGGGGGTACAGATCTTCCTTCCCATTGCTTCCATAGCTGTATTTATTTTCTTGGTCTTGGTCCCAGTCTCTCTCTCTCTCTCTCTCCCTCCAAACATTTGAAGAAACAGGAGATCTGATTACAGATTTCAATCATCTAATTTGGGAGGCATCTAATCTGAGAGTTTCACAGTGTAAGAATTGTCCCAAGGGAGTGCTGTTGTTGTGAGTTTTGAGTTTGTCCTCTCCCATTTGATGCTTATCACACAAAGTAATTGAAATGCTATACAGCACATTGTACATTCTGGCATCTAGGCCTTGTTCTGTTTTATTTCTGGGTTTTCTATTTATGCAAGCCTCTTCCTGAATGCGATTAATTAATTTCTTGTTTGCAATAGTTTCTTAAATACCAGTGTGTGTGCTTTCCCCTGTGGAGTCTATTCACAGTAGCCCATCAAGTTTGCATTGTGTACTTCCCATTCATTATACCAGTAAATAGCACATTTTCTCTGCAGCTCTGCTGAGTATATGTCTTATTCCGTGTATAAAAGAGATTGTAAACATTTTGGGACATGGTTCAGATGCTGCTGGGCTCCACTGATGTATAGCACAGAGCACAACTCTAATTATGCAGTGTAACAAATGATCAAGGACATTTTTGGCCTGGTTTAATACACATCAGAATGTGTTAGTGTGATCAGTGGTAGACTGGGCTGAGACAAAATCACTTTAATACAGATGATAACTGTCATTTAGATATAAAAAGAGGTACATTTGTTTGAAAAATCACTGTCCTTTTTGTTCTTTTAATGAAGTCATTTATTAAGGATCCCTGTTTACTTTCCAAGCTATCATCTTTTTTGTGATCATTACAAAGGAATCAAACTGGGATAAAAAGCAGCACTCCTACACACCATTCAGAGCTGGAACTGTATTAAATTGGAATGGTAGGTCAAGTATTTCATGAGCACATTTTCTGCAATGATTACAACATTTTTCTCTTTTTTAAATAATCTGTCAGGCCGCACTGAAAGAATGTGTAAAACATTCCCCTGAAATATTCATAAATCTTTCAAGAGGTTTGCCTTAAAGTGCTTTTCAGATATCATTTTCAGCATGTACAGATAAACCCCAAAGCAACTCTGTCAAATTAATTCTACTAATTCTGACCTTAGCCATGAGAGGGATTTTTTTTAACCATTTGGCTACAGTTAAGTCTTAAGAATGTAGCTCTTTTGACTTTCATTTTTAATGCCAAACAAATGAATTTTAAAGATGGGTTCACATTCACTATAAGCGGTAGGAAGGATAAATGAGCCTTCCTACCCCTAACCCTGATCCCACCTAGGAAATAGTATGAGATAAGGTGTAAAGGCCCATATAACTTCCCCACCATTATCTACCCCCACCCTTTTTGGTGGACAGGTTGCATGGCGCAGCTTACACATATACCTACATCCCACCGTGACGCCCATCCGGACTATACATTTTTAAAAGTACTATACCGCTTTAAACAGTCATGGCTTCCCTCAAAGAATCTTGGGAGCTGTAGGTTGTTAAGGTTGCTGCGGGTTCTTAAGAGGTCCCTATTCCCTTCACAGAGCTACAATTCCCAGAGTTCCCACCCGAGAAGGGAGTTTGACTGTTAAACCATTCTGCAAACATGAGCTCTGTCAGGGGAACAGCGGTCTCCTAACAACTCTCTGCATGGTTTAGCAGTTAGGAGAATGGAAGTCCCAGTGGCAGCCACACGTATTTCTAACTAGTTAATAGCCTGTGATATTTAACAAATGGGGTGGAAAGTGTTGGTGGGAGGAGGCTTCTTTTACCTCCTGGTCCTTCACTCTTACATTCCCAGTTTCCTCACTCAGCCCCTTTGTTCTCAACATCTTGCCCCCCTCCCCAACTAAAGGTGAGATGGAGCAGCTGGTGATGCAATTTCAATGCAGTTTGGGACTGGGCAACAGGTTTCCAGTGGACTCTGCCACACAGTAGAGGAGCTGGCTTGCGGAAGGCTGAGGAGAGGGAATCAATCTGTTTCTGCATTGAAATGTGCATTTGAGTCCATAGTTGTGCAATTCTAAAATGTTTTTCTTTCACAATTTTAATACAGTGGTACCTTGGTTTAAGAACAGTTTGTTTATGAACAAATTGGATTAAGAATGCTGCAAACCTAGAAGTAGGTGTTTTGGTTTGTGAACTTTGCCTTGGAAGCAGAACATGTTCCGCTTCCTGTCGAGTGTGTTCCATTTGTAAATTGAGTCCCCCGCTGCTATGGGAAAGCACACCTTGGTTTAAGAACGGACTTCCAGAACGGATTAAGTTTGTAACCCAAGATACCACTGTATAATTGTTAAATTCTCTCTCTTAGTTGAGAACTGTGTTGGAACATTTAGAGAGCTGGACTATATGGCCCTTGGGGTCCCTTCCAACTCTACTAATCTATGATTCCATGTGTGTGAAAGAGGCTGAATAACCAAGTTCCAACCCATATGTGGGTTCTGGACAGTGCAGATAAGACCAGCTTGCGTTGAAATTCACCAGCAGTACAATGGCCCTAGAGAGGAAGGGGGAGATACACGTCTCCAATGTGTTGCCTCCTTCCTTCCCTCCTCCTGCAGCCAGTATTTGGGTTGGGGTATGTGAAACATTTGAAATTGCATTGCTTCCTCTCCAAGGTTGGGTCCTGGGTCACCGACAAATCCCTTTCCTCTTCCCCTGAACTGCCTGCCTTCCTCCTGTTTCTTATTACTCCATAACAAAGATTATATGAAAAGATTATTCTGGCATGATAATTATTTGTGCTAATGCATCAATGAAAATGGTTTCTTTAGGCAACGTCAGACTTACAAAGGCCTAAGCAGCATGTCAGTTTGAGCTCTTTTAGAATCCCCGAAGAAAGATTTACAGATTGAGGTGCGGAGTTTTCCTTGCAAATTCCCGAAACGTATTTTCTTTACGCATCAATGGGCAAAATTAAATATAGTGTGTAACAAGATTCAATGAAAGAAATTGGGTTTGGAGTGGAATTAAATTAGTAGTGTCAGCTTGGCTTTCCTTTTCCTTTTCCTTTTGCTAGCCAAATGTTTTGAGAAGCTATAGCTACCTTCAAGTTGTAGCAAGTCTTGGTGAAAAATGACAAGGAATTTCCTTCCATGCAAATGCACTTGTAATTTGCAATTCAAAAACCCCTATAGCAGCTTATGGTTTTCTTTAGACTCAGATGGATAAAGAAAGTTCATTTTGCCTGTCAAGCCAACAGCTTAAAAAAATAATTAGAGCTGTGTTGAGCCTTTCTGAGGTACAGTCAAACCTTGGTTGTCGAATGTAATCTGTTTGACAACCAAGGCGTGGCTTCCTATTGGTTGCAAGAGCTTCTTGCACTCAAGCAGAAGCAGTGTTGGATGTTTGGGAGCCAAAACATAAAAAAATGGAGCTGTTCTAGAACCAAGGTTTGACTGTAGTGGGATTTGAGTGGACAACAGTGGGAAGAAAAAGTAACCTTTGGGCTGGTGAAAGTTTTAAAATTTGGGGAGGCAGAGGAGCTTACCAGTAAAGATGAGGGTGGACAGCATTGTTTCTTAAAACCATTCTTAAAAACCACAGAGCACTTGCAGTTAGTGGCTAGCCAGGCCACCATGTTCCTTTCCTATTACCCCTTCTCTTAGTTGAAATGCCACAACATCATGAAGTGGTGCTGTTCTAGATGCTTTGTTTGTGAAGGGGAAGTTGGTGGTGCCCCTTCCGACCCCTCTGAGAATGTCGCCAAAAATGTGGTCTTATTGGTGATGCTGCAAAACTGAGAGGGCTTTCTTCACCCAGCAGTTAAAGAAATTTGTGCACCTATCAAGATAAAATAAATAAATTAATACCCCATGTTTATAAATGGCCTTATTGGGACAAGTAAATAAGTTCTAACATATTTTACAACTGCATGACACTATCCCAGACCTCACAGTGCAGGGGATGGGCGGGTGTCAGAACACTGCCTGGGGGAGGATGTCACTGCCTCTCCCCCTCTCTCAGATATGTGTTGCTGTCCAGAACACACAGAGCATTTACTCAGCCCAGTGGCGTAGCATGGCACAGCAGTGGTTGCCCAGGTGTAAAATTGTTAGGGCTGCACACGCTCCAATGGAGAACAACTTCTCCATGTGAACCAGGAAGTGACCTTTCTAGACAACAGAATGACTCTTCTTTTCTTATATCTGTGCTGTGATCTCCTGGGTGATGTGGATATGTACTCCCATCTGTTTCCCACCCATCCACCGCCACCGTGTGGCCCCGGTTGCTGGCAACCCATGCTATGCCACTGTCTCGGCCACAGCATTCCAGGCATCAGGGTGGGAGGGAGGAAGAGGAGAGCAGATCACTGTCAGAGCAGCAGCCAAAGTAGTAAGGAGGTGGGCAATTTTTTTGAGCAAGTGGATGAGTGAGAATGAGTTCTCTGCATTAACATCTAGACTGGAAAGAAACAAAATTAAGAGCCGTAATGCCTGCCTTGCATTTAAGGTAATCATTACAAGTTGCTGTTTTTTATGCTGAGCCAAAGCAATATGAACTTTAGGAACATGATCACAAGTTTTGGAAAGCTTATGTAATTCTATAGTGGGTGACTAATTGCAATATCCCTCTCCACAGTGGCCATGGCAACTCAGCGTAAAACCGGGTAATTAGGACTACTGATTTCAGAGTGTGATGCACGCATGATTTAGCCATCAATGCAGAAGCTAGTTAAATTAGGCAATTCTGTACTCATTTACCTGAGAACGAACCCTATTGAACTCAGTGGGAATTTATTTTTGCCTAGACACACAAAGACTTGTGCTCTAAAGTTTCTTGGGCATAACCTGTCATCTCCTGCCAGTGTGACCAAACACATTAATTTTGGCATCTTTCAAACAGCTAGTAGTTTGGATGGGGTGAGTTTCTTAAAAGAGATAATTTGATCAGGGTTGCTTTTGAAAGAAAGAATTTTCATTACCTGTGGAATTTCGCTACCCAAATGCACATGGAGTTGTGTACAGGGGGGTGGATGAGTGTCTGGCATACAAGGCCCTTGTTTTCCACACTTCAAATATGCCTTTCCATGTGTGGGGAGGATTCTTCAGACATGGGAAAGGATGGATTGCAGCAATGACTCATCTGCTTTGTCGGACACTGTCGAGTGGAAATCTACAAACGAAACACATAGGTTTTTTTTGTCAATTAGAATCTCAAAACGAGAGTACATGTGATTGCTGTATGTCCTTCCCAGATCTATGTTACATACTTTATATGAGCAAGCTAAAATTATTAGCAAGCATTCCATAATCAGATGACCTATGCACACTGATTGATTTATACACACTGATGGCTACTTTAGACCCACCCAGGTGCCATTTGGTTTAACATTCCCCCTTTGAATAGCAGGCTCATGATCACAAACTGTTTTTGAAAGGCTCTCTGGTTCGAAAGAGGTTTGCTATGTGGCATGAGGGTCTGTTGCTCAGAAAACGCAAGCCCAAAACTCCCTTGGGTGCATGGAACTAGTTGCATAGTTCTCTGGATCCTGCCATAATAAATAAGCTGAGCCTTCAGTTATGAAACCACTAATTTTGTAGTAGTTTTGAGACCAATGGGGCAATTCTGAATTAAGTGCTTTGATTATTGTAACATGCTTTTTTTTTTTTTGCTCCAGAATTATCAACTTGTAGAATGCTAAATTTACTTACGTGGAGCTATGTTGAATGGTAGTCATTGGGAGTTTACTGCCGAGCAAACCTTTTGAAATATAAATGATTATTTATTGGTTTTTTTATATAGAAAAATAGAAGTGCTGAGCTATAATTCTATGGTGAGGGGTGGGGAAAACTGTTCCTCGCAGCTTACCTTGGCTGTTCAAAAGATCAAGTAAACAGCAGATAGAGAGAGTCACATAAATTGCCTCTGTGTTCAAAGGGTATTTGGGCTTAGACGAATTTTTAAGAGTATCTCTGTATATCTTGAGGACTTAAGTAAAACTTGTGGCATCTTAATAGTCATCTCACTGCTGAAATCTAAAAAGAAACCGGCAGGAAACTTAATAATATTAAACATTATTTTAAAGGGAGTTCACTTTGGTTTTGAAGGTTCACCCCCCCCCCAGTTTTGCTTCTCACACAAAAAACACTTTTGTAAATTGAGAAAGCCAAGGTTGTCAGAAGCAAAAGTGTGTGTGTGGGGGGGGGGGTGAGCCTTCAAAACCAAAGTGAACTCCCTTTAAAATAATGTCTCACACATATCTTTATAGTATTCAGGACATATACATCTAATAGATTTCCTGAAATGTCTGCCAGTAAGGTATTCATCTTTTATAGGTAAAATAAAATTATTGAAAGTCCTTGCAACAAAACAGAGAGCCTCATCAGAAGGACTCCTAGAAAAAGGAAGGTAAATGTGGAACGCTGTGGTTTGGTCCAGGTTGTAATAATCTGTAAAAGGTTTTCCAGATCCGACTTGCTAAAGACTATCACATTCAACAATGAATAGCACTATATTATTTCACAATCATTTAAATGAAATTAGAAATTGAACAAATACATATTTTCCTTTCCAGATTCTTCCCCTCCATGAAGCAGTAATTATTTCATATATATTTTTTCATAATATGTGACCATTCCATTCCGCTCCCGAACCGCTTAACTTTCTCAGTTCTCCTTTTTTCACCTTTGCTGGTTTCTCTGTCACTGGAAACATCTTAAAGCAATTTAAAGTGCTACACCTGAATAAACATGTTGTAAAAGTGTTTATGTATTGAAGTGGGTCAGTTCAAGGTACGGTATTTGGCCGCGACTTCTAATTTCTCTTTTTTACTGCAAAAGGGCTGCCAGGAGGAGGAAGTCTGAGCTGAATTAATACATTTGTTACAGTGGAAGTAGAATGGAAACTGCCTTAACCACAAATCAAACTGCCTCTTTCATTTACGCCAATGATAGAAGTTTTTCTAGGAAATATAGACCCTGGCAGAGAGCCACTGTAAGTTTGCCTTTAAAAGGGAAGCCTATATGCTTATTTGTTTAAGGCTTACTCCTATGACTATTAGTAAGTTCTTTCTCAAGCGAGATTGAGTTTAATGTCATGATACATTTGCAAGGCAGATGCTTCTTTCTCAGAGGATTTTAACCATTTCCCACCTCCTACTTTGCTATAGATCAGAGTGACATTGCTGCCAACCAGACTAGCAATTCAGAATTTCTTTTACTATTTTAAGGAATTTTGTACACTTTCCCGTTGTACAGCTGCATAGCTTCACATGACACTGTCTCGGTTTCTGGCGGAACGAAGGGTTCTGTATAATACGTGGAGACACAAAGGTGTTCTGGCTGCCAAAATAAATTCTGTTAAGAGCTGAGGGCTTATTTGTTCGAAATTCATATGGATGCAGCTTTAGTGACTTAGCTCCCCTCCCATTTTTTTTTCATTTTCAACGCCTTCCTCCAACACTCCTCCACCCCCGGTTGCCCCGGAGGGTCAGAGTCTATAATCTAGTGTAGTGCTCAGTCCTGACTGAACAAATATTATAGAGAAATATGTACATCCCCCTGGGAGTAAAACTAGAGTCAATCGTGTACATATTTCAACCTCTGTTATATATTATTCCTTGAAAGACTGAAGCCTCAGCTGTACCTATACTTAAGGCTTTTGGTGAAATTTGAGTAATGCTTTGAAATTATTTATGACTCGAAGCATAAATATGTAGGGTGCCTGCCCTTCTCTTTCGTATTGATTCGTGTCAGGTCTACAGGATTCCCCATCTGCCATTCTTGTTTTCTTAAATTAAGAGGATAGTGGCTTAGAAAAAATGTTGACTACTTTGCCATCACAGTGTGGGATTCTCTTCTAGCGCTATACAGTTTTAAAAATAGATGAGGCTAATCTATGTATGTCTGGCATATCTGCCTTTCACATTACATTTCAGTTGATGGAGCCTGATGAAGTGGACAAGGTGCTTGCAATGATGTGAATAACAACATGTTCCCTTTTCCCTCCTGGCTTATTAAAAGCTTGCTGAGGTGGTACAACCAGGTGGATCCAAGCTGCAGTCAAAGTATCCTTGTGGGAGGGAGCGGTGATGCTACCACACCGGGGGGGGGGGGGAATCAAGCCTGGGACCATTGGTTTGTGACAAAGACCACCCAGTCATGAATGGTCCCTTTTGGGGGAAAGGTTGTGGCTCAACAGTTGCAAATACTTTGGGATGAAACTGATTGCCTTGACCTGTTCCAATTGAGGTTCAGGCCTGGTTATCAATAGGTCTTGGTCATCTCCTTTATCGGGAGAAGGACAGAGGGAATCCATTATTCTTACTTGGTCTCTCAGTAGCTTCTGATACCACTGATTATGGTATCCTCTTGAACCAGCTCTGTGAGATGGGCATTGGGACTACTGTTTTACAGTGTTTCTGGTCCTCTCTCTGGGGTCAAATTCAGAGAAAAACATTGGGGAGTATTTTTGTGGGGTGCTCTGAGGTGCTTCCGGATACAGGGCCATCTCTAAGGCTGGGCTGGGTGGCGCAATGCGCCAGGGTGCCAAGCTCCAGAGGGTGCCTGGTTGGGAGTCTGGGCTGAGCTGGAGCCGCCAGGGACTCCAGGGAAGAGCTGAGAGCTGAACTGAAAGCCTTGCCCGCTTTGCTGCTTTCCCAGCGGCGGCGGCGGCAGTGGAGCTGCCTCCGTCGAGGGGCGGCGCCCCCACCCGCTCAGCCCAGTCCAGCCCAGCCTCCTGCAGCTGCCCGACACCGCACACTCCTTGCGGCGCAGATCACCGTGTCTCCGACAAAGCCGCCTTGACTACCCCACAATAGTCGCACCTCGGCGCTTTGCAGCCTCTCCTCTGCACACATGTTTCGCAAGGGCGCTTCTGCAATGCCCCAGCGTTGCCGCCACCGCCTTTGAATGGCAATTTCCTGCTTCTCCAGGAAGCAGAGCCCGGGTCAGTCGCCCAGTGGAGGGCTGGGTGCCTCCCTCTTCTTTGTCTACCGCTGCTTGCAACTCCCCCCATTTAATGTGGGGAAGAAGACACCTCCTTTCGCGTCTATCTGGCACTTGGTTCCTCGCTGAGGATTTCTCCACCCCCCCCCCACATCCCGGTGTTGTATTTTAGCGCTGCAGCTGCTCCAGGGAGCTTGAGGGGAGGGAGAGTTAAGGGGGGGCACATTCCCCAAATGGGAGAGAGCAGGAACTGCCCCTGTGCAAAGGACCATAGGGGATATTCAAAGTGGCGCAGCGTTTGCAAGATCATCTTTTTGGATCCCAATCCCTGAAGGCGGGGAGGGGCACCGGGAATGTAGCTGGGACGGTGCCACCACTGGGTTCCCCATGGGGCGAAAGCGGCTCCTCCGGTGCAGTGCAGCTGGAAAAGTTGTTGTGTGTAGCTGCTTGGAAGTAAGCACTACTAAGTTGAATGGGGCTTACTTCTGTGTAAGGGTGAAAAGGACTGTGGTTTTAAAAAGGATTATCTAGGCACGTGGGGTGTGTGTGCTAGGGGAATCTTTGCACCACGGCGCCAGATATGCTTAAGAAGGCCCTGTCCGGATACCATTTTGTCCCCAATGCTATTTAACATCCCCATGAAGCCATCCAGGGTGGTTTCTGGGAGATTTGAGGTGAAGTGCCATCTGTACACTAATGATACACAGCTCTATTCCTCTGTAACATATATCAGGATAACATCTGTGTAAGCCCTGGACCAGTGCCTGGAGTCAGTGGGGAGCTGGATCAGGGCCAATAAACTGACTGTGGTTGCTGGCAAGATGGAGGCAATGTGTGTAGGCAGTCCAGATAGCTGTTACTTAGTGCTACAGTGGTACCTTGGTTCTCAAAATTAATCCGTTCCGGAAGTCCGTTCCCAAACCAAAGCGTTCCAAAACCAAGGTGCGCTTTCCCATAGAAAGTAATGCAAAATGGATTAATCCATTCCAGACTTTTAAAAAATCCCTAAAACAGCAATTTAACATGAATTTTACTATCTAACGAGACCATTGATCCATGAAGTGAAAGCAATAAACAATGTACTGCAGTCACACAGTCAATCAGTAGCTGAACTGGGTTCCACACAGTCACAAAAACAAAACAGAAAGAGCCGGAAAAACAAAAACACAAAATAAATAGCAAAACCAGACAGACCTCAGCGTAACACTCAAAACAGAAGCAAGTTTGGCTTTCAAAAAGAGTTTGCAAACCGGAACACGTACTTCTGGGTTTGCAATGTTTGGGTTCCAAGTTGTTTGAGTACCAAGGTATTTGGGAACCAAAGTACCACTTACTTTGAATACAGCATAACAACAATAACAACAATGTTCCAGAGTTATTATTTTAACATGGCTCCTTCACCAATTGGCTTAGCTTATTCTGTGTTTTGGTAAATATGCTTATATTGATTTATTTTGCAGGTAGGAGTATCAACGTGAAATCTGCTGGCCTTATAGGACGGCATGGTCCTCAGTCCAAACAGCCATTCATGGTTGCTTTCTTCAAAGCAAGCGAAGTCCTTTTTCGATCTGTCCGAGCTGCCAATAACAAAAAGAAAAATCAGAACCGCAACAAATCCAGCACGCCACAAGATTCCTCAAGAATGCAGAGTGTTGGGGGTAAGGCAAAGAATGCATAATATATACAGAACATGTAGAGAGCACACAAAACATGTAGATGACACACCCCAGAAAGAATGGGAAGCACAAAGGCCATGTTCACGTATCATGGTAAGAATAAACCATGGTTTACCACGATTAGCAGATTGTTCCTGCTTTCTTCCTCCTGGTTCATGTTTGGAGGGAAAAACTAAAATCCTGAACCTGGGTTTGTAGTTTGTATTGCTCCAAATACAAGATTGCATGTAGCATGGTTGGTAATTGGTTTACTGACCATGATTTGTTGGAGTGATGCAGCAGACATTCCCAGGTTTGCATGTAACAGTAAGCCAGGGTTGTGGCTTTACCCACCTAGTACAAGCCAGAAGGAGACATATAGACCTCTCAGGCACAAGTGGTTGTGCAGTCAAACCCATTACTTTAGACCAGGGGTGCATTGCTTCCCATAGAAGCCAGTGGGGTTTAATCACAGAAGTCAATAGAGTTTCTCTTCTCTCCCTCATACAATGCAATGAGTTCCCCCAACTTCCATGGTGTTGTTATGTTACCAATATCGCAGCCATGCTTTTTAAATGAACAGAAGTAGCTCTTTCACTGAGTCAAATATTCATTCAAAAGCTGTATTTTAATAGTTTCACCCTAAATACAGACTTCCATTGAGAAACAAAAGACTAACTTTTTCTGTTGCTTGATGTTGGACATGCTTAATAGTGCAATTCTATACATGTCTAGTCAGACATGCGGTACTTACTCATAGGTAAATGTGCACATGACTGCAGCCCAGATGTGTAATAACTTAGTTAAACATGCAATAATCCTTAGTATATAGACAAACTCAATCCCATCTCAAATATTTGCTGCTCGCCAATGGATACATTTAGGAGTTTTTATGTATCATTTCCTTGTTCTCCCTTCAAAGTATTTTTCTACTAAACCTAATTCCAGTTCCTAAATTATTTGGGTATAAAGTTTATTCAGCCACAATATCCCATGATTTTGATTCCTAGCAGAATAAACACATGGACCTTGAATCCCTAGTCAGTGAAATTGGATCTTTGGCACCAGATTCTGTATAGTAATGTCACCCTAGCCACTTACCATGCAATGTAATATTGCATCCCACACTTGTCTCTACTAACATGCAGAAATGTAAGGAAGGAATATGGTTTTAATTTAGGGATATATATTTTTTGCATTCTATCTAAGTGTGCGATCAAATTCTCCCCCACCTTCCCCCTATGATTGGATATTGAATGCCTAGTTTCACATCAAGTGTGCTGAGGCTTTATTCACATCTGGGCAGCACTCATCTCTTTTAAAATTGTTTTTAGCATTTTCATAACTGTGGAGAAAGGTGAAAGGATACTTTTACATATATTAGAGGGGTTTGGGGTTTTTTTTGGGGGGGGAAATAAAAATTCACACAGAGCTCATGGGGAGATGGGGACTTCCAAAAAGCTGGTGAGAAAGCAGAGTACACAGTACATTTTTGTGTTTCTGATCTAAACAAAAGCAGGCAGCAAATACTGCACAGCACATTTCTCTCTCTCTCTCCCCATCCTCTGTGCAAGATTAATAGACCGGACTATTTTAGAAAAACTCGAGCAGAAATCAAAGAAGGGAAGCCCCTCAAAGTAGACAGAATTACTCTTATAATGGTAGAAATGCTGTAATGATGAACACTAAGATGCCAAAACAGAATCAGTAACCAAGTAGATGTTAACATGGTTGGACACTGAGTGGGCACAAAAGATGCATTGACATTCTTAGAAAATCAGTTCATGAGGCAGGGGGAAAGGAGTCTTTCCTTGATCTGTCGTCTTATTATAAAAAGTAAGCTGGAGACTTAAAACACCCTTTTGACTATGAACATTCTGGAAAATTGAAATCAATAGAAGTTGCAGGTATGTAATATTTTATACCCATTTCTCTTAAAGTTCAAAGTTATTAACTCATTGTAAATATGGGGAAATTACAGCAATAATAGCGCTACAGGTAGGGTGCAGGACACGCAGAACAGACTGGGACAGCCAGAAGGGTTTGATAATAATGTTTTCACTAGTTTAAATGCCAATAGACTCAACTATATGACCAGCCAGGGAGGTTTGTCAACAAAGATACATGATGTTGATGAAGAGCCTATAGCGCTTTCTATTATATTGCCGTTTGCATCATGAACACTACCCTATGTCTGTGTGCCTTGATCACAATGATACTTTATGCAGGTTGATGAAAGAAAATCCATCATGCTACTTGCTTTTTGGCAAGGGGAGATAATTAGCTGTTTTTTTCTAAATAAAACAGGCATGCAATTACAATTATATTACCATATCATAGCTGGTTATGGCAGCAGCCAATGCCTGGCCAGCCAGCAAGGCACTGCCCATCAGGTGGGGGCTCTGATTGGCTCATTTGAAGCTGGCATTCTGGCGGGAAGTCCTGCCCTGAGATCGTGCCAACCGGGGGAATTCCCAAATGGCCGGCAAACATGCGTGAGCTAATTGCTGGGATGGCAGCAGAGGTGAGGGGCCGCAACCGCCACCCACCTGAAAAAGGTGAATGCCCATAACTGTCATACTTTATGGGCAGGTTGATTTAGGTGCTATTATATTCCCACCCAATGATGCCTTTACAACTGAGCCTCTTGCCTGCCCAAGGTTTTGAGGGAAAATGAGGCTGTAATCTTACATCTACTCACCTGGAAGGAAGCTCCATTGAACTCAGTGAGATGTACTTCTAAGTAGACATGTATAAGAGTCTGCTGTTAATATAATTCTTTTAAAGCTCCTCTGCTAATATTACGGTAGTCAGTAATAGTGGTAGTCAGCATGACTTGCAATTGCCTGAAACACTTCATGTATCAAAAGCAGGTTTCCTGCTATTTACTCATATCAAGATGTTTGTAATATCTAAGGAGGAAATAATGGATGCTTTGAACCATAGAAATATTTATACATTTTATTTCCTTTCCGCAGATTATAACACAAGTGAGCAGAAACAAGCCTGTAAAAAACACGAACTGTACGTGAGCTTCAGAGACCTAGGCTGGCAGGTAGGGGCAATGATCAATCCTATTATAGACAGCAAAAAATAATAATAATGGCAACTGGTGCTTAGGATTCAGGAGGAGGGATGTTAAACATGAATCCTGGCAACAGATCTTGAAATTCAGTTTATAACTCATTCCATAGTAATTATGCTGGTTTTGGTGAGCTGCAAAAGGAAAGTACCTGATCATTTTTCAGGTAATCAAGTTATCCCAGATTAATAAATATTGTTTCATAGAAAATTGATATGCCAACAATTTAGAGACAGGAAAGTAGTGTTGGGCCTCACTCTTGTTTATTTCTAATAGTTTCAAAGCAAGGGTCAGTAGCTGCCAGTGGGGTTGTGTTGCTCTGCTAGCTTCCCAACAACAGTGTGGTGTTGCTAGACCAAGCTGTCTGCTACCTTGCCCCCTCCCCCTTTCAGGAATTGACAGCAATGTGCAACTAGCAGAGCAGAAGATCGCCAGTACAATGCTTTGCAGGCAACGGTGGAATATTTGTAAAGTTCGCACATTAATCCACTGGCATCTACCCAGGACCTGGAAGAGCTGGGACCATTACTGTATACCAGGGATGTCCAACAGGTTGATTGCGATCTACCGGTCAATCATGGGTCGCCCCTGGTTGATCGCGTGATCCTGATCGGTCGCCGCCCCGCCCCCCTGCAACAACTTTGGGTCTTCCTCTCCCCAAAAAGCTCAACAACTTTGGTCAATACAATGGGTAGATCACTGCCATTTTTTTTTTTAGTGGTAGTAGATAACAGTCTCTTGGAAGTTGGACATCCCTGCTGTATACATTTCTGGTTGGAATTCAATATTCATATGTGTTTATTTTTTTTCTCATTTGACACCTCAACTTCCTTAACATATCTCTCTTACCTGCAAACTATAGATCATTTTAGATTGGAAGTACTGAGTTTGTACTTAAAAGTTCTGTCGTTTGTTGCCTAGGATTGGATTATAGCTCCAGAGGGTTACGCTGCCTTTTATTGTGATGGAGAATGCTCCTTTCCTCTCAATGCACACATGAATGCAACAAATCATGCCATAGTGCAGACTCTGGTACGTATGCATCCCTAAATGTAATGAGTGCCACCCAGGAAAAGAGGTGGAATTACGGTATGTCTAAATTGAACCAATGGAATGTAAATACATTATCTCATAGATATCAGCTGCTTG
Source organism: Zootoca vivipara (assembly GCF_963506605.1). Lineage (NCBI taxonomy): Eukaryota > Metazoa > Chordata > Lepidosauria > Squamata > Lacertidae > Zootoca > Zootoca vivipara. Next base: position 30,829,469 of record NC_083278.1, on the reverse strand, counting down.
CATCAGTCTTTCTCAGGAGACAATGGAAGAGTGTGCCTTTGGGGGTAAAGTCAAACTGTTGGAACGTTGCAGCGCCTGCTGTGGCTGTAGATGCCAATCAAGTTGGGCTTATTACTTGTAACTACTGCCTGCTGCATTTGCAGCACCAAAGTGGGCATAAGCCTTGGCAGCCCAGACAGCAATACCCCCTTCTCAGCTTCACTGATGCTGTCCAAAGGAAAGGAAAGGAAAACATTTGGCATTGGATACCAGCAGAGTTTGGCTTAAGCGTACTCATTATTTGGGAGACAGCATCACACACACACATTTTCTGGGCTTGCCCCTATTTCTTTGTCTTCCCCTGCTTCAGCAGTTTTCAATGCAAAGGCAAGAAAATATCCAGAAACCTCTCTACTGTGCTAACATTTCATTCCAAGCAGATTAATATTTAAAACAAAGCACATAATCATATTTCTGTAAGAAACTCCTGAAGCACTGTTATACAGTAACATTCCCATGAAATTTTAAAATTTTGACTTGGTCATTCATTTTCAGGACCAAACTACATGTACCTGCTTTCCCACCCCAACTGCAGAGCTGATAACACTTTTAGCAGGTTTATTTAGAGCTAGAAAAAAGGGATCAAAGGGAAATGATTACCCTGTTCCAGCAGAAACCCCGCCACCCAGCTTGCTTTTAAACTTGCAAGGAAAAAGTGTCCTGAGATCTGATCATGAATATCTTGTCCCTCCAGCTGTCATCTTCCAATTTCTATGTACATTTCATTAATTGCAGCAAAAGTCTGGCATGTTCCACTTCAAATTATGAATGTTAGAATTATTCAGCATAGAGTGCAGTTTGGGGAACTAATTGCTCATGCACACAACTTGTGATAAAGTCCTTTCCACTGTGATCACATTACTCTGATAAGGGTCAGCCTTTTGTTTTTGGCAATTAGTCCTTGGGATTCCTACATGGCAGACTGGCTTATTGTAGCAAGTGTTTTCTAGCATACTTACTGCATGGGAGTTGGGCTCCAAGATTGTAGCAAACAGACACCTCTATGCTGACAATGCCAATAAGTATCTTTCCTCTATAGGACACTCGCTGTGAAACAATAAAAAAAGGGCCTTGTGATAATAAGCATTTCCAATTTTAAAAATATTTTAAGACATTTACTGTTCATTTCCCTAGCCTTCACCTAAGTGAAGGTTTCAACCAGGCTGTTTCCAATGAGGTTTGTAGCTTTCCAAGAAAGAGTTTAATTAACCACACTTTGAAAAAAGAAAAAAAACAGCCGCCAGCTTAACTTTCTCACACACCACAGCTGAATCAGGCTGCACATGGTTAATGCATGCCTTTGGGATGTATTTGGCTTATTTGAACTTGGAAATTCCTGAGTCAATTGATTGTGTATACACACACACACACTATGTCAAATGTGAGACATTAAAGTAATTTCTTTCTAACCTTATGCCAGCAGTGGCTATTAGATGTGAGCACCTAGTATGACGATTGCAGAATGTGCAAAATCTAGAAATATTCGTTATTTAGGTTAGAAATAGAGGAACAATTTCAAGGCAAAGGGGTTACAAATCAGGCATTACACGCTGGGAAAATTCACATTCCTAAGTGCATTCTTTAACTTTGGCAGTACAGTCATACCTTGGTTTAAGTACGCTTCGTTTTGAATACTTTTCAGTTTAAGTACTCCGCGGACCCGTCTGGAATGGATTAATCCACTTTCCATTACTTTCAATGGGAAAGTTCGCTTCAGGTTAAGTACGCTTCAGGTTAAGTACAGAACCAATTGTGTACTTAAACCGAGGTACCATTGTATTACTGCTGACCACTATTCTTATTAATCTGTTCCATCTTCAAATGAGAAAGAGACAAGAAATGATAAAATGAAAATTGTGCTTCCCCTTGCCCCCAAAAGTGGGAAGCCCGTGATAGTTCCACAGTCCCTAAAAAATAAAACTAGACACACATGTTCCCAACAGTTTCCATCTTATTTATTAAACAACCTTAGGAAATGCATGTGCATTTTACGTACTTCTACTAAACACTGTGTGTGTGTGTGTGTTTAAAGGATTTATGATTGTTTGAAAAGATCTCTTCGTGGTAACAGTTATATAAAAGCTGTTTCCCGATTGCCTGTTCTGTGTTCTCTGGCAAAGACTACAGACTTCTATCACTGCTGGGCAGATGGCTATAACAGATTTTAACAGTCTTACCAAACAAACGAAACTTATTACTGCTGAAGTTTTTATCCTGGCTTTAATACTCTTTTGTCCTTCCTATTACAACTCCCTTCTCTATGGCCTCCTTGCTTTCCAACTCACCCAACATGTGCAGAATATTATTCCTAACATGCTTTCAAGTACAAAAGACCCTGTATTTTCCCTCCGTCACCAGTTTTCCACTACCTTTCCCATTCATTTCAGGAAGCTGTTCAGCATTGCCTTCCATATGGTTATCCAAGCCCATTTCATGGAATGGCTTCCTCTAGTCTTTTCCCTGCTTCTTCCAAAAAACAATCACATATGCAGTGGTTTCACCCCACCCTTGCCAGCGCTACTGGAGCACCGTAACATACTTACATTGGCTGGAATCCTGAGTTTGCTCCTGCTGGCTGGCAGAACCTCTGAGTTGAGCTCCATTCACTGGTGCCCGCTGTGGCTGAAGGAGAAATCAGTGGAATTTAAGTATAGCCATTGCCTACTTGTTGCATTAATTGCAATGGAATCTAAGTACAACTAACTTAGTCTAGCTCTAACCCAAATCCAATGAAGTTGTCCCATTAGCACAAGGATCTCCACTTGCACAGTGGGACGTCCAATCCCTTTTTCTCCACACCTAGCCCCAGAGCCCATCCGAAGGTGCATGGGGGACTCATGGGGAGAAGGGAGGGGATTTTCTGTAGTGCAAATCCATGACCAGCTGGGAAACCTTCATGGGATACAATCCAATGTACCTACTGTATGTCAATGCAAGCAGAAAGTGTGGATATAACTCTATAGTTCTACCTTGGATCTCAAATGCCTTGGCTCCCGAACAAATCGGCTCCCAAACAATTGAAACCCAGAAGTGATTGTTCTGGTTTTTGAGCTTTCTTTGTAACCCAAACGTTCGGCGAGGCTTCCTGCAGCCAATCGGAAGCCGCCCTTTGGTTTCTGAATGTTTTGGAAGTCAGACGGACTTCCGGAATGGATTCCGTTCGACTTTCAAGGTACGACTGCACAAGTAAAGGCTTAGTTTAACTACGGCTGGATCTAGACACATTAAAAAAACCAAACTGTTTCAGTTAAATGCCTTGCAAACTTCATACAAGGAAATCCCATTGGCGAAAAACGGGACTCCACAGCACCATCTGGTGTCACAGTGTTATAACCCATATAATTGCTTTATCTTTATGAATGTAGCTGAGTCCTACCTCTCTCTCTTCCTTTTCCAGGTCCATTTGATGTTTCCTGATCATGTCCCTAAGCCTTGCTGTGCCCCAACGAAACTGAATGCAATCTCTGTGCTCTATTTTGATGACAGTTCGAATGTTATTTTGAAAAAGTACAGAAACATGGTGGTGCGATCATGTGGTTGCCACTAGAATCGGTTTGTAAAGAAGAAGATTCTCAATAATATCTTTTTTCCTTAATTATATTAAAGGTGATAGAATGCCTTTAAGGAAACGAGGACCTTAAACAACTTATTCTAGTTTATTTCATTTTTCATTCATGTACAGTATTATGTACATAGTAGCTTTAATTTATTTAAAGGTATATAGTTTCTTTTGTATGAATGATATTGCAAACGCTTTATTATATTAGTATGTACTAGAATATTGAAGGCAGATTTTCAGCTAATCATGCTGAGATTTATTTCATTTTTAAAAAATAACATAAAAATAAAGCCTTTGCATAGTTCTCTCTCTCACTCTCTCTTTAACTCAGAAACCCCAGAACTCCCGTGACTGTTTTATATTGTTAAAGGAAATTGAATACATTTGGCTACATTGTGCCAATGAAAACTCTGGCGGGCTATTTATTTAGAAAAGGCACTGAGGAAAGGCTGAAAGAGAGAGAGAGAGAGAAAAATGCTTAGCTAAAAACAATTCTCCTTTTAGAAGTTCTACTCCATTAGATAAAGAAAAACGCTGAACCGTGTTTAAATAAATAAATTGCATTTTAAATGTAGGGGCTGAAAGATTGCACATAATTGTTAAAGCTATTTTCTTTAGCAGGAGGAGTGTAACCGTAGGTGCTATGTAACCTCTATTTGCTTGTGGGTTGCAAATTTTTCTGGAGTCATTAAGCTTTTGGGGGTTGCTTGTTGCCTGGGTCCATAGCTTTTGAAGTTACGGGAGTGGGGCAGGGTGGAATGTAGAGGAACAACCTTCTTACCTCAAGTAAATGCTATTGGTCTATTAAACCATAACGCTACTGCGATGGATTTGTTTGTGTTTATCGACCAAAACAAAACACATGAGCCAGTGAGTGAGTTAATGAAATGGAGAATAAGCAGAGAATAACCCCCCCTGCCTGCCCCAAATGCCCTCAAACCAGTCCTCACAGAGCATTATTTAAGCGAAGAAGAATGCTCATTTACTTATTTCTTGGATTACTTAATCTCACCTTCAAGCATTATTTAATAGGATTTGTGTCTGTGACGGGGAAGTGAGGGTGCACACTGTTGCAGAAAAATGTGGTCAGCTGTATGGCATTTCAGAAAAGTTACTTTATCTCACTTACAAATAACATTTATTCCTGTTTTTTTAAAAAAGTCTTTCAAAAATCTGTTGAAATACTAAACAATTACTTCTGTTAGAGTTCTTTTTGACAAAAAACCCCCGCCCATTCCAGCTGCTTTTAACTATGTTTTTAATTTACCACAAAGCCTTACTTAGTTAAACTGCAGTTCATGTACTGTAATGCATTTTAATATAGGTATCTTTTATAACTTGCTGTTTTGAAGAGAAATCATGAAGGTTAAAATTAATCTGAGAAGCATTTAAAAAGGAAACGGATTTGCCTGTGATTTAGATAGATTAAAGGTTGTGGTTATTTGGAACTGAATTTATTTTAAATAAAGTTTGAAAAGTGTATTTTGGGTACATTAAGTAATATATTTTTGAATAAAGGTGTACCATTTTGAGTGTATGAAATTGAAGATTATATTATTCTTTTAAATGTTCTGTTGAAATACAAGTCTATATTTTAAGATCTAATAAATCTGAAACCTTTGTTTGCTCTGCCATGCCTTTTTTCTTTCTTGGCTATATTATATGGAAAACTTGCTGAACAGGAATAACCCATTAATATCCAGAGTTGGCTCCTTCTGACCAGCGATGGAGCTTCCGTTCATGGGAGGAGAGTTCCACTTACGGAATAGATCCTTCTGAGCATAGAACAGAATTTTTGGATTGACTCCATAGTTACTTAAGTTTTCAAACTGAGTACATCTGCTCAGGAAGAATATAAACAACACATTGACAGAAGTGCAAACATTACGAAGCATCAGTTAAGGTTCTGCAGTTCCAACCCACCATTACAATTGCATGCATCATCAGTGAAAAGATATTGTGAACAAGGAAAGACAAAAACCAAGCCCACGCCCCTCTCCTTATGCTTTGCTACCATTGCTTCCGTTTAGGGGGAAAAAAAGAAATTGGAACAATAATTTTCACATGCCCCAAAGGCTTGTATTTGCTATACGCTACTGGGACTTTAGTTGCACATGCGTCCAAGCATACCTCTTTCTCACAGTAGCTAATAAAACACTTTCCATGTGTCTGTCAATTTGAAAAAATACTTTTATAACATTTCCTTTCAAGTCAATGGCCAAGTTCATTACATTTTCATGCAAGATTCTTAAAGAGAGTTTTCTTGGTCCAGTTTTAATTAGTTTTAACTTTCTGGCTCCTGAGAGACCACAGTGAGTTCCTGATTATATTCCCAAAGCAGCTAACTAAATATGAAACAAACTACAGGAAACGACATCTTGCTGCTACAAGAGCTAATTGCAGTTTAATAGGCAAGTACTAATCTACTTGATTCAATTTACTTTTGAGCCCATCATTTTGTAACCCTTTTGGAAGCTACTAGTTTGTCTTAAATAGAACTAAATTTTGAGAAAATTAAATCCCTTGCATTTCTTGAGGCAGTTGATGTAAGACGCTAGAAACGGCACTGCAAAGAGTAAATAAAAAAACTCGTGAGCATGTCATAACTCCTCATGAAAAGTAATACCAAATTAGCAATCTTCTCCTTTCAAACAAAAATAAAGGCAAACCTTAGACAAATTGATTAGCTCCTATGCATTTAATACAATATTCTAGTCCAGATGTCTCTGCTATATCAGACTGGAGCTAGTGCGAGTGGTGGCTCCACTGCTCCACTCAGACCCAGTCCTCCCACTTGAGAGTTAGGGTTGCTGTCTTAGTTAAGCGGGCCGCCACCCTTACTCTTCATTTCCCCCAAGCTCCTGCGTCCACAATAGCACCCAGCCTTGTTCGCCAACATCCATTATGTCATCGGGAGGGCAGCTCTGTAGCTCTATGCCACAAGACAGAGAAATGAGAAGTGGTGTTGCTACCCATAGCAAGTCTCGCCTTTGAAAAATGGTCAGATAATTTTTCCACCTGCTGGAGAAGTCTGATGAATTCCCCACCCCAGTTTCTCTCTCTGCCCAGAAATAGTGTGGGGAATTCTGAAAGGAGCACAGCTTGCCTTTGTGCCATGCATTTTTGTTGCAGTGTTGTGTTATTAAATAACAGGATGTTTGTTTCTCTCCACTTCAGCAGACAGAGCTTACTTGCTGTCCACTGTGATATTATCTGCTTTATTATTTAAGGCTAACAGCTCTCCTAGGGATAGCTTTTGCACAGACCCTGTTCAAGAAATAGAACACAGATACTGCCTGCCAAGTTGGTCACTTTTTTTCCCTTTCTCAGGTGTGGCTTAGAAGAGTCTGTTTTCTTACTTTCTCTCTCTCCCTTTTGACCTATTAGGGAAGTTGGCTTGGGTTTGCCATCCCTAGTTGGAGCTGGCTGAGTTCGACATGCTCTGTACTCATTTGTTACGATTACAATGTGTGTACCAAAGCATTAAACACTTGCAATGTAACATGACTGAGGAAGGGCTAACTTCAAGCTTTTTGGGAGAAAGGGGGGATATAAATTCAATAATCAATACAAGTGAAGCAGTAAAACAGCTGAATAAAATAACTGAAGCAAAGGTCTGGTATTGACAGTCTGACTTGGAGGTGCCACCTCGCGCCAAAGATTGAGGGGCCTGACATTGCACATGTGCCACATTGTGTGGTTGAGAGGCCGCATGTGGCAAGTACCCCACACTGAGTGATGCCACACACCGAGCTGAGCACCAAGTGCTGAGCCGCTTCAATGGACGACGGCTCCTCTCTCGTGCTTGGCCTCCTCTGCCCCCTCAACATCGAGGGAGCCCAAAACAGTTCGGCCCCCATTAGCCAGCGCTCTTGATCTGACTCCTACCATATGGTTCATCAATAATGAGGAAGTACCGTATTTTTCCATATAAGACGCGCCTCTATTTTTCAGAAAGTGTGTGGGGGTGGCCCACAATTGCTCACACTGCAGAAGCCATCAAGCGTCTGCCCACTCACAAACAGCAGCCGGCAAACGCATGCCCAATTGCTGCAGCCACCAATCACCCACCAAATCACCGCTGACAAGCTACAGGTCACGGCTGCAACCTGCCCCCCTGACCCCACAATGCACTATTTGTGTATAAGACGACTCCAGTATTTTAACATTATTGTAGAGTATAAAAACCTCGTCTTATACACGGAAAAGTTCAGTATTTCTTCAGGCATCTACAGGCACTGTTTGTTGCAATCCTAAGCACGCCTGCCAGGGAATAAGCTCCAGTGAGCTCAGTGGGTGACTTATAATCACACTTAAGTTGTTATGCTTCTTCCTTCACTGAAATCCATACATATTGGCTTGGCTTGCACAATATGGCAAGCCAAACTATGTCTCACAAGGGCTGACCCCAAGAGAAGAACTCACACCTGCTTTTCTCTCTTCCCCCAATCAAACCTTGGTTACAGATCCTGGTTATCATCCTTGGGCAAGAAAGAGGAAAGAGCTTAACCACAATCCTAGACTTGGACAATGAGATGATTGGCCAAACCTTGGCTTGGCTGCCACAATGCACTGAATTAAAATGGCCACAGAGGAGCAAGGGAGCTTCCAACTCCTCTCGGGAACCAGCACACTTGTGTCTTCATACTAAGCCATGGTTTGGCTTAGCACCGTGTATGAATGGGGCTGGTCACATCATATGTAGGTTTCACAGACTGGAGGTGTGTCAAAATGGTTAGAGGTCTTTAGGAAATACAACTTGTGTACACATAGTCCCCCCAAAAATATTGCTTACAAAAAATATCTGGAAATGGAATGTTTGTTTCTTACCCCGCTCTCTCAAAATGGAGGAGTCAAGAAGCTGAAATGTTGTACCCACCTAGCCCAACACACCCTGACTGCTAGACAAGTATGAAAATGGGGCATCCTTACCTCTCTCCCTTGACATTGGGAACAGAAAATATACTCCCAAGTGACTTAGCTACCTCCAGTTACACACTAGCTAGAGAGCTGAAATTTACACTAAGCAGCTGATTAGTAGAACAGTCTGAAATTGAAACACTTTTACTTTGAGGACATGGTCTTTGCTTCATAATGGAGGACACTATTCTAGCACAAGGCAAGTGAAAGCATGTGTGGGACAGAACATTGGCCCTTCTGTTGCCTGTTCATATACTCAAATCAACCAAAGTGGGAGTTTTAATTAGATCCAGAAAATGACTGTCTATGGTATCAGAATGTGCCGTAGGCTTACGAATGCAGCAAATAACAGTGTCTGTGTACTCAATGAGGTAATGTGTGTATACTCATGGATATACACACACCACTTTGCAGCAGGGGTGGGCTGGCTTAGGTGGTCTGCCCCCCCTCCAAATCCCCATGGTCCACCAATATGTTTTAAATCATGGGCTGGGAAACTTTTTTCAGCTTGAGGGTCATATTCCCTCTTGAGCAAACTTTTGGGGGGCTGCATACCAGCAGTAGTGGGTGGGCCCAAGTAAAAAAAAAGGAAGTGTGTGTGTGCATTTTTCTTTTCTACAGTAGACAACATCCCAGCACTGAAGAAGTTTTGACACACCCCCTCCCACCTCTATCTGGACAAGCAATAGGCACCATCATAGTAAAAAAAGGACACACTATAGTAGAGCATGCGGGTGGCGCTGTGGGTTAAACCATGGAGCCTAGGGCTTGCCGATCAGAAGGTCGGCAGTTCGAATCCCCGCTACGGGGTGAGCTCCCATTGCTTCCTGCTCCTGCCAACCTAGCAGTTTGAAAGCACGTCAAAGTGCAAGTACGTATCTCTCCGGCGGGAAGGTAAACGGTGTTTCAGTACACTGCTCTGGTTCGCCAGAAGCAGCTTTGTCATGCTGACCACATGACCTGGAAACTATACGCCGGCTCCCTCGGCCAATAAAGCAAGATGAGCACAGCAACCCCAGAGTCGTCCACAACTGGACCTAATGGTCAGGGGTCCCTTTACCTTTATAGTAGAGCATAACCAATGAAGGGGTGTGGTGTGGGAAAGAGCTGTGACACAGGGAGAGTCCAGAGACTTGGAGGGCAGCTCTGACGTTCCTCATTCCTTTTTAAAATGTACACACCAAGAGCGCATGCTTAGGATCCCTAAATATTATGCCTTAATTATTTTATGGTTATATGGCCATGGACATAGAAAGTGCTTTGCCAACCGAGGTCTACCTGAGCTGGCATTCTCCGAGTGTTTGGTGGCCAATGCTGTCTGCTTGTCCAACCAGAACCACTTCCTGAAACAGTGGTATGCAGACTGGTGAAGTGAGTTTTGGGATAAACTTTGATCTGCTCCTTTGGACACACTCTTCATTGCAGAATGGTTGGCTGAGGCACCAGGCTACTGAACGGAACGAGAGACCTATTCCCAGGGCTGGGTCCTTGCTTCTTTACATTAGCCCTTTTTGGATGTTGTACGAATGCATGGAGGTGGTGGGAGTGGGATCGGGTGCATCCAATTTCACCATCTATGATAGGGGCGAACTTTTCTTTGTAATGGGTAGAAACAGAACTGAACTAATTATCTGGTATCAATCCCAATGTTTGAAATTCCAAATAGGAGACCTACATCGACCGCATAGGGAACCTCTGGATTTTGGGGAGGAGACAGTGTGGGACAGCAGTATTTGAAGGAGAACAAGAGGGAATTAAAAGAAGCACAAGGAGTTCACTATCCACATTAAGTCAAGGACAGGCTTTTGGTTTCGGTAGTGGCACCCACCCTGTGGAATGCCCTCCCACTAGAGGTCAAAGAGAACAATTACCAGACCTTTAGAAGGCATCTCAAGGCAGCCCTGTTTAGGGAAGCTTTTAATGTTTGATGGATTTCTGTATTTTAGAATTTCTGTTTTTTTGGAAGCCGCCCAGAGTGGCTGGGGGAACCCGGCCAGATGGGCGGGGTATAAATAATAAATTATTATTATTTATTATTATTATGGTGCTACTTTCTTGCTGGTTGGTTTTGTCCCTACTGTATATGTCTTTGAAATATACTTGGCAGGTAAAAAGAGGTTTAGTTCCTGCTTCCTTGTTGTTATGACCAGTTGATAAATCAGTTGACTAGATGATTGAATGATTGCTAGCAGATGAGAGTTGAAATTTGTATACATTATTAAAAACAAATAAATCTAATTAAAGTGTTAGGAAAGCTTTCATTTTCTCCTGCCTTTTCCTGTTTCATCCCTTTATTTCCCACCCACCCCTCTGATTTATTATTGTTTGAAATTTACTGAATATTACTGAGTATTACATGGGTGGCACTGTGGTCTAAACCACGGAGCCTAGGGCTTGCCGATCGGAAGGTCGGCAGTTCGAGTCCCTGCGACGGGGTGAGCTCCCGTTGTTTGGTCCCAGCTCCTGCCCACCTAGCAGTTCGAAATCACGTCAAAGTGCAAGTAGATCAGGCATCCCCAAACTTCGGCCCTCCAGATGTTTTGAAGTACAATTCCCATCTTCCCTGACCATTGGTCCTGTTACCTAGGGCAGTGTTTCTCAACCTTTTTTGGGCCAAGGCACACTTGTTCCATGAAAAAAATCTCGAGGCACACCACCATTTAAAAAGTTAAAATTTTTAACTCTGTGCCTATATTGACTATATATAAAGTAAAGAGGGCAAAATAAGGTATATAAATATAAAGAGGGCAAAATAAGGTAGTGGGTGGGAGGGAGAAGGAAAGTTTTTCATGGGGAGGGAGATATTGATGGGGAAGCGGAAGGGTTCTTCTGGTTTTGGCTTTTTGTTGTTGTTTTCCTTTTTTTCTTTATCTTTGTCCGGGGGTGTGTGTGTTGGTGTGGTGGCCGTTGGGGGGGGGGGGTCGGGGGTTTCCCTCTGGGGGGGGAGAGGTTCCCTACCCTCTCACCTGGGTTGGGGGGTGGCGAGGGGCCCTCTCCTCCCTATCTTTCCCTTTTCCCTTTCTTCTCTTCCCTACTCCTCCTTGGGGGTGGTTGTTTCGGCGGCAGCAACGGCGCCAGCGGAATTGGGGCGTCCCTTGGCTCCTGGTGCCCCGGTTCTCCACGTGGCTCCCCGATGCGGTGATCCCTCACCTGGGGGGGGCCTCCCTCCTTTTCCTCTTCTCCTGGGGCGGCTGGGGTGGCGACGGCTGCAGCAACGAGGCAGGGCTGTCGCGTGGTGGGAGGTCCCGGGCTTTGGAGCTTTTCCTGGCCGCAGGCCGGGTGCCTTTGGGTTAGGTCCGGCGGGCTCGCTGGGGGGCTTTAGCGGCTCCCCGCTTGATCCGCCGGGTGATTCCGACGCCCACGCGGCTGCCACGTAATCCGCGGCCGCCGCGTAGTCCGCAGCCCGGTGAGTGTTCTCGGGCCTTGAGGCCCAGGGGTCCGTCGATCCTCCAGCCGGGCGCTTTCGGTGTCGCTCCGGTGGGGTCGCCGGGGGGGCCTCCAGCGGCTCCCCGTTGATCCGCCAGGCTCGCTTGGCGCTCGCGTACCGGCGGCTGCGGTTCCGGCGGTTCTGGCGGTCCGGAGGCTAGGCTGGCGGCACGGGCACGCTGGTCGCTCTCAGGAGCTTCGCGCTGCCATGCCGTGTGCCATCTTGCCTCGCCGGAAGTCCGTCAGCGTTGGTTATTGGCGGCCGCCAGGCACGTGACAATGCAAATCGCCCTTCTCGTCGCCGCACGTCGTGGCACACCAGCCAGTGTCTCGCGGCACACTAGTGTGCCGCGGAACAGCGGTTGAGAAACGCTGACCTAGGGATCATGGGAGTTGTAGGCCAAAACATCTGGAGGGCCGCAGTTTGGGGATGCCTGAAGTAGATAAATAGGTACCGCTCCAGCATGAAGGTAAATGTCGTTTCTGTGCACTGCTCTGGTTTGCCAGAAGTGGCTTAGTCATGCTGGCCACATGACCCCGGAAGCTGTCTGTGGACAAACGCTGGCTCCCTCAGCCTATAGAGCGAGATGAGCGCCACAACTCCAGAGTTGTCTGTGACTGGGCTTAACTGTCAGGGGTACCTTTACCTTTACAGTACATTTACAACGTGCAACATATGGACACTGATAAACTCATAACAAGTGATATAAATGACTGTGGAAGGCTCTGCAGAGCTTAGGTATGGAGACATGAACATCTGTGTCCAGCTGTGCAACTATTCCCTGCCAGGTTGGGCAGAGATGGTAATTATTTTTGTTGTTGATGGAAGATCAAAGGTTACTCTCAGGAAGTAAGGAGAAGGGGCTTGGTATCTAATGAAAAGATTTATATAGTACATAATTTAGCTTATGGTTTGCACATTAACCTAGCGCTAATGCATGTAAATGACAGCAGAAATGTAAACACCTTGGTGCCAATTAATTATAATTGGTGAAAAGCAAGTTCATCTGTTAGTCTTGACCCTCTTAAGAATCTGCAGCAGCTGCTGCTGCAGTTTCGCATCACACATTTGGAAAGGCTGGAAACTCAGAGGATTTCTGCCTGGCTTCAAACTAAAATCACTTCCTCCCTTTTAAATACGAAACGTTTGCTTTTCAAAAGCCGCAATCAGGAGCAGAAGGGACAACAACACAAGGAAATACCGACCAACTATTTCTCTGAAGGAGTCGAATTTAGAGAACTGGTAATATGTAGAAATCATTTATAAATTACTTTTCATAATTGAGTGTTCTATGACCTCATGGCCAGTAGATGAGAGGTAATGTTTACTTCCCTGCAGTTTCCTGATACCAGGCCAGGATTCCATGAAATGACTTTCTCATATTTCCAGATCCTTAGCTGGTCTCATATATACAAATGGTGTTTTTTCTCCAGTCTTAAAGGTTCTTCAGTGTAATATTTTCATTTACTTTTTTTTGGGGGGGGGGAGATTGTGTGAGCAAAACAGAACTAAGTGCTGCATGAAAGAGAAATTGTTCCAACATCCCCAAAAACATCACCATTAATAACCATCCACACACACAGCCCCGTAACAAATACGGTGATAAAAAGAAAGAATGTAGTTGCTTGGAATGGAGAACTTAGGCATAAAGCTGTTTTTCTTTAATAGAGTTGCCAATGTTTTGCAGTTGTTGCTGTTATCAACAAAAACAAGAAGAAAAAGTATGTGTCCCAGACTGGCCTTTCTGTTAATGGAAGGGCTAATAGTATTAAAGAATCATAGAATTTTAGAGTTGGAAGGGACCACGAGGGTCACCTACCCATGACCCTGAGATTAAAAGTCTCATGCTTTCACTGACTGAGCTATCCTACCTTCCACTGATAGAAGGTACCACCATATAGTGAAGTCTCCCTGCTAGAGGAAGGGGTGAGAATGGTTCTTTTTGCCAACACCCCCAACCCTCCAGATAATTTTATTTTTTTCTGGGAGGAGGGCACATTTGACCACAGGTGAAGAGGGAATTGGCATAAAGCATATCTCCTGCCTTTGGGAGAATTCTGGGCACAGAGTTCCATTGATAGGTAGTTCAGATTCAGTCTGAAATGTAGGCCTCTTTGCTTCCCATCTGAACAATGAATTCTGAAGGATAATAAGCAAACACTCATTTCAACACTACTGTCTACACCAGGCACATAAAGGGCAGAGTGGGAAGGGAAATGCAGGTCGGGCCCCAGGTGAGGGCTGTTTAAATGGCCAGGAGTGGACCCAAGGGAAGCCTTCCTGCTCCGCCCCCCGGCCCAGCCCGTGTCCGAGCCTGCATCCCCATTTGCCAATCCGGGATGCAGGCTAGGATCCGGCTTCTGATAGGTGGTGCAGGTGTTACGTCCACACACCCTATCTCGATGGGACTCCGATGATGCGGTTCCCTCGTTGGGCCACAGAGGAGCTTCTGCCGTCCCTCATCACCTCATCACCAGAAAGGGTGACCAGACTTGTCACCTTTGCCCTAGACATGACCCACCCCCCTCTCCCAGTTATGTGTTAGGGCTAGAGAAGCCACATTATCTGTCAGTCAAAATGCTCCATAATGTAAAGAAAAGAACCCCAGACACAGAAGTACAAGCATCCTATTTTATTTTATTTGTTGTTTGCCTGCTTTTCAAAATGACCCTAGCCTATTTCTTGCCTCTGAACCCCAGGCTAATGTTTTTAGTGGAATGGACAAGAGAGGGAGAGGGAGAGAGAGAGAGAGAGTGTGTGTGTGTAAGTACTTGGGAAGGTATTCCCATCTTATCTATTCCTTGGCTGGCCACTGGACCAAGTCAGCATCCATCTAACCGTGTTCTGAGACACCTAGGTCAGTATTCTAGTGGTGACACTGCCCATTCTCTTACCTGATCCCCCTTTTATCAGAAATGCCAGAAATTGAATCTGGGCTCTTCTGCATGCAAAGGATGTGCTCTACCACTATGGTCCCAACTCTTGGAAAATGTTGAAGGTGCTCTTGAGATAAAGTTGTATGAGGGCAGGGGTGGGCAACCTTTCTTACCCCCAAGGGCCATAAGGCAGCAGTGGGTGGTTCCTGGGAGCCACAGGCAATGGATGTGAGTGTGGCCTTGGCTAATGCTGGTTGGCGTAATTAAACACCCACAAAGTCAACAGGCACACATTTAAGCTGCATAGTGATCACTTGGGGGGGGGGAGTTAAAGCCTGCCCCCCAGCAATCCTGATGTTCAAATGAATTGTGTTTTGTGCCGCTATTAGCAGTGCAATGACAGTCATTCAGGCTGCACCTGGATCATTGCTGGGAAATGGAAGCCTTAATATCTTCCTTCCTAAATTGCTGTCCCTAATTGCAAAACAACACAGGAACAGTCAGTGATCTTTTCTCTGCTGCCAGGCTAATGTCTTATCAGCTTGGAAGTTAGAGAAAATAAGAACTCCTCAGGTCTTGGTGGGCCACCCAGAGAGAAGGAGAGGGCTGCCCATGACCTGGGTATTGCCCACACATATGAGGGGAAATCAGCGAAAGAGAAGCTGGATTGAATACAGGAAGCTATCAGTACAGAAGATGCTCTGTTGGTGGCATTCACCGGAGGAGAGATGGAAGGAATGGAAATAGTCGAATGTGGCAGTTTCTTGGGGAAGAGAGTTGGGCCAGAACAAAAGCAAAGTACTGTTGTCTTCTCAGTGACTACTGAGAATCTATACAGGAAAAGATAGTCAATATGACAATAAACTTGTATTCCCTGTCTCATAATCACATCGATTGGGATTTTATTCTGTGGGTAGATGAACTGTTCAGATCATGGGCACTCCAATACAGTACAGTGATTTCATGCAGGAGCCCACCATCTGTACATTGAGCTTCTACATCAGGCATCCCCAAACTTCGGCCCTCCAGATGTTTTGGACTACAATTCCCATCTTCCCCGAACACTGGTCCTGTTAGCTAGGGATCATGGGAGTTGTAGGCCAAAACATCTGGAGGGCCGCAGTTTGGGGATGCCTGTTCTACATCTTAAAGACCTAAGTCTCCTGTGCAACACAATGTACTCATGAATAAGGACCCTCCATTGAAGCAAAAAGACCATTGATGCAAGAGTTCGGTGCAGCATCAGAGCAGAATAAGGACTGACCTTTGAATGTGGACATGTGGAAACTGTGCCCAACCAGCCAAAAACATTAAAATAACCATTCAGCTGAATATGTTTCAATTCTCAAACTCCTTTCACTGAATGGATTTCAAGTAATGCGGACACACCACCAAGTATAGAATCAAATTCATCTAGCAACAAAGTTTATTTTTCTATTCCCCTAAGCTATGTGAAAACTTCAAGTCTTGACATATTTCCCCCTATACAGCTGTCAGGGGTCTGTTAATGAAGTCTATCATTATTCAGGAATGTTTATGGTCATTGGCCTTTAAGCTGGGTTCATCAAAGGGCAGTACATGGTTGGTGGTTTAAACAGACACACACCATTTTACAACTGAGGCATTCCTGTATTTTATTGATTTACTTTACCCTTTGACTAGTTATATTGGCTATTCCCTAATTTCAATGGCTATAGACAAGGGCTGCCAGTAACCAAAGGTAATACGTGCCTAAATTAATTTTGAACTTTCATTCCATTGATTTTTTTTACTACCACCTAGATTCCCTTAATTTACTCTGGATTGCACCCACATAAATAACATTCTAAACAGGAGATTATACCTCTCATGTGAGCAGAACTCAGGGTCATCCAGTTAAGTTAACCAGCTGTAGGTTCAGGAAAGTGACAAGGAAGGACTTTCTCCCCCCACAGTGCCTAATTAACTGATTAGTGCAAAATATGTCTGATTGATTGCGTTCATTAGCTTTAGAAGTCTTTTGCTAAAAAACAAAAACAAAAAAAACCCTTCTACTTCTTATAAAAGTAGCCACCCATTTTGCGGTATTGTATCTAAATAGGTTTATCAAGCAGTAGAAGAATATACAACCCAAGCCCTTTCACCACAAAAAAGTAATATTGCATACTGGGAAAGATGTGCCTGTGGCCCCAGCATGATTGAGGACCCATTGCAAGACCAGGGGCCCTTATGCTTTTTTACTTTAAAGGTAAAGGGACCCCTGACCATTAGGTCCAGTTGCGGACGTCTCTGGGGTTGCGGCACACATCTTGCTTTACTGGCCGAGGGAGCTGGCATACAGCTTCTGGGTCATGTGGCCAGCATGACTAAGCTGCTTCTGGCAAAACCAGAGCAGTGCACGGAAACACCTATTTATCTACTTGCACTTTGACTACTTTGCACTTTCAAACTGCTAGGTTGGCAGGAGCAGGGACCAAGCAACGGGAGCTCACCCCATTGCTGGGATTCGAACCACCAACCTTCTGATCAGCAAGCCCTAGGCTCTGTGGTTTAACCCACAGCGCCACCTGGTTACGTATCTTTATTTCTTACTGAAATGATAAATGGGCAAATCACATAATCCCAGGCCTAGTTACATGGATGATACATTGGCCTTGCAGAAAAGACTGAAACCATGGAACCTATGACAAAATTGTAAAAATTACCGTTGTCTCTGTTTTTAGAGAAAACAGCTTTTTCTTCTCTCCCCCCCCTCCCGTTTTTCTTTTTTTTTACCCTCATGACTGTGGAGAAACCTTTGACAAACACAGCCCCCATTTATTTTTAATGCATGCCCAGAGTATCTTGGATTGCAAAGAAAACAAATGGTGCGGTTTTATATGAGGCACAGCTCGATGTTTTATGAGTGTGATAAGAAAGAGGCAATTGTAATTCTTTGGGCATGAAAGGAGGGAAGGGAAACATAGGCTAAAAACTGAGGGCCAGGGAGCTCACAGAAGGCAAAGGAGGCATGCTTAAATAATCATTCGGAAAACTTATGTGGTACACAGGGAAGAATGGATAAGCTTAGGAACCAGAACATGATTACTAATGACAAAGCTGATACCGTGTTGACTGAAGAGCTTTCTTCTGCCTCACAGAAAGATGCTGATGGGAGAAGAAGCAAGTTTGATGGGACTGGTTGGCCTAGCATGCCTCATCTTACACCAGGTAAGTAGGCTTTTTATGCTTGCCAACCCTGTCCCTCCTGCCTCATAAACAACTTTTAACCCAGCCTTGAAGAATCAAACTAAGGCTCCAACTGCACTAACCAGTTAACACTATCATACCACTAAGCAGTCATGGCTTCCCCCAAGGAATCCTGGGAAGTGCCATTTTGTAAGACTGCTGAGAGTTGTTAGGAGACCCCTATTCCCCTCACAGCGCTACAATTTCCAGAGTTCCTCAGAAGAAGGATCAAATGTTAAACCCCACTGAGAGTTGTATAGTGCAACAGGTAGGCAGTCTCACTTTTCTGTGGTATATATTGTGCACTGGGAGCCCACATGTGTGAATACATAGGCTCCTATGCAAACATTTTGAACATGTGAGCAGTGTCAAACCTGTTTGTCAATCATCAGTTTGCCTACTGGTTTCTGTACCTCCAGATGCAGCTAAAGGTAGCTGAAATACTTCCCTACAGACTATACCCTCCAACATTTCTCCAATGAAAATAGTAAAATTACCATTATGGAATGGGACGTCCCTATTTATACCCCACACATCTTACTGGGTTGCCCCAGCCACTCTGGGCAGCATCCAACATACATAAAAACATGATGAAACATTAAAGAAAAACCACTTCCCCATACAGGATCGCCTTCAGACAGCTCGGGGGGTCAGATAACTCCATACCCTCCAACATTTCTCCAATGAAAATACAGACATCCTAAGGAAAAGTGGGACATTCTGTTATCAAATCTGAAACAGGACGGCTTCTCTAAATCAGGGATGTCCCTGGAAAATAGGGACACTTGGAAGGTCTGCAGACCTCCCCTACAGTTAAGGTCAACAGAGGCGGCCGTTTTGAGAGTTGAACTGCCCTTGGATGTTTGGGGGATTGTAGCAAACTCTAAGCTGTGGAATTCTCTCCCCACAGATGTCTGTCTGTCACCTTCATTGTACAGCTTTTGCCATATGCTCAAGCTATACCTCTTTACCCTGGCCTTTGACTCTGTAGACACACATCATTTTTTGTTTTATTTTTAAAATTGCAAAATAAATCAATAAAGTGATTACAAAATATTTCATTTGTCTGTCTGTCTGTCTGTCTGTCTATCACTCACACACACACACACACACACACACACACACACACACACTGTATTTTTCCATCTATAAGACGCCCCCATGTATAATTTTCCTTGGCACTATTTGTGTATAAGACGCCCTCTAATTTTTTACATAATTTATTAGGGGAGAAAACCTAGTCTTATACACAGAAAAATACGGTAATTTCGTAATACCATACAAAAAGTCAATTATGATTTAAGAAACATTATATGACTTGTTTGATGTCCTTGGTTACTGCTTTTCTCTTGTAACCAGAATGTAAAATTATATGAGTGAAAGTAATATATAAAGTCAGTGTTTTGGGATTTTACATTATAATAATAAACAACCCCTATTTTTAAGTGTTTGTTTGGCGCATGGGGCACATGTACTTCAATAACTCTTACAATATGTAAGCTTTGCCAACAATGCTATATCCCATATGTTTTAATTCTGTTATAAACCGGTTTGTCGGATTTCCAGTTTCTTGCGACTACTCGTCTGGGTACAGCGATGGCAACTGTTGTAATTTCCAAAACTTCCCCATTTACTATTTCAGATACCCTGTCCTGAACCCCTGGCCTACCTGGTGGCAAGTCAATAGGTCAAGTCTCCAGTCCAGTGTCAATCCGCTTGTCCAAGGTCCAAACTGAAGCATGGTCCCACAGAAAGCCTGCCGCATGCAAGCTGAGGTCCATCAACAGGAGCAGTTGAGCAGGCCCAGCACCTTAGCTCTGCTTCCCTTTTGCCTGCTGATTACAGCACCTGGGCTTGATGAGGCATGAGACCCTCACCTGTCCCAAGCCTACTCCAGCTGAGGAATCACACCCTCCTCCCAGAGCTAGCGAGCCCCACCTGGCCAGCTAGGAAGATGGGCTGCGGCCTTTGCCAGCTTCAACCTCCTAGAACTCTTGCTACTCCCTATGCCTCAGAGTCCGCTCTCTTCATGGAGGCAGGGGCCCCTCTGGCTTGGGCAATGGGTCCTGCTGCTCTGGTTCCTGTGCACTGACCCCCATTCCCTCGTCACCCTCTGTTACCCTCTGAATACTTCCTACACACCAACCTCTCCTTCCCCATCCTATGCTTGCCCCGGTGTGTCCCAGACTCAGCTACACCCCTCGCTGGGGATCCCCTTCCTCCTCCCCATTGCCCTGACAGTTCACGACATAACCCAATAAAGTGTGCTGGGATTGATGATTGTAAATTGTTTAAACCAATTTCAGTAATGCATTTTCACATTGTTGTAACCTGTGCTGGGACCTTATGGTGAAAGACAGGTAAGAAATGTAAATGATGATGATCCTGACAACAACAAAGAGAAGAATTGGCTCTATTTCCCTTCCTGGTCAGTTGGCAACTCAACAGCTCCCCCCCCTTTATACATTTCTAGGCTGAATGTTGAGAATGGCACTTTAGAAAACCAACACTGGGCAGATTACATCTGAAGAAATCCTGGTGGGTTTCACCAATCATTGACAGGCTTTGTTGGGTTTCAGGCTTAAGTTATTATCAGTGGCAGCTCTGAGTGTCCCATTTAAAAGGGTGACCACAATGGCAATGCTGACAGACGCTAAATAGGGCACTGCTAGAGAGCCAACTCTAATTCCGCGGTATTAATTAGCTGAAATGGAAAAGGAAGGGAAATTAGTTCAAGTTCAGCGATTGCTTGTTACAATTTGTAAAAGAGCTCTCCGCTGCGGAGATATGGGAAATAATGCCACGCTAAAAGTTTTGTGGGAAACAAAGGTTCTCAGTGTGCTAATTTTACTTTGGTGACAAAGCTCAGTTTCAGGTTCTTCTGGCTAGATACCCACTGACTTTCTTTTCCTTCATCACCTCAGATTTAGAGATGGGGGAGTTACAATTACAGCCCTTTGTCTCCCTTGTTAGATCTCTTTATCCCCTAGAAGTGAAGCATTTCCCCGCATTGTGGACAAGAGAATTGACTCTAAAGCAATCCTTTATGCTGCTCCTTTCATGGTTATGATTTGCTTCCTCTTTGTTGTTCATTTGAGAACCCCTCAGCTGAACTTCTCTCCTCAGGGCAACTCACACAGCTGAAGGAGAAACAGACAAAAAAAGGTCGGGGGGGGGGGGGGAGAGACACTGCTCTCAACTGTTATTGCTACTTTTTGCCTTTATAGAAATCTGGTATTGATGGCACGGCAAAAGGGGGATGACTCATCTTTCTCTGTGCTTTAATATTCTTATAAATGTATGTGTGTGTGCACGCTTTATGCAATTTTAATAGCTTTTATACACACATCATACAGTATCCATCATTTATCTCTTTTCTTAAGACTTCCCAACCCATCTCTCTCTGGCGTTATAGGGAAATCTTGATCTGCTGTATATCTTTCACCCATTATCATTCCAAGTCTTCCATTTTTGATGTTATTGGCTGCTCATATGTTAACTCCTACTTGTAGGTTAAATTGTATATTATACCTTCCAAGATAATCTCCACGACACCTCTATTCTTATATAAAGTGTTTATGAACAGCTTCATTTTTTAAAAAAATCATAAATCTCTAAGTGGCTTACAATTTTTTAAAAAATAAAAAGTACAACTTAAAACTGATAAAACAACTATATAAAAAACAGATAAAACAGGAATTTGAGTATTAAAATGGACAAAACAGGATCCAAACATATGGGTCATGGAAAATCTGTTCATAGGCAGATCACTTTTTACCCAAGTGGTTCAGCTGTTTCCCAACTTGTGAATCAGGGGTTGGACATCAGCAACCAAAGTCACCTATTCCTCCAGTGACAGATTTGAATCATGGAGTGTTCCTAGACTACATACCTGGTTGTTGTTTTTTAAGGGGAAATGCAACCCATCTCCAAACAGGCCATTTCCCCAGTTCCCAGACATGAGAACTCACAAGAGTATTCACTTATCAGGATTTAATTTCTCAACCCCCATCCAGCTCATCACTACCCCCAGGGACTTGTTTCTGGGCACAATTCAAAGTGTTGGTGCTGACCTTTAAAGCCCTAAACGGCCTCGGTCCAGTATACCTGAAGGAGCGTCTCCACCCCCATCGTTCTGCCCAGACACTGAGGTCCAGCACCGAGGGCCTTCTGGCGGTTCCCTCACTGCGAGAAGCAAAGCAACAGGGAACCAGGCAGAGGGCCTTCTCGGTAGTGGCACCCGCCCTGTGGAACACCCTCCCATCAGAGGTCAGAGAGATAAACAACTACCTGACATTTAGAAAATACCTAAAGGCAGCCCTGTTAAAAAAAAAAAGGCAGCCCTGTTTAGGGAAGTTTTTAATCTGTGATATTTGATGTACAGTATATTCCTGCGTATAAGACTACTTTTTAACCCAGGACAATCTTCTCAAAAGTCGGGGGTCGTCTTATACACCGGGTCGTATTTCTTATACGGCAAGTATATCCCAAACTCTATATTTTAACTGGAAAAGTTGGGGGGTCGTCTTATAGTATTTTAAAGTTTATTGGAAGCCGCCCAGAGTAGCGGGGGAAGCCCAGCCAGATGGGCGGGGTATAAATAATAAATTATTATTATTATTATTATTATTATTATTATTATTATTATTAACACCTGCACAACCTCTCCTGATTCAGATGGAACAGAGGGAATAGAGAGAGAGGATGAACTGTGCTGATGACTCCAAATCTTTGGATCACAGCTCCCAGTGGTTTCATATCATGGTTCAACATAGCTACATGTTCACCAGCATGGGAGACAAGGTGGACACTTGTGGGACCCCACAACTGCCTGGAGTGTTGTTCTCTAGTAGCAAGCTTTGACCTTGTAGCAAACATATCTTCCAACCCTCTGAGCTGCTTCAGAAAGACACCATGGTCAACTGTGTCAAAATTCATTAAGGGTCCAAGGAAGTAATCTTCAAGAGGGTCTGATTCACCGCCTCTTTTAAGATGGTGAGCATCACTCCCTGCCATAATGAGGCATTAACCATTCCCTGGGCCCACCCAGTCAATCCCTCCTTTCAAGATTTCCATTGTCTTTCGCATCTACAGTTTTTTCAAGTCGCATCTACTGTTACACTTCCTTTGTGTTCTTTGCTATGGGGGACACTCCTCCGCAACCTGGGAGTTCCACAACAAACAGTTGCATCTTTAATCAGTTCAACTTCAGAGACTCAACTCACTGGAGATAATGGCCTTTTCATCTTAACACAATCTATGTAATGACAGTGTACCAGTCTAAGCATCTACTAATAGTGTCATTAGGTTAGGTATTTGCCTTGGGATTTTACCATTGCAGAGTTCCATTCTGGCATTTCCCCATAGCTCTGGCTAGAAATCTTCTTAGGCTATGATTGTTTTCATCTCCACCCTCCCCTCCAACCATCTTCATGTTCTGGGCAAGATTGCATGAGCAAATACACAACATTGTAGTAACCCACCAAACTTGATTGTGTAAATATTTACCATTAACAGTATGATGAATTCCCTTCTGACTTCCAGTGTTTTCATTAGAATAGAGGTTCAAATGCCTACAGTTAAGATGACTTGGGTTTGTTTGTGCAGCCTACCTGCACAGGAAATGGCTTACATGTAATTATTTCCTTGGTTTGGTGTATTTTAGTTAGCTGGAAATGTAGATGTTGTGATACAGGGGCGCGAGTGTCTGTAGGAGGTCAATAATTAGTCTTGGGAATGTTTATAGCGATGTCATCCATGGAACTCAAGCCTGGCTTCTTAATGACTTAATGTTGTTCCAAGTACATGGTTGTGCAATGCTATTAAAAACATGGCATTGGAACCCGCGCCGTTTCAAGATTCTCATCACAAATGGGTTCTATTTTCCTTTTTTCAAAATGCTCTATACCAGTGCACTAATTCTTTATGATCTGTAACATAGAAATCCAAATAACGTTAATGCCCTGAAATGCAGTGGATACTGGATGGGATTGTGAAGACCCCTTACAAAGAGATTGAGGTCACTGCTTTGTACCTAGAATATGCTCTTTCTCTGTATTTGCCTGCCTTTCAATGTGTAGCGAGTGGCTACAGAGACTTTTAGTGGTGATCGGTAGACCACGGAACTTCTTTCTGAGTGAGGCTCACTTGGCCTCCGCAGTAATAGCTTTTAGAAAGTGCTATAACCATGATATTAAGATGGGAATATAGACTGTCGTTTAATGCCCTTGTTCAGTTCTTTTGCTTTATTGCGGCTTCTACTGCAATCGTATTCTCTTTTATTATTTGCCCACCCCTTGGAATGAAGACACAAGATAGCCTATCAGATTAAAGACCACAGCTTCATGTAATGCATAAGCATCTGCAGGAAGGACTAGCATATTAGCTATACCTAACTGAACCCTACCAAACGCAGGCCCCCTTTAAACTTAAGGACAGAGTTGGGAAGACATCCCACTGTCTAACAATGCCACTCCTCCATCCCATTTCTGATACATTCCTTCTTCTCCACCTTGAAAACTCTTTGGGACCTTGAGCATTTGTTTCATTTTGCCCTGCTGGTGCAATACTGTGACTAAGTGGGGCTGGTGAAAAGACACACCACCCTTCTATTCATGAAGGGCTTGCAGGGCCGGGTTGACGTCAGATTAGCCTTTTACGTTAAAGGGAAATAAAAGCAGGCAACATTAAATGGCTCACAGTGTAGTTTTTTAATAGGGGGAAAAGTTAATAGGAACGCGAACAACAGATGAAGGTATGTGGGCAGGACATTGTTGGTGGGAGCATTGAGGGGAAAAGCATGGAAGCCAGGACGCCTGAATAAACATTCCCAGAAATGTAATAAAGAAGCCCTATTATAATAATGTTTATGGGTTTGTTTGGTCCGAAGGACTTTGTGCAGTGCTGCCGCTAGTCCAGGAAAATGTCTCGGGGGCAGATTGACCAATTAACTAACATTGTTTCTTGTTCTGAGTGAGCACCTGAAAGGAAAGATAACTCAATAATTTAAGCACTGGCCTAAATCTGCACTAATCCTACACCTTGTAGGATTAGCTGGGGCTGATGTGAGTTGTAGTCCAAAGGACCATGAGGGCACAAGGCTGGGTAATGCTGGTCTGCAGTCTTCTTATTCTTTGGCGATCACTCGTAGCTGTGTAAGATTCTCTTACATGAACACAGTTTTAACAGTGAGTCCGTAAGTGATAGTGGAGGCCAATTCTGGAACCACACGTCCTTCCACAGTAGGGACATAGGTTTCCGGGTGGACGTTGATCACGGTGAGGGTTTACCAATAGTGCCTTCCTCTTAGCACGTTTCTCCCTTTCGTCCTGAGTTTGAGCATCTTCAAAGCTCACGACACCTTTTGTAAAGGCTGTTCTCCAATTGGAGCACTCACAGGCCAGTGTTTCCCAGTTGTCAGTGTTTACCCTACATTTTTTAAGATTTGCCCTGAGAGAGTCTTTAAACCTCTTTTGTTAACCACCAGCATTATGCTTTCCATTTTTAAGTTCGGAATAGAGTAGCTGCTTTGGAAGATGATAATCAGGCATCCACACAACATGACCAGTCCAACGAAGTTAATGTTGAAGAATCATTGTTTCAACACTGGTGATCTTTGCTGGAAGCAGTACACTGGCATTAGTTCGCCTGCCTTCCCATGTGATGTGATTTGCCTTCAGTTATTAGTTCTACCAATGGATTTCTGGTTAGGACGTTTTGGGACAAGCTAGATACGAAGTTAAAAGCAACCCACAAATTGCCAGTGTGGGTGGAGATGGAAGTATAGATTTGCAAAAGGATGGGATTGCATGGGAAGGAAAAAAAACTTTACAGTTTTCTAGTGGGGGAAAAGGGTGAAAGCCCCATCCCCTAAGAAGCTAGGGTTCCAGACCCGATCAGACTCTTGTACATCACCTTGTGTTTCTTGGGGGGGGGCGGTGGGAGGAGGTATATAAATGCAATGAACGAACAAACAAATGAATTTCATATTCATAAAATTCCCCAAACAAATTTGAAATCACACTTGTGTACACATGTCAGGCAACAGGATTGCTATAAATAGGCACCTTGGGCTCTGGTGGAGAATTTGTAAGCGTTCAAACAGACTGAAATCCAGTGGACTCGTAATTCAGAATATATAGTGATTTTATCAATGATTTGCATGGTTGCAGTGCCAAAATGAAGAGAGGATTGAAAGAAGTAGCAATACAAAAGCAAATCTTATCCAAATGCTTTACTGGCAGGCATGTCCATCAGTCACAATCTTGGGGGAGCAGGTTTCACCAGGAACAGTCTTAATTATTTGAAAATATCTTACAGGCATGACCTGTAAAATATCTTACAGGCTGACTAACACCAGCACTAGCTACTTCCACTTTGGAATGGAATCAGCATGGGCCTCTTTGTTGCCCTCAAGATTTATATTTCTGTGCTGGGCACAATAAAAAACCCCAGGTTCCATTTGGGAGATAGGCTCTTTCAAGTTACTATACATGTCTGGACACCCTCCTTCAGGTGTGTGTGTGTGTGCAAGCACACACACACACACACACACACACACCACATCTGGATACCAATGTTATTCATTTTCCAGAAAGGGTTAGGAACAACTGCTGAAGCAGGCATGGAACAGGTTTGCATGGGAATTGTCATATAACACATTGTAAACTTTGGTAGCTAGCTGTTGGGATGTTTCAAGAGGATGGAAAGATGGGATGTGTGAGATGAGTGCTTTGCAAGAGGCACAGGAAAGAGGGAGATATTTAGTTCTCCACATTTCCACATCAATCGTCATTGTAGATTTCTCCTCTTAAGCACATTTTTGTATGTAGTTTGACTAATATACACATCCCCCCCAAGCAATTTCCTGTAATATGCAGTTTTGTATATATTTGTTTTTACCAATATATACATTTTCCTGCACATTTCCTCCTTTCTCAATATATGCTTCTTCTTTTTTTGTACATACTGTTTGGTTGGAGAACTTCATTGCAAAATTCAAAGAAGTGCAAATTCCAAAGTATATCTGGGTTTCAGTTTGCCTAACGGTTTGAGATGTGCGGAT